>NC_064623.1:58445939-59070939 GCF_023898315.1 Schistocerca nitens | reverse complement strand
TAATATCGCAACAACATCTCGACAGACTTACGAAACAACAAGTCACAACGCCAGTACGATACTTTTGATCACATAGTGTAAGTCAGTGTAAACAGGATTAAGTACCCATTCACATGCTTTTAAGAATAACATTTTGAATAGAAGTTTCGGTTTTAAAAGTACGTTTTGCTCTATAAATATTAGCAAACAGTGACTTACTTGAATAAAAACATCGCAATGGTTGTTGTTGTTGTGGTCTTCAGTCCTGAGACTGGTTTGATGCAGCTCTCCATGCTACTCTATCCTGTGCAAGCTTCTTCATCTCCCAGTACCTACTGCAACCTACATCCTTCTGAATCTGCTTAGACAAACATGTGGTTCCTGAAGAGGGGCAGCAGCCTTTTCAGTAGTTGCAGGGGCAACAGTCTGGATGATTGACTGATCTGGCCTTGTAACATTAACCAAAACGGCCTTGCTGTGCTGGTACTGCGAACGGCTGAAAGCAAGGGGAAACTACAGCCGTAATTTTTCCCGAGGACATGCAGCTTTACTGTATGATTAAATGATGATGGCGTCCTCTTGGGTAAAATATTCCGGAGGTAAAATAGTCCCCCATTCGGATCTCCGGGCGGGGACTACTCAAGACGACGTCGTTATCAGGAGAAAGAAAACTGGCATTCTACGGATCGGAGCGTGGAATGTCAGATCCCTTAATCGGGCAGGTAAGAAAATTTAAAAAGGGAAATGGAGAGGTTGAAGTTAGATATAGTGGGAATTGGTGAAGTTCGGTGGCAGGAGGAACAAGACTTTTGGTCAGGTGATTACAGGGTTATAAATACAAAATCAAATAGGGGTAATGCAGGAGTAGGTTTAATAATGAATAAAAAAATAGGAGTACGGGTAAGCTACTACAAACAGCATAGTGAACGTATTATTGTGGCCAAGATAGACACAAAGCCCATGCCTACTACAGTAGTACAAGTTTATATGCCAACTAGCTCTGCAGATGATGAAGAAATTGATGAAATGTATGACGAGATAAAAGAAATTATTCAGGTAGTGAAGGGAGACGAAAATTTAATAGTCATGGGTGACTGGAATTCGTCAGTAGGAAAAGGGAGAGAAGGAAACATAGTAGGTGAATATGGATTGGGGGGAAGAAATGAAAGAGGAAGCCGCCTTGTAGAATTTTGCACAGAGCATAACTTAATCATAGCTAACACTTGGTTCAAGAATCATAAAAGAAGGTTGTATACCTGGAAGAATCCTGGAGATACTAATAGGTATCAGATAGATTATATAATGGTAAGACAGAGATTTAGGAACCAGGTTTTAAATTGTAAGACATTTCCAGGGGCAGATGTGGATTCTGACCACAATGTATTGGTTATGAACTGCAGATTGAAACTGAAGAAACTGCAAAAAGGTGGGAATTTAAGGAGATGGGACCTGGATAAACTGAAAGAACCAGAGGTTGTAGAGAGTTTCAGGGAGAGCATAAGGGAACAATTGACAGGAATGGGGGAAAGAAATACAGTAGAAGAAGAATGGGTAGCTCTGAGGGATGAAGTAGTGAAGGCAGCAGAGGATCAAGTAGGTAAAAAGACGAGGGCTAATAGAAATCCTTGGGTAACAAAAGAAATATTGAATTTAATTGATGAAAGGAGAAAATATAAAAATGCAGTAAATGAAGCAGGCCAAAGGGAATACAAACGACTCAAAAATGAGATCGACAGAAAGTGCAAAATGGCTAAGCAGGGATAGCTAGAGGACAAATGTAAGGATGTAGAGGCTTGTCTCACTAGGGGTAAGATAGATACTGCCTACAGGAAAATTAAAGAGACCTTTGGAGAGAAGAGAACCACTTGTATGAATATCAAGAGCTCAGATGGCAACCCAGTTCTAAGCAAAGAAGGGAAGGCAGAAAGGTGGAAGGAGTATATAGAGGGTTTATACAAGGGCGATGTACTTGAGGACAGTATAATGGAAGTGGAAGAGGATGTAGATGAAGATGAAATGGGAGATAAGATACTGCGTGAAGAGTTTGACAGAGCACTGAAAGACCTGAGTCGAAACAAGGCCCCGGGAGTAGACAACATTCCATTAGAACTACTGATGGCCTTGGGAGAGCCAGTCATGACAAAACTCTACCATCTGGTGAGCAAGATGTATGAGACTGGCGAAATACCGACAGACTTCAAGAAGAATATAATAATTCCAATCCCAAAGAAAGCAGGTGTTGACAGATGTGAAAATTACCGAACTATCAGTTTAATAAGTCACAGCTGCAAAATACTAACGCGAATTCTTTACAGACGAATGGAAAAACTGGTAGAAGCGGACCTCGGGGAAGATCAGTTTGGATTCCGTAGAAATGTTGGAACACGTGAGGCAATACTAACCTTACGACTTATCTTAGAAGAAAGATTAAGAAAAGGCAAACCTACGTTTCTAGCATTTGTAGACTTAGAGAAAGCTTTTGACAACGTTAACTGGAATACTCTCTTTCAAATTCTGAAGGTAGCAGGGGTAAAATACAGGGAGCGAAAGGCTATTTACAATTTGTACAGAAACCAGATGGCAGTTATAAGAGTCGAGGAGCATTAAAGGGAAGCAGTGTTTGGGAAAGGAGTGAGACAGGGTTGTAGCCTCTCCCCGATGTTATTCAATCTGTATATTGAGCAAGCAGTAAAGGAAACAAAAGAAAAATTCGGAGTAGGTATTAAAATTCATGGAGAAGAAGTAAAAACTTTGAGGTTCGCCGATGACATTGTAATTCTGTCAGAGACAGCAAAGGACTTGGAAGAGCAGTTGAACGGAATGGACAGTGTCTTGAAAGGAGGATATAAGATGAACATCAACCAAAAGCAAAACGAGGATAATGGAATGTAGTCAAATTAAATCGGGTGATGCTGAGGGGATTAGATTAGGAAATGAGACACTTAAAGTAGTAAAGGAGTTTTGCTATTTAGGGAGTAAAATAACTGATGATGGTCGAAGTGGAGAGGATATAAAATGTAGACTGGCAATGGCAAGGAAATCGTTTCCGAAGAAGAGAAATTTGTTAACATCGAGTATAGATTTAAGTGTCAGGAAGACGTTTCTGAAAGTATTTGTATGGAGTGTAGCCATGTATGGAAGTGAAACATGGACGATAACGAGTTTGGACAAGAAGAGAATAGAAGCTTTCGAAATGTGGTGTTACAGAAGAATGCTCAAGATAAGGTGGGTAGATCACGTAACTAATGAGGAGGTATTGAATAGGATTGGGGAGAAGAGAAGTTTGTGGCATAACTTGACTAGAAGAAGGGATCGGTTGGTAGGACATGTTTTGAGGCATCAAGGAATCGCAATGGATCCGCTTGAAATATCTTATTTGTGAAATTTTATTGAAGGTTTAGTGGGTAGTTTCTCAAAATAACCAATTTTTCACTTACCACTGTTTAAGACGAGGTCTTTCTAGAAATGGAGCAGAGACGAATGCGGCGATACTAGCCGCAAATGGGGAAATTCATGTGAGTAAGCCATTTCGGGGAAGGACAGATGGCTACGGCCCGTCGCCTGGGAAACGAACAGCTCGGAAAATACGAAGCCAGCCGGGCGTTCGGGTGCTGCTATCGGGAGCGTCTATGGGAAGTGAGTGAAGGACCTTGAAACAAACAGTAGGCGACGAGGCAGATTTGTCGACTCTATGAAACTCGATAGGAAGGGACCTGTGATAGAACTGAAGACAGACTAAAATCCTAATGGAGGACGAGTGCTTCGGAGCACACTGTTAGGGGAACACAATTGAACGTACAGCTCCGCACGAGACGATCCCAGCCTGTTACCGTCTTCGCCCAACGAAATCGTAAAATAAAATTGCAACACGGACAGGTTCAACGAAACTGGATCGTCGATCAGTGTAAGAGTTTGCCACGATTGGATAAATTACCTTTGGTTGCTGAAAGAAATGTACCAGAAAATGGACAATTATGCGGAGAAGATAGGGCTCAAAGTGAACAGAGACAAAACAGAGTTCATGCGATGAGGAAGAAGACAAGAGCAGGTAGAATTTCTTCAGATAGATGGCAAGAGGTTCAAGAGAATAGACCAGTTCAAATACTTGGGATCTTGGTTTACCACGGACAACATAAAAATGGACATCAAGGAAAGAATAGCGGAATGAAATGCATGCATTCCCTCAGAGCGGCGCTTGGCTCTAAACCGATCTCAGTAAACACTAAGATGAAAATCTACAACATAGTTATATACCCAACAGTAATGTACAGTTCAGAAACATGGAGCATGACTAAGCGAGAAAGTGGAAACTATTAATATTTGAAAAAAGAGTAATCAAGAGGTTATGGAGACCAGTTTTACACTACTGACCATTAAAATTGCTACACCAAGAAAAAATGCAGATGATAAACGGGTATTCATTGGACAAATATATTATACTAGAACTGACATGTGATTACATTTTCACGCAATTTAGGTGCATAGATCCTAAGAAATCAGTACCCAGAACAACCACCTTTGGTCATAATAACGGCCTTGATACGCCTGGGCATTGAGTCAAACAGAGCTTGGATGGCTTGCACAGGTACAGCTGCCCATGCAGCTTCAACACGATACCTCAGTTCACCAAGAGCAGTGACTGGCGTATTGTGACGAGCCAGTTGCTCGGCCATTGGTGAGAGATCTGGAGAATGTGCTGGCCAGGGCAGCAGTCGAACATTTTCTATATCCAGAACTGCCCGTACAGGACCTGCAACATACAGTCGTGCATTATCCTGCTGAAATGTAGTGTTTCGCAAGGATCGAATGAATGGTAGACCCACGGGTCATAACACATCTTAAATGTAACGTCCAGTGTTCAATGGGCCATCAATGCGAACAAGTGACCGAGACGTGTAACCAATGGCACTCCATACCTTCACGCCGGGTCATCGCCATACTGGCATCAGTATGGCGATGACGAATACACACTGCCAATGTGCGTTCATCGCGATGGCGTCAAACACGGATGTGACCATCATGATGCTGTGAACAGAACCTGGATTCATCCGAAAAAATGACGTTTTGCCCTTCGTGCACCCAGGTTGGTCGTTGAGTACACCATCGCAGGCGCTCTGTGATGCAGCGTGAAGGGTAACCGCAGCCGTGGTCTCCGAGCTGATAGTCCATGCTGCTGCAAACGTCGTCGTACTGTTCGTGCAGATGGTTGTTGTCTTGCAAACGTCCCCATCTGTTGACTCAGGGATCGAGACGGGGCTGCACGATCCGCTACAACCATGCGGATAAGATGCCTGTCATCTTGACTGCTAGTGATACGAGGCTGTTGGGATCCAGCACGGCGTTCCGTATTACCCTCCTGAACCCACCGATACCATATTCTGCTAACAGTCATTGGATCTCGACCAACGCGAGAAGCAATGCCGCGATACGATAAACTGCAATCGCGATAGGTTACAATCCGACCTCTATCAAAGTCGGAAACGTGATGGTACGCATTTCTCCTCCTTACACGAGGCAACACAACAACGTGTCACCAGGCAACGCTGGTCAACTGTTGTTTGTGTATGAGAAATCGGTTGGAAACTTTCCTTATGTCAGCACGTTGTAGGTGTCGCCACCGGCGCCAACCTTGTGTGAATGCTTTGAAAAGCTAATCATTTGCATATCACAGCATGTTCTTCCTGTCGGTTAAATTTCGAGTCAGTAGTCAGTCATCTTCGTGGTGTAGCAATTTTAATAGCCAGTAGTGTAGATACCGAAGAATGGAGGAGGAGAAAAAACGAGGAAATCTACCTTCTGAAGCGACAACCAACTATCCTACAGAAGATAAAGAACAAAAGAATACAATGGGTGGGCCATGTAGCCCGTATGCCAGATGGAAGACAGACACTAGCAGGGAAACCAATACCAGACGCTACATTGGACGACCAAGACAACGCTGGTTGGACGATGTGGCGAAGGACCTAGCAGTCCTGGGAATTGAAGACACCTGGAGGAACCGGGCACAAAACAGGAAGGAATGGAGGCAGTTTGTGGAAGCAGCGCGTGGTCTGCAGGGCCTGGGATCGCTGAATATCTATCTATCTGTTACACCACGTCAACGATCCTGTCCCGATACGTTGTCCCGCAGGCGAATGGTGGCTCGAAACGTTTACTGCGTCACGAATGTAGACCGGTGGGGCCAGTATTACGCTGTACGTTCAATTTGGCCTTACAGGAACCTTGCTAGTAACGTCAGAATTGCCTCGCTCGTCCCTTTACTTTTCCTAAAGCCAAACTGATCGTCACCTAGCGCATTCTCAATTTTCTTTTCCATTCTTCTGTATATTATTCTTGTAAGCAGCTTCGATGCATGAGCTGTTAAGCTGATTGTGCGATAATTCTCGCACTTGTCAGCTCTTGCCGTCTTCGGAATTGTGTGGATGATGCTTTTCCGAAAGTCAAATGGTATATCGCCAGACTCATATATTCTACACACCAACGTGAATAGTCGTTTGTTGCCACTTCCCCCAATGATTTTAGAAATTCTGATGGAATGTTATCTATCCCTTCTACCTTATTTGACCATAAGTCCTCCAAAGCTCTTTTAAATTCCGATTCTAATACTGGATCCCCTATCTCTTCTAAATCGACTCCTGTTTCTTCTTCTATCACATCAGACAAATCTTCACCGTCATAGAGGCTTTCAATGTATTCTTTCCACCTATCTGCTCTCTCCTCTGCATTTAACAGTGGAATAGTTGCACTCTTAATGTTACCACCGTTGCTTTTAATGTCACCAAAGGTTGTTTTGACTTTCCTGTATGCTGAGTCTGTTCTTCCGACAATCATATCTTTTTCGATGTCTTCACATTTTTCCTGCAGCCATTTCGTCTTAGCTTCCCTGCACTTCCTATTTATTTCATTCCTCAGCGACTTGTATTTCTGTATTCCTGATTTTCCCGGAACATGTTTGTACTTCCTCCTTTCATCAATCAACTGAAGTATTTCTTCTGTTACCCATGGTTTCTTCGCAGCTACCTTCTTTGTACCTATGTTTTCCTTCCCAACTTCTGTGATGGCCCTTTTTAGAGATGTCCATTCCTCTTCAACTGTACTGCCTACTGCGCTATTCCTTATTGCTGTATCTATAGCGTTAGAGAACTTCAAACGTATCTCGTCATTCCTTAGTACTTCCGTATCCCACTTCTTTGCGTATTGATTCTTCCTGACTAATGTCTTGAACTTCAGCCTACTCTTCATCACTACTACATTGTGATCTGAGTCTATATCTGCTCCTGGGTACGCCTTACAGTCCAGTTGTAAGTAGGCTGTATGTTTTCTTATTGGTAACGCCACGTAGCGCTCTATATGAAAAATCACTGGCTGTGCTGTGTGCAGTCTGTAGGTAGTTTGCATTGTTGTCTGCCATTGTAGTGTTAGGCAGCTGGCTGTGAACAGCGCGTAGCGTTGCGCAGTTGGAGGTGAGCCGCCAGCAGTGGTGGATGTAGGGAGAGAGATGGCGGAGTTTTGTAATTTGTCATGAACTGCTATATATATATATTATGACTATTAAGGTAAATACAGTGTTTGTTCTCTATTAATATCTTTCATTTGCTAACTATCCCTATCAGTAGTTAGTGCCTTCCATAGTTTGAATCTTTTATTTAGCTGGCAGTAGTGGCGCCTGCTGTATTGCAGTAGTTCGAGTAACCAAGATTTTTGTGAGGTAAGCGATTTGTGAAACACATAGGTTAATGTTAGTCAGGGCCATTCTTTTGTAGGGATTTTTGAAAGTCAGATTGCGTTGCGCTAAAAAAAATATTGTGTGTCAGTTTAAGCACAGTCCTGTAAAATTGTTCAAAGGGGACGTTTCACAGTATCTGATTTCGGAATCTCCGTCTGACCATGATGTAATCTAATTGAAATCTTCCCGTATCTCCCGGCCTTTTCCAAGTATACCTCCTCCTCTTGTGATTCTTGAACAGGGTATTCGCTATTACAAGCTGAAACTTGTTACAGAACTCAATTAGTCTTTCTCCTCTTTCATTCCTTGTCCCAAGCCCATATTCTCCTGTAACCTTTTCTTCTACTCCTTCCCCTACAACTACATTCCAGTCGCCCATGACTATTAGATTTTCGTCCCCCTTTACATACTGCATTACCCTTTCGATATCCTCATACACTTTCTCTATCTGTTCATCTTCAGCTTGCGACGTCGGCATGTATACCTGAACTATCGTTGTCGGTGTTGGTCTGCTGTCGATTCTGATTAGAACAACCCGGTCACTGAACTGTTCACAGTAAAACACCATCTGCCCCACATTCCTATTCATAACGAATCCTACACCTGTTATACCATTTTCTGCTGCTGTTGATATTACCCGATACTCATCTGACCAGAAATCCTTCCACTTCACTTCACTGACCCCTACTATATCTAGATTGAGCCTTTGCATTTCCCTTTTCAGATTTTCTAGTTTCCCTACCACGTTCAAGCTTCTGACATTCCACGCCCCGACTCGTAGAACGTTATCCTTTCGTTGATTATTCAATCTTTATCTCATGGTAACCTCCCCCTTGGCAGTCCCCTCCCGGAGATCTGAATGGGGGACTATTCCGGAATCTTTTGCCAATGGAGAGGTCATCATGACACTTCTTCAGTTACAGGCCACATGTCCTGTGGATACACGTTACGTGTCTTTAATGCAGTGGTTTCCATTGCCTTCTGCATCCTCATGTCGTTGATCATTGCTGATTCTTCCGCCTTTAGGGGCAATTTCCCTCCCCTAGGACAAGAGAGCGCCCTGAACCTCTATCCGCTCCGCCCTCTTTGACAAGGCCGTTGGCAGAATGAGGCTGACTTCTTATGCCGGAAGTCTTCGGCCGTCAATGCTGATAATTTATCAAAATTTAGGCAGTGGCGGGGATCGGACCCGGGACCGAAAACGTTTTGATTATGAATCAAAGACGCTACCCTTAGACCACGGGTACGGCCCATACGGCACAAAAGTTGCAACATTGGTCTTCGTTTTCGTGTGACTACAATTACGAAATTTTGTTTCGGCCTACGGCCCAGCGTGGCAATGCTGATGCTTTGTCTCGGCTACCTATCGGTCCTGATGCAGTGTTTGATTGTTCCAAACTGTCATGCATGTTTATTGATTCGCAAGATCAGGAATTAGCTGATGGTTTTCCGGTGAATTTTCGTCTCTTTCCTTCCGCGACAGCCGCCGATTCTTCTTTGAAGATTCTTTCGCAGTATAGTCGTACTCAATGGACTCCATCTGCTACGCAAATCCGTGATCCATTTGTTCCACGTTACTTTGCGCAACGTCACAACCTGTCTGTACACCAGGGTGTTGTCTTGTTACAAACTGACGATCAGTCTCGTGTGGTTGTACCTCGTTCGTTGAAGTCGGAAATCCTCGACTTGCTGCGCGCTGGTCATTGGTGTATAGTGAGGACGAAGCAATTAGTTCGTCGCCACTGGACTTGAGTCGGCATTGATAAAGAAAGTGAGAATTTGCTTGCTAACTGTCGCTCTTGCGCGGAGCTGCTCCCCGCCAGCGCTTCTTTGCGTGGCCAACTCCTTCTGCGCCTTGGCAGCGGGTTCATATTGATTCTGCGGGTCCATTCTGGGACACCCTCTGGTTGATACTTGTTGATGCGTACAGCAACTTTCCTTTTGTTGTATCTATGTCTTCTACTGCATCAGCAAGTACTGTTCGGGCTTTGACATCTATTTTTTGCATTGAAGGCCTTTCCGCAGTTATTGTCTCCGACAATGGCCCACAATTTGTGTCCTCAGAGCTTGAAGCGTTCTGTGCTGCTAATGGCATTCGCCATCTTAGCCCCGTTCTAGTCCCAGTCGAATGGTGAGGCTGAACACTTTGTGCGTACATTTAAGTCGCAGGTGAGCAAGTTGCGCGCCACGCACTCTCGCGAGCGGGCGCTCTGGACTTTCTTTGCTTCATATCGCTCTCAGCAGCGCGGCACCCGCTCCCCAGCGGATTTGCTACACGGCCGCGCCCATCGGTCGCTCCTGCAGCTATTGCACCCGCCGCCGCGCTTCGCATCGTTCTGGCTTGGCGCCGCAGGATTTGGTGTTCTATCGCGATTTCTCTGGCAGGCAGCGCTGGGAGCAGGGGCGCATTTTTCGCCAGCTCTGTCGCGCCTTATTTCTCGTTTCTGATCCCTCCGGCACTGTCAAGCGACACCCGAACCAGATTCGTTTGTGCCATCCTCGGTTTTCTGCCGCTGGTTGTTTTCCGGCAGAATTGGAGACTTCGTGACTTCCGCTGCCTCAGCCCACGACTCCACCGACGGCGCCTCCGTCCTCGCGCCCCCGCTGGCGCCCCTGCCGTCGTCGCCGCTGCCGGTCCAGTCACCTGCACCGGACGGACGCCTCTCGCCGCCGCCACGGCCACACATCCGGCCGCCGCCGCCACCGCCGCCGTGTTCCTCCGCGGTGATGTTTTACCAAATTGCTGTTATTCACGGAACACTTGTGAAACAGTCGTATCCGAAAATCCCAACTTCAGCGCTACCTCAGAGATGCTGTGTCCCATCGGTCGTGCGCCGACTGTGACACTATATCAAACTCACTTAAATCTTGATAACTTGGTATTGTAGCAGCAGTAACTGATCTAACAACTACACCAGACACTTTTTGTCTTATACAGTATGTTCTTGCCGACCGCAGCGCCGTACTCTGCCTGTTTGTATGTCTCTGCATTTGAATATGCATGCGTATACTAGTTTCTTTGGCGCTGTAGTGTATACAGAGTGTTACAAAAAGGTACGGCCAAACTTTCAGGAAACATTCCTCACACACAAAGATAGAAAATATGTTACGTCGACATGTGCCCGGAAACGCTTACTTTCCATGTTAGAGCTCATTTTATTACTTCTCTTCAAATCACATTAATCATGGAATGGAAACACACAGCAACAGAACGTGCCAGCGTGACTTCAAACACTTTGTTACAGGAAATGTTCAAAATGTCTTCCGTTAGCGAGGATACATGCATCTACCCTCCATCGCATGGAATCCCTGATGCGCTGATGCAGCTCTGGAGAATGGCGTATTGTATCACAGCCGTCCACAATACGAACACCAAGAGTCTCTACATTTAGTACAGGGGTTGCGTAGACAAGAGCTTTCAAATGCCCCCATAAATGAGTCAAGAGGGTTGAGGTCAGGAGAGCGTGGATCCATGGAATTGGTCCGCCTCTACCAATCCATCGGTCAACGAATCTGTTGTTGAGAAGCGTACGAACACTTCGACTGCAATGTGCAGGAGCTCCATCGTGCATGAACCACATGTTGTACTTGTAAAGGCACATGTTCTAGCAGCACAGACAGAGTATCCCGTATGAAATCATGATAACGTGCTCCATTGAGCGTAGGTGGAAGAACATGGGGCCCAGTCAAGACATCACCAACAATGCCTGCCCAAACGTTGACACAAAATCTGTGTTGATGACGTGGTTGCACAATTGCGTGCGGATTCTCGTCAGCCCACACAAGTTGATTGTGAAAATTTACAATTTGATCACGTTGAAATGAAGCCTCATCCGTAAAGAGAACATTTGCTCTGAAATGAGGATTGACACATTGTTGGATGAACCATTCGCAGAAGTGTACCCGTGGAGACCAATCAGCTGCTGATAGTGCCTGCACACGCTGTACATGGTACGGAAACAACTGGTTCTCCCGTAGCACTCTCCAGACAGTGACGTGGTCAACGTTACCCTGTACAGCAGTAACTTCTCTGACGCCGACATTAGGGTTATCGTCAACTGCAGGAAGAATTGCCTCGTCCATTGCAGGTGTCCTCGTCGTTCTAGGTCTTCCCCAGTCGCGAGTCATAGGCTGGAATGTTCCGTGCTCCCTGAGACGCCAATCAATTGCTTCGAACGTCTTCCTGTCGGGACACGTTCGTTCTGGAAATCTGTCTCGATACAAGCGTACCGCGCCACGGCTATTGCCCCGTGCTAATCCATACATCAAAGTGGCATCTGCCAACTTCGCAAAGCCACGTTCGTGATGAACACTAACCTGTTGATGCTACGTACTGATGTGCTTGATGCTAGTACTGTAGAGCAATGAGTCGCATGTCAACACAAGCACGGAAGTCAACATTACCTTCCTTCAATTGGGCCAACTGGCGGTGAATCGAGGAAGTACAGTACATACTGACGAAACTAAAATGAGCTCTAACATGGAAATTAAGCGTTTCCGGACACATGTCCACATAACATCTTTCCTTTATTTGTGTGTGAGGAATGTTTCCTGAAAGTTTCGCCGCACCTTTTTGTAACACCCTGTATATCTCCATTACGAAACACCCCTACTTATGAGGCAATAAAATAATTTGCAAGAAATGTCGTAAAATGGCTCGCTCCTCACTATCAGTACAGTTCGAAATTAAATGTCAATTACTAATGCAGTTTCATAGTGTCAAACCAGGATCGTATGCTTTACCCTTTTCTACGTATGTCAAGTTCTGGTATGTGAAAAAAGGTTCTTTGTTTAAATGTTCAACCTGATTATTTATTCCATATTTTAAGCATTTGTAGCTTCTTAGAATACGGTTTTGGTTTTAAGTATATTGAAATTTAAAGAGTCGCGTAATGGCGGACCAAACGGCGGTAAGCGGTAATCCTTTACGCCTCCCCAGTAGCTGCGCTAAATTACTGGAAAATCTCAAATAAGTGGGTAATGGAGGTTATTACGTAATAAATGAGTACATGTACGCTCGACGTTGCTTTACAGTATAGTAAGGAACATAATCGTGATTCATTTAAAATACCGACCTACAAGTCCAGTTAATAACAATCGCTCTTTTATCAAATGAAACAAAACTAGCTCGATATGACATACGAGCAACAAGAGCAAGACGAAACGAGCAATATAGATGAACAGAGAGAGATTCTAATTGTCAGTTGCTATTTATCCTCTATTTAGAATAGCATCGATTCTTATGTCTGCTTGCTTCTACATCTCTTTGACTGTCTTTCATGTAATTAATATCTGACGTACTTACACAAAACATCCCTACATCAGAGATTGTTGATTTTTATACTGCTGAAAATATTGTTTGTTAATTTTTAATGTCATTTTTTTCTATTCAGTGTGTACGATATACTGAACTCACTACCGCCGAGCGGGATTAGCCGAGCGGTCTGGGCGCTGCAGTCATGGACTGTGCGGCTGGTCCCGGCGGAGGTCCGAGTCCTCCCTCGGGCATGGCTGTGTGTGTTTGTCCTTAGGATAATTTAGGTTAAGTAGTGTGTAAGCTTAGGGACTGATGACCTTTGCAGTTAAGTCCCACAAGATTTCACACACATTTGAACATTTTCTTTTTGAATTCAATCCCCAAGGGACGCAACACATAACAACACTGACTTTGTCATTTAACTTTCGAATGAAGCAGTGTCTTTGAGCAACAGTTAGTGAACATTGCTGGAGTGGACCAGCCTGCCGAGAGTCCAGACTTGAACACCGTTGGGACGAGTCTCAACACGTACTTCGCTCCGCACCCGAGGATAGAACATCGTTACTGGGACTGTTGCTATTTTTAAAAACACCGGGAATCCGATATAGCGATATTTAAAAGCATATCGTAATAGGATCTACATATATCGACAAAAAGTATCGAAGTAGTGAGGAAAAGAATATGGACATATCGGCCTATCAAAATATCGGCTGCATCTTGTAGGTATAATGCCGGTATTAGAATCGTATATTTAAGTATTTTGTTTTATTATTAGCTATTCTGTACATCAACGAGCTATGTGCATGCCTACCACCCTTAGAGCAAGAAATGAAGGAGTTTTTATCTGAATTAACTCATTAGTATCAAATACGTTGTTGATATCATCAATACTTGCAGAGTGATTGTTAGTGTCAATTACCGTCGAAAATTCCGAACTGTTGTCTAACAGGAGGTAAAGACGATTAATTTCCTCGTCATGGTTTGAGAGCCAATCTTCAAATTTCAAAGCTATTGACTTACCTTCTTTCTCTAAATCTACACTCCTGGAAATGGAAAAAAGAACACATTGACACCGGTGTGTCAGACCCACCATACTTGCTCCGGACACTGCGAGAGGGCTGTACAAGCAATGATCACACGCACGGCACAGCGGACACACCAGGACCCGCGGTGTTGGCCGTCGAATGGCGCTAGCTGCGCAGCATTTGTGCACCGCCGTCAGTGTCAGCCAGTTTGCCGTGGCATACGGAGCTCCATCGCAGTCTTTAACACTGGTAGCATGCCGCGACAGCGTGGACGTGAACCGTATGTGCAGTTGACGGACTTTGAGCGAGGGCGTATAGTGGGCATGCGGGAGGCCGGGTCGACGTACCGCCGAATTGCTCAACACGTGGCGCGTGAGGTCTCCACAGTACATCGATGTTGTCGCCAGTGGTCGGCGGAAGGTGCACGTGCCCGTCGACCTGGGACCAGACCGCAGCGACGCACGGATGCACGCCAAGACCGTAGGATCCTACGCAGTGCCGTAGGGGACCGCACCGCCACTTCCCAGCAAATTAGGGACACTGTTGCTCCTGGGGTATCGGCGAGGACCATTCGCAACCGTCTCCATGAAGCTGGGCTACGGTCCCGCACACCGTTAGGCCGTCTTCCGCTCACGCCCCAACATCGTGCAGCCCGCCTCCAGTGGTGTCGCGACAGGCGTGAATGGAGGGACGAATGGAGACGTGTCGTCTTCAGCGATGAGAGTCGCTTCTGCCTTGGTGCCAATGATGGTCGTATGCGTGTTTGGCGCCGTGCAGGTGAGCGCCACAATCAGGACTGCATACGACCGAGGCACACAGGGCCAACACCCGGCATCATGGCGTGGGGAGCGATCTCCTACACTGGCCGTACACCACTGGTGATCGTCGAGGGGACACTGAATAGTGCACGGTACATCCAAACCGTCATCGAACCCATCGTTCTACCATTCCTAGACCGGCAAGGGAACTTGCTGTTCCAACAGGACAATGCACGTCCGCATGTATCCCGTGCCACCCAACGTGCTCTAGAAGGTGTAAGTCAACTACCCTGGCCAGCAAGATCTCCGGATCTGTCCCCCATTGAGCATGTTTGGGACTGGATGAAGCGTCGTCTCACGCGGTCTGCACGTCCAGCACGAACGCTGGTCCAACTGAGGCGCCAGGTGGAAATGGCATGGCAAGCCGTTCCACAGGACTACATCCAGCATCTCTACGATCGTCTCCATGGGAGAATAGCAGCCTGCATTGCTGCGAAAGGTGGATATACACTGTACTAGTGCCGACATTGTGCATGCTCTGTTGCCTGTGTCTATGTGCCTGTGGCTCTGTCAGTGTGATCATGTGATGTATCTGACCCCAGGAATGTGTCAATAAAGTTTCCCCTTCCTGGGACAATGAATTCACGGTGTTCTTATTTCAATTTCCAGGAGTGTATTTAAGCATCGTGAAAGTTTAAGACTGCTTCGTATTCATGCAAAAAGTCTACTCCCAATGTAATTTCTGTTGACAATAACGGAACGATACGAAAGTTCATAGCGAAACTGTGGCTTTGACAAAAGAATTCTGAGTTGGTTAGTTGGCGTACATCTACACTTTTTCCAAAGATTGCACCTAGTAATTTAATCTTACGTAACGGAAGTGTGGGGGCAATTGTTCGATTTGTTGTATTTGCTAAGGGCTGTTGCGAGGTGCCGGGGCTAGCAGTGTATTTAACACTAAATGCTTCTCGAATCTTCAGATGGAAATGATGCTTTAAGCCCCCTCTTTTCTAACTCCTACTTTTGCTGTTGCACATGGATTAAGAAGAAACGCGAACTGACTGTAATCGACCCTGCAAGTGGAGTAGAAAAGAGTTTGGCACCTGCAATAATTTAATTGGATAGAAATTAAGGGGAGTTTCATTAACGTAGTGAGAAATTAAAGGGTTGCTCTACCGATTAACAGAATGAAAGTTCTGTCCAAAATAACAATTTGATTTATTGTGACTAAACTCAAAATAATAAACAAAACACACGAAACATTTACAATACATCAAATTGGATACTGAGATAAATGCTGTGAAGGTGAAGTTGTCCATAAACTAGATTGTGACATTTATGACCAAGTGGTATGTGGAACCAGTTCCTTGCAACTCAAATCTTAAGAGAAACGCCCATCCAACTCAACATTAATTGTTGCTACGGTACTGATAACTCAGACAATGAACACACAAGACAGAACAAAGTTAGAAAAGACGAACAGGCGCGCTCTGCTGAGCTCTGATTATCACAGTGCAAATTCCCTAATCTGCCGGTGCTGCGGACATACATTACCAAGCTGTCTTCTTAACTGCAAGGACACGATCTGGCGTACCGGAAGCGATGGCTGGTTGCTTCGACATCCCGTCGTGGTGATGATAATGTCGCGAGTATAGCCCGAAACAAATTGTCCTGGTCTGGTTGTTCCAGACTAAAGACTTCCTATCAATACAAATGCGCCTCTGAGATAGATGAAGAAGGCTTGCCACACTGTCACTGACGGTACAGTGATTGATTTTAACAAGCGAAGTCATACAGTAACTCCGATACAGTCCACTTTAGCCAAAACTGCCCAAGACAGACAACATAGGCCGCTTGTACGCAGAACGCTCAATTGCCAACTGTACTCGGAAAGTTACGTTGAAAGTCGAAACTTCAGCAACTTCGTCAAACAGTTACAATCAAACAAAAGTATATTAGACAGCCAACGGAAGGCAGGCTGTCCAGAGCAGCGAGAGCTCAGTCTTGTAACCTACCCCGACCGAAAGGCGAGAGCCGACTACCACCAGAGCACCCGTACAAACTGAACACAGAACATTCCCGCCCCCACGACAGTGGCCGTGGTTAAACATTCCAATCAGCAACTCGAAAACCGGCGGAAAATTCCACTCTACTGCCGAAGCACTACCATTCTACCAATGGAGATTCTTGGCACCAATTTCTGCACCGATTTTGCTACATCACGGAGCTATACCCTGATCAAGCCAATCACAGTTACGATTTTGCAGAAAACGCGGGAATTTGCCCGCCAAGACTGCCTGGGAACACAAATCATTCCCACGCCTCACTGGTAGCCCGCCAGAAAGTGTTTTCGCTAAGTTTCTGCGAAGTAACGGAATCTCTAGCCCAGCCGCTCCTTCAGGCCCCTGCGGGCGTGTCTCCGCCGCTATTATGACAATGTCGGCGTCTGGAAAGCATTCACTCGACTTCCTCACACCCGTTGGCTTAATCCTTTCAAGATCAGCAGAGCCCACCTGTCACCGGACCACCTGGGTGACGAGAGACGCTGCGTGGGAAGTCCATGTGTGAAGGAATAGCAACTTTTCACCGCATGCAATTAGAGAGGAAAATCGAATTACTCAGAGTAAGAGAGAAATATGAGAGTGGGGCTTCTGCCACCTCTCACCGTTTCACTAATTAATGAATTGGGAGTGCCAGAGTAAAGTACTGCCGTAAATTTTAAGTCATTTACTGTAATGTGAATTACAGGATATGCAATATTGTTCTGTTTTACGTCGTGTTCCTGGAGTAAGGTGTCCCTAATGTCTTCCATTTTTACGTAATTAATTTGAAAATTTGTAAATTAATAATAACATTGTGCAAATGAAAACTGCTTGGTGAAGCTGAACGTTGCAGCGTCTGTTGGTAGCGCCGAGCGCCGATGGCGTCAGCATTTCTCCTCACACGTCACTGCCCAACGCAAAAGCCAGTCTTGTCATTTAGATTTTTGTTAAATCATTTACAGCAGCAGGTTTTGAAGAATACCGATGTGAAGAACTAGCACATTGTTTTTTAACGCCACTGGCGTCCTGTTTCTTTACATTCCGAAATCTCGTTATTCCGTTCATATACTCTGCGCCCCCCCCCCCTCCCCCCCGCGCAGAACAATCGGACTTCCTCTTTTGTGCCGCAAATACTTGCTTCACAGAGTCAAAAACAAAGACTGAAAGACTGGACATGATGAAAGCTCAAAAAGTACACTACTAGCCATTAAAATTGCTACACCACAAAGATAGCGTGGTACAGACTCGAAATTTAACCGACAGGAAGAAGATGCTGTGATATGCAAATGATTAGCTTTTCAGAGCATTCACACAAGGTTGGCGCCAGTGTCGAAACCTACAGCGTGCTGACATGAGGAAAGTTTCCAACCGATTTCTCATGCACAAACAGCAGTTGACCGGCGTTGCCTGGTGAAACGTTGTTGTGATACCTCGTGGAAGGAGGAGAAATGCATACCAACACGTTTCCGACTTTGATAAAGGTCGGATTGTAGCCTATCGCGATTGCGGTTTATCGTATCGCGACATTGCTGCTCGCGTTGGCCGAGATCCAATAACTGTTAGCAGAATATGGAATCCGTGAGTTTAGGAGGGTAATACGGAACGCCGTGCTGGATCCCAGCGGCCTCATATTACTAGGAGTCGAGATGACAGGCATCTTATCCGCATGGCTGTAACGTATCGTGCAGCCACGTCTCGATCCCTGAGTTAACGTTTGCAAGACAACAACCATCTGCACGAACAGTTCGACGACGTTTGCAGCAGCATGGACTATCAGCTCGGTTACCCTCGACGCTGCTTCACAGACAGGAACTTCTGCGATGGTGTACTCAACGACGAACCTGGGTGCACGAATGGCAGAACGTCATTTTTTCGGATGAATCCAGGTTCTGTTTACAGCATCATGATGGTCGGATCCAAGTTTGGCGACATCACAGTGAATGCACATTGGAAGTGTGTATTCGTCATCGCCATACTGGCGTATCACCCGGCGTGATGGTATGGGGTGCCATTGGTTACACGTCTCGGTCACCTCTTGCTCGCATTGACGGCACTGTGAACAGTGGACGTTGCATTTCAGATGTGTTACGACCCGTGGCTCCACCCTTCATTCGACCCCTGTAAAATTCTACATTTGAGCAGGATAATGCACGACCGCATGTTGCAGGTCCTGTACGGGCCTTTCTGGATACAGAAAATGTTCGACTGCTGCCCTGGCCAGCACATTCTCCAGATCTCTCACCAAACGTCTGGTCAATGGTGGCCGAGCAACTGGCTCGTCACAATACGCCAGTCATTACTCTCGATGAACTGTGGTATCGTGTTGAAGCTGCATGGGCAGCTGTACCTGTACGCGCCATCCAAGCTGTGTTTGACTCAGTGCCCAGCTGTATAAAGGCCGTTATTACGGCCAGTCCCTTGGGCATGTGCGTGTGTGTTTGTCCGTAGGATAATTTAGGTTAAGTAGTGTGTAAGCTTAGGGACTGATGACCTTAGCAGTTAAGTCCCATAAGATTACACACACTTTTTTTTTTACGACCAGATGTGGTTGTTCTGGGTACTGATTTCTCAGGTTCTATGCAACCTAATTGCGTAAAAATGACAGATCTAGTATAATATATTTGTGCAATGAATACCCGATTATCATCTGTATTTCTTCGTGGTGTAGCAATTTTACTGGCGAGTAGTGTAGTAACACTCCTTTACAGAGTTAAAGTAAAATGATGTTCTACTAAAACAATTTCAAGATAACTTCAAATATTTACCGAAAATTGTGAAAAAAGTGAAATATGAAAATATCGGTACTCGATATTGTTATTTTGATATCGATATATGAGAGGTACAGTATAGCTGTTTTACATCGATATTTCCATAGCTACATCGATATATCGATTATTCATAAGCAGCTCTAGCACACAGTGAAAATTAGGCCTGCAAACGACAAAGGCATTAATCCGGGCGGCACAAGTCCCCGTCCCGGAATCGGGGCTTTAACACGCGCAACTACGAATATATCCACATTCTCGCAGACCTGTACGTACGGCCGTGGGACTTGCGGCGTGGAGTGTTTGCTCCGCCATCAATCGCTAGAACAGCGTTACGTGATGACAAGTGGCTGTTCCAAGGTTGCCGCCGAATCAGCATACTCCGAGAATAGGGACCGTTCCGCAAGGCATCGCGCACGCGTCCGTGGGCGGAGGCGATGAAAAGTGGCTGAGCCCGCGAACACGATGCAGGCGCGTAGGCGTAGGCGTCGCACGTCACGGCAGGGCGCAGGTGGCGCGTGGCAGGTGGCAGGTGTGTCTGCCCCGTCCTGCCAGCCGATGCCTTCTGCGGGCGCCTTCCGCCCACGCACACTCCCACCAGTTACTCATTTACTCGGCGTACAGCCAGTAGAATTACTGTTGACAAGTACATTAATTAAAATGTGTGTCTTATACAGGTTATTCAAAACAAGTGTCGAACACTTCGAGAGGTAATAGTACTAGCGAACCTTTCCGAGATAAAGAGATGATTTTAGGAAGGGCGACGCTTAGTTGCGCATATTAGCACAGTCATTGCATTGGCGCTCCGTCAAATGCGTTGCAGGGTATTATGATGTCTTACTCACAGTACTTCACCTACCATTAGGTGGTCTGCAGTCAGTTGTGTGGTTCGAGTCCTATTGTAGGCTACGTGTTTGTGCGCCTTATTCTACAATACTGTCAACCTGGAGTACGTATCACGATGTTTTACTTTCTTCCAAACGTGAATCAGCTTATGTGTTTCCTGTTATTGCACTGTTTGTGTTTAATGGTTCATATGGCTCTGAGCACTATGGGACTTAACTTCTGAGGTCATCAGTCCCCTAGAACTAAGAACTAGTTAAACCTAACTAACCTAAGGACATCACACACATCCATGCCCGAGGCAGGATTCGAACCTGCGACCGTAGCGGTCGCGCGATTCCAGACTGTAGCGCCTAGAACCCGCCGCCCATCCCGGCCGGCGTTTGTGCTTACAAATGCTATAATACATGTACATTTTCTCTCTTCCACCACTTGTTAAGGGGAGTCGTACCGCCCAAAATGACAAAATTTGACTTTTTCACTTTCATGCAAATTATGAAAATATGGATGTTTTTGCTTAATTTGGTGTTGGTTTTATTGAAATATTCGATTATTTACTATTTTAAATAAATATTTGAAAATAATCATGCAGTGAAATTTCCGAGAATTTTGTTTTCCATCATTTCGCATATTGGCATTTTTATCTGGAACTATATAATCTAGAAGGCTGTGGTTTCTTTTGTTTTGTAGAGAACTGTCCGTTTCAAAAGTTGCCTACACTGGCTGTACTTCGCAGTAAACTCTTTGAACTGTACTTTTGTTTGTGTTTGACAACAACAGTTATCCACTAGCAGCGTTTTAGTTTCTGTGTTTCGTGTGATAGTTTTCGTCATGACTAAACCGAAAGGAGTGTTTAAAAAAATTCGAAACAAAGGAAACAGATACTACAGAACAAGTATAGCAGCAGTAAAAAGAGTGGTTAGCGCCGAAGGGCGTAATAGTTTAGTTGTAAATAGTGACACTCTTTCTACTCCTATGAGTGCTTCCAAGAAAAAAAGTGCTGGGTAATGATGTGAAATACAACGCAGCCTCAGACAGTGAAACAAACTGCAACATCATTATTAATCTCCATGTACTTATTTCAGCATTGTGTGGAACAGTGTGTTGTCGTATATGTGGAGGGGAAATTGAAATTTCTGAAAAGCTATCTCAACGCAATGGTCTGGCGTGCACTTTACAAATAATGCGTTTGAACTGTAAAAGCAAAAAGACTTTCAAGACTTCAGAAGTAAGTGTAAAGCATTGACTTTTTGACACTAATCTACTTCTATGGGCTTAGATGCATAGGAAAAGACCATTACGCTGGTAGCGTTCTTTGTGGCTTGCTGAACCTCCCTAGTCCCCCTACAAAATCTATCAAATACAACTCCATAGTAAGAAGTAGTGTCAAGGCGTGTGCTATGGAGTCAATGACTACAGCAGCAGAGCAGGCTGTAGCAGAAAATGGTAGTTCTGACGTAGCAATATCATTCGACGTATCCTGGCAAAAAGGAGGTTTCCAGTCAAAGAATTCATGTGCATCTATTATCAGCATCGACAATGGGAAATTGTTGGATGTTGATGTGTCGACCATGTACTGTCATGGTTGTAGGCAAGCAGGCAAGAGTACTGAAAAGCAAACTAAGCATGAAATGAATTGTCAGAGAAACCTTGAAGGAACTAGTGGAGGGATTGAGGTTGCTTCTGCAGTGAATATGTTCCAACATTCCCAGCATGACCGTGCTGTTCGCTACGTAAGTTTTATTGGGGATGGAGACTCATGATCGTATAAGGCAGTGGTGGAGAGTAAACCTGCGGTGATTTGTCAGTTACAAAACTAGAGTGCATTAAACATGTGCAAAAGAGGATGGTCACGAAACTACGTAGACTCAAACAGCAGTTGGGAAGTACCAAGTTATATGATGGTCTAAGTATAAAAGGTCGACTGACTGATAAACAAATTGATCAGATTACACAATATTATGCTATGGCTATTAGAAGAAAAACAGATAATTTAGATGGTATGAAGAGAGCTCTTTGGGTAATTTATTTTCACAAGCTGTCTACACATGCTGAACCAAGACACAACGTGTCTTCCACTGAATGGTGTAAATACTTGAAGGCAAAAGAGGAGGGTAAAGTAGACACTTTCTCGCACAAAATTACTACACCAAATGCTGTTATGCTTGCATGAAACCCGTGTTTCAGGATCTGGCCCAACCAGAGCTGTTGAAGAAATGTCTCAAGGGCAAAACACAAAATTGGAATGAATCATTTAACAATATTGTATAGTCTAGGATACCAAAGAATGTGTTTCTTGGAAGGTGAGTCTTTGAACTTGGTGTTTTGGATGCTGTTCTTGCTTTTAATGATGGCTATTCTGGAAGACTACAAGTTTTCGAATATCTTGGCATTCATAAAGGTGATGGACTTGGACCAACTGCGAATCATGAAGGCAGACATTGCAACAAACAATATGTCAAAAGAAGCCAGATCCAAGAGATGGAGGGGAGCACTGGGTGAGGAAGATGAGGGAGGAGATGAGGACTACCATCCAGGAGGATTCTAACATATTTTATATGTATCAGTTGGCCGTATATTAAAATTTATTCTTTAAACACAATTTTCTGAACATGACATTTTTCAGTATAAAAGCCCCTTTTTTCTCAGAAACTTCTGAATGTACATCAATGAATTATTTACCACATAACACAGATAGTACAATGATGTTGTAGCTCTACTTTAGTAGTATTTACTGTAACAGTTAAAATTCAAGAAATTAAAATTGTGAAAATTTACACCAAAAAATTATATGTTTAGGGAAAAAAATCATAACTTTTTCCAGTTGTTATTTTAAAGTGATTGTAGAGGAATACAGTCACAAAATATGGGAGAACATGTGATAAAAACACCACATTTATATACTCAACAGTTCCTGAGGAAACGGGGCATTTATATAGCCAATTTAACATTGTCGAGGTAGGGCGGTACGACTCCCCGTAACAATGGAAGCCTTCTACTCGACAAGTTAAATGGCGGAGAATTTACTATGCGCTGGTTTAGCAAATAGACGTAGACTGCGAGCCCGTGCGCTCTTAAGCTGAAAAATATCCACAGGGCAGAGTGCCCTCCGGTAAGCTGTTGCGAGACTTTCCCAGCGTCTGAGGGACACAGGTCAGCAGACGGTGTGTGTCACTCTCTTATCTGCAAGGGTACTTAATGAACACTTGCTGTACCCACATTATTTACAACGCGTCCACACCCTACAGGCACAGGATCATTATGCCAGACGGCGGTTCTGTGAATGGCTGTTGCTGAAGTATGCCGCAGAGCCACTCTTCACTTTAAATGGTTCAAATGGCTCTAAGCACTATAGCACTTAACATCTGAGATCATCAGTCCCCTAGAACTTAGAACTACTTAAACCTAACTAACCTATGGACATCACACACATCCATGCCCGAGGCAGGATTCGAACCTGCGACTGTAGCAGCAGCGCGGTTCCGGACTGAAGCGCCTAGAACCGCTTGGTCACAGCGGCCGGCCACAGTAGTTTGGAGCATTTATTCGTTGCGCAAACAGGTAGATCATTTATAATATTCGTATGAGACAACTGACATTTCAACAGTGGCATACCTTTGCGACAGGGCTTTTTGGTAGCTATGTATACATCAAATTTTTGTCAGAGTCAGAATGCATGTATTATTGCTAACAGGATAGTTTTCTTAAATTTAACAGGACTGTGTTGTGGACTGGCAAGACAGCCAATCCACTAGGACGGGAGGCCGAAGGGCACGCGTTTAAGCTCACGCAGACTGGCGTGAGGTCTGGAACAGGACAAGGTAATTAATATAGCCAATAACGCACGTAGCTGCTGGAATACTTAACTTTAATCCACAATTGGTGAACATCGCTCTTGACGGTACATGTTTTACAGCAGCAATAGTAACTGCTAATGGCGCCTTGCTAGGTCGTAGCAAATGACGTAGCTGAAGGCTATGCTAACTATCGTCTCAGCAAATGAGAGCGTAATTTGTCAGTGAACCATCGCTAGCAAAGTCGGCTGTACAACTGGGGCGAGTGCTAGGAAGTCTCTCTAGACCTGCCGTGTGGCGGCGCTCGGTCTGCAATCACTGACATTGGCGACACGCGGGTCCGACGCATACTAACGGACCGCGGCCGATTTAAAGGCTACCACCTAGCAAGTGTGGTGTCTGGCGGTGACACCACAGACTGTACTCTCACCACGAGCGTTGTCGTACACAGTTTAATGTTGCATTTCTGATTAATTTTTACATTGGTGATCACTTTGAAGAACTGAGAAATTATTTACGGACTTAAATAGGAGCTTAACTGTTGCTCTAACGCCGAGTTTAAGTCCACATTACCACACAGACAAAGTACTAGTAATTATAACAGTTCTTTACAACAAAAATTAATGTGCTACTTTCAGCGTACCGGTTCACCTGATGAAATCCCATCAAGCACTGTAGGATACGTTGGGGAGACGTATTGGAGCACGTCCGCATGCACCAATAATCATTCAGCAATTGTCAAGCACTTAGGTGGAGGGAAGGAGCGCCTTACCACAAAAACTCCTCATTATTGTTTCGACCAGCATGGGAGCCCTTTTCAGTGCAGGCAGTGGTGCTCACACACACCACATTAAGAACCGTGTCCCATCCCTCTTCTGTAATGTCCAGCGGATCATCATGAATTGCACGGACTTTTTGTTATTGTTGTTATGGTCTTCACCCCAGACACTAGTTTGATGCAGTTCTCCATGCTACCCTATCCCGTGGAAGCTTTTTCATCTCCAAGCAACTGCTCCACACCTGTGTCCTGAATCTACTTCGTGTATTTATCTCTTGGTCTCCCTCTACGATTTTTACTCTGCACGCTAACCACCAATAGTAAATTGGTGATCCCTGATGCCTCTGAACATACCCTACCAACCGATCCCTTCTAGCCAAGTTGTGCCACAAATTCCTCTTCTCCCCAATTCCATTCAGTACCTCCTCATTAGTTACGTGATCTACCCATCTAATCTTCAGCATTCTTCTGTAGCACCACATTTCTGTTCTCTTCTTGTCTAAACTATTTAACGTCCATGTTTCACATCCATACATCGCTACACTCCATACAAATACTTTAAGAAAAGACTTCCTGACACTTAAATGTGCGTTGACTTAAGTGTAATTATTTTGTCTTCGAATAAGAGGACCATTTCGGTTCGTCTCATTGCGTATTTCTGTCAGTTACCTTCTATAGTATACTGTCACAATTCTTTCTATTTTTTTTTTTTTTTTTTTTTTGGAGGGGGAGGAGGGATTCGCGCTTCAACGTGTTTTGAGAACAGAAAGACGACCCAAGTAAGCTGTAAGCTGTTTATTATCCGTGCAATTGGCCGATTTCAATTGTGGGTAATTTTCAAGCACATATTTCAAGCTTCAAGGTTCATTTCATATTGTAATACATCGATGGTACATGTGGACCGGTACATATCGTATTTCTCTGCGTCGCGTTCTTTTTGTCTGTGCTCCTAGTTTCTTCGAGATATGTTAATTAGCAGTGACACATCACGCGGAAGTTACTCTCACTCGACTGTGTGAAGAAGAGCTGACGATCGCTACGTATTGACAAGGCGATGCCACGACGCTGGGATCACAGATTGACTTCAAACTTGCTGCACCTTTAGTAGGCCATAAAAATTAGATAATGTGCAAGTAGTAAGTTGCACTACCCCGGTAATTCCGAGAAAATCGCAAGACAACTTTTACGCTTTTATTATGTACCTGATGAATCTGTGCGTTGGTGCCGGACTTTAGAATTCATGGTGGTCAAACGGTTGAAACGTCCCCTTTTGAAAATTTATACACGACTGTGTTTAAACTGACACACAATATTTTTTAGCGCAACGCAATCTGACTTTCAAAAATCCCTACAAAAGAATGGCGCTAACATTAACCTATACCTTTCACAAATCACTTACCTCACAAAAATCTTCGTTACTCGAACTACTGCAATGTAGCGAGCGCCACTACTGCCAGCTAAATAAAAGATTCTAACTACTGAAGGCACTAACTACTGATAGGCATAGTTAGCAAATGAAAGATTTTGATAGAGAACAACCAATGTATTTACCTCAATAGTCATAATATATATAGCAGTTCATGACATCCAGTCTTACAAATTTCAAAACTCCGCCATCTCTCCCCACATCCACCACTGCTGGCGGCTCACCTCCAACTGCGCAACGCTACGCGCTGTTAACAGCCAACTGCCCAACGCTACAATGGCAGACAACAATGCAAACTAGCCACAGACTGCACACAGCACAGCCAGCCGTTTTTCATACAGAGCGCTACGTGGCGTTACCAATAAGAAAACCTAAACAGCCTACTTACACGGTTTATGGTGAAAGTGGTGGTGACATTAGCTTCCCCTTTTTCCGTAGCTGTAGGTAATTTCAGTAATCCGAGCTACGTAAGACGAACGTGTGTGAGGCGACGGTTCGACTCCCGCTCAAACTTAATCTTTAATGTATGTTTTATCACCACTGGTCATGTTATTTAGTTTATACGACATTTGAGGGTTAATATAATTAAAAGACCAAATGTATTTGCATGACGTTCTAGTGAACTTCATGTTATTTGACTACTTATTATTTTAACTAACTTTAATTATTAGAAGAAACGTCTTTATAACCATCGACAAGTAAATGAAGAATCGCATATAGTTTTCCTGAAAATGTACGCCTGTCGCGATTTGCGAAACCCCTTATATATGCTGTCTGATAAGGTACCGGCAGCTAACCTTCTGAGCGAACACGTTGAGCTACATTGCCGGCATTGACCACCATGAGCTCTAACGGCCGGCACTCACGCACAGATACATCTGTTACGTACACTGAAGAGCCACAGAAACTGACTAATATCGTGTACGGCACCCGCGAGCACGCAGAAGAGCCGCAACACGACGTGGCATCGACTCGACTAATGCCTGAAGAAGTGCTGGAGGGAACTGACACCATGAAACCTGCAGCGCTGTCCGTAAATACGCAAGGGCACGACGGGGTAGAGATCTCTTCCGAACAACACGTTGCAAGGCATCCCAGATATGCTCAATAGCGTTGATGTCTGGGAAGTTTGGTGGCCACTGGAAGTGTTTAAACTCAGAAGAGTGTTCCTGGAGAAATTCTGGACGTGTGGGGTGTCGCAGTGTCCTGCTGGAACTGCCCAGGCCCGTCGGAATGCACAATTGACACGAATGGATGCAGGTGATAAGACAGGATGCTTTCTTACGTGTCACCTGTCAGAGTCTTATCTCGACGCATCAGGAGTCCCATTATCATTCCAACTGCACACGCCCCACATCATTACAGAGCCCCCCCATCAGCTTGAACAGTCCCCTGCTGACATGCAGGGTCCATGGATTCATTCCACACCGTTCTATACAATCTGAAACGAGACTCGTCCGACCACGCAACATGTTTTCATTCAACAACAGTCCAATACGGTGTTGACAGGCCTAGGCGAGCCGTAAAGCTTTGTGTTCTGCAGTCATCAAGGCTACACGAGTGGAACTTCGCCTCCGAAAGCCCATATCGATGATGTTTCGTTGATTGATTCGCAAGCTGACACTTGTTGATGGACCAGCACCGGAATCTGCAGCAACTTACGGAAGGGTTGCGCTTCTGTCACGTTGGACGATTCTCTTCAGTCGTCGCTGGCCTTGTTCTTGCAGGGTCTTTATCCGGCGGCAGCGATGTCGCAGATTTGATGTTTTACCGAATTCCTGATATTCACGGTACGCTGGTGAAACGGTCGTTCGGGAAATCCCCACTTCATCGCTACCTCGGAGACGCTGTGTCCCAGCGCTCGTGCGCCGACTGTAACAACACTTTCAAACTCACTTAAATCTTGACACCTTAGCATTGTGGCAGCAGTAACGATTTAACAAGTGCGCCAGACACTTGTTGTCTTGTGTAGGCGTTGCCGACCGCAGCGCCATATTATGCCTCTGTATTTGAACACGCATGCCTATACCAGTTCCTTTGGCGCTTCACTGTAATAGACTGGTTAAAACTTTCTTGCAATTTTCGCGGAATTGCTAGAGTAGTGCACGATACTACTCGCACATTGTTTGATGGCCTACTAAAGGTGTATAAAGTTTGGAGTAAATCGGTGAACCCAACGTTGTTACCTCCCTTTGTGAGACGCCCAGGCGAAGATTCAGTTAGCTAAGAAATGATGTTGATGTTGTTGTTGTTGCTGTTGTTGTCTTCAGTCCTGAGGCTGGTATGATGCACCTCTCCATGCTACTCTATCCTGTGCAAGTTCCTTCATCTCCCAGTACTTACTGCAACCTACATCCTTCTGAATCTGCTGAGTGTATACATCTCTTGGTCTCCCTCTAAGATTTTTACCCTCCACGCTGCCCTCCAATGCTACATTTGTGATCCCTTGATGCCTCAGAACATGTCCTACCAACCGATCCCTTCTTCTCCTCAAGCTGTGCCACAAACTCCTCTTCTCCCAGATTCTATTCAGCACCTCCTCATTAGTTATGTGATCTACCCATATATTCTTCAGCAATCTTCTGTAGCACCACATTTCGAAAGCTTCCATTCTCTTCATGTCCAAACTATTTATCGTCCATGTTTCACTTCCACACATGTTTACACTCCATACAAATACTTTCAGAAACGACTTCCTGACACTTAAATCTATACTCGATGTTAACAAATTTCTCTTCTTCAGAAACGCTTTCCTTGCCATTGCCAGTCTACATTTTATATCCTCTCTACTTCGACCATCATCAGTTATTTTGCTCCCCAAATAGCAAAACCCTTTTACTACTTTGAGTGTCTCATTTCCTAATCTAATTCCCTCAGCATCACCAGACTTAATTCGACTACATTGGGGATAGGCTACAGCCCTGTCTCACTCCCTTCCCAACCACTGTTTCCTTTTCATGCCCCCCGACTCTTATAACTGCCATCTGGTTTCTGTAAAAATTGTAACTAGCCATTCGCTCCCTGTATTTTACCCCTGCCACCTTCAGAAATTGAAAGAGAGTATTCCAGTCAACATTGTCAAAAGCTTTCTCTAAGTCTACAAATGCTAGAAACGTACGTTTACCTTTCGTTAATGTTTCTACTAAGATAAGTCGTAAGGTCAGTATTGCCTCACGTGTTCCAACATTTCTACGGAATCCAAACTGATCTTCCCCGATGTCAGCTTCTACCAGTTTTTCCATTCGTCTGTAAAGAATTCGGGTTAGTATTTTGCAGCTGTGACTTATTAAACTGATAGTTCGGTAATTTTCACATCTGTGAACACCTGCTTTCTTTGGGATTGGAATTATTATATTCTTCTTAATGTCTGTGGGTATTTCGCCTCTCTCATACATCTTGCTCACCAGATGGTAGAGTTTTGTCATGACTGGCTCTCCCAAGGCCATCAGTAGTTCTAATGGAATGTTGTCTACTCCCGGGGCCTTGTTTCGACTCAGGTCTTTCAGTGCTCCATCAAACTCTTCACGCAGTATGATATCTCCCATTTCATCTTCAACTACATCCTCTTCCATTTCCATAATATTGTCCTCAAGTACATCGCCCTTGTATAAACCGTCTATATACTCCTTCCACCTTTCTGCCTTCCCTTCTTTGCTTAGAACTGGGTTGCCATCTGAGCTCTTGATATTCATACAAGTGGTTTTCTTCTCTCCAAAGGTCTCTTTAATTTTCCTGTAGGCAGTATCTATCTTGCCCCTAGTGAGAGAAGCGCCTACATCGTTACATTTGTGCTCTAGCCATTCCTGCTCTGACATTTTAGACTTCCTGTCGATCTCATTTTTGATACGTTTGTATTCCTTTTTGCCTGCTTCATTTACTGAATTTTTATATTATCTCCTTTCATCAATTAAATGCAATATTACTTCTGTTACCCAAGGATTTCTACTAGCCCTTGTCTTTTTACCTACTTGATCCTCTGCTGCCTTCACTACTTCATCCCTCAGAGCTACCCATTCTTCTTCTACTGTATTTCTTTCCGCCATTCCTGTCAATTGTTCCCTTATGCTCTCCCTGAAACTCTGTACAAGCTCTAGTTTAGTCAGTTTATCCGGGTCCCATCTCCTTGAATTCCCACCTTTTTGCAGTTTCTTCAGTTTTACTCTACAGTTCATAACCAATATATTGTGGTCAGAGTCCACATCTGCCCCTGGAAATGTCTTACAATTTAAAACCTGGTTCCTAAATCTCTGTCTTACCATTATATAATCTATCTGATGATACCTTCTAGCATCTCCAGGATTCTTCCATGTATACAACCTTCTTTCATGATTCTTGAACCAAGTATTAGCTATGATTAAGTTGTGCTCTGTGCAAAATTCTACGAGACGACTTCCTCTTTCATTTCTTACCCCCAGTCCATATTCACCTACTATGTTTCCTCCCCTCCCTTTTCCTACTCTCAAATTCCAGTCAACCATGACTATTAAATTTTCATCTCCCTTCACTATCTCAATAATTTCTTTTATTTCATCATACATTTCTTCAATTTCTTCGTCATCTGCAGAGCTAGTTGGCATATAAACTTGTACGACTGTAGTAGGCATGGGCTTCGTGTGAATGTAGAGGAAGTGAGATCACGACACTTAGCGGTGCCTAGGGCGACTAATGATAATGACGGTGGTGAATCTTATTCACACGCTGACATATCGAGGAGAAAGCGGCTGCGATTGTACCCGCGGCAGTGTCTCGACCTGGGCGACTCGGTTTCTACGTCCCCACCCCACGCGGGCAGCCGCCGCACCTGCTGTGCGACGAGGGACCCCCACCGTCCAGCAGCGCCTGTCTTCTTCCGCTCTGCCTGTCTCTTGCGACCCCTGACCCCCTATCGGACGACTCCCACGTGCGGGCACACAGCCACACACACGCCAGTGCGGGCTCCATGAGCTGCGAACCTGTATTTCATCACATCGCAGCGGCGGCTCCGTGCGAAAAGAACAGCTGGAACGAGGCCACAGCGTCCGGACCGGTTTGCTCTGATCGGCAACCCGCGGGAGAAATACGGCGCCGGCACATGTGCGGTCGCGCACGAGCTGCATCTCGAAAGTTCGCTGAACGGTCTCATAAATTAATGGAAGCACCCTACACCCTTAACGCATTACTGGCCATTGTCCCTTTTTTGGGACGCGTATGTTTTACTTATTTCTATGTAAGCCATGGAGTTTTTAGCCTTTATTGTTGCACCTGTAGGTTCAACTAACTGCTATAATGCCTGTAAATGTAAAATAAATAACTTTTTTCTAAGTACTTCACGTCAGGAAAATTATAAACTTGCCGATTTTTTGTTCTCGCACTTGGCAGCACTGTATGTCTACTGGTAGTTCCTGGACGACAATGAGCTGTGATTTAGTTGTCTGGGCGTGTTTGTTATGAACCTAAGGATGTCCGTGTAAAATTAAGTATACCTCAGATTTTTTCAAGTAAGTGCAATATCGATATATTTTATGCGTCCCAATAATGGGATAATGGCATGTTACACTATCATTTATTGTTGATGTGCCCTATTCTTGTATACACGTATTATACAGAGAAGAATTGCATTTTACGTTCTTTATATCTGCTTTTTTACATATCCTATTCGAATTTTACGATTCCAACATGCCGCGTGGACTTACACTTGAAGAAATTCTAGCAGAACTAGCGAACCATCAAGACAGTGACGATGAAGATGATGACGTAGAATTGGCGATTATTCCACCCGATGCAGATGTAATAACAGATGAGGAAGACATTGACGAAAATGTACTGAACAATGAGTCTGTTGTACAAGATGTAGCCGGTACTTTAGAGCTCATAACCAGCCGAGATGAAGCGACAAATTTCAGTAATATCCTCTGAGTTCTACTAAAAGATACTGACGGGCAAAGAAAAAGGAAATATCTGTTACAATGCCACATCTCATTGAAGGTTACACTGCCCATATGGGTGGCGTAGATCTACTGGACAAGCAGATATCACTTTATAGGACGAGGATAAGGTCAAAGAAATGGTGGTGGCCATTATTCACAAAGATGATAGATATCTACGTAGTAAACACGTGGCGTGCATACCAAATTGCTAACTCTAATGAGAAACTCTCACTTTTGGATGCCCGACGGAGAATAGTGATGTTTTACCTATCAAAGAAAACAGGATCAGTACCAAAACGCAGAGGACCACAAGGAAGCAAATTGATGGGAGGACGGGTGAGCACAGACGTACGACTACATCCAGGAAATCATTTCATTGTGTCGAGTAAAACGGAGAAGAGATGTGCTTACTGCAAGAAAAAAACAACAAAAATTTGTGATAGGTGCAATGTTGGTGTACACAACGTTTTGCTTCATTTCATACGGAATAGACATTCAATAATATAAAACATTCTTTATTTATTATTTGTGTTGTTTCTTACAATATTATGCATGGAAGATAAGTTTGTGAATTTGGATAGCGCATTTGGCCAATGTCCCAAAAATGGGACGGTCTGTAGTTTTTGTTCTAATAAACTGAAAATTTTCAAAACAACTTTTTATTCAATTAATCACTCAATGTAACGTATTTATGTATAAAAGTTTGCAAAAAATGATCTCATAGAGTTTTGGCCAGTAATGGGTTAATGGCCTTCAAAATAATCATCAGCTACAACACACTCCCGACAGCGGCTGTACAGTTTTCAGCAAACGCTTCTTGTGGAATCGCTCGAAGCACTGTGAAACGTCCCCTTAGAAAAATTATGAATGACTGTGCTGGTAAACTTCTACCTTATTTCATACGGAGACAGCTGAGTAAAACTGAACGTACTCAGACAGTTCTCTCTTTACTTATTCTGAACATCACTAAACTGACACACAATATTTTCTTAGCGCAACGCAATCTGACTTTTAATAATCCCTACAAAAGAATGGCCCTGACTAACAATAACCTATACCTTTCATGAACCACTTACTGTTGTGTTAGCAGGAGAGCCAACACCGTGTGGAGGCCGAAATGCACGCTTTTTAGCTCAAGCAGGCTAGCGTGAGGTGGGAAGAACAATATTGACGTGAGGTCTGGAACATGACAAGGAATTAGAATTCAGAAAACGGACGTAATTAGTTTGATACTTAACTTTAATCCATTAACGATGAACGTCGCTCTTGACGGTACATGATTCACAATATTATCTGTTCAGAATACATTCTTGAAGTAATTATAGCAACTGAATATGGCGCCTTGCTAGGTCGTAGCAAATGACGTAGCTGAAGGCTATGGTAAACTATCGTCTCGGCAAATGAGAACGTAAGTAGACAGTGAACCATCGCTAGCGAAGTCGGCTGTACAACTGGGGCGAGTGCTAGAGAGTCTCTCTAGACTAGACCTGCCGTGTGGTGGCGCTCGGTCTGCAATCACTGATAGTGGCAACACGCGGGTCCGATTTAAAGGCTACCACTTAGCAAGTGTGGTGTCTGGCGGTGACACCGCACTTACCTCACTGCAATACAGCGAGCGTCAATACTGCCAGCTAAATAAAAGATTCTAACTACTGAAGGCACTAACTACTGATAGGCATAGTTAGCAAATGAAAAATTTTGCTAGAGAACAAACAATGTATTTTCCTTAATAATGTTCAAAAGTCATCGTCTCTCTCCAAATTTCCTTTTCTGGCGGGGGCGGACACACGTCCAGATCGTCCGCTTATAGTAACCTCTCTAAACTCTGGCATCTCTCTCCCCACATTCACCACTGCTGGCGGCTCACCAACTACCCAACGCTACGCACTGTTCACACCCAACTGCCCAACACTACAATAGCGAATATTCCAACAATGCCAACCAGCCACAAACTGCACACAGCACATACAGTGATTTTCATACAGAGCGCTACGTGGCGTTACCAACATAAAAACCTAAACAGCCTACTCACAACTGTACGCACGCGTTATCGGGCATTCGCAGCATTACAAGAGACCTGGTGCTACCACTGCGATCCGGAGACAGTAACAGTCAATAGCGTGATGTTCGTCGACTCACTCGGTTACAAGCTGCTGATGATGGCTCGGGCCCTCACTTTCGAAAAAGGCGATCGACATCATCTTAATGTCGGGTTTTGCCAGCGGAGTTTTTCCCGCGCTCCACACGCGAAATGGAACGGGAACAAACCCTAATAGCGCCTACAGTGGGAAGTACACTCTGCCGTACACTTGAAACGAACCAAATTACGATCGTTACAATAATACAACAGGAAGTGTTGACCTCAGGTTTCAGGTTGCCACGTTTACAGGCTTATACAGGGTGTTCAAAAAGACGTGTCGAATCCTGTGAGAGGTCCAATAAACATGGGTCCGGAAACTCCTACTTTCCGAGATAAAGACGTGTTTACAGAAAGGGCTGCGCGACGCTTGGTTGCGGATATTAGCACAGTCGAAGCATTGGCGCTCCGTTAAAAGTGTCGGCAAGGTATTATTTGTTCTTTTTTCTTTCATTTTCTTCAAATACACTCCTGGAAATTGAAATAACAACACCGTGAATTCATTGTCCCAGGAAGGGGAAACTTTATTAACACATTCCTGGGGTCAGATACATCACATGATCACACTGACAGAACCACAGGCACATAGACACAGGCAACAGAGCATGCACAATGTCGGCACTAGTACAGTGTATATCCACCTTTCGCAGCAATGCAGGCTGCTATTCTCCCATGGAGACGATCGTAGAGATGCTGGATGTAGTCCTGTGGAACGGCTTGCCATGCCATTTCCACCTGGCGCCTCAGTTGGACCAGCGTTCGTGCTGGACGTGCACACCGCGTGAGACGACGCTTCATCCAGTCCCAAACATGCTCAATGGGGGACAGATCCGGAGATCTTGCTGGCCAGGGTAGTTGACTTACACCTTCTAGAGCACGTTGGGTGGCACGGGATACATGCGGACGTGCATTGTCCTGTTGGAACAGCAAGTTCCCTTGCCGGTCTAGGAATGGTAGAACGATGGGTTCGATGACGGTTTGGATGTACCGTGCACTATTCAGTGTCTCCTCGACGATCACCAGTGGTGTACGGCTAGTGTAGGAGATCGCTCCCCACACCATGATGCCGGGTGTTGGCCCTGTGTGCCTCGGTTGTATGCAGTCCTGATTGTGGCGCTCACCTGCACGGCGCCAAACACGCATACGACCATCATTGGCACCAAGGCAGAAGCGACTCTCATCGCTGAAGACGACACGTCTCCATTCGTCCCTCCATTCACGCCTGTCGCGACACCACTGGAGGCGGGCTGCACGATGTTGGGGCGTGAGCGGAAGACGGCCTAACGGTGTGCGGGACCGTAGCCCAGCTTCATGGAGACGGTTGCGAATGGTCCTCGCCGATACCCCAGGAGCAACAGTGTCCCTAATTTGCTGGGAAGTGGCGGTGCGGTCCCCTACGGCACTGCGTAGGATCCTACGGTCTTGGCGTGCATCCGTGCGTCGCTGCGGTGCGGTCCCAGGTCGACGGGCACGTGCACCTTCCGCCGACCACTGGCGACAACATCGATGTACTGTGGAGACCTCACGCCCCACGTGTTGAGCAATTCGGCGGTACGTCCACCCGGCCTCCCGCATGCCCACTATACGCCCTCGCTCAAAGTCCGTCAACTGCACATACGGTTCACGTCCACGCTGTCGCGGCATGCTACCAGTGTTAAAGACTGCGATGGAGCTCCGTATGCCACGGCAAACTGGCTGACACTGACGGCGGCGGTGCACAAATGCTGCGCATCTAGCGCCATTCGACGGCCAACACCGCGGTTCCTGGTGTGTCCGCTGTGCCGTGCGTGTGATCATTGCTTGTACAGCCCTCTCGCAGTGTCCGGAGCAAATATGGTGGGTCTGACACACCGGTGTCAATGTGTTCTTTTTTTCATTTCCAGGAGTGTATTTGTGGCTTTTATTTTTTCCTGTTTTGGTTAATTTTTAAATTTCTTATTTTTTGTTCCTAAAAGTTTTATTCTTGCTTGTTTATTCACTTTTTCTTTGTATTATATGTAAGTTTTGTTAAACTAAATGTTCTTTTTGCAGTAATTTGATTTAATTATCAAGTGATCTTGGATTTAGCAATTGATTTAGTATCGGCATAATTCAGTAGTCTACCTACCATTGGGTGGTCTGAAGTCAGTTGTGTGGTTCGTGTCGTAATGTAGGTTACTGTCGTGTTTGTGTACTTCATTGTACTGTACTATCAAACCTGAGTACGTATCACGGTGTTTTACCTTCTTCCAAACACGGATTCTCCTATGTGTTTGCTGTTATAGCGCTGTTTGTACTTACAAATGCTGTAGCACATTTACATTTTCCCTCCTCCACCACTTGCTAGCGAAGGAAGCCTACTAATCGACAAGTGGAATGGCGGAAATGATATTCTGCTATGGTTTAGTAAATGGATGTAGCCTGCGAGCATGTGCCCTCTACGCTGAAAAATATCCACAGCGCAAAGATCCCGCTTATAAGCTGTTCGGCAGAACTTTCCAGCGTCTGCGAGACACAGGTGTCCTTGCACCTTGGAACACTGACCGTGGAAGGCCCCACACACTCCACACACCTGGCTGGAATTACTTAAGTAACGCCACGCGGAAGAATGGGGCAGTTCCCGTTTGAATAGCGATCTGATAAGACGATAGATACTTTCTAAACGTAATACGAACAATGAGTGCAGGTTTGTAATGTGTGAAGCGTTTAGCCGGCCGGTGTGGCCCAGCGGCGCTACGGTCGCAGGTTCGAATCCTGCCTCGGGCATGAATGTGTGAGATGTCCTTAGGTTAGATAGGTTTAAGTAGTTCTAAGTTCTAGGGGACTCATGACTTCAGATGACAAGTATCGATTATTAAAGTCAAACCAGCACATGGATATTTGTATGCTTGCTAACGCCGGTATTACACTATCAAATTTCTTTGTCAAAGATTTGATCAAAGATGTGACCAAATATTCCGTCAAATATATTTGACGAAGGTCTTTGACATGGCGCTAAAAAGGGGTATTACACTGTCATCATATCATTCGTCAAAGTTCAAGATGGCTGACAACAACAACTTGTTATTAACCGCAGCAGTTGCATGTACCACAATTGCACTGTGTGCACATGCGGAACAGAAGCGGCGGAAAAAAGGAAACATACGTGGGTGAAGCCGTGGGTTTTACGACGACACGATGAAAGCATTCAACAAAATTTATAGTGGCGGACGTCAAGTCGTACATCAATTACTTAAGAATGGATGAGCATACATTTCTGTATGTGCTCAGTGAAGTGTATCCTCACATCACGAAGCACAATACTCACTTAAGAACTGCTATAACATATGCAGAAGACAAGCTCACTGTAACACTCAGATTCCTTGCTACAGGAGAGAGTTAGGTTAGGTTAGGTTAGGTCTCCAATCTTCATAATCTATTTTTGTATTCAGGTGCTTCGCGCTGTAAAGCGCCTCATCAGCTTCACACATCTCTATTAATTTTGTAGTTGTCGGCGCACACCAATTGTATTTACCAGCAATGTTTATAAAAACACTACAGACGACAGAACGCTGCAGCGATGCTAGCGCTCCACGTGGTAACATGTCACATTGCAGTGAACAGAAGACAAGCGACTTCTTTGAGCAAATCTACAGCGAGGCCCTAGATTTGATCAAATACTTCACGACATTTGAGAAAGTTCCCTACTGCACCATCAAATTTATTTGTCAAAGATATTGGACAAAGAAATCTGATAGTTTAATACTAGCCTAAGGTCCAAACGAAATTAATGTCACAATAATGAATCATTACAGCAAACTGAGATCCAAAATGACCAGATACATGAAATACGATTGTTACAAAATTTATGTAAGCCTTTAAATATGGCAACCTGACACCTGACATCCTCTTCTCCCCAATTCTATTCAATTTCTCCTCATTAGTTATGTGATCTACCCTACTAATCTGCAGCACCCCATTTCGAAAGCTTCTATTCTCTTCTTGTCTAAACTATTTATCGTCCATGTTTCACTTCCATACATGGCTACACTCCATACAAATACTTTCAGATACAACTTCTTGACACTTAAATCTATACTCGATGTTAACAAAGTTCTCTTCTTCAGAAACGCTTTCCTTGCCATTGCCAGTCTACATTTTATATCCTCCCTACTTCGACCATCATCAGTTATTTTACTCCCTAAATAGCAAAACTCCTTTACTACTTTAAGTGTCTCATTTCCTAATCTAATCCCCTCAGCATCACCCGATTTAATTCGACTACATTCCATTATCCTAGTTTTGCTTATGTTGATGTTCATGTTATACCCGCCTTTAAAGACACTGTCCATTCCATTCAACTGCTCTTCCAAGTCATTTGCTGTCTCTGACAGAATTACAATGTCATCGGCGAACCTCAAAGTTTTTATTCCTTCTCCATGGATTTTAATGTCTACTACGAACTTTTCTTATCTTTCCTTTACTGGTTGCTCAATATACAGATTGAATAGCATCGGGGAGAGGCTACAACCCTGTCTCACTCCCTTTCCAACCACTGCTTCCCTTTCATGTCCCTCGACTCTTATAACTGCCATCTGCTTTCTGTACAAATTGTAAATACCTTTTCGCTCCCTGTATTTTACCCCTGCCACCTTCAGAATTTGAAAGAGAGTATTCCAGTCAAAATTGTCAAAAGCTTTCTCTAAGTCTACAAATGCTAGAAACGTAGGTTTGCCTTTCCTTAATCTTTTTTCTAAGATAAGTCGTAGGGTCAGTATTGCCTCACGTGTTCCAACATTTCTACGGAATCCGAACCGATCTTCCCCAAGATCGGCTTCTACCAGTTTTTTCATTCGTCTGTAAAGAATTCGGGTTAGTATTTTGCAGCTGTGACTTTTTAAACTGATTGTTCGCTAATTTTCACATCTGCCAACACCTGCTTTCTTTGGGATTGGAATTATTATATTCTTCTTGAAGTCTGAGGGTATTTCGCCTGTCTCATACATCTTGCTCACCAGATGGTAGAGTTTTGTCAGGACTGGCTCTCCCAAGGCTGTCAGTAGTTCTAATGGAATGTTTTCTACTCCCGGGGACTTGTTTCGACTTAGGTCTTTCAGTGCTCTGTCAAACTCCTCACGAAGTATCATATCTCCCATTTCATCTTCATCTACCTCCTCTTCTATTTGCATAATATTGTGGTCAAGAACATCGCCCTTGTATAGACCCTCTATATATTCCTTCCACCTTTCTGCTTTCCCTTATTTGCTTAGAACTGGGTTTCCATCTGAGCTCTTGATATTCATACAAGTGGTTCTCTTTTCTCCAAAGATCTCTTTAATTTCCCTGTAGGCAGTATCTATCTTACCCCTTGTGAGATAAGCCTCTACATCGTTACAGTTTCCTCTAGCCATCCCTGCTTAGCCATTTTGCACTTACTGTTGATCTCATTTTTGAGACGTTTGTATTCCTTTTTGCCTGCTTCATTTACTGCGTTTTTATATTTTCTCCTTTCATCAATTAAATTCAGTGTCTCTTCTGTACCCAGGGATTTCTACTAGCCCTCGTCTTTTTACCTACTTGATCCTCTGCTGCCTTCACTATATCATTTCTCAAAGCTACCCATTCTTCTTCTACTGTATTTCTTTCCCCTATTCCTGTCAATTGTTCCCTTATGCTCTCCCTGAAACTCTGTACAACCTCTGGTTTAGTCAGTTTATCCAGGTCCCATCTCCTTAAATTCCCACCTTTTTTGCAGTTTCTTCAGTTTTAATCTACAGTTCATAAGCAATAGATTGTGGTCAGAGTCCACATCTGTCCCTGGAAATATCTTACAATTTAAAACCTGGTTCCTAAATCTCTGTCTTACCATTATATAATCTATCTGATACCTTTTAGTATCTCCAGGTTTCTTCCATGTATACAGCCTCCTTTCATGATTCTTGAACCAAGTGTTAGCTATGATTAAGTTATGCTCTGTGCAAAATTCTACAAGGCGGCTTCCTCTTTCATTCCTTCCCCCCAATCCATATTCACCTACTATGTTTCCTTCTCTCCCTTTTCCTACTGTCGAATTCCACTCATGACTATTAAATTCTCGTCTCCCTTCACTACCTGAATAATTTCTTTTAACTCGTCATACATTTGTTCAATTTCTTCGTCATCTGCAGAGCTAGTTGGCATATAAACTTGTACTACTGTAGTAGGCATGGGCTTCGTGTCTATCTTGGCCACTATAATACGTTCACTATGCTGTTTGTAGTAGCTTACCCGCACTCCTATTTTTTATTCATTATTAAACCTACTCCTGCATTACCCCTATTTGATTTTGTATTTATAACCCTGTATTCACCTGACCAGAAGTCTTGTTCTTCCTGCCACCGAACGTCACTAATTCCCACTATATCTAACATTAACCTATCCATTTCCCTTTTTAAATTTTCTAACCTACCTGCACGATTAAGGGATCTGACATTCCACGCTCCGATCCGTAGAATGCCAGTTTTCTTTCTCCTGATAACGACGTCCTCTTGAGTAGTCCCCGTCCGGAGATCGGAATGGGGGACTGTTTTACCTCCGGAATATTTTACCCAAGAGGACGCCATCATCATTTAACCATACAGTAAAGCTGCATGCCCTCGGGAAAAATTACGGCTGTAGCTTCCCCTTGCTTTCATCCGTTCGCAGTATCAGCACAGCAAGGCCGTTTTGGTTAATGTTACAAAGCCAGATCAGTCAATCATCCAGACTGTTGCCCCTGCAAGTACTGAAAAGGGTGCTGCCCCTCTTTAGGAACCACGCGTTTGTCTGGCCTCTCAACAGATACCCCTCCGTTGTGGTTGCACCTACGGTACGGCTATCTGTATCGTTGAGACACGCCGTTCTATATCCCGCCAGCGTTCCACAGTGACGTGTGAAAAAGCTGCGTGCGGTAGTTCCAGTCCGTCTGGCAGCTTAACAGTCTTGCTACTTATTGGGCCAAATCCCGCAGCTTGGCTCCAGATAGGTTCTGCTGCATTCATATTGTAATGGTACAGTAAGTAGCAAACGTAAAAATGCAGCATTTGTATGATATGCCCGATGCTGTGAAAATGATTGTTTTTATGTTTCTACGATACTTACAGCAGAACGAAGATAATGGAATGTAGACCAATTAAATCGGGTGATACTATTAGATTAGGAAATGAGACGCTTAAAGTAGTGAATGAGTTTTGCTATTTGGGGAGCAAAATAACTGATGATAGTCGAAGTAGAGAGGATATAAAATGTAGACTGGCAACGGCAAGGAAAGCGTTTCTGAAGAAGAGAACTTTGTTAACATGGACTATAGATTTGTCAGGAAGTCATTCCTAAGAATATTTGTATGGAGTGTGGCCATGTAACGAAGTGAAACGTGGACGATAAATAGTTTGGACAAGTAGAGAATAGAAGCTTTCGACATGTGGCGCTACAGAAGAATGCTGAAGATTGGATGGGTAGATCACATAAATAATGAGGAGGTACTGAATAGAATTAGGGAGAAGAGAAATTTGTGGACACCTTGACTAGAACAAGGGATCGGTTCGTGGGACATGTTCAAATGTTCAAATGTGTGTGAAATGTTACGGGACTTAACTGCTAAGGTCATCAGTCCCTAAGCTTACACACAACTTAACCTTAATTATCCTAAGGCCAAACACACACACACCCATGCCCGAGAGAGGACTCGAACCTCCGCCAGGACCAGCCGCACGGTCCATGACTGCAGCGCCTGAGACCGCTCGGCTAATCCCGCGCGGTGGTGGGACATGTTCTGAGGTATCAGGGAATCACCAATTTAGTATTGGAGCGCAGCGTGGAGGGTAAAAATAGTAGAGGGAGACCAAGAGATGAATACAATAAGCAGATTCAGAGGGATGTAGGTTGCAGTAGGTACTGGGAGATGAAGAAGCTTGCGCAGGATAGAGTAGCATGGAGAGCTGCATCAAACCAGTCTCATGACTGAAGACCACAACAACAACGATACTTACCTACCTCTGTTGTATAAAACGATAGACATAGTCCAAATAAAGAGGATTTGCTTTTTCATTTTTGCCTTAAAAATTAAATTGTTATGTGTTCTTACTTTAAACAACTTTAATGAACAGCATTTCATAAAACATCGATAAATAAGAATTTATAGTTGAAATGGAAACAAGAATTTTGCGTCCAATATGTAATTAGAAACAGGAAGACGTGTATTATTCATAAAAAATTATAATGAGTTTTATAAATATGGGATGTAGGTATTTCAAATTGTACGACAAAAAATGACAATCGGGAGAGTCGAACCAACGCACAGATAACGGCTTTGCGTTCTGATTGCATTACGCTACCACCTCCGCTACATGTTCAATCTGGCTTTGCTTCAGCAACAAACAAGTACTATATACAACGCTGGGAAAACTTCAAAGCCGATCGTCTCCGTAAATTTATGAAAAATATTAAGAACAGCCTGTTTCTCGGCAGTTTTTAGCCGTGTTGCACGTGCGTTTCAGTACGGGACAGAAAGCAGTCTCACCCATTTTTCGTACTGCCCATTAACAGCGCTCCAATCAGAGCGCAACTCTGCGAGTCTGTGACTGTACACGATTTTTGAAATGAAAACTACGAAGCTAAAGCGTGATTAAGAAAAACTTTGATGGCTGTTAATACATTTGAATATCTTAAAGTTTCACTTAATGTAAGTTAGTCATAAGGACCTACTTCCGAGAGCGTAACACCACCAGTGTACGTGTGCTACGACTTCTGACCAATCATCGCGTTTGTGTTTGTTTACATCAGGTTTATTATTATGATGGACGGATTATAGTTCCATATAACGCTTGAGAAGATTGTGTAGAATATAAACTATTCTGTATTATTGTACACTCATGTTCAGAAAAAACAGAACACCTTGAACGACTACCGATAGGGCGTTCATATTCACAGGACATGTACATTAGTACATTCTACAGAAATGATTAGCGTTTGAACCACGTCGGCCCGCGCGTTCCAGGTCATCATCGATGTCTCGGCACAATACCACCTACAGGTAAAATGTGCCTGCGGCTTTCATTGTCGCTATGAACCGAAGGTAACGGACCAGCGTGACTTGAACAGACGTGCAGGATGACTCACAGACATATGCGCGAACCATACTATCAAACCAGTGAGTTTGAAAGAGGGCGCGTATTCAGCACGAGAGAATGTGATGTATTCATCGGGGAAATTGCTGCTCGTGTGAGACGAAGCGTTTCGGCATTGCGACGGGTGGGTGCAGAATGGTTCACGGAAGGTCTAGAACACCACGAGATGGGTCAGGTCACACCACCCAGACCACCCCCGATAAGATCGACACCTCATCCGAATGGCATTGCAGGACTGATCTGCATCCTCATCAGCGCTGACGCAACAGTGGAACACATCGCACGCTATCGGGACTGACAGTCCGCCTCCGTTTAATCAGGCAATGGTTACTGCACGTCGTACACTTCTCTGCCTACCTACGACGTTTGTACAGAAACGTCACTGGCGACGGGAATGGCATCATTCGCAAAGACATACAGCGCAAACTGAAGCCCTTATGGTGTGGGGTGCTATTGGGCACAACCACAAATAACAGTTGCTACGTGTCGAAGGCACTGTGACCAGCATGGCCCACGTGAGTGACGTCCTGCGACCCGTAGTCATATGCTTTCTGCACAACACCCCAGATGCCATTTTTCAGCGAGACAATGCAACGACACATATTGCTGCACGAAGAGGTGCCTTCTTGGTGTCGCACGATGCCACCCTTTCGCCCTGGCTTGCTATATCAGCAGACTTGTCGACAATCGAAAATGTGTGGCATTTGCGAACAGATGGTTGCAGCACTTTGAACCAGTGACAACTTCTACATACGAACTCTGGAACCAGGTGAATGCAGCATGGATGGCTGTACCACAGGATGCCATTCGCGCCTTATACGCGTCGATGCCATCACGCACAGAACAAGTTATCAGGGTCCATGGCGGATCCTGTGCCTACTAGCCAACACGACACATGCTGAACCAAGGTGACTGTAATGCTAATCATTTTAGTAGAACATACTAATGTACATGCCCTGTGAATATGAACATCCTATCTGTAGTCATTCCAGGTGCTGTTTTCTCTGCACATACGTGTATTTACAGTTATGTGTTTGACTTTAACCAAACATACAGGGTTTCCCACAAAACCTGTACGCCTCGCGTACTGGTCAATCATCTCTAGTCGAATTGCTTGTGAAATGGTAACACTGTCTCGAAAGTTGACTACATTGCATGCTATCGGAAAGTTGAGTGCAGCTGTATGCTCATTAGACTTGGCCACTGTTTCTATGTTTCGATACAGTGTATCGATACGTGGAAGTGTTTCAGTGTTTCGGAACGGCTGTGGTTCACTGTTTCGAAACAGTGGTGTTTCATTCCGCCCCTGTTTCGGATAACCGCACCAGATTCGATCTCGAGCCAGACACAGAAACTGTATCGTTGTTTCAAAATAAGGCTGTTTCAGTCCACCTGTGCTCGGAACTGACTAATTGTATCGAAACAGCGATGTTTCATTCCGTTCTGTGTCTGACGAGATTCGGGCTCGGCACAGGTACTGAAACGCAACATACCACTTCGTGAAACACTTTCAAGAGTGTCGAAATCTTTTCGACAACCAATAGCATGAAGCTTAAGATATCCGAAAACAAAACTTCGTTTCTAGCTGACTGTCCTATTACGAAATGGCGTAACATCTGCTTTATAAACACTAACCAAACAATGAAACAACGCATACTATTCCCATTCAAAATAATAAATATGTGAAAATCATTCTATTAAATTACACTTTTTTTATAACATACGCTTCTCTTTTCATGTACAGTAATCGTATTAAGAAACGCAAGTAAGCCTACAACATTTTGAATAAAAAAAGGCTTAGAGTGACAGTTATTAGACATATACATAAATTTGATCTAGGTATAGTTGCAAGCAATCTGTTTGACGTATCACTAATAGTGTAATGGTGAACGGGAAGGGCTGGGAAACATGGTGACTTTATAGTAAAGGTTCGAAACACCATGAAAGACAAAATTTTTTTCTGTTATATTTTGTTATTTATTCGAATTATTTGGCGTTATTTGTGAGTCTATAGTCACTGTGCCTATTATCCTCAATGATTCCCTTTGTGTGCATGGAAATTAGCAGGATGGGTATATTTCCCATACTAACGGAATGTGGGAATCCCAGTACAATATCCGTTGTTTCTGCAGTTTGCTCCCACCTCCAGTTCCGTTCGTGGTGGTTCTTCTGTCTTCAGCTATGGCTGTCCTCAGCCAATTGAAACGTATGAAAGTCACACGACACGAAAGCAGCGCATTTGCTGCAGGAAATACGAAACTGCCAAGACGCCTAAGTGATAGTTTCATACTTTCTGCGATATGATTAGCGCTCTCGCACCTCATTTGTGTTTATATGGACATACTTATACAGTAGACATTCAAGATGATTAAATGTGTACGTTTATTAGATTACAAAACACAAACTGTTTCACTGTTTCGAAACAGCGTATCGGAACATTACATTGTACTGTTTCATTTGTTTCGAAACAGTTACGTGTTTCAGTTTGCCCATCTCTAATGCTCATGCTTCAATTGTTGTGAGAACCTGGCATTGTTGAGCTGTTACGGGAATGGAGCAGTTTTCATTATATCAGCGAATTGATATTGTCGAGTGTTACATAAAGACAGGCTCATGAAGGAACGTAAAGAAACGTTTCAAGCGAAGCATCCTGGTAGGGAACTCCCCACAAGCAGCACCTGTGCAAGGTATTACTAGGAATAGAGAGATCCTATTACAAGGAATGGAGGGCTGTGGGATCCGTTGAGAATGTGTGGAGAAATATGCGACCGACAGTGAGGACCCTTGGAGCTACAGACGTAAATTGGGCAGACATTACGACAAGTCCCTGCAAGTCGGTAGGAGGTTATCACAGCATGCTGGTGTATCTCGTACAGTGTGTCACCGTGTTCTAAAAGGTATGAAATTAAAAGTCTGTCGTGTGAGCATGGTGCAACAGTTGAAATTTGAGGATCGGAAAAAAAAAGAGTTCATTAATGAAACTGACTGTGGCTTTACTTCGTGTCAGATGAGGTCTGGTTTCATTTATCAGATTATGTGAACTCTCGGAATTACAGGTACTGCTCACGGGACAAGCCATCTATTCTGCATGGAGAACCTCTCCACTCAGAGAAGACAGGTGTTTGGTTTGCATTGTCCAGCATGTGCATTATTGGGCCCATATTTTTCAATTACACCTTAAAAGCAGCCAGATATCTGGAGATCTGACTCTTTCTAGGCACGATTAAGAAATGCAGAGAAGCTGTATGCAGTATTCTAACAAGCTGGAATAACCACTCACACATCCAACCAAAGTGAGGCCCACATCACCAATATGTTCCCTGAAGACAGACTTGCCAGTAGACGCCTCTCACCACCAAGGTCCCTGGACTTTACATCGTGTGATTTTTTTATGGGGCACACTAAAAAGCAAATTGTATGCTGACAGTCCTCGCAAGACAGACGATCTTAAATGGAATATTACACGAGAAATTAACATCGTGCCTGCAGAAATACAGTGTGTTGCTGGTAACATCACTGCATGAAGTCGGCGACACCTGGATGCCCATAGCAACCACTTCCAGCATCTCTTATAAACAGATAACTACATTTTTATTAAGTTACTGTAATCTATTCTTTTTTGGTTAGTTTATTATTACTTGAATCTCGTGGTCTAGTGGTTCTGGCGCTGCAGTCCGGAACCGCGGGACTGCTACGGTCGCAGGTTCGAATCCTGCCTCGGGCATGGGTGTGTGTGTTGTCCTTAGGTTAGTTAGGTTTAAGTAGTTCTAAGTTCTAGGGGACTTATGACCTAAGATGTTGAGTCCCATAGTGCTCAGAGCCATTTTGAGCCACTTGAATCTCGGTCGTGAGGCGTACTGTTTTTATGTGGTACTCAATAGCAGAACATATGCGCTTCTAGGTAAGTACTTCTTTTTTCCACCAACCTCTTCAGTTATATCCCCTACCCAAAAGTTTAACTTTCAGCTCATATTTTTTGCATGGTGAGCATACTGTTTTGCACGAAACAAGCAGAAGTTCGTAACAAAGAAGAACGTAGGTGTCTGAATTTTTAGCCAAGAATGGAAGGTCAGGAAGTGCAGGTCCAGCCTTTAAAAACCTACCACATATTACAGTTGATGCTCTCCATTCTAATTAAGCGGGAAATTTCAAAGCAGCATATATTAAAGCCTCCAACAGTCGAGTGGTTAATCTAAAGCGATGTGCTAAGCCCACTACATTGTATATGTTTTATTATTATTATTATTATTAAAATCCTATATATCCTAGTTAAACTGTGACATCCCCATTCGCCTACCACAATTGACCCCTGATACGCACCTGTTCAGGCGCATACACTGGGCCACTGTCACTAGTGATACGTCTATGAATATAGTTCGGGACCAGATCCAGCATTTGGTACAGCCAGGGTAGCGTCTGAAAGGTGAACCATGCTGTGTTAGATCTTCACCATATGCCTTCAACCAAACAATCATCGGAGACTTTTTTGGAGTCACCCGGTCAGGCTAAACTCCTTAGACACACTTTCCAGCAGTTGTGCAGCAAGGTGGAGGTTCCCTGCTGTTTTTGGGTGGCACTATGTGGGGCCGACGTACGCCGCTGGTGGTCATGGAAGGCGCCGTAACGGCTGTACGATACGTGAATGCCATCCTCTGACCTAGAGTGCAACCATATCGGCAGCATATTGGACGACAATTCGCGTCCCCATCGTGCACATCTTGTGAATGACTTCCTTCAGGATAACGACATCGCTCGACTAGAGAGGCCAGCATGTTCTCCAGACATGAACCGTATCGAACATGCCTGGGATAGGTTGAAAAGAGCTGTTTATGGACGATGTGACCCACCAACCACTCTGAGGGATCTACGCCGAATCGCCGTTGAGGAGTGGGACAATCTGGACCAACAGTGCCTTGATGAACTTGTGGAGAGTATGTCACGACGAATACAGGCATGCATCAATGAAAGAGGACGTGCTACTGGGTATTAGAGGTACTCGTGTGTACAGCAGTCTGAACCACCCGCTGTATGGTGGTATAACATGCAATGTGTGGTTTTCACGAGCAATATACGAGGGCGGTTCAGAAAGTAACCTCCGATTGGTCACAGTGCGGGTTGTGGGGGGAGTAGCGACGCCATCTGTGCGTTCACGCACTCAACAGGTCAGTCGGCATCAAGCCGTGGTCGAGTGAACGTCGTACCTGCGCTAGTTTAGTTTTTGTGGCAGTTTGAAATGTGTGCTGCAATAGAAAACCCCGCCAAATGTGAAGTGCGTGCTGTCATAAGGTTTTTTACAGCCAAAGGATATTCTGCAGCAGCTATTCATCGTGAGCTTTGTGCCGTGTACGGACCAAGAGTTATGAGTGAGGGAGTTGTCCGTGAATGGGTACATTTATTTAAAAGTGGACGAGAAAACGTTCATGATGAAGAGAGGAGTGGTAGACCATCATTGGTGACTGACGAACTCGTTCAGACAGTTGATGCAAAAGTTCGTGAAAATCGACGTTTCTCAATGTCGGAGTTGTCTACTGGTTTTCCACAGATTTCTAAGACTCTCTTGTACGAGATAGTGACAGCAAGATTGGGTTACCGTAAGTTCTGTGCACGATGGGTGCCCAAAATTCTTACCGACCACCACAAAACTCAAAGAATGGCCTCTGCATTAGACTTTCTGTCACGTTATGAGGACGAAGGAGAACCATTGTTAAACAGAATCGTGACCGGTGACGAAACCTGGATTAAGTACGTGAACCCTGAGACAAAAGAACAATCAAAGATGTGGGCACATTCAAATTCGCCTACCAAACCAAGAAAAGCCTCGCAAGATTTTTCTGCCAGAAAACTGATGGCAACGGTGTTTTGGGATGCCAAAGGGGTGTTGTTGGTTGAATTCATGGACGTGGTAAGACCATTAATCAAGACGTGTACTGTGAAACAATAAAAAAGTTACGACGGGCTATACAGAACAAACGCCGTGGTATGCTGACTTCCGGTATCGTTTTTTTTGCACGATAACGCCCGTCCTCACTCTGCTCGCAGAACAACGGCCCTTCTTGAGTCCTTCAAGTGGGACGTTATCAACCATTCACCTTACAGCCCAGACCTGGCGCCAAGTGATTATCACCTCTTCATGCATTTGAAGAAATGGCTCGGGTCACAGCGGTTTGATGACGACGAAGAGCTCAAAGATGCGGTCACAGGCTGGCTCCAGGCACAAGCGGGTGATTTTTATGCAGAAGGAATTTCAAAGCTTGTGAAGAGATACGATAAGTGCCTCTATCGCTATGGAGACTATGTAGAAAAATAGTGCAAAGATGTAGTTGTAAGATGTATATATTAAAATATTTTTATTTAACTTGGTGTATTTTTTTAAATCAACCGGAGGTTACTTTCTGAACGGCCCTCGTAAATGGCAGAGTTGATGTTTATGTTGATCTCTATTCCAATTTTCTGTGCAGGTTCAGGAACTCTGGGAACCGAGGTGATGCAAAACTTTTTTTGATGTGTGTATATTCAATTCAAAACAAAAAATGAGATGAAGACTCAGCTCAGTTAGTGAATAACTAGTCACTATCTCGGATCGTTGTACATCTTTTCGTAGTGATCCACTACCAGTATTTCGCCGTTGAAGTCATTGGCGAGTCAAAAATCTTTTTCGCGATTTTGACCGGTTTTCTTCGACAATCGCCAACAGAGTTAACGCAGCTGTTCGACTCACGCCCATTTTCGTAAGAACATGTGACTTACGCGCCAGATGGAGCCGGAATAACGCGTCCGTGCGCGATGCGTTGCGGAGGCGCACTGCAGCTGGGTGGAGGAATGGAACCCCCCATCACAAGAAATCATCACCGGTCCACTGTTTACATCGAAAATTTTATTCATCGACGCGGCAGGGTTCACAACAGATGGCGTTGTGAATGTCCATAGCCAGCATGTATGGGCAGATGTAAATCCCAAAGCAATGCAAGAAAGACGGCATCAACACCGATTCTCAATCAAAAAATGCGCAGGTGGACTTGGCGATAGATTGATATGGCCATGCGTCCTATCACAAAAGTTAACTGGACCCTCTCTTAATGTATTGCTTACCTTGTTGAAGGCCGGGCCATTGCAGCTACGAATACAACTGTGGTTCATGCATGATGCGTTCCAGCACACTTTCGTCACAATGTGTGTGAACATCTGATACAGACATTTCAGAACCGCTGGATTGGTAAGGGGGCTGGGGTGGGGGCACACTTTGTCCTGCTCGTTCTCCAGATCTCAGTTCCCTAGACTTTTGGTTACGGGGACACTTTAAGAAATTGGTCTCAGCCACCAATCAACAATGTGCATACACTAGAGTGCGTGCCAGGAGATGCAACAACCGGGTATACTTCAAACAGTGCGTCATTCCTTACGCCGGAGGGCAGAGGGGTGCACTGTCACGATTGGGTGTCACGTTGAAACACGTGTTTATCGCAGAGAGTATGCATTTCAAGACCCAAGTGCCGGCCACTGTGACCGAGCGGTTCTAGGCGCTTCAGACCGGAACAGCGCAGGTGCTTAAGTCGCAGGTTCCAATCCTCCCTCAGGTATGGATGTGTGTGATGTCCTCAGGTTAGTTAGGTTTAAGTAGTTCTAAGGGACTGATGACCTCAGATGTTGTCCCATAGTGCTTAGAGCCATTTTAACCATTTGAGCCGGCCGAGGTGGCCGAGCGGTTCTGAGCGCTACAGACTGGAACCGAGCGACAGCTACGGTCGCAAGTTCGAATCCTGCCTCGGGCATGGATGCGTGTGACCAAGAATTCAGTGCACTGTGACACGAAGGCATGGGCGATTTCGAAGCTAATTCTTGTTTCAAAAAAATGGTTCAAATGGCTCTGAGCACTATGGGACTTAACATCTGAGGTCATCAGTCCCCTAGACTTTTGAACTACTTAAACCTGACTAACCTAAGGACATCACACACATCCATGCCCAAGGCAGGATTCGAACTTGCGGCCGTAGCAGCGGCGCGGTTCCGGACTGGAGCGCCTATAACCACTTGGCCAGAGCGGCGGCCCAAATTTATTGGACTTATCTCAGAGAGTGCTTATTTCCGGATGCATGTTTACTGGACTTATTTTCTTGTTTCGATGAGTACTACCACCTTTCAAAGTATTCGAAACTTTTGTTTAAACAATCTATGGAGGTATAGGCCACCTGGAATAGTTACCGGGTTCCGCGATAGTTGCATTCTGTTATGCATTGCCGTGCACAGTGACACAAGACGAACATTTGACCGGCGTTTGGGTCCAACAGCGCTACACATGGCACAATTTGTCCAGTGATCCTGGGATGGCGAGGGCGGAGGGGGAGGGGGATGTGTTTTGGGGCTGTTGGGTGGTCGTGTTCGTACCCAACCGACAGTCAGACAAGGAAAGTTGGCTGGTCAGTTGTCTCATGCCTACACGCGTTCAGTTTGTTTGTCGGTCGGTATGTGAGTAGAACCCTGCCGTGTTCACGTCGCAGTCTAACAAGGAAAGTTGGCAGGTCAGTTGTCTCATGCCTGCACGCGTTCAGTTTGTTTGTTGGTCGGTCGGTATGTGAGTAGAACCCTGCCGTGTTCACGTTGCAGTCTAACAAGGAAAGTTGGCAGGTCAGTTGTCTCATGCCTGCACGCGTTCAGTTTGTTGGTCGGTCGGTCGGTATGTGAGTAGAACCCTGCCGTGTTGACGTCGCAGTCTAACAAGGAAAGTTGGCAGGTCAGTTGTCTCATGCCTGCACGCGTTCAGTTTGTTTGTCGGTCGGTCGGTATGTGAGTAGAACCCTGCCGTGTTCACGTCGCAGTCTAACAAGGAAAGTTGGCAGGTCAGTTGTCTCATGCCTGCACGCGTTCAGTTTGTTTGTCGGTCGGTCGGTATGTGAGTAGATCCCTGCAGTGTTCACGTTGCAGTCTAACAAGGAAAGTTGGCAGGTCAGTTGTCTCATGCCTGCACGCGTTCAGTTTGTTTGTCGGTCGGTTGGTATGTGAGTAGAACCCTGCAGTGTTCACGTTGCAGTCTAACAAGGAAAGTTGGCAGGTCAGTTGTCTCATGCCTGCACGCGTTCAGTTTGTTTGTCGGTCGGTTGGTATGTGAGTAGAACCCTGCAGTGTTCACGTTGCAGTCTAACAAGGAAATTTGGCAGGTCAGTTGTCTCATGCCTGCACGCGTTCAGTTTGTTTGTCGGTCGGTCGGTATGTGAGTAGAACCCTGCCGTGTTCACGTTGCAGTCTAACAAGGAAAGTTGGCAGGTCAGTTGTCTCATGCCTGCACGCGTTCAGTTTGTTTGTCGGTCGGTCGGTATGTGAGTAGAACCCTGCCGTGTTCACGTCGCAGTCTAACAAGGAAAGTTGGCAGGTCAGTTGTCTCATGCCTGCACGCGTTCAGTTTGTTTGTTGGTCGGTCGGTATGTGAGTAGAACCCTGCCGTGTTCACGTTGCAGTCTAACAAGGAAAGTTGGCAGGTCAGTTGTCTCATGCCTGCACGCGTTCAGTTTGTTTGTCGGTCGGTCGGTATGTGAGTAGAACCCTGCCGTGTTCACGTCGCAGTCTAACAAGGAAAGTTGGCAGGTCAGTTGTCTCATGCCTGCACGCGTTCAGTTTGTTTGTCGGTCGGTCGGTATGTGAGTAGAACCCTGCCGTGTTCACGTCGCAGTCTAACAAGGAAAGTTGGCAGGTCAGTTGTCTCATGCCTGCACGCGTTCAGTTTGTTTGTCGGTCGGTCGGTATGTGAGTAGATCCCTGCAGTGTTCACGTTGCAGTCTAACAAGGAAAGTTGGCAGGTCAGTTGTCTCATGCCTGCACGCGTTCAGTTTGTTTGTCGGTCGGTTGGTATGTGAGTAGAACCCTGCAGTGTTCACGTTGCAGTCTAACAAGGAAAGTTGGCAGGTCAGTTGTCTCATGCCTGCACGCGTTCAGTTTGTTTGTCGGTCGGTCGGTATGTGAGTAGAACCCTGCAGTGTTCACGTTGCAGTCTAACAAGGAAAGTTGGCAGGTCAGTTGTCTCATGCCTGCACGCGTTCAGTTTGTTTGTCGGTCGGTCGGTATGTGAGTAGAACCCTGCAGTGTTCACGTTGCAGTCTAACAAGGAAAGTTGGCAGGTCAGTTGTCTCATGCCTGCACGCGTTCAGTTTGTTTGTCGGTCGGTCGGTATGTGAGTAGAACCCTGCCGTGTTCACGTCGCAGTGTAACAAGGAAAGTTGGCAGGTCAGTTGTCTCATGCCTGCACGCGTTCAGTTTGTTTGTCGGTCGGTCGGTATGTGAGTAGAACCCTGCCGTGTTCACGTCGCAGTCTAACAAGGAAAGTTGGCAGGTCAGTTGTCTCATGCCTGCACGCGTTCAGTTTGTTTGTCGGTCGGTCGGTCGGTATGTGAGTAGAACCCTGCCGTGTTCACGTCGCAGTCTAACAAGGAAAGTTGGCAGGTCAGTTGTCTCATGCCTGCACGCGTTCAGTTTGTTTGTCGGTCGGTCGGTATGTGAGTAGATCCCTGCAGTGTTCACGTTGCAGTCTAACAAGGAAAGTTGGCAGGTCAGTTGTCTCATGCCTGCACGCGTTCAGTTTGTTTGTCGGTCGGTTGGTATGTGAGTAGAACCCTGCAGTGTTCACGTTGCAGTCTAACAAGGAAAGTTGGCAGGTCAGTTGTCTCATGCCTGCACGCGTTCAGTTTGTTTGTCGGTCGGTCGGTATGTGAGTGGAACCCTGCAGTGTTCACGTTGCAGTCTAACAAGGAAAGTTGGCAGGTCAGTTGTCTCATGCCTGCACGCGTTCAGTTTGTTTGTCGGTCGGTCGGTATGTGAGTAGAACCCTGCCGTGTTCACGTCGCAGTCTAACAAGGAAAGTTGGCAGGTCAGTTGTCTCATGCCTGCACGCGTTCAGTTTGTTTGTCGGTCGGTCGGTATGTGAGTAGAACCCTGCCGTGTTCACGTCGCAGTCTAACAAGGAAAGTTGGCAGGTCAGTTGTCTCATGCCTGCACGCGTTCAGTTTGTTTGTCGGTCGGTCGGTCGGTATGTGAGTAGAACCCTGCCGTGTTCACGTCGCAGTCTAACAAGGAAAGTTGGCAGGTCAGTTGTCTCATGCCTGCACGCGTTCAGTTTGTTTGTCGGTCGGTCGGTATGTGAGTAGATCCCTGCAGTGTTCACGTTGCAGTCTAACAAGGAAAGTTGGCAGGTCAGTTGTCTCATGCCTGCACGCGTTCAGTTTGTTTGTCGGTCGGTTGGTATGTGAGTAGAACCCTGCAGTGTTCACGTTGCAGTCTAACAAGGAAAGTTGGCAGGTCAGTTGTCTCATGCCTGCACGCGTTCAGTTTGTTTGTCGGTCGGTCGGTATGTGAGTAGAACCCTGCAGTGTTCACGTTGCAGTCTAACAAGGAAAGTTGGCAGGTCAGTTGTCTCATGCCTGCACGCGTTCAGTTTGTTTGTCGGTCGGTCGGTATGTGAGTAGAACCCTGCAGTGTTCACGTTGCAGTCTAACAAGGAAAGTTGGCAGGTCAGTTGTCTCATGCCTGCACGCGTTCAGTTTGTTTGTCGGTCGGTCGGTATGTGAGTAGAACCCTGCCGTGTTCACGTCGCAGTGTAACAAGGAAAGTTGGCAGGTCAGTTGTCTCATGCCTGCACGCGTTCAGTTTGTTTGTCGGTCGGTCGGTATGTGAGTAGAACCCTGCCGTGTTCACGTCGCAGTCTAACAAGGAAAGTTGGCAGGTCAGTTGTCTCATGCCTGCACGCGTTCAGTTTGTTTGTCGGTCGGTCGGTCGGTATGTGAGTAGAACCCTGCCGTGTTCACGTCGCAGTCTAACAAGGAAAGTTGGCAGGTCAGTTGTCTCATGCCTGCACGCGTTCAGTTTGTTTGTCGGTCGGTCGGTATGTGAGTAGAACCCTGCAGTGTTCACGTTGCAGTCTAACAAGGAAAGTTGGCAGGTCAGTTGTCTCATGCCTGCACGCGTTCAGTTTGTTTGTCGGTCGGTCGGTATGTGAGTAGAACCCTGCCGTGTTCACGTCGCAGTCTAACAAGGAAAGTTGGCAGGTCAGTTGTCTCATGCCTGCACGCGTTCAGTTTGTTTGTCGGTCGGTCGGTCGGTATGTGAGTAGAACCCTGCCGTGTTCACGTCGCAGTCTAACAAGGAAAGTTGGCAGGTCAGTTGTCTCATGCCTGCACGCGTTCAGTTTGTTTGTCGGTCGGTCGGTATGTGAGTAGATCCCTGCAGTGTTCACGTTGCAGTCTAACAAGGAAAGTTGGCAGGTCAGTTGTCTCATGCCTGCACGCGTTCAGTTTGTTTGTCGGTCGGTTGGTATGTGAGTAGAACCCTGCAGTGTTCACGTTGCAGTCTAACAAGGAAAGTTGGCAGGTCAGTTGTCTCATGCCTGCACGCGTTCAGTTTGTTTGTCGGTCGGTCGGTATGTGAGTAGAACCCTGCAGTGTTCACGTTGCAGTCTAACAAGGAAAGTTGGCAGGTCAGTTGTCTCATGCCTGCACGCGTTCAGTTTGTTTGTCGGTCGGTCGGTATGTGAGTAGAACCCTGCAGTGTTCACGTTGCAGTCTAACAAGGAAAGTTGGCAGGTCAGTTGTCTCATGCCTGCACGCGTTCAGTTTGTTTGTCGGTCGGTCGGTATGTGAGTAGAACCCTGCCGTGTTCACGTCGCAGTGTAACAAGGAAAGTTGGCAGGTCAGTTGTCTCATGCCTGCACGCGTTCAGTTTGTTTGTCGGTCGGTCGGTATGTGAGTAGAACCCTGCCGTGTTCACGTCGCAGTCTAACAAGGAAAGTTGGCAGGTCAGTTGTCTCATGCCTGCACGCGTTCAGTTTGTTTGTCGGTCGGTCGGTCGGTATGTGAGTAGAACCCTGCCGTGTTCACGTCGCAGTCTAACAAGGAAAGTTGGCAGGTCAGTTGTCTCATGCCTGCACGCGTTCAGTTTGTTTGTCGGTCGGTCGGTATGTGAGTAGAACCCTGCAGTGTTCACGTTGCAGTCTAACAAGGAAAGTTGGCAGGTCAGTTGTCTCATGCCTGCACGCGTTCAGTTTGTTTGTCGGTCGGTCGGTATGTGAGTAGAACCCTGCAGTGTTCACGTTGCAGTCTAACAAGGAAAGTTGGCAGGTCAGTTGTCTCATGCATGCACGCGTTCAGTTTGTCGGTCGGTCGGTATGTGAGTAGAACCCCGCCGTGTTCACGTCGCAGGGCGCACAGTTGACGCGTGTAACGCGCAGTGATACCTCGAGCGACACCGGAGGCCAGCCGGGTTGCATAACTAGCGGCGGCGGCTGATAGCGCTATCCGCTTACACACACCGGCCCACTTGCGTTGCCCGCAGCACAACCCGTCATATCGAAGCGGAACGGAAGGGCCTTTCCTCTTCTTATTTTTAGCACAGGGCGCTATCAGCACCGACGCTCATGTAATGCAAAGTGTTTTTAAGCTGTTGTTTCCTAGACACGCGTCCGTTATTCTTCCGATGACTTTTAGTAGCCTCTCGCAATGCGTTGTGGACTTATTAATCGTTTGCAAAAGAAATAACAGTTCAGGGAGAAGGAATAAGAAAAATGTTCAAATGTGTGTGAAATCTTATGGGACTTAACTGCTAAGGTCATCAGTCCCTAAGCTTACACACTACTTAACCTAAATTATCCTAAGGACAAACACACACACCCATGCCCGAGGGAGGACTGGAACCTCCGCCGGGATCAGCCACACAGTCCACGACTGCAAAGGAATAAAAGCTTTGAACTTTGCCAACCACACGGAAATTCTGTCAGAGAGGACTTGGAACAGCAGTCTAACGGAGTGAGTGGTGTCTCGAAAATAGTTTTGAAGAACAATAGCAACACAGTTAAAAAGTAATGGAATGTAGTCAGGCCGTGTTGAGAGAATCAGATTAGGAAACGAGAAACTAAAAGTAGTAGTTGTGTTTTTCTCTAAAAAAAAAAAAAGACAGACGATGCCCGACACGCAGAGGTTACTGTATGTACGAAGATTGGTGCTTTAATAGTGCCAACTACTTATTTACATCTCGTTCAAAATAGATAGGTGTTTTTGAGTTTTACTGACCTTCAGAGTAGTCAGCAGCAGCGTGTATAACCCGTTGCCAGCGATGTGCCAGTTGTGTTGACAGTTCGAGCGGCGCGGTCTATTGCCCGACGAATTTGAAGCAGTTCTGAAGCGAATGCCTTGAAGTGTTTCCTTCAGTTTAGAAATCGAGCTGATCTCACGAGGGATTACGTCAGGGGAGTGCAGTAGGTGGTATAGCACTTAGCAGCCCTATCAGTCAAACAAATCAGTAACAGCTTGCACCGTACGTGCTTGAGAATTGTCCTGCAAAATGATGGTCAGGTCCTGCAGAAAGTGTCCTCACGTCTGTCTCTAAGCTGGTCGTAGGTTGTGTTCCAAAAATGAACAGCATCGAGACGGAAGTGATGACACTTTCTGCAGGACCTGACCATCATTTTGCAGGACAATTCTCAAGCATGTACAGTGCAAACTGTTACTGATTTTTTTGACTGATAGGGCTGCTAAGTGCTATACCATCTACTGCACTCCCCTAACTTAAGCCCTCGTGAGACCAACTCGATTTCTAAACTGAAGGAAACACTTCAAGGCATTCGCTTCAGAACTGCTTCAAATTCGTCGGGCAATAGACCGCGCCGCTCGAACTGTCAACACAACTGGCACATCGCTGGCAACGGGTTATACACGCTGCTGCTGACTACTTTGAAGGTCAGTAAAACTATGAGACGCATATCTGTTATGTACGAGCTGTAAATAAATAGTTGCTACTATTAAAGTTCCAACCCTAGTAAAATTCACTCTTGCAGTAGTAAGAAAAGCGTTTACGAAACAGAGAAATACGTTAACATCTAAAATAAATATAAGGGTTACGAGGTCTCTTCTGAAGGTATTTATGTGGATTCTGGCATACTGCGGAAGTAAAACGCGGACGACAAACTGTTCAGACGACAAGAGAATAGAAGCTTTTGAAATGTGGTGCTACATAAAAATGCCGAAGATTAGATGGGTGGATCATGTAACTAATACTGAAGAGAGCTGGAGAAACAAGAAATTTTGTGACGCAACTTGACTATAATAAACGATCTGGTTGACAGGACACATTTTGAGTCACCTAGGGATCGCCTATTTATTATTGGAGGAAGCGTGGTGGGTTGACAATCGTAGAGGAAACCAGTAAGCAGGTTCAAAAGGACGTACACTGCAGCAGTTATTCGGAGATGAAGAGGCTTGCACAGGATAGAGTAGCATGGACAGCTGCATCAAACCAGTATTCGGACTGAAGACCACAACGACAACTGGTCGATAGTGTGGTTTTGATGCTAAGCAAAACTATTTCTTCCAGTTTATGGATAAGGTCTCATGCATGAAATGGAATCAACAACCCTGTCTACTGAGCGCTCTGAAGTACACCATTAATCGACCCGGGGTGAGAAAATCGGAAACGTGAAATCAGCACGTTCACCTTTAGCTAGCAATCCTGTCAAGTCAGGAAAAAGGATGAAATCTCCCTATAGTGCAGTGCAGAAGCAAACTTAGTTGGCCATACTCGCGACTGTGAATACATTTCATGTATATTTCATAGCGGCTGTAGTGTATAGTCATCGCAAGGCCAGTCCCTTCGGAGATGTATGCATGTCCGAGGGAACACTTCATCGTACTTCTGGACGACACAGCCACTGCAGTATCGTATTTATCCGCCGAAACCGGGCAACTCACTTTAAAACAAAATGTCTCCCCCGCATGTGACTATACGTAATGGATGTACGAGTGCAGACTGTGGACACATTGTTGACGACGTATGGAACTTTGAGTCTGTTTCAGTATATCCATTGTTGAAGACGAACTGCGACTGTGATTTAAGCTGGCGTTTGTTTGGTAATAAATGTGCAACCAGTCGCTTTCTTACGATTTATTCAACCATGAACATGTTTTCGAGCCACTGCACGCTCATCTTCAGATACTGTTACAGGAACGTTATGTTGTGAGCCAAGTGTAGCTACTCGTAGATATTGTGCTGGTGTTACTGGCGGAAATTACGGAAGTTTAGCAATCGGTGACGAAACATTTACGAATCCGGAAGTTTTTTATGTTTTAGGTACTTACAGTGCACTGCATTGTGGTATTCACATCAGATTGCTTGTTATAGATTAGATTAGATTTAGTTTCATTCCAATTGATCCGTACTGAGAAGGTCCTCCAGGATGCAGAACATGTCAGAAAAACAACACTACATGACAAATATTTACAACTCAAACAAATAAGCTAATGTACCATTCCACAGGTCCCAAGTGGAATGTTCGTCATTTTGTAATGAACACTATATGAAAGGATCATTTTACAAATACTAATGTACTGAATTTAAAATAAAGTTTATTTATTTATTTATTTATAAGGTAATAAATGTGTAATACAACTACTATAATACTTATTTACAGTGAACACATTACTGCACTGAAATGGTGCAGAAGTTTATATATATATATATATATATATATATATATATATATATATATATATATATATATATATATACAAATCAGTTGGTTCTACTGAGAAATTCATCAATGGAGTAGAAGGAGTTGGCCACCAATAAATCCTTTAGGCTTCTCTTAAACTGAATTTCATTGGTTGTTAAGCTTTTTATGGCTGCTGGAAAGTTATTGAAAATGTGTGTTCCTGAATAATGCACTCCTTTTTGTACAAGCCTAAGTGACTTTAAATCCTTGTGAAGATTATTCTTATTTCTAGTATTGACTCGATGAATTGAGCTGTTGGTTTGAAAAAGTGATATATTTTTAATGACAAATTCCATTAAAGAATAAATATATTGGGAAGCAGTAGTTAGAATCCCTAGTTCCCTAAACCGGCTTCTGCAGGATGTTCTTGAGTCCACACCACATATAGCTCTTACTGCACGTTTTTGTGCCCGGAAAACTTTAGCTTGGCTTGATGAATTACTCCAAAAAATAATCCCATATGACATTATGGAATGAAAGTAAGCATAGTATGCCAGCTTTTTCGTTTTTATGTCCCCTATGTCTGACACAATTCGCATTGCAAATAGAGATTTGTTAAGACGCTTCAGCAGTTCTGTGGTGTCCTTTTCCCTGTTGAATTTATTATGCAGCTGTAATACCAAGAATTTAACACTGTCCACGTCATCGTATGTTAGGCATATACTCGTGGGACACCTCTTACAAGTTCTGAACTGCATGTAGTGTGTTTTTTAAAGTTTAGTGACAAAGAATTGGCTAGCAACCAGTGATTAATGTCCACAGATATTTTATTAGCTGATCTTTCTAAGACTACACTTGATTTGCTATTTATTGCAATGCTTGTATCATCGGCAAACGAAACGAACTTGGCATCTGGTAATGTTACTGATGAAAGGTCATTGATATACACAAGACAAAGTAAGGGTCCTAAAATGGAACCTTGTGGGACCCCACATGTAATTGGTTCCCAGTTGGATGATGCCTGATAGCTTGATACATCTCTTTCCTAATAACACCCTTTGTTTCCTGCCAGAGATGTAAGATCTGAACCATTTTACAGCATTTCCTGTTACACTATAATATTCCAATTTGCTTAAAAGGATATTGTGATTTACACAGTCAAATGTCTTTGACAGATCACAAAATATACCAGTTGCCTGCAATTTTTTATCTAATGAATTAAGCACATTTTCACTGTAAGTGTAGATAGCCTTCTCAATATCAGAACACTTTAGAAATCCGAACTGTGACTTTTAAAGTATGTTACTTGAGATAAGATGGTTATAAAGCCGATTGTACATGACTTTTTCTAAAATTTTTGAGAATGCTGGCAAAGGTGAAATTGGACGGAAATTTGATGCTATTTCTTTATCTCCCTTCTTAAACAGTGGCTTAACTTCAGCACATTTTAACCATTCAGGAAATATTCCACTGATAAACGACTGGTTACACAGATAGTTTAATATGTTACTTAACACAGAATCACATTCTTTAATTAGCTTTGTTGATATTTCATCATACCCACTAGATGTTTTGATATTAAAGATTTTATGATGGACATTATTTCTGCTGGGATAGTGAGGGTCAAAATCATATTATGGAAGTTACTTGAAATGTCTGGTCTGAGGTATTCCATAGCAGCATCACAACTCCATCTTTATAACGTGCATTATTACGCTCTGTACACAAATAAACACAGTATGTAGCTACAGTTCGTTTTACACTGGCTCACAGGATGTAAGCGATGTTCTTTACAAAGAATACGGATATGACAGATACTGCAGTTTTACTACATAATAGTCTTTGGCAAGAGATGCAATGTATTATAATACAAATATTTCTAGTATAGGTTTTACATTTCAGTAAATGTTGTTTGCTGCATACAAAAGTAGCTCAAAAAGGCATTCAATGTGCAGCCCCAAAAATGTTTGGCCATTTTCCCAATAACGTAAAACGTCTTACAGGTGAAAAAGAAGGTTCTATAGCGAGTCTAAATTATTTTTTCTGGACAACTCCTTCTTTTACACAAACGAATTTTAAATTACAAAGAAAAAACACTAAACTTAAGTCAATCACTAAATGCACGAGTAGTATTAAAGACTAATGCGTTTATCTTATTACATTTAAGTTAGTGAGCGTTAGTGAACAGGTGTTATGTAAGACCTGCACAAACAAGTCGTGCACCCATAGCTTGTAAACTGATTCGTTCCACGTTGTTTCGATACCAATAATGAAAACGATTAATGGAACGTCTGAATGACTAAGTAGATGGGCTGAAAGGAAGACCGGGGACTAAAATGCAATCGATGACGGTCTCGTTAGGGTCGGAGCACAAGCGCGGATTGTGAACGGGAGGAAGGAACCACCTCAACATTCGCATCCACCGGATGCCATTCGGAATAGATATCAGAACGGAACAGAATGTGAAGTCTGACAGATCACAGCAATAAACAAGAAATGGAATAGATGTAATCCACCGAATTACGGGTCAATATCATTGACACCGATCTGTGGAATGATTTTGGAACAAATACGGCACTACAACTCTAAGAAATACCTTGAAGATGATAGTCTACTGACACGTAACTATCACGAATTCAGAATATATTGTTCTTGTGTAACACAACCAGCTCTTTGCTCAAATGAGCGGATTGCCAAGCCGTAGTACGTCGTAAGCTTCTTGATCACTTTATCAGTTTTAGTCATGGGCAAGCACACAGAATAATTTTTCGCGGCTACAAAGTCGAATGTCCCGAAAATAACTGGTACGTGAAAAAGGCCGATTTCAGGCAGGTGCATTTTTTTGTTCAACCGCGAATAAGAAACATTTCCGTTCCGTATTCGGAAAAACCGTTTCAGAGGTGGATTCTAAACACTTTTATGGATCCAAAAATGCAATTAAAAAAAATATCGATTTTTTAACCAAAATATACACTGCTGGCCACCGTAAATGTAACATCAAGAAAGACAAGAGGTAGCACAAGAAGATTTATTTTGTAGATAACATGTTGACCAAGTATCAAATGATTACGTTTACAGACGTCTGTGACCTATGGTTCCTGCCAGAATCAGTAGCCAGAGTAGCCGCCATTGTTGGAGATCACCGCTGCTACACTTCTCGGCATTGAGTCAAAGAGACGTTGGATGTGTTCCTGGGGTACAGCAGCCCAAGCAGCTTCCACACGTTGCCAAAGATCATCTGGTGTGGCAGCTGGGGATGTAATCTGGGTCACTCGTTGAGCAACCATGGACCACATGTTTTCTATCGGCGAAAGATCCGGAGAGCGAGCCGGCCAGGGAAGCAATTCAATCTGGTTATTGACGAAGAACCTTTGGATAATGCGTGCCACGTGTGGTCGCGCATTATCCTGTTGAAATATGGCTGTGGCCGAGCCCTGAAGGTAAGGAAGGACAACTGGCTCCAGCACCTCGGATATGTAGCGCCGGCTATTTAAAGTACCGGCAATGCGTACTAGAGGCGTGCGAGAGTAATATCCAATACCGCCCCATACCATAATACCCGGTGCAAGACCAGTGTGGCGGTGCATAATGCAGCTGTCCAGCATCCTCTCTCCACGGTGTCTCCACACTCGAATCCGACCATCGTGGTGCTGCAGACAAAAGCGTGCCTCGTCAGTAAAGACAACGTCATTCCATTCTGCCGTCCACATCCGTCTGTCATCACACCATTGGCGACGGAGACGTCTGTGGTTCTGCGTCAATTGTAGACGAAGCAATGGACGTCTTGCGAACAGACCACTCTGCTGTAAACGGCGTCGAATGGTACGCGCAGACACCGGATGATGCGTTACAGACGCAATGTGCTGTGCTATGGTTCGGGATGTCACTGAGCGATCCGTCACTGCCATGCGCACAATTTGCCTATCAGCACGTGCAGTGGTGCACCGAGGTGAATGCGATCGACCACGTCGGTCCGTCGTACCCTCCTGCATCCAACGGTCACATATCCGCATTACAGTTGTTTGGTTTCGTCCAACACGACTAGCGATTTCTCTGTATGATGTGATTCTTAAGTTTCTCCCGGCGTATTTGATAATCAAAATATCCACGGGTGTACTGCCGGTCTACGGTGTCCAACGGGCACAATATTTCGGCGATCATACATGTCGCCATCATCAGGTGAACTGACGGACTGAGCTCCTGTGAGTGTACGGATCTCCGTGCCGGCACGTTCACAGGAGCTCAGTCCGTCAGTTCACCTGATGATGGCGACATGTATGATCGCCGAAATATTGTGCCCGTTGGACACTGTAGACCGGCAGTACACCCGTGGATATTTTGATTCTCTGTATGATAATCCACAATCTCGGTAAGCCACTATCCTTCCTCTGTCGAACTCGGATACTTGATCAAATGTTGTTCGCTGTTGTCTACGAGGCATAACTGATCGTCTTGTGAAACAACCACAAGGTAAACACACTTGCCGAACGTACACTCGTCGAAATCGCCAAGCCTTAAATGGCGCTATGAGGTGGCGCCACAGGCGCTCGTGATGTGCGTCTGCGCTGAAATTCTAATCAGTTGCATATCTCATCGCTGCAAACCCATGGTGTAAATTTCACTTGATTCGGATGCTTCCTTCAGGGTGTTGCATTTACGGTGGCCAGCAGTGTAGTAAACCTCCCCTTAAGTTTCAACGAGGTCGTGTAATAGGGCTACCAGAAGGTGGATGTTTCTTCTGCGATAGTGCAGAAAGACTTGGCAAGCATGTAGCTCCTGTACATGACTACTGGCAGCGGTGGTCTCGAGAATGGACGGTTGTAAGAACACCCTGCTCCGGATGGCCAGTTGGCACTACCAACAGGGAAGACGGTCATGTTCAGCGTATGGCTCTGGCGCATCGTACAGCATCTCCAGCAGCAATCTGAGCAGCAGTTGGCAACACTGTTACACACGGACTGTTACAAATCGGTTACTTCTAGGACAGCTCCGAGTCAGATCTGGACTCGCATTCGGGAGGACGACGGTTCAATCCCGTCTCCGGCCATCCTGATTTAGGTTTTCCGTGATTTCCCTAAATCGTTTCAGGCAAATGCCGGGATGGTTCCTTTGAAAGGGCACGGCCGATTTCCTTCCCAATCCTTCCCTAACCCGAGCTTGCGCTCCGTCTCTAATGACCTCGTTGTCGACGGGACGTTAAACACTAACCACCACCACCACCACCACCGAGTCAGATGCCCTGTAGCGTGCGTTCCACTGACTCCAAACCACCACCATTTGCGACTTCAGTCAAGCGAGAGGTCACGGGAGGGCAGGGTAGAGGTCTGATGAAAGTTCGTTCTGCCTTGGTGCCAGCGGTGGGTGTGTGTTGCTTAGGAGGAAAACAGTTGTGGGCCTACATCCAATCAGTCTCCGTGTTAGATTGGTGTCACCGCCAGACACCACACTTGCTAGGTGCTAGCCTTTAAATCGGCCGCGGTCCGTTAGTATACGTCGGACCCGCGTGTCGCCACTGTCAGTGATTGCAGACCGAGCGCCGCCACACGGCAAGTCTAGAGAGACTTCTTAGCACTCGCCCCAGTTGTACAGTCGACTTTGCTAGCGATGGTTCACTGACAAATTACGCTCTCATTTGCCGAGACGATAGTTAGCATAGCGGCCGGCCGAAGTGGCCGTGCGGTTAAAGGCGCTGCAGTCTGGAACCGCAAGACCGCTACGGTCGCAGGTTCGAATCCTGCCTCGGGCATGGATGTTTGTGATGTCCTTAGGTTAGTTAGGTTTAACTAGTTCTAAGTTCTAGGGGACTAATGACCTCAGCAGTTGAGTCCCATAGTGCTCAGAGCCATTTTTAGTTAGCATAGCCTTCAGCTACGTCATTTGCTACGACCTAGCAAGGCGCCATTATCTTTTGCTATTTATCTTGTGATACATGTACCGTCAGACCGATGTTCACCAATTATGGATTAAAGTTAAGTATTCCAACAGCTACGTACTTTATTTGCTAGACTCAAATCCTTTAACTGTTCCAGACCTCACGCCAGCCTGCGTGAGCTTAAACGCGTGCCTTTCGGCTTCACCTCGTAGTGGCTTGGCTGTCTTGCCAAGTCACAACAGATACACTGTACCTACACCCGGAGTTACGGTCTGGAGTATGATTTCTTATGACAGCAGGAGCACTCTTATGGTTATATCACGCACCCTGACTGCAAAATTCAGTTTTGTGATCCGACCTGTTGTGATGCCATTCATGAACAGCATTCCCGGGGTTGTTTTGCAACAGGATAAAGCTCGCCCACACACCTCTGTCGTGACCCAACACGCTCTAAAGAGTGTCGAAATGTCGCCTTTGCCTGCTCGATTACCAGATCTCTCTCCAATCGAGCACATTTGGGACATCATCGAGAAACTCCAGCGTCATCCACAACCAGCATTAACAGTCCCCATATTAGCCGAGTAGGTTAAAAAAAATGTTCAAATGTGTATGAAATCTTATGGGACTTAACTGCTAAGGTCATCAGTCCCTAAGCTTACACACTACTTAACCTAAATTATTCTAAGGACAAACACACATAACCCATGCCCGAGGGAGGACTCGAAACTCCGACGGGACCAGCCGCACAGTCCATGAGTGCAGCGCCTCAGACCGCTCGGCTAATCCCGCGCGGCGAGTAGGTTCAACAGGTATGGAATTCCATCTCACATCCTGACATCCGGAAACTGTACGACACAACGCACGCATGTTTGCATGCCTGCATTCAGCATTGTGGCGGGTACAACATCTGTAAGTGGGCTGCTTGTGTTGGCAGCGCTGTGTAGCGCTTTGCATTGGATCTCTGACTGCGCTTTCTTTGTAAGAGACTCCGTGGCTGGTCGGACTAGTTGTTGGAAGTTAATCGCCAGTACTATGTAAGTGTGCAGGCTTTCGTGGCCGTTGTCACTGAAGTTAAGATCTTCTGCCTTATTAGGCAGTGTCATGTTTCTTCCCCGCCACTGGCATCTTCCTCAAGATCTTCTGGTGTCCACTACTGCTAGTGTTCTAGCATTAGTGCACCCCAGAAGATCCTGAGGAAGATGCCAGTTGAAGCGTCGAAACGTCGATCATTTTAGAAGAAACATGACGCTGTCTAATAACCCAGAAGATCTTAACTTCAATCGCCAGTACTGTTGGGCAGCTGGAAGTTAGTCGCCAGCTGTGATGGAAGTACAGTTGGGCAGTTGGAGGTGACAGCCAGCAGTGATGGGTGTTAGATGTGGGAAGTTAGCATTGATGGAGGGTAGAGGTCTCAAGTGTTAGCGTAGGCTAACGATCTGTACGACTTGGAGATTGAATATTATTCATGATTATACACCTTTGTACTAGATGTCAATGACGATTTATATTCGTGTCTGAACGGATGTCACATTATTAAGGTAAAAAAAATTACACTATTTGGTTTGCAACAGAACCTTTCCTTTGCTAACCACATGCCTATTAGTAGTAGTGGCTTTAGTAGTTAGAATCTTTTATTTTGCTGGCAGTATTTAAGGGGCTCCGGAACGCCCTATACTTGCAATGTTAAAATAACGCTTATAAATTACATCTTTCCTCACAAAGTATTTGAGGTAGGAAGTTGAACTTTTTACAGATTATTTATTGGAATATGGGCTACAACTTAACACATGGATTTTACAAAATTTTAGTTCAGTTATTAAAGATGATTTTTTTTCAATTGTAATGAAAATTCACAACATTTTTTTGCAATTTTTTATTTATATATTCAAAAATATACAGTTTTTTGGAAAAAGGCTGTGTTAAATTATGCAGAAGGTACTGTGTAACATTTACTGGAAGTTTGAAACAAATATGTTTGGAAGATCCTTAGAAAACATGTAATTAGTATGAGAAAATAAAAGTTTTGGGAATCGAGAGACAAAGATTGGATTAACTTTTTAGTGCATTCCAGGTCCATAGGATGGATTATCTTCATCCTCTGCAAACTCCTCCTCCAGCTTCCTCTTGTTCCTCCTCCTGTTTACTCTTGCTTGTATTTCTAGACTCTTTACAGCCCTGTCTGCAGCCCGAAGGCGTTCCTTGTCTAAAGCAAGCATCGCTCGTACCATGTTAGAACCTATCTTCATTCCCATATTTCTAAATACCTTGCACCTTACAATGTTGCCATCATTGAAAGTCGCAACAGCATCATACACACCAAAGTGAAGTGTTTCTATTCCAACAAATACAGTCTTGGGGATTCTCCACCATGTAACACTATTTACACTTTCATTGGGGTTTTGAGTTTTTCCGTGAATACACTTTTTCAACAGTTCAGGTGCTGCTAAGTCTCTGAAAATAGGTTTTATCACCTCCATTATTGCATGAGGCAGACTATGCTTATGAGTGTACACTTCACCAGTTAGCAATCCTTTGTTATATTTACACCAACTGTCTTCTTCTTTGGGACACAAGCTGTGTTGGGGATTTTCATCGGTTGAAGAAGTATGAAAAAAAAAAGAGCCCAAACAGCCTCCTTCATTTCGTCGACACTTTGTGTATTTTGCCTAATAGCCATTCCATAATAGTTCTGTATTTTGTCAATTACGCTGTCAGTTAACCTTCCCTTCCCATCCAACCCTTTACCATCACTGAGTTTTTGTTTTTTGTACGAAGCTTTCAGTCGCCGAAGTCTTGTTCCCATTCGCTTCTGTACGTGTCCAATACACTCAAATTTCTGCACTACAACATCATCACCATAGGGCTTCAGTCCTTGAAAATGTCTGAAACTTTTAGAATCACCGTCACCAAGGTAATTAACATATCGCACTTTATCACACGCCTCAGAACGCTGGAATATACTGGCAACACCAGCCACTTCCATTCCTCCACTACTGCCACTATAGTTAGCTTTGCAATTATTTTCATGTGTACCTTTATATTTTTGTGGACATCTACAATACTTTGATATTACTGCTACATCTAAGACTTTCCCTGTATACATACTGGTGGCAGATACTACACCATGAAGAGATGTGTGTCCCCGTTTATGCCAGGTACCATCGAACGCTGCAGTCAAATCTCTGTTACCATTATTTTCCATTTGACAGCAGTTTAACAGCGCCACAGTGGGTCACGCCCATGGAGAACACATTTCAAAAAAAATTTAAAAATAGTTGTAGTCTTCGGAATTGAATAAATTATATATCTATTAAAAGGTATAGTCTGCAGATTCAGAAAACGCAAAAAAGTAAAAATTGAACTTTTCATGATTTTGAGCCTTTCCGGAGCCGCTCACTGTATTGCAGCACTTCGCGTAATGAAGATTTTTGTGAGGTAAGTGCTTAATGAAATGTATAGGTTATTGCTAGGATTTCTTTTTAGTCAGTGTCATTCTTTTGAATTAATTATTTGAGTTCAGGTTCTCTTTTTTTATCAGTCAGATTGCGTTGCGCTAGGATATTGTGAGTCTCAGTCATTCAGCAATTGAAGTGCAGATACGCACATTTAAATAAGGAAGTTTCACATCTAGTAACCAGCTATTAGCGTACCACCGTTTCACATCTCCAATGGCTTCTCTCACGCCTACATTAACTTGGAATCTTGCAATATTATTCACTTACGTGTGTCACCTAGACAAATGTATTCCCGGTTTTACATTACGCTGCACTAATTACTTTTTTGGTTTTGCGATATTTTCCGTCCGTGTATAACCGATTTAGGAGACGATTTGAGCAACCCCTCCTAGATCGAGTGCAGATAACTCCTTCGTTTACCGTCTAGTAAAACCGTCATAAGATAAAAATAAACGGAAAACTGATTTAGACAAGATAATCTGTATTGTGAAAAAAGTGGCAATTGAACCTGAACAATAAAAAGTGTACGATCGTCCACACGAATACTAAAGAAATTCTGTTAAGTTTTGGTTAGACAGTAAAAAAAACCTAAATAACGCTAATTTAAAAGTTATTGAGTCACCTAAATGACTGTGGATTACCATCACGGACAGTTTCATCTGGAACCAGCGGAAGCCACGTTGTTGTAACAAGAAAGAATAGAGAATTCAAACAGCAGAGATAAAGTTTCTGAGGACGACGAAGGGCAGCAAAAGAGACATGATTGGAAATGAAGATAGTGTAATAGAATTAAATATTTTCAAATTAATGAACAACTCTGAAGTATCATGAAGATTAGAGACATACCACGTGAGAACGCCAGGTCACAGAATTCTCCAGGAGATCCTGCACTAAAGCCGAGTGGGAAGAGAGATATTAGAAGGCCTCGGAGAAGATGGGAAGGATTTTGTTTGTGAGTTCGGAATAGGTAATAGTCTAATTATAGAAAAGAAGACGACGTCGATCATCACACAGAAAATGTTAATAGGTAAGACGAGTAAGATGAACCAAAGACTGCGTTTAATTGCCAGAAAACTTGGAAGATGCTAAAAATCTACTAAAGAGACTACCTACACTATGCCTATCCATCCTCTTCTGGAGTATTGCTGCGCAATGTGGGACTTGGGACGCTACAACAAAGTCCTTGCTATGAATTTTTTCGCTTACTTAACACATGAAACTGTTAGTATACGACGTATTGTCTAGTGTAAATATGTTTAAATTATGTAATATTTGACCCTGGCAAGTCAGGGCATATTTAGTTAACGCTGAAGTCAGAGAGATTGTTTTGTCGTGCCGCTGGGCGCGGGAGCGCGCCAGCGGGCAGTAGTGGCGGTGACGCCTGCTCGGAGTAAGACGTACAGTCGAGTGCTGCTAGTCCTGGCTGTTTCTTTATTTTATTTATTTATTTATTGTTCCGTGGGACCAAATTAAGGAGAAGTCTCCATGGTCATGGAACGAGTCAATACATGAAATTATAACACGATATTAGAAACAGATAAAATGAAATATAAAAAAAACATATTCAGGTGACAAGTCGTAAGTTTAAATGAATAAAATCAACAATGTAACACTGGAATTTGCTTAATTTTTTAGCTCTTCCAGGAGCTCCTCGACAGAATAGAAGGAGTGAGCCATGAGGAAACTCTTCAGTTTAGACTTAAAAGCGTTTGGGCTACTGCTAAGATTTTTGAGTTCTTGTGGTAGCTTATTGAAAATGGATGCAGCAGAATACTGCACTCCTTTCTGCACAAGAGTCAAGGAAGTGCATTCCACATGCAGATTTGATTTCTGCCTAGTATTAACATTGAAAGCTGCTAACTCTTGGGAATAGGCTAATATTCCTAACAACAAACGACATTAAAGAAAATATATACTGTGAGGGCAATGTCAGAATTCCCAGATTTTTGAATAGGGGTCGACAAGAGGTTCTCGAACTTACACCACATATAGCTCGAACAGCCCGTTCTTGAGCCAAAACTACCCTTTTTGAATCAGAAGAATTACCCCAAAAAATAATACCATGCGACATAAGCGTATGAAAATATGCTGACTACTTTTCGTGTTGAACTGTCACTTATTTCAGATACTGTTCTAATGGTAAATAAAGCAGCATTTAGCTTCTGAACAAGATCCTGGACATGGGCTTTCCACAACAGCTTACTATCTATCCGAACGCCTAGGAACTTGAATTGTTCCGTCTCGCTTGTAATATGCCTATTCTGTCTGATCAAAATATCGGTTCTTGTTGAATTGTGAGTTAGAAACTGTAAAAACTGAGTCTTATTGTGATTTAGCATCAAATTATTTTCCACAAGCCACGAACTTATTTCACGAACTACATTGTTTGTTATTGTTTCAATATTACACACAAGATCCTTCACTATCAATCTGGTGTCATCAGCAAACAGGAATATTTTTGAATCACCTGTAATACTAGAAGGCATATCATTTAAATAAATAAGAAACAGCAGTGGCACCAGTACCGACCCTTTGGGAACGCCCCACTGAACAGTGCCCCATTGGGACTGAACATCACTACCACTCTCAATATTGCGGAGAATTACCCTCTGCTTTCTGTTCTTAAAGTAGGAGGCGAACCAGTTGTAAGCTACTCCCCTTACTCCATAATGTTCCAACTTCTGCAGTAATATTTTGTGGTCAACACAGTCAAAAGCCTTCGTTAAATCAAAGAAAACACCTAGCGTTCGGAACCTTCTATTTAATCCGTTCAAAACCTCACTGAGAAAAGAGAATATAGCATTTTCAGTTGTTAAACCATTTCTAAAACCAAACTGAACATTTGACAGCATATTATGTGAATTTAAATGCTCCAGTAACCTTGTATATACAACCTTCTCGATAACTTTAGCAAACATCGATGGCATAGAAATAGGACTAAAATTGTCAACATCATCAATGTCTCCCTTTTTATAAAGTGGCTTCACTACCGAGTACTTTAATCGGTCAGGAAACCGACCACTCCTAAAGGAAAAGTTACAGATATGGCTGAGAACTGGGCTAACATACATAGAACAATACTTCAGTATCCTGCTAGATACCCCGTCATACCCATGAGAGTTCTTGGTCATTAGTGATTTAATTATTAACTCAATCTCCCTCTTGTCAGTATCATGGAGGAGCATTTCAGGTAACAGTCTCGGAACACTTTTTTCTAAGAGCGCTATATGATTCACTGTTGGGACAAGGTTTCTATTTAGTTCACCTGCTATATTCAGAAAGTGATTATTAAATACTGTACATATATGCGACCTATCAGTAACACGGACATTCCCACTATGCACTGATTCTATATCCTCGACCTGTCTCTGCAGACCAGCAACTTCCTTTACGACTGACCATATGGTTTTAATTTTATCCTGAGACTTAGCTATTCTATCTGCATACCACATATTTTTTGCCTTCCTAATAACATTTTTAAGCACCTTACAATACTGTTTGTAATGGCCTGCTGCATTTAGATTTTGACTGTTTCTAACATTTTGATATAATTGCCACTTTGTTCTACAAGATATTCTTATCCCTCTAGTCAGCCACCCAGGCTGCCTGTTTGTGCTAGTACCCTGTTTTAAACGTTCTAACGGAAAGCAACTTTCAAAGAGCATGAGAAAAGTCTTGAGAAAAGCATTATATTTATCGTCTACTGTATCAGCGCTATGAACATCTTGCCACTCTTGTTCCTTTATAAGGTTTACAAAGGTCTCTACAGCAACTGGATCAGCTTTCCTGAACAGCTGATGACTATATTTAACACGTGTTGCAGCACAAAAATCTTTTAAAGTTAAAATTTGTGCATCATGATCTGAAAGGCCATTCACCTTTTTGCTAACAGAATGCCCTTCTAGTAATGAGGAATGAACAAAAATGTTGTCTATGGTTGTTCTAATGTTCCCTTGCACTCTCGTTGGAAAGAATACGGTTTGCATAAGATTATATGAATTAAAGAGGTCTACCAGCATCCTCTTCCTTGCAGAATCACTTATACAATTAATTTTGAAGTCACCACATATAACTAACTTTTTGTATTTCCTATAAAGTGAACCAAGAACTCTAGCTTTAGCAAAAATGTTGTGAAATCGGTATCTGGGGATCTATAAATAACAACAGTTAGAAGTTTAGCTCCGTTAAATTTAACCACACCTGCACAACATTCAAACACCTTTTCAGTGCAAGCCGGCCGAAGTGGCCGTGCGGTTAAAGGCGCTGCAGTCTGGAACCGCAAGACCGCTACGGTCGCAGGTTCGAATCCTGCCTCGGGCATGGATGTTTGTGATGTCCTTAGGTTAGTTAGGTTTAACTAGTTCTAAGTTCTAGGGGACTAATAACCTCAGCAGTTGAGTCCCATAGTGCTCAGAGCCATTTGAACCATTTTTTTTTCAGTGCAGTACTTTGAAACATCAATTAACTCAAATGGGATGCCGTTTTTCACATACATGGCTACTCCCCCACACCGCAAAGAGCTCCTCGAAAAGCTGCCAGCCAACGTGTATCCTGTGTTACATCTAAGGGCTAGTGTGTGGATCTAAGTACGACGGGAAAGTAATGGTCGGCATATCTGGAAGCATGGCCGGGCAGGTTATTACGGATTAATGGGCATAGTGCTGAAGAAACGAGGACTTAAATGTGAAGCGCGCTGTGGGGTCCAAGTCACAACAGTATAAGCCCGCTGCCACATTGTGTCGCCGCCGTGGACTTCCGTCGATCCACCGACAACGAGGGAAGTAAGATCTACGTAATTTTCGTAGGATAAAATTGTAGAAGGCTTGCCAGTGACTGTGATTTTCTTTGAAGTTCAACAATTAATAACAAGCATTTTATAATGGAAGTGTTGCAGTTACATTCCACCCGACAATAACATCAAGCAGGTTTCTTCCGCTAATTACCTTATTGAACCGAGTGTGTCACGCCATTATCAAGAGAAAATATGTTAATTATCAAATTATTTGCATAGACGGTGAAGAGTAAATTTCAGACTGTTTTGAACGATTGGTTATCGTAGTTAATTGTTGCACTAAATAAGCTTACTCCAACCGTAGTACCTTAATAATAGACTGAAGTAATAAATTTGATTATTAAGATTTATTCCAATGCATATTCAGCTGAAGTTAGTTCAAGGATATTTCATGAAACTATAAAGCTTATTCCACCTGACAATTGCCCAATTAATGTATTATTATCATTCAAAACATAGGTAATCAATTATTGGCAATATATTTCATTATCAGTAGATTAAACTGTGCAAAGTACGTAATTTTAAAGACAGAATAACAGTCCATTATTCAAAATCTCAATAGGTAATTATCTGTGTTGTCACCATTGCACTTAGCTGACAAATTATGAACAAAATAACTATCAAAATACATATTGAAAGTTAACCATTAATGTTTAAGTGCAGTTAGATTGTTATGACATTATTTTGTATGACTACTGAGCCTGACACAACACTTACGTAAAAGTTCCCGTTCCACCTACTGCGCTATAAACAGGTAAACTTTATTTTTGACACAATTATTCACGTACTTAACAGTACTGTCGCTCATCAGTTGAGCTGGCGACCGATTTTTTAATCGCTTTTACAACTTAATCATTTCTTTCGGCAGAATTTCCACTGGCAAAATTTATTTCCAAATTATTTCCATTATTTAATTTACTGATCGTTGTTGAATGAAATTACTCATTCAATAACGATCAAGTTATAACGTCTCCTGTTTCCCGCGGAATAATCATTATTTACTTCGGTTTCGGATGCCTTATCCCGACACGGGCCAAAATTCATAATTCACGGTCATTGTTAAGTTGTAATTTCGCAAATCCTGGGAAGCAGGGTGGTGTTATAGATGATAGGAGGGTATCGAAAAAGTTTAGAGAAAGGCAGCTCATTTCATATTATCCTAAAACAAGGGGGAGAGTATCACAGATATGGTACGCCAGTTGAGGTGGCAATCATTATAACCAATGTGTTTTCGTTGTGGCGAGATCTTTTCGTGAAATTTCAATCTTCAACATCCTCCTCCAATTGAGAAAGTATGTACTGTCTTGAAGTGAGTGTAGCGTGCAACTCATTTTCTGAACGTGCGTACGATTCTAGAATCTTTCCACACTACGGCGGTGATAGACTCCAAAGTTTCGAAGCAAAAATGATCCGGCTGGAGATCGAATCTCGCGGCGGCAGGCGCACCGGCGCGGCGTCGCCTGGCGCACTGGAGAGCTACCCGTCGATCAGTCGGCAGGGGGCGTTCCTGGAGCTGGAATGGCGCGGGCGGCCTTGAGAGGGGCGGCCAGCTGGAATAGCGTTTCCCAAGCGGCGACCCACTTACACGCCGGCAGGCTGACAGCTCCTAGGCTGCGAGTGCGCATGCGCCGCCTGCTGCCTCTGTGACGTCACACATGGTGGGCCAGCTCCTTCCAGACTCGCCAGCGTCATCTACATCTGCATCTATACACCACCAGTCGCCATACAGCGTGTGCTGGAGATTACGTCTGCCACCATTACCTAATGAGGAGGTATTGAATAGAATTGGAGAGAAGAGAAATTTGTGGCACAACTTGACTAGAAGAAGGGATCGGTTGGTAGGGCATATTCTGAGGCATCAAGAGATCACCAATTTGGTACTAGAGGTCAGCGTGGAGGGTAAAAACGAGATTACTTCTGCTACCATTACCTAATGAGAAGGTATTGAATAGAATTGGAGAGAAGAGAAATTTGTGGCACAACTTAACTAGAAGAAGGGATCGGTTGGTAGGGCATATTCTGAGGCATCAAGGGATCACCAATTTGGTATTGGAGGGCAGCGTGGAGGGTAAAAATCTTAGAGGGAGACCAAGAGATGAATACACTAAACAGATTCAGAAGGATGTAGGTTGCAGTAGGTACTGGGAGATGAAGAAGCTTGCACAGGATAGAGTAGCATGGAGAGCTGCATCAAACCAGTATCTGGACTGAAGTCCACAACAACAATCAACCATTACCTTATATCCCCTCCACCTGAGCCCCCACGCCTCCCGACTTGTTCCATTCAGGAATGCTGTCTGTGAAGGACGTATGTCGGTAAACTTCAGTATACAAATCTTTAACATCATGCAGCGCATCAGCAACCGTATATGTATAGAAAATAAACAATTTTTTTCAGCCTTCAGTTGCAAGGTAATTTTTACTCGTTTACCTAGGTTTCGATTCCAGTAATGGAATCTTCTTCAGAACAAAAAATTTAATTATTTTGAGAGCCAAACACTGGCCATGTCACAGATTAAAAATTGAAACAATATGCGTCTTTATTGTTTTAATTTTTAATCTGTGTCATGGCCACTGTTTGGCTCTGAAAATAATTCAATTTTTTGTTCTGAAGAAGATTCCATTACTGAAATCGAAACCTAGGTAAACGAGTAAAAATTACCTTGCAACTGAAGGCTGAAAAAAATCGTTTATTTTCGAAACTTCAATATGACATTTCTCTAATTTTTCCATTGTGATATTTTTGTGAGACTTATCTTCTGACTGATACATTAAGAAAATGTTTCAAAACTCCGCAGTCAAATAGCAGCCGCACCTCAATTCCTGAGCTTTTTTCATTTTACTATTAGGTGTGTCAATAATAAAGTGTAGATCGAGGCGACAAACGTCATGGGATTACGATATACACATATATCGTATACAAGGTACAAAAGGGCAGTACACTGACAGAGCTATCATTTGTACTCAGGTGATTCATGTGAAATGGTTTCCGACGTTATTGTGGCCACCCGATGGGAATTCACACCTTTAGCATGGAGTGATAGATTGAGCTAGACCCATGGGACATTCCAGTTCGGGAATCGTTAGGGAATTCAATGTTCCGAGATCCTCAGTATCAAGAGATCCTTAGCATCAACAGTGTGCCACATTTCAGGTGTTACCTCTTGTCACAGACAACGCAGTTCACTTAACGACCGAGAGCAGCGGCGTTTGAGTACAGATGTCAGAGCGGCGTTTGCGTACAGTTGTCAGTGCTAACAGAGAAACGACACTGTGTAAAATAACTGCAAAAATCAATGTGGGACAGACCACGAAAGTATCCGTTAGGACAGTGTGGCGATGTTGGAGTTAATGAACTAAGGCAGCACACGACCGACGCGAGTACCTTTGCTAACAGCACCACATCGTCTACAGCTCATCTCCTGGGCTCGATACCATATCGGTTGGACCCTAGACGACTGGAAAACTGTGGCCTGGTCACGCGAGTCCAGAATTTAGCTGGTAAGAGCTATGGTAGGGCTCGAGTGTGGTGCAGACACCATGAAGCTATAATTTTTGTTCTATGGGACCCGCAGTGCAATATAGACTACTGGTCATTAAAATTGCTACACCAAGAAGAAATACAGATGATAAACGGGTATTCATTGGACAAATATATTATACTAGAACTGACATGTGGTTACAAAAAAGAAATGGCTCTGAGCACTATGGGACTCAACTTCTGAGGTCATTAGTCCCGTAGAACTTAGAACTAGTTAAACCTAACTAACCTAAGGACACCACAAACATCCATGCCCGAGGCAGGATTCGAACCTGCGACCGTAGCGGTCTCGCGGTTCCAGACTGCAGCGCCTTTAACCGCACGGCCACTTCGGCCGGCCCATGTGGTTACATTTTCACGCAAAGTGGGAGCATAGATCCTGAGAAATCAGTACCCAGAACAATCACCTCCTGTCGTAATAACGGCCTTGATACGCCTGGGTTCGAATCCTGCCTCGGGCATGGATGTGTGTGATGTCCTTAGGTTAGTTAGGTTTAAGTAGTTCTAAATTCTTGGGGACTGATGACCACAGCAGTTAAGTCCCATAGTGCTCAGAGCCATTTGAACCATTTTGATACGCCTGGGCATTGAGTCAAACAGAGCTTGGATGGCGTGTACAGGTACAGCTGCCCATGCATCTTCAATACGATACCACAGTTCATCATTGTCACGAGCCAGTTGCTCGACTACCATTGACCAGACGTTTTCAATTGGTGAGAGATCTGAAGAATGTGCTGCCCAGGGTAGCAGTCGAATATTTTCTGTTTCCAGAAAGGCCCGTACAGGACCTGCAACATACGGTCCTGCATTATCTTGCTGAAATGTAGGGTTTCGCAAGGATCGAATGAAGGGTAGAGCCACTGGCCGTAACACATCTGAAATGTAGCGTCCACTGAAATGTAGCGTCCACGAATACACGCTTCCAAATTGCGCTCAACGCGATGCCGTCAAACACGGATGCGACCATCATGATGCTGTAAACAAAACCTGGATTCATCCGAAAAAATGACGTTTTGCCATTCGTGCACCCAGGTTCATCGTTGAGTACACCATCGCAGGCGCTCCTGTCTGTGATGCAGCGTCAAGGGTAACTGCAGCCATGGAAACGTCGTGTCATGCTTAGCCTACAGGCGTCACTGGATGCGGATATGGAGGGGCATGTGGTCAGCACACCGCTCTCCCGGTCGTATGTCACTTTACGAAACCGGAGCCGCTACTCCTCAGTCAAGTAGCTCCTCAGTTTGCCTCACAAGGGCTGAGTGCACCCCGCTTGCCAACAGCGCTCGGCAGACCGGATGGTCACCCATCCAAGTGCTAGCCCAGCCCGACAGCGCTTAACTTCGGTGATCTGACGGGAACCGGTGTTACCACTGCGGCAAGGCCGTTGGCACCAGTATAGACTAGTTCTACTGAAATGTTAAATTATGAAGCGATTATGCGCACTTTTGAGCATTCATTAGCTCTGAACCTCGATACAAAGCAAGAAACAGCGCCTTCTGCTCCCCCCAAGTGACACCGATATGCGTGCCAGGAAACAGCACCGCACACCCGGCAGCTGGGCTGCGGCGTAAGAGCTGCAGGCTAGGGCGGCGGTGCGCTGTCATCTCTTCTGTGGTACTTTTAAAGCACCTATTGAAAAGTTTTTTATAGCGCGCAACAAGTCGCACGCTCAAACGAAAGGAAGACGTACCGTGCGGTCAGACACGCCACCAGCTGAATGTCAGTACTGCGGCTATCACGGAGTCAAGTGCTGAAAGGAAACCAGTAATGACAGCTTACTCTGTACCTCTGCAGACGCTGCGTCATATGCCGCGACGGCCACAACATGGAAAGCAGAAAGCACTCGTCATAGACGAATAAAATATATGAGCAGGTTGGCAGCACGTGGTGTGTTCGAAAATTTATTCTTTCAGAGGAGGGATGTTCCTTTGGCAATCAGTTGAGGGTGAGCGAGTATAATTACAGATTCGAAATACACGTTGTGAAACAGAAGTAGAATGATTTTGGGGGTTCTAGCTCACTAACCCACTCACTAGCTCAATACTGCATTTTCTAATTAACTCAACCGATTTTTAAAATTAAGTCTATTTAAATCATTCCCACCGATTTCTGAGCTTTAGCTCAATACCTCAATTTCTTGAATAAATCTACCGATTTTAGCTATTTACCTCATTTTTTCGTTCTCCAACCGATTTCTGAGTTCTTTATTTCATATAAAAGGTGAACGTGAGAAAAAAAGTGCACATCATATCCATCCATTTTTACTTCATTCTATAAAAGGTGAACGTAAGAAAATAAATAAAATGAATTGGTTAACGAAGGTAAATAATTCACTTTCATATAGGTACGAAAATCACATCGCTATGCTCTCAACTACCCAGTTTCAACTACTTTTCGAAAACAATTAAATTTATTTATTACTTACTAAAAATCTGTAGTAATAAATGCCGCGTGGGATTAGCCGAGCGGTGTAAGGCGCTGCAGTCATGGACTGTGCGGCTGGTCCTGGTGGAGGTTCGAGTCCTCCCTCGGGCATGGGTGTGTGTGTTTGTCCTTAGAATCATTTAGGTTAAGTAGTGTGTAAGCATAGGGACTGATGACCATAGCAGTTAAGTCCCATAAGATTAAAAAAAAATAAAAATAAAAATAGTAATAAATGGAAGGAGACAAAAACGCTAAAATTATTGATCTATTTTTTAAGAAGAAAATGCATTACCCGAGAAAAATTAAATAGTTTGTTAGAAGAAGAATACCAAATAGAATGTTCGGATTTACTTTTACTTAAAAATGGTTGTGCAGAAATTACAGTTTATGACAAGGAAAAGGATGATTTTGTAGAATTAAAGGATTTAAATAAACGAAATAGAAACAAATATATAAAAAAGATTCTTAAGGCAATTAATAAATGTTATATGGAAGAAAACGATTCGGATTCTAGCGAAGTAAGCGAAACAGATTATCGATAAATATTATAAAGAACTATTCACACACGAAGAAGTTGTGAAAGACCACAATGGAGGTCGAATTTACAGAAGACCGTTTTAAATTTTTATACATTTTACAATATTTTTAGGTAGCGGTGTTTTACTGCTACCAGAAATTTTATATATTTTACAATATTTTAGGTAGTCCTAAAATGGGACTACCATTTTTTTTTTTATTTTTGTTCCAGTTATTTGTTGGGAAAAGAGATTCGATATAAAAATAGTTTAGCAAATTTTAACCTCTCCAATTTGGAGGAAAACGAAGACAAATTAATTAAACTTGGAACGAATATCAATTAAATTCCGAACGACAATAAAGCATCCAAACAAACGTTCGACATTAAGCTAAACGTAAACATTAACATAAATTTTAACGTCGTATGTTCGTTGTTAAACGTAACGTTACGATGTGATTTTCGTACCTATATGAAAGTGAAAAATTTACCTTCGCTAACCAATTCATTTTATTTATTTTCTTACGTTCATCTTTTATAGAATGAAGTAAAAATGGATGAATTTGATGTGCAATTTTTTTCTTACGTTCACCTCTTATATGAAACAAAGAACTCAGAAATCGGTTGGTGAACGAAAATATTAGGTAACTAGCTAAAATAGGTAGAGTTTTTCAAGAGCCAAAGCTCAGAAATCGGTGGGAATGATTTAAATAGACTGAATTTTAAAAAATCATTTGAGTTAATTAGAAAATGCAGTATTAAGCTAGTGAGTGAGTTTGTGAGGTAGAACCTACAAAATCATTCGACTAACAGAATTTAACGAAGCAGCACACTGCAACGAGAAAACAGTTACTTTATTAGAGGAGTTATTGGCTACTGTGGACCGCCCGGTTGTCCGTGCAGTGCTTTCCGGGCGGGAAGAAGCGCCTGGTCCCCGGCACGAATTCGCCCGGCGGACTTGTGTCGAGGTCCGGTGAGCCGGCCAGTCTGTGGATGGTTTTTAGGCGGTTTTCCATCTGCCTCGGCGAATGTGGGCTGGTTCCCCTTATTCCGCCTCAGCTACACTATGTCGGCGATTGCTGCGCAAACAAGTTCTCCACGTACGCGTACACCACCATTACTCTACCACGCAAACATAGGGGTTACACTCGTCTGGTGTGAGACGTTCCCTAGGGAGTCCACCGGGGGCCAAACCACACAATAACACTGGGTTCGGTGTGGGGCGGCGGAGGGGTGATGTGGACTGCGGTAGTCGTCGGGGGGTTGTGGACCACTGCGGCTGCGGCGAGGACGGAGCGTCTCCGTCGTTTCAAGGTCCCCAGTTAACATAACATAACGTAACATAACATATTGGTTACTGTAATTCCGTGCCGGGCCGTGGCGGCTCGTTTCACGTTCCCGCTATCGACAGCTTCTACCTGGTGCCTCACCAGGTAGCGCATGTTACTCCCTTGTGCGGGTCCGCAGCTCGTGGTCTGGATCACGGGGTCCCGGATTCGTTTCCCAGCCGGGTTTGGGATTTTCTCTGCCCAGGGACTAGGTGTTTTTGTCATCATTTCATCATCATCATCGTTCGTGACAGTGGCTAGATTGGACTGTGAAAAAAGTTGGACAGTGTAAACGTTTGGGACTTTGTATGGACGCAGATGAGTGGCTCATAAACCAGACATCATCATCATCATCATCCTTCGTGCGGTTATCACTGCCACGGCTAGGCTTCAAAAGCGGCCGCTATGGGCTTCCACCGGCGCCAGTGCAGGCAGTTTACCTGTAGCCTTTGCACAGTATGGAGACAGGGGCCAGTTGCAGTGCTTGGAGAAATGGACACGCCACGACTGTACATAACAGTAATTAGGCCACTGATGGCGTATGCAGCTCCAGTCCGAAGATACGCGGCTCCAACACATCTGCGCCGCCTGCAAATCACGCAGAACGAAGTACTACACATCATAAGCATCGCTACACGATACAGTAGCCGCAAAATGCCATGGCCGCTAGATGCGCAGTCGTGTGAGGAAGTGCGGGAAGTGCGGCAGTTGTGGGCGGTCCCTAAGCGCGCTGTAGGGGAAATGTCGAGCTTTGGAGGGGAACTGCCGTTCTAAACTGAAACCTACACTCACATTTTATGTAAATATTAACTGGGGCCCTCCACGCCCACATTTGCATTGTGGCCATTCAAAAAGATTTACTGTCACCTCTGCTTTCGTCAGTATCTAAAAACAATACCGCCGAAAATGCAGCGATTTATTTTCAAAAAATGGTTCAAATGCCTCTGAGCACTATGGGACTTAACAGCGGAGGTCATCAGTCCCCTAGAACTTAGAACTACTTAAACCTAACTAACCTAAGGACGCCACACACATCCATGCCGGAGGCAGGATTCGAACCTGCGACCGTAGCAGCAGCGCGGTTCCGGACTGAAGCGCCTAGAACCGCTCGGTCACAGCGGCCTGAATTTTGAGTAAAACCTACAAATTTCTCTGTTTACCAGGCCAAAATTTGCTTCATTTGCCAAAACACAGCGGAGTTTACACAGTCTCACCACGCTAACATGTTGTGCAAACACAATTGCGAGAGAATTCTGAAGCAGTGGTTTATTAAGTTTATTTAGTGAGGAGCTGAGGAAATCCTCCACATTACACAAAAGGGAACATTGACAACATCCTTGAGCAAATAGAGATATATTCACATACATGAAAAAGCGAGCCCTCGGTACAAGAAAACGTGTAATATCTTCACATGTGTTGCTCCAGAACCCATAGCATTTCTTGTTTCAGCAGCTATCGATGGTCCTAAAAAATTACATTCTTTCACCGAAAAAGCCTGTAGGTATTGGAATAACACGGTAGATAATGAAGTTTTACATAACAACGTTACAGTTCAATACTCTCCTCTTTGCGTGCTATCGTTTGCTAAAAACTCATTTGGTTATTTGAAACTATTTATGAAATATGAGGAATTTTTGGATATTCCACTCTGGCTTTATCGCTGGTGCGGGACGATCGCAAATGAATGTGCTACATCAGATCAATATTCTCGAGATTGGTGACAGATAGATACCTCTATCCAAGACTGAAGTGTTCAATGAAAAATAGAAAAATGGTTCAAATGGCTCCGAGCACTATGCGACTGAACATCTGAGGTCATCACTCCCCTAGAACTTAGAACTACTTAAACCTAACTAACCTAAGGACATCACAAACATCCATGCCCGAGGCAGGATTCGAACCTGCGACCGTAGCAGTCGAGCGGTTCCGGACTGAGCGCCTAGAATCGCTAGACCACCGCGGCCGGCTGCGATTGCGCCCCGCCAATAATAAATAAACGGTTTATGATGTAGAAATGAGATTTTGGCACAGAAAGAGGAGAGTATTTTACCATATCGTTTCATGAAAAACTCCATTATTCCAATACCTTTTTGGTGAAAGATTGAAATTTTTAAGTGCCATCAATATCTAGTGAAACCAGAAATTCTATGGGTTTTACATCATCATATGTGAAGATGTTACACGTTTTTTCAGGAGCTACTGACTTTACTTTTCCACAGGCCCTCACTTAACAAACTCGATAAATCACCGTTTCAGAATTCTGTCTCAATTGTGTCTGGACAACATGTTAGTCAGGTGAGACAGTGTAAACTCCGCTGTCTATTGGCTGAAGAAGCAAATTTTGACATGATAACCAGAGAAATTTGTAGGCTTTACTCGAAATTTACCACTCACAACACTGCTCCGAAAGTTACAAATGGTTAACAAGCCAGACGAAAATAAATCTCTGCATTTTCGGAGGAATTCTTTTTAGACTTCGATGATTTCAATTAGGTTTTGTTTGTTTCAATATAGTTTGTTTATTTAAGATTTTGTTCAGATATTTGCGCATATGAGTGTCATTTCCTGTTTCTTCCAGAAGATTTAGTTTCGGGCCCTTCGGTGTTACGTGCAAGATTTCTATAGCGTATTCTAACTGGTTTACGTGTTTATTTTCTGTTATGATATGATAGAACGTGGATTGGTTCGTGTTGCTTTGCCTTATGTGATTCTTGATATCGTATTTTGAAATTTCTGCCTGTTTGGCCGGTATAGAATTTGTCACAGTCACTGCAGTCGATTTTATATATACCTGCCTGTGTGTGGATTAGTGGTTTTGTTTTTCAGGTGTGGACTGGTGGCTTTGTTTTTCCAAATCGAATTTGTGTTTTGATGTTGTGTGCAGTACGAAATGCAAATCATACTGTAATTTTCTTTAATATTTCGTTTAACTTGTCAGATATTACTCCCATATATGTCTGTGGTATCTAAGAGAATTTTCTCGTTGTGCTTGTTTCTCTTCTCATTGTTATGTCATTATGTATTATGTTGTGTAGTGGCTTTTGTGTTTTTCATACAGTCGGTCTACTGTAGTGGGGTTATTCTTGTTTTTGTGTGCTTTGTACTTTAGAGTTGCTAAGTCTGTCTGTGTTGCGGGATTTTATAGTGAGAGGTTTACTAATCTGTTTATCATGGTGTGGAAACATGCGTATTTGTGCATTCTGGGACTGCAAGAATATGCGTCTATGATGTTGTCTAATGTAAATTTGGAATCATGCCTGCTGTGTATGATTTTATCGTTACATCTAGGGACTTAATTACTTTGTAATTTTCTAGTGTTATGCTCAGTGTCCTGTCTGGGTGTGATTGTTCAATGCCCTGTATGCCTTTGTCATTTCCATCTATTAGAAGCAGTGTGTCATCTACATAACGAAAGTAGTGTGTGATTTTATTAATAATCTTGTTTGTAGGGCTGAATAGTTTTTGTTCAAGGTTACATGTGGCCATTTTCGTTAATCAGGTCCACCCCATGGAACAATGTTTGTGCCCAATGGTGAAACTGTGTTCGAAGACTACAGCGCCGACCGGGGTGGCCGAGCGGTTCTGGGTGCTTCAGTCTGGAACCGTGCGACCGCTACGGTTGCAGGTTCGAATCCTACCTCAGGCATGGATGTGTGTGATGTCCTTAGGTTAGTTAGGTTTAAGTAGTTCTAAGTTCTAGGGGACTGATGACCTCAGATGTTAAGTTCCATAGTGCTCAGAGCCATTTGAACCATTTGAAGACTACAGGACCCCTGTTCAGACGGATCGTCCACGACTTGTTTTGTGAAGTCGAGGATCAGCTAAGCATTTTCCCTGGTCGCTAGAGTCACTAGATCTCAGTATTATTGTGATCTACTTTGGAGATGAAGGTGCGTGATCGGTAACCACCTCCATCACCCTTAACTTGTTACTCTTTTGCAGGAACAGAGGTATAAGATTCCTTTGAAAGTCGTACAGGACCGGTATTTACCCATTCCAAGACAACTGGAAGCTGTTTTAAATGCCATGTGTGTCGTGTTTTTTGTTCAAATTGTTCAAATGGCTCTGAGCACTATGGGACTTAACTTCTAAGGTCATCAGTCCCCTAGAACTTAGAACTACTTAAACCTAACTAACCTAAGGACATCACACACATCCATGCCTGAGGTAGAATTCGAACCTGCGACCATAGCGGTCGCGCTGTTCCAGACTGAAGCGCCTAGAACCGCTCGGCCACTCCGGCCGGCATGTTTTTTGTGTTCAGATATTTTTGTCCACCCGATGTAGTTCACGCTGACCTCGGTATACGTCGCATTGTACAAGACGTACGAATGTTATAACGGTGTCAGAACTTCGGAAACGGTACAATATGGGAAAAACTCTGCAGCTGACTTGGGACCCACGACTGTACTTTACAGCGGCGACAGTGGTGGACTGCCAGTCTATGGCTCTGATGATGATGACGATTTTGGTTTGTGGGGCGACCAACGGTGTGGTTGTCAGCTCCCCGTACAAATTCCCAATCTTTACACACTCCAGTCTCACCATTTTCCTGAATGGTATGAAATGATGAGGACAAAACACTCAGTCCCTGGGCGGAGAAAATACACGACCCGGCCGGGAATCGAACCCAGGACCCCGTGATCCAGGGGCAGCAACGTTAACTTTTTTTTTTTAAGGGGAGCCGGAGGTGCTTATGCTGCCCATGTTAAGATCACTAAGTTTGAGGAACATTTATGAATAAACTACCAAATAGAAAAATTTGAATTTTTTTTTACATATAGAGTGGTTTAGTATTGCAGTTATGACAGAGGGATTTTGGAGTATCTTTTCTAGTTTCCTTCCAATTATTTTTTTATTAATGACCCAAATTTTTTTTACAAATAATTGCTTTATAATTAAACTGAAATGAAACTACTGAACATATTGCCAAATGGCTGTGTTACAATGTAAGTTTGACCACTAGGAGTGCTGTATAAAAATTTCATCTCTCTAGCTTGAGTGGATTTTGTGAAAATGTTCCTTATATTCGAAAAATTCTAATTTACGGGAAATGACTATCAAAGTTTCTCAATACATTCCTGCACTATAGGATGGATTGTCACGGTCTTCTTGTGTCTTCTTTTCTGGCCTGTTGTTCCATCATACTTCATATGCCTTTCTCTTCTTTCTGCTCCTCTTATCCTTTCTCTGTCAATATTTCTTAGTGCTCGTACAGTGTTCATCCCAGCTGTAAATCCTAATGCCTTGAGAACTTCACACTTCACACTGTTCCCTTGGTTGTAGGTTGCTATTGCATCATAAATGCCAAAGTGCAGTCTTTTTATGCTTACAAACACCCGTTTAGGAATCCTTTTCCAAATCAAATTGTTTACGCTCTCATTAGGATTCTGCGTCTTTCTGTGTAGACATTTGTGTAACAATTCTGGCTGTGCTGAGTCATGAAAAATATCATCACTGTCACTAACAAATTCACGAAATCTGTCACATCCACCAGTCAGCTTCTTGCTAGAAGATGTCACAGGGCTGTGGCTGGCCATGTGTTGCTTAGCAGAAGAACGCACTGTTTCAGTAATTGTAGTATCGCAACTTGGTGTTAGTGTTAATTTTCTTTTACCTACGTTCTTCCTCTTCTTATATACACGGTTACTAAAATGTGGCATCGTAACCAGAACAACGCTTTACACAAGACGTATAACACTACCAACAACAGGCGCAACACTGAACTAATTCGAAACCGTAAACAGCAAAGAGACGATGTTCCGCGCTCTTAGCGCTTCATTTGTCACAGAAAACAATGTAGCCAACCCTTGCACACTCGCTGTATGCGTAACATAAGGCGCTGTATGCGTAACAGGCCGAGAAAAACCCAAGCAGTTCGCCAGGAAGTCACGAGAGGGGGTTAGATGCATTCAGCGCCCGCCCATTTCCTCTGCAGGCGTGGGGCAAAATGGTAATAACTACACTTCCAGGGCGAGTAGAACAATAATTCAAAGTTTACATTAAAGAGGAATTTTCCAACAAATTTTCGGTAACATAAAAAAATCGTAATTTTTTGGATTTGACCACCTCCGGCTCCCCTTAATCTCATTTCGTTCGTTGCGTTTATTCGGGAAGGAAGTCCCCTGACACCCGTTCAAGTTCATTGTTGATCCATTCATTCAGCTTTATTATTATTATTATTATTATTATTATTACAAAGGGCAGCTAACCCTCTGACCGAACACACTGAGCCACCGCGTCAGCCACTAGCCCACGAGCTGCAGACTGCACCTCTGAAGCAACGCACGCCGAGCAGAGGCGGTTCCGTACGGCCTGGGGCGGCGAGGCGACACAGATAAACCCGCTCCCCCCCCCCCCCCACCCCACCCCTCCCCCCTTACCACCGCTCGGGTCGGCAACCAAAGTAGCAGGGCAGAGTGTACGTGCCAGTCGCTTCTGCGGAGCCGGCACGGTAGGGCGGCGTCTCAACGCGCAGACCTGGCAGAACGACATAAACGATACATCGTATGTGGGCGCGCCCGTAGCCACACTGTGGATGAAGTAGCTCTATTTGTTGCTGTATCAGTGCGGACTGTCCAGCGTGTCTACAAGGAACGGCGCACCCCTGTAACACAAAGAACGGATCGTAATCGATCTCTCAAGAACTCGCACCCGATGGCTCTGGCGTATATTCTGGCGCCTCCAAGAGAACTTCCACAGACGCTATCATAGCCTCTTGTTTGTTCTGATACTCTGCGGTCTACTTTCTTCTTATTTCTATGGCTAACAAGGGAACCTCCCCATCGCACCCCCCTCAGATTTAGTTATAAGTTGGCACAGTGGATAGGCCTTGAAAAACTGAACACAGATCAATTGAGAAAACAGGAAGAAGTTGTGTGGAACTGTGAATAAATAAGCAAAATATACAAACTGAGTAGTTCATGGGAAGATATGCAACATTAAGGATAATAGGGACGTGGTCTCATGGTAACGTGAACAGCTGCGAAACGAAAGGTCCTTGGTTCAAATCTTCCATCGAGTGAAAAGTTTAATTTTTTATTTTCAGTTTGTGTGACAAACTCTTATGTTTTCATCACTTTTTTGGGAGTGATTATCACATCCACAAGAAAACCTAAATCGGGCAAGGTAGAAGAATCTTTTTACCCATTCGCCAAGTGTACAAGTTAGGTGGGTCGACAACATATTCCTGTCATGTGACGCACATGCCGTCACCAGTGTCGTATAGAATGTATCAGATGTGTTTTCATGTGGAGGAATCGGTTGACCTATGACCTTGCGATCAAATGTTTTCTGTTCCCATTGGAGAGGCACGTCCTTTCGTCCACTAATCGCACGGTTTTGCGATTCGGTCGCAAAACACAGACACTAAACTTATTACAGTGAACAGAGACGTCAATGAACGAACGGACAGATAATAACTATGCAAAAATAAAGAAAGTAAAATTTTCACTCGAGGGAAGACTTGAAACAAGGACCTGTCGTTCTGCAGCTGCTCACGCTACCACGGGACCACGGCGCTCCTGAGCTCACATTGTCCATGATGTTGCTTATGTGGCTCATGGACTACTCAGTTTGTATATTTTGCTTATTTTTTCACAGTTCCACACAACTTCTTCCTGTTTTCTCAACTGATTTGTGTTCCGTTTATCAATGCCTATCCACTGTGCCAACTTATAACTAAATCTGAGGGGGGAGCGATGGGGAGGTTCCCTTGTAAGTGGGCCTTAACAACACAATATCATGAAAGAAATAGAAAATAGTAATATAAGGAATGCCTTGCCCATGCGTAAAATTAAATTACTTATAGCTTAACACGTTAAAACTAATAAAAAATGAAACCTGGTAATCAACGAAGGCAGGATTCGGTTACAATTGTGGACGGGGCCGTAAACAGTTACTGTTAGTTCCCTTTTGCAATTACACATATTTATTTTGAAACGGTAACTCCAGACTCAGTAATAAATAAAGATGTCACACGTTATTAATGAAGGAATAAACAACTGTGCAATTAATAGTGCTTTCCGTGCGTTACAGTTTACCAAATGAGCATAAAATACAGACACAGCAAATAATTTTTAACAAACAAGCCAATGTGATCCCAATTAGAATTTTAAGGCAAGTAACCACGTCACGGCTGAAGGCTTTTAACGCCAAGAATGGCAATTATTAAAACAATTTAACAAACATACTGTGAAACAGCAAATACAACAGCGAAGGTTAATTTCAATGGACAGGCAGCTGATCACCGAACGGGTGAGACAAAACAATGGTAAACTTGGTAGCACAATCATTTAAACCTGCTGTAACGCCAAGAATGGCAATTATACAAAAAATTTAGAAACATACAATAAAGCAGCAAGTACAATAATAAAACACAAGGGCCAGTCACAGACGGTGCACCAGGAATCGACCTCTGAATAGGTCGGGCAAAAAACACTTTCGCGAGCGATGAGATAGGCAGCCAAGAGTTGTATTCACTTCACAAGATTGTAACTCAGACCAGTGGCAGTCTAACGGATGACTACTGATAATCTTGCTGAGGCTACCTGACGTCCAATAAACCAAATTCAAACATGTAAAAATACGCCAAAGCTGGAACCGGCGGTCTGGACGCCGCCAGCAGAATACTGTGCTTAGAGGGCCCTGAACGAGAAAGGAATCACTACCACCAGAATAGAAGAACAGCCAAGCAACCTACAATCAAGAAAGCTGTCAAAACTACAATCCTCACCGGACAGCAGCGGCAAGGCGAGGAAACGTACACTGGCGTTACATACACTAACCTCCAGGGCAGGTAACTGGGGCGTTAGCGGCCACGAGGCTGGAAAAATACCGCTGGTTGAACTAAACACATAGTAACCAACTGAACGCAATAAACAGTAATTAAAAGTCCAGGAAAGCTAATCAGATCCGCCTTCCTCAAGCACTCCACTCGCTGCTCTTCGTCTCGGCAACACTACGAGCAGCAACACGAACCCAAGTCAGTGGAGAATTGCAAGATCTCACAATGGTGGGGATTTCTTTAGATGATTCCAAATGCACTCCACAAAGCTTGCAGGATCCGGTTTACGACGAGGTCGTCCACCCTCATGACCACAGACCTTCGATCCGGCAGTCCATGGGCGCCACCAGCGGTCCCAGCGTGTTCTCACACTGCGCGGACCTGGCTCCTCCTGAGTCCCCAACCGACTCCACACTCACACGACCCGGAAGAACAACGACGTCGCTCCAAAGATAGGGCCACTAAATATCGACATCCGCCGCTGCTACCACTAGCGGACAAGCAATGCTTGCGAAACCAAGTAGATCGTGTCGGAAGTTCCCTGCGGCTTTTCGCGGATGATGCTGTAGTATACAGAGAAGTTGCAGCATTAGAAAATTGTAGCGAAATGCAGGAAGATCTGCAGCGGATAGGCACTTGGTGCAGGGAGTGGCAACTGACCCTTAACATAGACAAATGTAATGTATTGCGAATACATAGAAAGAAGGATCCTTTATTGCATGATTATATGATACCGGAACAAACACTGCTAGCAGTTACTTCTGTAAAATATCTGGGTATATGCGTACGGAACGATATGAAGTGGAATGATCATATAAAATTAATTGTTGGTAAGGCGGGTACCAGGTTGAGATTCATTGGGAGAGTCCTTAGAAAATGTAGTCCATCAACAAAGGAGGTGGCTTACAAAACACTCGTTCGACCTATACTTGAGTATTGCTCATCAGTGTGGGATCCGTACCAGATCGGGTTGACGGAGGAGATAGCGAAGATCCAAAGAAGAGCGGCGCGTTTCGTCACAGGGTTATTTGGTAAGCGTGATAGCGTTACGGAGATGTTTAACAAAGTCAAGTGCCAGACTCTGCAAGACAGGCGCTCTGCATCGCGGTGTAGTTTGCTCGCCAGGTTTCGAGAGGGTGCGTTTCTGGATGCGGTGTCGAATATATTGCTTCCCCCTACTTATACCTCCCGAGGAGATCACGAGTGTAAAATTAGAGAGATTAGAGCGCGCACGGAGGCTTTCAGACAGTCGTTCTTCCCGCGAACCATACGCGACTGGAACAGGAAAGGGAGGTAATGACAGTGGCACGTAAAGTGCCCTCCGCCACACACCGTTGGGTGGCTTGCGGAGTATAAATGTAAATGTAGATGTGGAATTGGCGTCAGCCAACACGAGAAGAAGACAAACAACCGGAACCATGTGAACTAAACGATATGGTCTGGCCTCCAACAGAGGGCGGAAACCTACAACAGCACCAACGTGAGCCGCAGCATGGCTCAAATAAGATACAGTGTGGGAAAAACCGCCAATCCATTGAAAAGTTTAAATATGAACAAAACAAACATTTACCTTAACACTCCTACGTATTTGACGAATCGTATTAAACAAATAAACTTGACTTTGCAATAACTAACAAATTCAGGTACACATGAAACTGTATCGAAGTATTAAAATTACCGACCCATTTCACTCCTCTCGACATTCTCTAAAGTATCTGAGAGATAAATGAAACAACGAATCGGCAAGTTTTTAGGCGACTACCGTCTGCCGAGTAATAATCAGCGCGGTCTTCGATCACGTATACTATTACGGAACCTGCGAGTATATGGAATAAGTTAACAGGTGTGTGAGGGGCTCGAAGGCTTCTCAAGTAATAGAACCCAGTATGTTGTCCTGGACAGCGAGTGTTCATCAGAGACAAGACTACAGTCAGGAGTGCCCCAGGCACGTGTGAGAGGACCTCTGTTATTCTCTACATATATAAGTCATCGGAGGGACTGGGTGGGCAGCAATCTGCCGTTGTTTGCTAATGATGCCATGGTGTACGGTAAGGTGTCCAAGCTGAGTGACTGTAGGAAGATACAAGACGACGTAGACAAAATTTCTACGTATTGTCATCAATAGTGGCTAGTTCTAACTGTGGAAAAATTTTAATTAATGAGGATGAGTAGGAAAAACAAACCAGTAACGTTCGGGTACACCATTAGCAGTGTCGTGCTTGACACAGTCAAGTCGTTTAAATATCTGGGCTTAATGTTGCAAAGCGATATGAAATAGAACGAGCTTGTGAGAATTATGGTAGGGAAGGCAAATGGTCGGCTTCGGTTTACTGGGAGAATTTTAGGAAAGAGTGGTTCGGCTGTGAAGGAGACCACACATAGGACGCCGGTGCGACCTACTCCTGAGTACTGCTCGAGTATTTGGGATCCGTACCAAGTCGGACTGTAGGAAGACTTCGAAGCAATTCACAGGCGGGCAGCTACATTTGATACCGTTCTCACGAAGAGGCTTCGGGAAATCAAATGGGAATCCCTGGAGGGAAGGCGACGCTGTTTTCAAGAAACACTATTGAGAAAATTTAGAGAACAACCATTTGAAGCTACCGCCACACAAGTCTACTGCCGCAAAAGGGCCCATACGGGGGCATATAGATATTCGTTGTTTCCCGCTCTGTTTGTGAGTAAAACAGGAAAGCTAATGATTAATAGTAGTGCACGGTACCCTCGGCCACGCACCGTACATGGTTTGCGGGGTATCTACACTCCTGGAAATTGAAATAACAACACCGTGAATTCATTGTCCCAGGAAGGGGAAACTTTATTGACACATTCCTGGGGTCAGATACATCACATGATCACACTGACAGAACCACAGGCACATAGACACAGGCAACAGAACATGCACAATGTCGGCACTAGTACAGTGTATATCCACCTTTCGCAGCAATGCAGGCTGCTATTCTCCCATGATCGTAGAGATGCTGGATGTAGTCCTGTGGAACGGCTTGCCATGCCGTTTCCACCTAGCGCCTCAGTTGGACCAGCGTTCGTGCTGGACGTGCAGACCGCGTGAGACGACGCTTCATCCAGTCCCAAACATGCTCAATGGGGGACAGATCCGGAGATCTTGCTGGCCAGGGTAGTTGACTTACACCTTCTAGAGCACGTTGGGTGGCACGGGATACATGCGGACGTGCATTGTCCTGTTGGAACAGCAAGTTCCCTTGCCGGTCTAGGAATGGTAGAACGATGGGTTCGATGACGGTGTGGATGTACCGTGCACTATTCAGTGTCCCCTCGACGATCACCAGTGGTGTACGGCCAGTGTAGGAGATCGCTCCCCACACCATGATGCCGGGTGTTGGCCCTGTGTGCCTCGGTCGTATGCAGTCCTGATTGTGGCGCTCACCTGCACGGCGCCAAACACGCATACGACCATCATTGGCACCAAGGCAGAAGCGACTCTCATCGCTGAAGACGACACGTCTCCATTCGTCCCTCCATTCACGCCTGTCGCGACACCACTGGAGGCGGGCTGCACGATGTTGGGGCGTGAGCGGAAGACGGCCTAACGGTGTGCGGGACCGTAGCCCAGCTTCATGGAGACGGTTGCGAATGGTCCTCGCCGATACCCCAGGAGCAACAGTGTCCCTAATTTGCTGGGAAGTGGCGGTGCGGTCCCCTAAGGCACTGCGTAGGATCCTACGGTTTTGGCGTGCATCCGTGTATCGCTGCGGTCCGGTCCCAGGTCGACGGGCACGTGCACCTTCCGCCGACCACTGGCGACAACATCGATGTACTGTGGAGACCTCACGCCCCACGTGTTGAGCAATTCGGCGGTACGTCCACCCGGCCTCCCGCATGCCCACTATACGCCCTCGCTCAAAGTCCGTCAACTGCACATACGGTTCACGTCCACGCTGTCGCGGCATGCTACCAGTGTTAAAGACTGCGATGGAGCTCCGTATGCCACGGCAAACTGGCTGACACTGACGGCGGCGGTGCACAAATGCTGCGCAGCTAGCGCCATTCGACGGCCAACACCGCGGTTCCTGGTGTGTCCGCTGTGCCGTGCGTGTGATCATTGCTTGTACAGCCCTCTCGCAGTGTCCGGAGCAAGTATGGTGGGTCTGACACACCGGTGTCAATGTGTTCTTTTTTCCATTTCCAGGAGTGTATGTAGAATCTATGTAGATGCAGATGTAAAAGTTCAGAAACAGCAATAAATGACTACAACAGAGAAATTGTAATTTGGATAACAACAATACTTTAGTAGGAGTTAATAATTTAGAGCTTTCTAAAGGCTTCGATACGGTAGTCAAGAAATTCTTTTAGCCAAGTTCAATGTTTTGGAGATAGAAGGAATAGAAAACAAGTGGTTCAGTCATACTTGCGGAACAAATTACAGGTTGTGGAGTACATATCAGCTCATGCTAATCATACACTGAAGAGCCACATAAACTGGTACTCCTGCCTCATATCGTGTAGGGCCCCCGCGAGCAGGCAGAAGTGCCGCAACACGACGTGGCATGGAGTCGACTAACGTCTGAAGTAGTGCTGAACGGAACTGACACCATGAATCCTGTAGGCCGGTCCATAAATCCGTAAGAGTACCAGGGCGTGGACATCTCTTCTGAACAGCAAGGCATCCCAGATATGCTCAATAATGTTGATGTCTAGGGAGTTTGGTGGCCATTGGAAGTGTTTAAACTCAGAAGAGTGTTGAGTGTTCCTGGAGCCACTCTGTAGCAATTCTGGACGTGTGTGTGTGTGTGTGTGTGGAATTGTCCTGCTGGAATGGCGCAAGTCCGTCGGAATACACAATGGACACGAATGGATGCAGGTGATCAGACAGGACGTTTACGTACATGTCACCTGACAGAGCCTTATCTAGACGTATCAGGGGTCCCATATCACTCCAACTTAACACGCTCCGCACCATTACTCAGCCTCCACCAGCTTGAACTGTTCCCTGTTGACATGCGGGGTCCATGGATTCGTGAGGTTGTCTCCATACCCGTACACTTCCATCCGCTCGATACTATTTGAAACGAGACTCGGCTGACCAGCAACATGTTCCCAGTCACCAACAGTCAAATCTCGGAGTTTACACGCCGAGGTGAGGCGTAAGGCTTTGTGTCGTGCTGTCATAAACGGTACGCGAGTGCGCCTTCGGCTCCGGAAGCCAATGTCCATGATGTTTCGTTCAATGGTCTAGCACGCTGACACGTGTTGATGGCCCAGCATTGAAATCTGCAGCAATTTGCGGAAGTGTTGCACTTCTGTCACGTTGAACGGTTTTCCTCAATCGTCGTTGGTCTCGTTCTGCCAGGATCTTTTTCCAGCAGCAGCGATGTCGGAGATATGATGTTTCACGAGATTCCTGATATCCGCGGTACACTCGTGAAATGGTCGTACGGGAAAATCCCCACTTCATCGCTACCTCGGAGATGCTGTGTCCCATCGCTCGTGCGCCGACTACACCACTACGTTCAACTCACTTAAATCTTGATAACCTTGTAGCAGCAGTAACCCATCTAACAACTGCGCCAGATACTTGTCTTATGTAGTCGTTGCCGACCGCAGCGCCGTACTCTGTTAATGTATCTTTGTATTAAAACCGCATGCCTGTACTAGTTTCTTTAGCGCTTCAGTGTAAAATAAGTGTCTGATGCAATGACTGGAGAAACAGTTGTACCACACGGTATCGTGTGAGGCTCCCTTCTGTTCCTTATTTATGTAAATGACAAATGGTTCAAATGGCTCTGAGTACTATGGGACTTAACTTCTGAGGTCATCAGTCCCCTAACTAACCTAAGGGCATCACACATATTCAAGCCCCAGGCAGGATTTGAACCTGCGACTTTAGCGGTCTCGCGGTTCCAGACTGAAGCGCCTAGAACCGCTCGACCACAAATGCCGTCTGTAAATGACACGCACACACCTCAGAAACTGCAGGCAGTATCACGTTGCTTGCAGATGACACTAGTGTAATAGTGAGTGATACTATGAATCTCTGTCCACTACAACTGAAAATCCTCAAGTTGTAAGAGGTATGCGCTCCCTGCGATATGTAAGCTATAAGAGAATCTGAGACCAAAGAGCAGTGTTGACTGCAGTACGAACTGTGTAGCAGTAGCAGTAAGTTGTTGGTAGCGAGCAGTCGCCTGTCTGCGCTTGTCTGCGGTCTGCTCTGGTCTGGTATAGTGTATCGTGTATCGTGTTGGCTGGTCGGTCGCGGTGCAGCGATGCCGGAGCCTGAGTATTACTGTATAAGGTAAAAAGCAGCCTCGCGCATATCTAGAAATGTTATGTGAACTCCCATGTAAATCTTTTAAAAACGTCCTAATAATAATCTTCGTGATATAAAGTAATTTCTAACAAAAATTCATTTCAATTTAAAGAATTTACTAATTTCTTCAATCCATGATCATTCCTATTGTTGCAAAAGAAAAATCAGTTGCTTCCTTTCATAAATGATAAATCTATCGGCCAGCATTGCACAGAGCTGTGCCGGAAAAATTTTATGTAAGAGCAGATATATTCGCCGTTTTTATTCAGGTAAGAATTTTTCCTTTTTTTATTCAGAATGATCTTACAGGGACATGACGCAGCACTGTTGTCGTCCAAAAGTTATCAGGTTACTGAATATATTTTTTATTTCGAGGTTTAGGAATTTTTCTGTTTCGAGTTTACATTAAATGAAAAAAGATTTTGTGGGTACATTAAATGTGAAAGAACGAATTTTGTGTGGAGGTTAAATGTGAATGCATTTCTGTACGGAGATTATAAATGGGAACCAATTTTGTTCTGAGGTTACACTAAAATTAGAATCACTATCCATATTATTAATTTTATTTATTTATTTTTTTTTTTTTTTTTTTGTGGGGAGGTTACAAAGTCGTCGCATTCACAGTTCGATACTAACAGGCTGCCCATAAATGTGAAGAAAACTAACTATATGTAATTTGAGAAGACCAATCAAAAGCAAGATCTCCATCAGGTACTGGGCATAAATGAGTTAGAAAGGGTACGATGCACAATACTTCTAGGAAGTTATATTGACCGAGACTTAAACCATGTGACTAACCTCTACCAGAAACTCAGTTCTGCATGTTTTGCTTTGACAATTATGTCCAAAGTCTGATGGCTCTGAGCACTATGGGACTTAGCATCTATGGTCATCAGTTCTCTAGAACTTAGAACTACTTAAACCTAACTAGCCTAAAGACATCAAACACCCAGTCATCACGAGGCAGAGAAAATCCCTGACCCCGCCGGGAATCGAACCCGGGAACCCGGGCGCGGGAAGCGAGAACGCTACCCCCCAAAGTCTGATCCTCAGATGGTCCTAGAAAGGTTTATTTTGGCTACCTCCAGTTCTTGTACCTTATGGAATAGTTTTCTGGGGTAAAATTAATACTAGCGGTTCTAGGCGCTCAGTCCGGAGCCGCGCGATTGCTACGGTCGCAGGTTCGAATCCTGCCTCGGGCATGGATGTGTGTGATGTCCTTAGGTTGGTTAGGTTTAAGTAGTTCTAAGTTCTAGGGGACTTATGACCTGAGCAGTTGAGTCCCATAGTGCTCAGAGCCATTTGAACCAATAAAATTAATAGTCGAGTAAACAAAATTTCTAGATTACACAAAATATTCGTTTGAATCTTGTCACACAGCTCGGCCAGAGATCATTGCAAGCCTCTATTTGAAAAGTTGCGCTTGCTTGTTGTACTCTCCTTGTACGTACACAAATGTGAGTTGCTGACAAGAGTTAGACTTGGTGACCTGCTAATCAACTCCAATTACCACAGTTATAATACTCGCACTGTGGATCCGTCCATATAAAAGAAGTTAGAACAAACAAAGAAACACTGTCCGAACAGGCCTTGAAGGCCGAATGGTACCGACCGACCGCCGTGTCATCCTCAGCCCACAGGGGTGAGCGGATGCGGATAGAGGAGCATGTGGTCAGCACACCGCTCTCCCGGCTGTTGTCAGTTTTTTTTCTTGACCAGAGTCGCTACTTCTGAGTCAAGTAGCTCCTCAAGTCTGCGTCACTAACTTTACCTGTAGTTTTAATTTCAATAGAAAAAAAACAGATATGTGCCTTTAACCCTTTGCTACACGCGCCGCCGAAAGTTACGCCAGTGGCACTCCGTGCCGGAGTTCCATTTTCCACCAATCTTACGACATAGTATTTTTAAAATATTTAATGAGCAATAAAATTTAAGTAGTACAACTGTTGCAAATGACTCATGATGGCAAATATAATGCTTTAGTAAATATTTCAAATATAACTCATTGCTTATGACTAACTAGGAACAAGGTAGCATAAAAAACATAGCGATGAACAAATACTTAGAAAAAATAAATACTAAGATGTCACGCTTCGTCGAATGGAATGTTGCAGGCATTGAAAATAGTTTTGCGGGTGGAATGCTTTTTGCACACAGATCGCATACACCCTGAGCATGTTATTGTAGTTTTATTGTTGCGATGTTTACTGCGCTCATGGCATGGACCAGACCTTGGTCGCTCTCCTGAGGATTGAGGGATTACTGTTAAATCAGAAGGCTGCTTGTATTTTGACCAAATATGCTTTTATATCTAGGGGCAGTGATTGTATGCGAGCCCTTTCTTTCAGGTAACCTTCAAGTAGGCTAAATCCCAAGTTTTCAATAAACTCTCCTCGCCTTTGCCTCTTCCTTTCCAAAATTGATATGTTGTTGGCCACAAAAATAATATGGGCGTTTACAACTGCCATATCCAAAAATCTGAAAAATAACGCTAGTGGCCACCTCCTTGTCCTTCGTCTCGTAGAATAATTGGCACATTTTCGGTCATGTGAATCAACGCCAGCTTTAGTAGCGCTATAATCCAGAATAATGTCTGGTTTTCCCGTTTCCCTACAGACAGCTGGCTTATTGTTCATTGTGGACAGTACAATTACACTTTTTTTTTTTTTTTAGTGCACACCACTTGCCAACAGCACTAGGCAAACCCGGACGATCACCCATCCCAGTGCTAGCCCGACATTACTTAACTTCGGTATTCTGATGGGAACCGGCGTTAGCACTGCGACAGGCAGTCATATTAGTTCCATCCTTGATAATGCGCTGCCTACATACATAAAGAGGTTGGAGAAGGAAATGACTTTTAGCTCTGAGTTAAAATCATTTCTTGTTGAGAACTGTTTCTACAGTATAAAAAATGGGTCAAATGGCTCTGAGCACTATGGGACTTAACATCTGTGGTCATCAGTCCCCTAGAACTTAGAACTACTTAAACCTAACTAACCTAAGGACATCACACACATCCATGCCCGAGGCAGGATTCGAACCTGCGACCGTAGCAGTCGCGCGGTTCCGGACTGAGCGCCTAGAACCGCTAGCAGTGTTGCCAACTCTAAAAAACCCGAGTCGCTAGATTCAATATCAAAAGTCGCTAGAAAGTCGCTACAACTGATTTTACTAGGGGTGTACTGAAACTTTCGTGCTGTGAATGGTGCAATAAGCCAGTGGGGGAGGGGGGGGATAAAATATTAATAAAAACTCTCATACGTAATTGCTATATTGTCTTAATTAAATGACGCATCGCTTGCAACAACATATATATAAAATACGCTAACGTTTAATTAAACTAGTTACCATAATTGACGCAACACATAAATTGTTGTTTCAATCACAGTAGTCAAATATACTAGAAATATACAACTATATTTGTAACAAAAGAAAGCAAGAAAACAAATTAAGTTACAAAATATATACATACCGGTATGTCAGCTATTCATCGTCGTCACTCAGAAGATCGAATAACTCTTCTGTTTCATGCTCTGACAGAACTGTAGTTGATGTAGAGGGTTGAACTTCGCTCTACAGATGATGCAGTTCGACTGGTTTTGTCGCAAAAGGGTAACTTTTGTTCGTTCCAACAAGCTCCAATACGTCTGACGGTATGTCAAAAGATGCACAATCTTTATTTTGTTTCTTCAGCTGGTCTCTCAATATGATCAAAGCATTAATGTCTTTAACAATAATCTGTTACGTTGTTTAGTTTTTATGTTCATAGAACTGAATATTCTTTCCATTTCTGCATTTTAATGCAGTAGGCATAGAACAGTCATTGCTAGCTGTGAAATCAAAGAAAAAGGATTCTCCCCTGCGGTATTTTCATACTGCAAAACCTCACTCCAAAATAAAACAGTGTTAGTAGTGTTATTCCACCTAATGAAGTTGATATTATGCCAGTCTTGCAACATACAGTCTATGAAATTCCTACTAAAACCCAGTTCTTGGGCTACATCCGCTACAGCATTATTTTTATTCACTTTTAGTGTTTCTTCAACACTCAGCATTGACATTTTTTTCAGGGTCGTAACTTTACTTGGCAGTCTTTGTTGAATTTCTTTTATGAGTTTCACGCTAAACTGAATGTATCTCTTCTTCAAATAAATTTTATTTTCTTCAGACAAACTTGACTCAGACAATTTCTATAGTTAAAATCTTAGTTTTGTTAATGAAAATACTGGCCCAAAATAGTTTTGAGTCGTCAGTACTCCAAAAGTCGCCAGTTAAGTCGCTAAATAATTTTTGTCGCTAAAAAGTTTTTTTTGTCGCTAAGACGAAGGCAAAAGTCGCCATTTCTAGCGACAAAGTCGCTAAATTGGCAACGCGTCCGCTAGACCACCGCGGCCGGCCTTCTACAATATAACTCAATATGCTAGCGTGTAGATTTAGGAGGCCCTCATTCATTGTTGGGTTCCTTTTGGGTCTGTTAACAGATGTACCATATAACTCAATATGCTAGCGTGTAGATTTAGGAGGCCCTCATTCATTGTTGGGTTCCTTTTGGGTCTGTTAACAGATGTACCATTTACGCTGTGCTTCTCTTGCAAAGAATGTTTCTACTGTTGGTTTTCTGTTAACACTATTTCAGATGCAGTGCAATACTCGTCCACTGAGAAGGATGGTTCAAATGGCTCTGAGCACTATGGGACTTAACATCTGAGGTCATCAGTCCCCTAGAACTTAGAACTACTTAAACGTAACTAACCTAAGGACATGACACGCATCTACGCCTGAGGCAGGATTCGAACCTGCGACCGTAGCGGTCGCGCGGTTCCAGACTGAAGCGCCTAGAACCGCTCGGCCACGTCGGCCGGCCCACTGAGAAGGAATCCGGAGTTAGCCTAATTGAGGCGTTTATACTGTCGGTAGTTTTTCCGTGTGTTCCTGCGTTACACATTTTAGCATTGCTACATAATGTGCTCGTGTATTCTATTTTTTTAGGGATGTTTTAAGTCAAATTTTCTTGTTTTACCTAGATAATTGATTTACTTATTTTGAATCTTCTACTATTCCGCAGTGTTATGTAGTGTTCATCTGTTTTCATTTTTTCAATAGTGTTTTGACATTCAAAATTTCTTTTTCACTGATTTATTAATTGTGCATGTTGCACTCACAATGTAGACAATGTATTTTATGCTTCCCCTTCCAGTCATGTACCGAGCGAGGTGGCTACTCCAGTCTTAATGAACTGGATTCGCATTCGGGAGGACTGGAGTCCATCTGTCCATCCTCACTTAGATTTTCCGTGATTTCCCATTGTCGCTAAGGTGAATGCTGGGATTGTTCCTTTGATTTGGCCATGGCGAATTCCCTGCCCTATCCTCACCTTATTCGGTCCTATTTTGTTAATTTTTTTATGTATGTATCATTTCTATTATAAAATTTCTAACATGGTCGATACTACTGTACAGGATGGTATATCGATGAGGATATAAATAAAATAAACAGTATCCACGCTGCAGCGATCTTTTACAGAACAAAGAAATTGAAGCAGTTAAATGTGGTCTGCTCGCCGTCATGTCTACGAGTTGTTCAAGGAGAATAACACAACAATTCAATACTCAAAGTGACCGCAGTATTTGCAATTGTTGCGTGACAACAGCGGATCGCTGTCGCCGGCGTCCGTTTCGAAATTCAGAAAGTGAAATGTATTCTCTTATTTTAAATAAAATATTTAACAAGGTTTTTATTTTATTTCGCATAAATAGAAGCGACGTAAATTACAGCTACTCGATCCCACTGTTTTATTTTTTCCTACGTTCTTTAAAATATTAGGCATAAATAATAAGTTTTCTCGCGTCAGGTAAGTTTCTCTGAAGTACAGAACATTTGCGAGTTAATTACTCTTATTACTTACTTATTTTTCTGTTACTAATTTGTTGTGAAGTTAATTTACTTTGGGTCCACATTCCGCTTACTGTTGACGAGTCCAATCCTTTTTCCCAGTCATTCAGTAACCAATTGTACTGTTGTGAACAAGTACGACTGAAACTTCGTGTTAGACAAATGTCTTAGAGTAACAAAATAAAAAAATACAACAATGGTTTGCTTTCAAAAAATTACTAAGCAGGATAAAAAGAAGCAAGTGAGTAACGCGTGTATTTGTGGGAAATGACAGGGAAAATATTTTACAAAGCATTCTTGTCAAATGTTTCCATCCTATAACGTTAGAGCACCATACTTAAGAAATATTGAAAAAATTTTTAAGAATTTTTCTTTCAAAAATTCAGTCTTTATCACACCACGTATGCTTCAAGAACATAGGTGGCCGGTTTCGGTCATATCACATGACCATCATCAGACCTGTAATTTAATTTAGAAAGTAATAGAAACCATACTAGATTGACAATAAAATATGACAAAATGCTTTTTAGGATAAAATGCAATAAGACTTGTTATACCCATGGCAACAAGTCTTATTGCATTTTATCCTTAAAAACATTTTGTCATATTTTATTGTCAATCTAGTAAGGTTTCTATTACTTTCTAAATTAAATTACGGGTCTGATGATGGTCATTTGATATGACCGAAACCGGCCACCTATGTTCTTGAAGCATACGTGGTGTGATAAAGACTGAAATTTTTAAAGAAAAATTTTAAAAAAATTTTGACCACTGTTCCAATAATGTTTATTAAAATTGTTCGAATTTTTAAGAATCGGCGATAATTTTAAGCATTTACATACTGTGCTTCAAAGTAGCTGCAAAAAATCTTTCTTCAAATGTTCTGGAGATTTTACTTTCCCAGCAATGTCTTCCCATTTTTAGAACAAAATTGCCTCTATGTCGTCATTTGCCAGCTTTGTTGGTGGGTTCCATGCGTGCGATTAGAGCGCTGTCGTAAGTAATCCCCCCGAATGATTTGTTCTGTTCTCAATATCGGTTGTGTCAATATCGTGTCACGCAAGTTACTCTGTCGAATTTCACGCTCCGCCGACGCAAGCTGCAGCGCTCTGCCGCTAGAGGGATCCGAATTGTAGCGCGCAACATGATGGTGTAGCGTAACTAAGAAGGTGCTTGAGAAACAGCGTACTGCAATCGAGTTCTACAGCAGAAAAAGTCCATCCAATTGGAATCGATTGAAGAATGACAGCTGACGGCACGACAATGCCACGCCACACACAGGCGCTGTTCCATCTGCAACAATCGGACGCGTCGTGTTCATTGTCATCGATCACTCTCCATACAGTTAGTTGGTTGGTTGGTTGGTTGGTTGATCTGTGGGAAGGATCAAAAAGCGAGGTCGTCGGTCCCATAGGATTACGGCAGGATGGGGAAGGAAGTCGTCCGTACCATTTCAAAGGAACCATCCCGGCATTAGCCTGACGCGATTTAAGGAAATCACGGAAAACCTAAATCAGGATCGCCGGACGCGTGTATGGAATGTCGTTCTCCCGAATGCGAGACCAGTGTGCTAACCTCTGCTCGACCTCGCTCGGCCCTTCATACATTCCCAATTTGGCCCCATCGTATTTTCGTCTGTTTCCAAATTTAAAGGACTTCTTCGAGGACTTCAGTCTGATAGTGATGAAGCAGTGGGGAAAAAAAAAGGTTCAAATGTGTGTGAAATCCTATGGAACTTAACTACCGAGGTCATCAGTCCCTAACCTTACACACTACTTAACCTAAATTATCCTAAGGATAAACACACACCCATGCCCGAGGGAGGGCTTGAACCTGCGCCGGGACCGAAGCGGTGATGTTACCGCTACGTTAACAAATCAAACAATCTACAATGATTATTAGAATAGATGCACCAAATAGCTGCTTGTAATATCTTTACTCACGACAGACTGTTTCAGGCTTTATCGCCGTTGTCGGCTACGTCTAGATCGTTAATTACGTCCACTCTGTCAAATTACTGTCACACCGTAATTAACATTTTAGTTTCAACATATTTAAATGATTTACCGTCTTGTTAAAATAGTGACCGTTATAAGACAGTTCACTAACGACCTAATATGGACGACACATCAATCTAGCCCGCATCTCGTGGTCGTGCGGTAGCGTTCTCGCTTCCCACGCCCGGGTTCCCGGGTTCGATTCCCGGCGGGGTCAGGGAATTTCTCTGCCTCGTGATGGCTGGGTGTTGTGTGCTGTCCTTAGGTTAGTTAGGTTTAAGTAGTTCTAAGTTCTAGGGGACTTATGACCATAGCAGTTGAGTCCCATAGTGCTCAGAGCCATTTGAACCATTTGAACCTCAATCTAGACGTACTTGACAGTGGCGATAAAGGCCGAGACAGTCTGTAGTGAATAAATATTAATTATTACAAGCAGATATTTGATGCATCTATTCCAATAATCATGTCGTTATCAGACATATATTATGCTGCCGGCCCTAAATAAGACATATGTCCAGTGACGCTATCAACAAATTGGTCTACCGTTGGGGGACGTTTTCGTCGCAGGTTGACTATGTTGAAAAATAAATGAAGATGTAGGCTGTTAATAAAGTTTATTTTATTTTGAAGGCTTGAAGAGTTTACGGGAACGGCCTTGCCGCAGTGGATACACCGGTTCCCGTGAGATCACCGAAGTTAAGCGCTATCGAGCGTGGTCGGCACTTGGATGGGTGATCATCCAGGAGGCCATGCGCTGTTGGCATTTTTCGGGGTGCACTCAGCCAATTGTGGAGCTACTCGACCGAATAGTAGCGGCTTCGATCAAGAATACCATCATAACGACCGGGAGGGCGGTGTGCTGACCACACGCCCCTCCTACCCGCATCCTCCACTGAGGATGACACGGCGGTCGAATGGTCCCGGTAGGCCACTCGTGGCCTGAAGACGGGGTGCTTTTTTTTTAAGAGTTTACACAAAAGAATCGGAGGTATTACATTTCAGCACGCCCTCGTATTTGGTAATAACCAGAAAATCCTTTAATAAACTGAGTTTCCCAAACGGGAATGTAGTTTTGAGTTTGAATGTATTTTATGGGCTACTTGAGCCCGCATTAGTATCGCACTTGAAGGTTGTAAAAGTGGATCAGAGTTACTTGAGGCGAAATCACACTAGAAAAACAATGGTCTCTTGTAGGACACTTAGGCTAATTACGTTGACTAATTTTTAAATCAACCTATTTATATCGTTTACTTTATAAAAAGAATTAGACTATTGACAAAGTCGTAAAAGATACGAAATTTGAAAAAAAAATCACTTACCAACCATCTGTATCCTTTGAAGGTGCGCGTACAGACATAAATTTGGGTAGTAAATGAAACAATTTCTCAGTATGTCAAACGAGTCAGAACAGAGCCTCTGGTGGCATGCAAATCTGGTACCTTCGGAAAACCACAGTACTAATAGTTCCCTCTATTGGCTGACGGGCTTAAGTACAGGGCTATTACAAATGATTGAAGCGATTTCATAAATTCACTGTAGCTCCATTCATTGACATATGGTCACGACACACTACAGATACGTAGAAAAACTCAAAGTTTTGTTCGGCTGAAGCCGCACTTCAGGTTTCTGTCGCCAGAGTGCTCGAGAGGGCAGTGAGACAAAATGGAGACAGGAGCCGAGAAAGCGTATGTCGTGCTTGAAATGCAGTCACATCAGTCAGTCATAACAGTCAACGACACTTCAGGACGAAGTTAAAGAAAGATCCACCAACTGCTAACGCCATTCGGCGATGGTATGCGTAGTTTAAAGCTTCTGGATGCCTCTGTAAGGGGAAATCAACGGGTCGGTCTGCAGTGAGCGAAGAAACGGTTGAACGCGTGCGGGCAAGTTTCACGCGTAGCCCGCGGAAGTCGACGAATAAAGCAAGCAGGGAGCTAAACGTACCACAGCCGACGGTTTGGAAAATGTTACGGAAAAGGCTAAAGCAGAAGCCTTACCGTTTACGATTGCTACAAGCCCTGACACCCGATGACAAAGTCAAACGCTTTGAATTTTCGGCGCGGTTGCAACAGCTCATGGAAGAGGATGCGTTCAGTGCGAAACTAACAAGTGATGAAGCAACTTTTTTTTTCCTAATGGTGAAGTGAACAGACACAATGTGCGAATCTGGGCGGTAGAGAATCCTCACACATTCGTGCAGCAAATTCGCAATTCACCAAAAGTTAACGTGTTTTGTGCAATCTCACGGTTTAAAGTTTACGGCCCCTTTTTCTTCTGCGAAAAAAACGTTACAGGACACGTGTATCTGGACATGCTGGAAAATTGGCTCATGCCACAACTGGAGACCGAGAGCGCCGACTTCATCTTTCAACAGGATGGTGCTCCACCGCACTTCCATGATGATGTTCGGCATTTCTTAAACAGGAGACTGGAAAACCGATAGATCGGTCGTGGTGGAGATCATGATCAGCAATTCATGTCACGGCCTCCACGCTCTCCCGACTTGCCGGCCAGAGTGGCCGAGCGGTACTAGGCGCTACAGTCTGGAACCGCGCGACCGCTACGGTCGCAGGTTCGAATCCTGCCTCGGGCATGAATGTGTGTGATGTCCTTAGGTTAGTTAGGTTTAAGTAGTTCTAAGTTCTAGGGGACTGATGACCTCAGAAGTTGAGTCCCATAGTGCTCAGAGGCATTTGAGGCTCTCCCGACTTAACCCCATGCGATTTCTTTCTGTGGGGTTATGTGAAAGATTCAGTGTTTAAACCTCCTCTACCAAGAAACGTGCTAGAACTGCGAGCTCGCATCAACGATGCTTTCGAACTCATTGATGGGGACATGCTGCGCCGAGTGTGGGAGGAACTTGATTATCGGCTTGATGTCTGCCGAATCACTAAAGGGGCACATATCGAACATTTGTGAATGCCTAAAAAAACTTTTTGAGTTTTTGTATGTGTGTGCAAAGCATTGTGAAAATATCTCAAATAATAAAGTTATTGTAGAGCTGTGAAATCGCTTCAATCATTTGTAATAACCCTGTACTCTAGTTTACGGTATGTATGTTTAGATGGGATCTTACAGCTCAGTTTTGAACCACTACAACTTGCTGAACTACCCGTGCAACCGCATTCACAGTACAGTTATATGACCTAAAGCGGAAGGGCTGATGCTGCGAACAGGATTACACAAGCCGGCGGTCTATGGTCTCCTCTGCCCCCCCCCCACCCCCCCCTCCGCCACTCGTCGCTACTGGTAAGGAGAGGTCGCCCGCGGAGGGATTGACTTCTTGGAATGATCTATACGGTGATGTAAGTCATGGCCCCAGGTAACAGACTCCAGCCATTCACCCTGGTGCTACCTCGTTTGCGAGTAAATGACGAAAAAAAAAATCGGAATTTTGCGTGACGCTCAGTAGCATGAAAATGTGTTTCAAAGCTGGCTGGTTGTATTGTGTAACGGGCAGAGTAAGGCTTTTGCATGCAGGTCACAGGTTCGAAACCCAGCAGGTGTTTCGAAGTTTGTTTGTTTTTAAATCTTTATTGAAATGGCTTGGATCCTCATTTTTATTCAATTCACTGATTTAAACGTACTTTTTTATTTCTATTTCTTTATCATGTTGTTACACTCATCACATGAATTTTTCATTTGCTCTCAATTTTATTCCTGTGATTCTTTTTGCACTTGAAATCTTTGTTCATGTGATTTTAATTAATTTTATGGATTGTTGGGTTGGGTTGTTTTTTGGGGAAGGAGACCAGACAGCGAGATCATCGGTCTCATCGGATTAGGGAAGGACGGGGAAGGAAGTCGGCCGTGCCCTTTGAAAGGAACCATCCCGGCATTTGCCTGGAGCGATTTAGGGCAATCACGGAAAACCTAAATGAGGATGGCCGGACGCGGGAAATTTTATGGATTGATTTCGATCTAATTTGTTTCATTTTATCACCCTATTCATCCATGTTATTGCATTGATTATTTCTATTGCTCATTTCCTTCAATTTCGTTTTACATACAGTCCCTTATTTAATTTAAATCTTCACCTGCGTTATTTTGTCTGTACTGCAATAGGAATTTAGGCTATGTTTTAAATGTTTTTTGGACATTACCATCCAAAAAAGTGCACAGCTTGTAACGAAAAATATACTTTTTACACCATTGCACAGTCAATATAAATAGATCATTTCGTCTTTCTCTTTTTAACTGGTACATCGGAATTTTTAAATAACTGTATGTAATTAAATTCACACTCACAAAAATTCCGAGTGAAAAAAGTGTGATATAAAGAAAAGCATCCGTACTGTTAAGCGGAAGCTTTTTCTTTTTAGTGACGTTGTCTTGGATTTTATTTGCTCTTGTTTCCCCATGCATTTGTAACTGTGATCTTTTGTAAACAGAACTATACCTTCTGCACCCTAAATTTATGTGCATGTTACTCTGTCAGTGAATGTACTAGTAATTTCATATGTAATGTATACCTGTAAATTTATTATATTTTTAATGGCCTTGTAGACGAAATTTCGTGCTTTAATGTAAAATGCTTTTGTTCAAACAAACAACAAGTAGTTCTTACGCGATTTTTCAACCTCTTCTAATTGAATAAAAATAATGATCAAGATCATTTCGATACAGATGTGAAGATAAAATATTTATTGCACCTAACAAGATTTGAACCCACAAGTTTCTACATGTGAAGGCCTTACCCTGTCCCTTACACCACTCAAACAGTATTTGCAACACTACTTTTTCAACGCTTCTAATTTTTATTACTATTATTATTATTATTATTATTATTATTATTATTTTGTCAGTTACTCTCAAACGAGGGCCCACCAGAGTGAATAGCTGCAGCGTGTGATACCTATGACCTTGACCTACATCACCGTATAGATGGTTTCAAAAAGTCGGTCCCACGGCTGGGGACCTCTCCTTGTGTGACAGATAATTTAAACAAGTAGTCAATTATATAGCGGTAGGGAAGGGAGATGTACGATGGCCGAGAAGCGCATGGCTCCAGTGAAGACGGAACAGGCTGTAGTGTTACTCCCTGTAGCGAAGAAACAGCACAAGAAGGGAGATGTTGGAATGCGGACGCGGTGGGGACTCACGTGCCCTAGCGAGGACGAGCGACATTAGTCGTGTCTGGGACAATGGCGCGATCAAACAGCGGCGCGCCGCGTGTGTGACGCATACGTCGGCTCAGCGCCAGACGGCGAGTACCGAGCCAAAGGATTGCTATCTGGTTCACTTATTCTTGTTACGTTACACCTCTCCGCCAGTAATACAAATTGATGGAATACGTACATAACAGTGGATCCTGTCGGCAGAAACACCGTAATTCTGATGTTTGTATCAAACATTGGTTCAGCTAATCCGTTCAACTAAGATATATCCGGAACCGTTCAAGATATATGTAAGCTTTCTATAAAAAAATTGCCTGTCTGTGTGAATAAAGACTATAATGTATTCTAAAGCTTTCGGCTCGTGTAATGTGTATTTAAGACCCCGTTTTCAACGCTGAGCAATAGTGAATGTCGGTTGCCCCTGTGTTGCGCATGCCAAAAGTTGTAATATAGTGATTATTCCTTGCTACTGTAGTGTTATCTTGACGCTGTGAGAAAGGAGGACAGGCGTTCCAAGGCGCGAAAGCAGAGACGATGCTGAGGGCAGACGAAGCTAAGAGAGATATTGTTACACGAAATAAACCGTAAGGGGAGAGCCTTGCGCATGTGCAGACGCCCCCAGACGCCCAGGGCTCTAGTTACTCTTCAAGGAATTAAAATGTAACTTCAGATGTCGCCTAGACGCTGTGGTTGGTTGCCACCGTAGAACTTTTTAACCAAAGGCACGTAGTAGCGTAAAAATCCAGCTTGATACCAGCCCTGAGAACAGAAACGTCAGTAGACTCACAAGGGTTAGAAAGAGAGCGAACACGACCTAGCAGTCCCTACTCCGGGGAGCCCGAGGGGCGGGGCTAAATGACGTATAACAATAATGTTGCAAGCCTTATTTGGCAGAGCAGTTACATTTAGCTTTCAGCTGAACAATGTTGATACCAAATACGGACTGCATTAAAATTCCCGCCTTAGGAGCAGTAGAGGGGACCTAACTAAACCGTGATTGACAGGCACCTGCAAGAGACCTACGGGATAGACTGGGTGGAAAAACAGTGCCAACCCCTAGATTCCGCATTTTGGCGGAGTTCTCAGTCAGACGATCTGGACGCCGAATCCGCGTCCGTCGACTGCAGCCCCGGTCCAGCTCCGCGTAAGTCTGCTCTCTCTCTCTCTCTCTCTCTCTCTCTCTCTCTCTCTCTCTCTCTCCCTCTCTTCGAGTGCCTCAGTGAACAGTGTCACATTCAGTATGTTTTGTTTTGCAACTAAGTTGTTGCCTTAAGATGCTGCTAGTGTTTACTGCTCTGGTTAGCATCTACTCCTGGGACTTCTGCATTGGCTTCTGTTTTAACAGAGTTATTCATGCTTTTTCTAGCCCTAAAACTAGCCTCCAGTGTATTGATTAGTTATGTCTGGAATAAACAACTATTTCAAAACCCTCTTTGTGCAAGAGTCTCCACAACGAGTTCCCTACCAAGCCTCACCACCTGCATTTCTAGTAAATGCCTGTACCAGTGTTCGCTCAGACAGAAGAAAACAATCAAATGCCTTCACTGTGAATTGTCCTTCTGCCTTCTGCTCTGTACCGCTCTGGAGCGCAGACTGACCAGTACCCACTTTTCTGCCTCTCCCACCTATGTCAGGACACGACAAAGTGTCGTCAAACAAAACTTTAAAATTAATAAAATGAAGAATTTTGAAATAATGAAAATGAATATAATTAAATGCCAAAAGAAATTAATTGTGTGCTCATTGAAAACGATATAACTGAATCTCAAGACTGAAGTACATTATTAAAGTTGTGTGATCTAAAGTGCAATATTTGACTTGGAATAGCCACAAAAACAAGTTACTGCTCTACTCAGACACAAAATAACTCTATGAAATTACCGACACACTTCACTGAAAATTAATCAGCTTGCTTAACAAAACACCTGATAGCTCTGACTACATATTGTTTCCTCGTAACAATGCACGCTGACATCTGCCGTGAAATAAAAGTGACTTACCTTCTTGCTCAGCATCCTATTTTGCGTCTGATATACCGACATTCTAAAGAGCAAATATGAATCAGCAGATGCAGCAGCTTTGCTTATCAGAAACAGTCTGTTTCTCAAATGTTCAAATGTGTGTGAATTCCTAACGGACCAAACTGCTTAAGTCATCGGTCCCTAGACTTGCACACTTCTTAAACTAATTTATGCTAAGAACAAAACACACACACACACACACACACACACACACACACACACACACACACATGCTCGAGGGAGGACTCGAACCTCTGGCGGGGGGTGGGGGGGTGGAGGGGAGAGAGGGGCCAATCCGTGGCATTGCGCCTAAAACCGCGCCGAGCACTCTACGCGGCCGTCTGTTGCTGCGTGTGACGAAGTGCACACAGGACAAAATATTCAAAACTTTACTTAGAATGATGAAGGTGGTTTTACTTTATAAATAAGCTCTGTTTATTGAAAAAAAGATTTGTACAACATAAGACGACGCAAACAATTGCGAAATTCTCCCACTACACAAATTAAATATATCTCAAACAATTGCGGAATGAAAATAGAGAGCAAATTAACACTAATTATAGAAATTCTTCCAGTTCATATGTGGCATACAGCAAACCAGTGCTTAACAGTATTGGCTAAAAACAGTCTTGGTTGCAATTTTAGTTTTTTACTTTTCAACGACGCGTTTCGCCTTATTTAGGCATCTTCAGGTTATCTACAGACAACAGAAACAAATACATCTATTTAAGAATCGCGATCGTGTTGTGCAGACTTGGATAACCTATAAGCATGTATAAATAGATCAACTATTGAAAGAACAAATACGTTAATTTGGTATTTCTTACAAGAATCCGTTAGTCAGTATAGCCAAAGCGCATCGTTGAATACATCAGGCTAACATCGCCTTCGTTAAACTCAGTAAAAACTAGAAATATAAAAGAGTAAAATCATTACCTTTTCTAGATGGACGCGAGAGGCACCAAGATCTGCATAACGCGTTCCCGTTCACAGGAGCGAGTAACAGAGTAAGATTGGGGCTCAGGTGGTAAGCATAATGCACCACAGCGTAGTGTGCCAGTACTGAAGCCTAACACAGAATCACCTCAAGAGGTGGCGCTGCGACGCAGCAGTGATAAGAATGAGAAATCGTAAACTGGATATACATACCCTCTAAAACTCTATAAATGTTCTGCACATAAAACATTGAAAAGATGGAATTACTAGGGGCAACACCTGTGCAATAACTTATTCTAAAATTTTGACGAAGTAAAATATGAATGAAGGCGGTAAATTTAAAATGAGGAAAGAAGGTGTACAATAAAGCACACAGATGCAGTACATAAACAGATTTTTCGTATCACATACCACTAGAACGAGAACATTAAAAACACGGGACCGTAATTTCTGATAAAGAGGCCGCCCATATAATACTCAATACTGCGTCATTCGGAGCTAGAACTTCTAGCAAGAAAACTTTTTTTATAAAATACAAGTTAAGTTATTAGGTTTAAAAATACACACCAACGTGGAAGACGGACGTTATGCGGGTAAACTTTTCCCCCCTTTAGCTCTTTCAATAGTTGATCTGTTTATACATGCTTATAGGTTATCCAAGTCTGCACAACGCGATCGCGATTCTTAAATAGATGTATTTGTTTTCTGTTTTCTATGTAGATAACCTGAAGATGCCTAAATAAGGCGAAACGTGTCGTTGAAAAGTAAAAAAACTAAAATTTCAACCAAGACTGTTTTTAAGCAACACTAATTATAAATATTGTATCTGAGGGTCAAAGATTTGCTTTAGTTAATAATTCAGACAAGCAAACATCTTATTCTTGCGCATACCTGGTTTCCTTTAAGAATTTCTCCAGAAGTCTCCTGTATTAACATAAAGAATAAAATAGCCTTATAAACAAATTTTCATCTCCCTAGAAATTGTCCCATATTTACAAATACGAGATCTCATTCTCTGAACAAATCAGCTGCTCGCTACTACGCCTCAAACAAGAATCCTCCACCGTTGCACAACTGACTGACTAGAATAGCGAATGAAATACAGATAAAACTAGACACAGTGTCTAGTGTAATCCATGGAACAGTGTGAATGTGTTCAGATGCCTGCGAGTCGTGTAACTGAGTTGGGATGTGAAGAGTATCCCAGTATTCACGTAGTGGGATGTGGAAAACCACCTAAAAACCACATCCAGGTTGGCCGGCACACCGGCCTTCCTCTGTAATTTGCCGGGTGTATTCGATCCAGGGCCAGCGCACCTACCCCAGTCCAGGAAGGAGCGCATTGGCGCTCTCGGATAACCTGGCGGGTAATTTTTTTAAAAGGTATTCAGAATCAGCTTTAGCGTTCAGATAAAGTGTGAGGTCGATGGCCCAGTCCTATATGTGTAGGTATAAAGAAGATCTGACAACACGCTAGGACACAGAGTGTGTAATAAGCATTATCCAGATGCCACTTCGCACCACCACCTAGCACAGAAGCAAGCAGTGATTGCGAGGACAAGAGCTTGGAATCGGAGATGACAATGTAGGCCAATGACTATGACAGTTTGTCCATAGAACCAGCTTTTAAGCGAAATATTAATTATGCTAATACAGTGAAGCGCCAGAGAAAATGGTATAGGCATGTTGTAAGTTTGTTACTTTAATTTGCTATGTAAGCGGTGCTGCTATTCAATAAAAGCGGGTTAAAAGCTGTGAGCTGTCTGGGGAAGTTAATCTTGCATTACTAAGCAACTGTTTCATCAGGTATCTAGTCTAGGTTTACCAAATTCCCAAACAGACTAACATTAATTATAATCTTTTAATAGTCATACAACAACCGGTAATATATATATAAAAAAGAGAATTTAAATAAAAAGAAAGAAATCAGTTTATATTTGGAAATTTATTTTAAGATTGATCATTGGAATTTCAGCATATTACACATGATTCCTAACTAAACTGGTGCCTTATTTAGGATTGTGAAAATGTGAGATTGCAATCTTACGGAACACATCAAATATGGAGCCAAGATTGGGAGACTGCATACAACACTGCATTCATAAAACAACACACAAAGAACGTTGAAACGCATGCAAGAGAAAGTTAACCACTACAAACAGATTCAAATTTTCACCCAAAGAAATTACGTTCGTAGCACAATCCTGTCCGTCATGTAATTACCACACACTAGTATACTAAATTCATATTAACCCTTTGTGAAATCTTCGCGAAAAGAATAGCTGAGGGCTACTTTGATGATTACACCACATGCTTCACGTGGTCAACTTGGTTTACACAAAGCGTATAACTCCACAATAATTTTGATAATTAAAATAAATTAGATCGAAAAGCAATTTACAAAAGAAAAACCTCGAACTGGTTACTAACGTCTTACTGTTAACCTGACGGGTCAAACAGTTATATAAGCACGTGGTACTGGTCTCGCAAAGTACACCCCACGTGGGTTGAACATAAAGAAAAGTTGCTATATTGAAAAATATTGTCGAGACGAGACGTTATAATCACACAAGCATTCCCATTTAAGATTGATCTTAGTTAGAGTTACTGATCAACACGTGGTTCCACTTTACTCATAAAGTAGTGACAAAGCAACTACCGGAAAATAATCTGAACTTCACACGAGAATTACACTGCGCTGCAATTTAAGATAACCTTAGATATTTTAGAGCTAAACCTGAAATAAAGGTGATTAAATTTTCAGTTAGGCTGAACTTAAGAAATCCATTGTCCTACGGACTTAGCAGACGCGCGCTTAGCCAGAGATCTTACCACTTCAGACGCTCGCCACGGACCAACTGACCTGCGCTACTCCCGAGCGTGCTTCCTGAGGGTGGCTCACAAATAGAAACGGAAGTGGCCAGAGGGGCAGCTTCCTATACCAACATGACAACGGACGGACAGACCATACTAAGGATAGAAACCTCTTTGCTTTTAGAAAGCGTAGCTACCTGTTCCGACGTTGGTCCTACTGTTCTCTAGCAGACAGCCTTGTCTGCTACCCTCAAGCATGCAACTAGAAATACGTTTGCTCATTCATCCTCTCACACAGAAGGGAAGGGGGATGACAGTATCTTATCATATACAGTATATAAAAGAAAGCGGTTGTAGGTTCCGTATGAGACTGTGTGACATGAATTACATATAAACTGTGTTTTAAAGTGTAGTAGTGTGACAGATCGTTCTTGTTTATGTGTAAAAGTAACACGTTCCACTACTCAGTCTCCTCCCAGATAGTCAGAAACGCCACAGTAAATTTAGAAGAGGAATTTATGCCGTAAATGACAACAGATTTAAGAAATTAAACATGAAAGGAATCCAACAGAGACCTTTCAATGTGTATTCAAATACAGAGATATGTAAACAGGCAGAATACGGCGCTGCGGTCGACAACGCCTATATAAGACGACAAGTGTCTGGCGGAGTTGTTAGATCGGTTACTGCTGCTACAATGTCCGGTTATCAAAATTTACTTCAGTTTATATGTGGTATTGTAGTCGGCGGACGAGCTATGGTACATAGCATCTTTGAGGAAACGATGGAGCCGGGATTTTCCCGTACGACCATTTCAAGAGTGTACCGTGAATATCAGGAATCTGGTAAAACATCAAATCTCCGACATCGTTGCGGCCGGAAAAAGATCCTGCAAGAACGGATCAAACGACAATTGAAGTGAATCGTTCTACGTGACAGAAGCGCAACCCTTTCGCAAATTGCACCAGATTTCAATGCTGAGCCATCAACAAGTGTCACCGTGCAAACCAACGAACATAATCGATATGGGCTTTCGGAGCTTAAGGCCCACTCATGTACCCTTAATGACTGCCCGACACAAAGTTTTACGCCTCGCCTTGGCCCGTCAACACTGACATGGGACGGTTGCTGACTAGAAATATGTTGCCTGGTCTGGCGAGCGTCGCTTCAAATCGTATCGAGAGGATGGACATGTATCGGTGGACCCTACATGTCAGTAGGGGACTGTTCAAGATGGTGGAGGCTCTGTAATAGTGTGAGAGGTGTGCAATTGGAGTGATACGCAACTCCTGGTACGTCTAGATACGACTCTGACAGGTGACATTGAAACGTCCCCTTATGAAAAATTATACAAGACTGTGCTTAAACTTTTTTTTTTAGCGCAACGCAATCTGACTTTCAAAAATCTCTACAAAAGAATGGCTCTGACTAACATTAACCTATACCTTTCACAAATCACTTACCTCACCAAAAATCTTCGTTACTCGAACTACTGCAATACAGCGAGCGCCACTACTGCCAGCTAAATAAAAGATTCAAACTACTGAAAGCACTAACTACTGATAGGCATAGTTAGCAAATGAAAGATTTTGATAGAGAACAAACAATGTATTTACCTCAATAGTCATAATTGACATCCAGTCTTGCAAATTTCAAAACTCCGCCATCTCTGTCCCCACATCCACCACTGCTGGCGGCTCACCTCCAACTGCGCAACGCTACGCGCTGTTCACATCCAGCTGCCCAACACTACAGTGGCAGACAACAATGCAAACTAGCCACAGACTGCAAACAGCACATACAGAGCGCTACGTGGCGTTACCAATATAAAAACTTAAACAGCCTACTTACAACATGTACGTAAGGATCCTGTCTGATCACCTTCATCCGTTCATGTACTTTGTTCATTCCGACGGACTTGGGCAATTCCAGCAGGACAATGCGACAACGTACAGTCAACAATTGCTACAGAGTGGCTCCAGGAACACTCTTCTTAGTTTAAACACTTCCGCTGGCCACCAAACACCGCAGACATGAACATTATCGGGGATATATTTGGGATGCCTTGCAACGTGCTGTTCGGACTCTTACGGATTTATGGACAGACCTGCAGCATTCACTGTGTCAGTTCCCACCACCACTACTTCAGACATCAGTCGAGTCTATGCCACGTCGTGCTGCGGCACTTCTCCGTGCTTGCGGAGCCCCTACACGATATTAGCCAGGTGTACAACCGGCCGGTGTGGGCGAGCGGTTCTAGGCGCTACAGTCTGGAACCGCGCGGCCGCTACGTTCGCAGGTTCGAATCCTGCCTCGGGCATGGATGTGTGTGATGTCCTTAGGTTAGTTAGGTTTAAGTAGTTCTAAGTTCTAGGGGAGTGATGACCTCAGATGTTAAGTCCCATAGTGCTCAGACCCATTTGAACCATTTTTTGAGCAGGTGTACCAGTTTCTTTGGCTCTTCAGGATGTGGAAGACGAACAGCCTTCTTTCACTTTTTTAAGTTACCGTTCCTCTTTGGAATCACTGACCGCACACGCGGAATTCTAAGGGAATATGGTATTCAGACCACTTTCCTCAGTAAAAACAAAAGACTTTGATCGACAGAAAACGGACGCACTTGATTGCCTCCACCGTGTGGAAATCTATTAAATGATGTGTTGCTGCCGCAGAGTGTATGTAGGTGAAACGGGAAGGTCTGTTGAAGAAAGTAGACTTGGCCACTGTTTCTATGTTTCGATACAGTGTATCGATACGTGGAACTGTTTCAGTGTTTCGGAACGGCTACGGTTCACTGTTTCGAAACAGTGGTGTTTCATTCCACCCCTGTCTCGGATAACTGGGCCAGATTCGGTCTCGAGCCAGACACAGAAACTGTATCGTTGTTTCAAAATAAGGCTGTTTCAGTCCACCTGTGCTCGGAACGGACTAATTGTATCGAAACAGCGATGTTTCATTCCGCTCTGTGTCGGACGAGATTCGGACTCGGCACAGGTACTGAAACACATTTAACATACCACTTCATGAAACACTTTCAAGAGTGTCGAAATCTTTTTGACAAGCAATAGCATGAAGCTTAAGATATCCGAAAATAAAGCTTCGTTTCTAGCTGACTGTCATATTCAGAAATGGCGTAACATCTGCTTTATAAACACTAACCAAGCAATAAACAACGCATACTATTCACATTGAAAATAATAAATATGTGAAAATCATTCAGTTAAATTACACTTTTTGATAACATACGCTTCTCTGTTCATGTACAGTAATCATATTAAGAAACGTAAGTAAGCCTACAACATTTTGAATAAAAAAAGGCGTAGAGTGACAGTTATTAGACATATACATAAATCTGATGTAGGTATAATTGCAAGCAATCTGTTTGACATATCACTGATAGTGTAATGGTGAACGGGAAGGACTAGGAAGCATGGTGAATTTATAGTAACGGTTCGAAACACCTTGAAAGACAAAATTTTTTTCTGTTATATTTTGTTATTTATTCGAATTATTTGGCGTTACTTGTGAGTCTATAGTCACTGTGCCTATTATCCACAATGATTCCCTTTCTGTGCATGGCAATTAGCAGGATGGGTATATTACCCATACTAACGGAATGTGGGAATTCCAGTAGCATATCCGTTGTTTCTGCAGTTTGCTTCCACCTCCAGTTCCGTTCGTGGTGGCCTTTCTGTCTTCAGCTATGGCTGTCCTCGGCCAATTGAAAAGTATGAAAGCCACACGACACGAAAGCAGCGCAAATTGCTGCATGAAATACGGAACTGCCAAAACGCCTAAGTGATAATTTCATACTTTCTGCGATATGATTAGGGCTCTCGCAACTCATTTGTGTTTATGTGGACATACTTATACAGTAGACATTCAAGATGATAAAATGTGTCATTCAAGATGATAAAATGTGTAGGTTTATTAGATTACAAAACACAAACTGTTTCACTGTTTCGAAACAGCGTATCGAAACATTACATTGTACTGTTTCATTTGTTTCGAAACAGTTACGTGTTTCAGTTTGCCCATCTCTAGAAGAAAGTATTAAGGAATACGAACGTCACACGCGGCTGAAACAAACGGCGGTAGCGAAACAACATGAGAACTTGCGTCGTCTTCAGTAACGTACGTGCGCTGGCTAAGGAAACCAACATTTATAGAAGAACAGTCCGAGAAGTGACTGAAAGTTCTAAGAGCGCATGTGACATAAATAGAGAGGACGGATACTGGCTTCCGGTATCGTGGCTCCCCGCCATCAAGGAAGTGAAGAAGCGGCCGCTGCGTGCGAGCAGTACAAGCAACGCCCTGAAGCCATCTCTGCGGACACCAATATTTAGAATAAACATTACCCTTCTCACCCTCTGTCCGTTTCATTTCTAGCCAATGATATGGGCCGATAGCAAGGATGAATAAATAACGTATGTATGTTACAAAGCGAAGAGAAAATAAATTTTGTATAATATTATTTTTTGAAGAGAGAAAAGCTTGACGTAAAACTGCTGCACTGCGCAGCTAGTTTGTCAGAATGATTATTGTCAGCTAATTAACTTTGTTCACTTGCTCAGAGTTAAGCTGATTATGAGTTATAGAATTTCTCTATTAACATTCTATCCTCTTCAAATGAAGTTTTCACTTTTTTAAGCGTGGTATTGTTCAGACCTGTGTTACGTGTGAAGATCACGCGAAGTTTTGTCGTTTTGAATACATACCGTATTCGAAAATCGGTGTCTTGGAATATAATTTCGTAGGAATAGTACTCTTCCCATCCCCCATCATTACCCATTACGACATTGCACCATGTGGTATGAAACAGTCCGAGTATAGTTTGGAAATTTTGTTTAGAAATAGAAATGTAGCATAGCCGCTGCCTGCTTGCTGTTTGCTGTTGTGGTTTAAAGAAATCACCAACAATGTTGCCAAGACGCGAGGTAAGTGGAAATTTTGATTAGGACCAAGTAATTGTTTCACATCTATTGCGCATTCAATATAAAGACAAGTTGCATTCAGATCTATTGCAATCCAGTTCAAATTAGATTCTCTTTAGGCAAAGGCTAGCATACGAATTTGAAGTTGGATAACAGTTGATGGGTAGATAGTTTTGGTAATAGTAGACTTTTATAGAGTGGGAGATAAAGTTGGGCTAAATTTCATAGAGAAACGAAAATGTAGTGGGGAGGTTACAAACTCATCACATTATAAAAGTTTGTTTTAACTAAAATATTTAAGAACACACAGCAGCTTGTCCAACAGGTAATGTCCATATACAAGTACATATTGCTCACAGATGCTTGTTACATGATACAAATGGTTCAAATGGCTCTGAGCACTATGGGACTCAACTGCTGTGGTCATAAGTCCCCTAGAACTTAGAACTACTTAAACCTAACTAACCTAAGGACAGCACACAACACCCAGCCATCACGAGGCAGAGAAAATCCCTGACCCCGCCGGGAATCGAACCCGGGAACCCGGGCGTGGGAAGCGAGAACGCTACCGCACGACCACGAGATGCGGGCATTGTTACATGATACAAATACGGTACACAATAGCACATATGTTTCCATATGCTGGACACGTACTACCAAAAAATATTTAAGACCTGAAGGTGACAGTTGAAACTGTTAGAACCAGCTGTCTGGAATAAAAAATATTTTGTGCGATTTTGGTTTTTGAATGGTTTTTAACAATTAAAATAGATCGCTCTCCATTACTCTCATAAATAGAAAATTTAATAAAGATATCTTCCTGATATTTGGCGGAATTACTCCTCGGGCACGGTCACAAGGAATAACAGGCAATTTGTTTTTTATCGTGTTGTAATTCACTTTTCAGTCATGGCAAAAAACGCGGCCAACCAAACACTACGGAACAACATTTTTGCCTCAAACGTCCGCCATTTTGTTATTTTTCAAATTTCAAAAACTGTGCTATTACTCTAGAGATTAAGAAAACAGTTTTTTTCTTTTTTTTTTTTTTTGATAATGTTTGCAGACTGGACGGCCGGCTGGAGTGGCCGAGCGGTTCTAGGCGCTACAGTCTGGAGCCGCACGACCATTGCGGTCACAGATTCGAATCCTGCCTCGGGCATGGATGTTTGTGATGTCCTTAGGTTAGTTAGGTTTAAGTAGTTCTAAGTTCTAGGGGACTGATGACCTCAGCAGTTAAGTCCCATAGTGGTCAGAGCCATTTGAACCATTTCAGACTGGAGTTCTGTTACGGACGTACCTCAATTTGCAATTTAACTCCTCGGACGGCAGACTTAATAATGACTGAATTGCTTAGAAAAATCGGAATATGTTGTCAAACAATCAATAAACGATGTGTGAAAGATTTATATTGAGTGCTTCATACGTTTTTCTAAAAATATTGTAGAGATATCGTATTTTATTGGCTGACTGAGGAGAACAGGCCCTTAACGTCACAAAAGCTATTGTTTTGACTACGTGAACCAGGCCCGAGGGCCGCCAGAGGTTGCCCATAACTGATCAACATAACCGGGAGTGTACTTCTGTTATACTGAAACCAGAAAGTGAAAATGTTTTTTTTCTCTCTAAATGCTTATTTTCTAATGTAAGAAAAAAGGTTAAGGTAAAAGATGCAAAGGCCCTCGTAAACGATCAAACATTTTGTCACACTTAACATGCTTGTCAAATATTTGACTGTGTACGTTGCAGTTCGACGTTGCCAAGCATAGAACGTGTTTGACGTGTTTACGACAAATTTTGATTTACATAAAGTTTGACAAGATGATGTTTGTGACGACGTTTCGCCGTATATGTTTAGTGAAAAATTGTTTTATTACGAGTTATTTCACTGTATCGTGAGTTTCCACTACTATGAAAACTACGATAAGTGTACGAGCAAAATACCACTGAGTTACCAAACTGGTAGAGGTACCACATCTTTCCCAGCCATATATTACTCATGAAGAGGTTACAAACAAAATCAATATTTTCGCATATAGTGACATATAAGAGGAGTGGAATCAAATAAAAGGAATGGAAGTTCTCCTGTGCTTCCATGGACGATGAGGGCTACATCTTCTCGCGTTGCAGTATTTTAATGACGTGTCGTTAGAGGACCAAATAGAAGTGAATAAATTTTCGCATACTTGCGTGTCTTCCTTTTTAACGTGAGAGTGGAGTAACGCTAAACAAGTAATTAAACGTTTCAATGTCCATCCGCAGAAAGCTGATGTAATCATCAGGTTCTGAGTGAAACATTTCCATTAGCAGGTTTGCAGTTGCGTATTTCTCATTTTGAACAGTTTCCTGGACAGCCGTCTTGTTTTCTTCTTCTTTAAACAGAGTGCCAGAGTCAATGTTAGAAAAGCTTTATCTGCATTTGTAGCCATTGCCAATAGTGCCGAAATACAGCATACAGGAAAAGTGTCTGCTTCCAAAGTAAGTTTAAAATTAGTACGCGCACGACCTTGTTTGATACATCTGTGGTTAGATAAGAGCGAACTTGACAGACAAGTCTGCTTTTTTAGGAGAGACTTAAGTTTCAAAACGTGTCACTGTCCATTCGAAGAAACCTGATGTAACCATCAGGTTCTGAGAGTAGTATGTCCTTTAGCATATTTTCGTGGGTAAATCTCTTGTTTTAAGCCATCTCCTGGACCAGAGTCTTGTTTTCTTCTTCCTTAAACACAGTGCCAAAGTCAATGCCGATTGTAGCCTATGGCGATTACGGTTTATCGTATCGCGACATTGCTGCTCGCGTTGGTCGAGATCCAATGACTGTTAGCAGAATATGGAATCGGTGGGTTCAGGATGGTAATACGGAACGCCGTGCTGGATCCCAATGGCCTCATATCACTAGCAATCGAGATGACAGGCATCTTATCCGCACGGCTGTAACGGATCGTGCAGCCACGTCTCGGCCACTGAGTCAACAGATGGGGACGTTTGCAAGACAACAATCATCTGCACGAACAGTTCGACGACGTTTGCAGCAGCATGGACTATCAGCTCGGAGACGATGGCTGCGGTTACCCTTGACGCTGCATCACTGACAGAAGCGTCTGCGATGGTGTACTCTAATACCGGACATTGCCACACTTGCCCCTTCGCCACACTTGCCCCTTCGCCAGGTAGCTTGTGTAGCGATCCCTCAGGTAAGGGACGCCCTTCCTCTTACTTCTTCTGTCCGCTTTCAAACCGCCGTCTCCACATCTTACTCGATACAACCAGTACGTAAGGGACCTTCTTCTTCGACATCTTGGCCAAATACAGAGCTTCTTTTCCGAAATCGAAATATTTATATCTCTTGGGAAACGAAAGCAATTCCAACGATTATGGCAGTGTGTAATTAGTTCTGCCAAGTATAAATATAGATTCCTCTGTCTGTACGATAGCTTCCTTTCACGCTTACTGATTGCGATAGAAACAGTCCATCGGCATGGGAGCAACAAGAAAGGAACGATGAAACGTGAATGCAAATGTACGCTAATCATTTCTTTTTTATCACTGCATTTGTCCCTACTTTAATAACTACAACTGCATACCCAAAAGGCAATACGGAAAGAATAATGGGTTTGTGAATGTTTGAAAGGAAGAACTACATACTCCATATTAATTTACTCTCTAAAAACATTAGTTAAGAAAGTGTAGCGGGACAATGTTCAAAATATTACTGAAAACACGTTTACTAAATAGAGATAAGAACATCTATCATTGACATGTCATCTAAAGTCGACTTACAATTTTAAAATGTTAGAAATAAGGAAATGAAGTAATACAGAATGCTACGCTTGTAACGTGCGTTGTTGTTCTACATTGTTTAGCTCTGGTATTTATAGAGGTCACAGAGAAATCATCTTAGGTTCTGGAGGGAAAAGCGGTAATTCTAATTATCTGCACTAAAACAAGGACAACTTAAGGAAAAATAATGTAAGCTCACAATCGACTTTGAAGCAGATAGTTCCTGTGACTTAGTATGGGCAGAGGTTATATTCGACAACCAGAATTAATTAACAACTGGCTCCTTTTACCGAACCCCTGTCTCAGATGAGACAGTTGCTGAACAGTTCAAGAAAAGAAAACTTGAGTCTCATCACAAGTAAGTACACCCTACTCATACAATTATAGTTGGCAGTTACTTCAATCTACCTTCCGTATGTTGACGAAAATACATTTTCATACCCTATTGTAAATAGAAAACAACTTCCGTAATTGTTCTAAATGCTTTTTTAAAATTATTTTTAACAATTAGTTGACCAGGCCATTCAAATTGTAAATGGTTACGAAAACACACTTGACCTCTTAGCCACAAATAATCCTGAGCATCACGGCGGATACAGGGATTAGTGAACACACTGTCGTAGAGAGGCTCACTTCCGTAACAAAGAAATTAACCAAAACTAAACGCGAAATATATCTACTTATAAAAGCAGCTAAAAATTCGGGTGACATCTTTCTAAGAGATAGTTTCCAATCCTTCCAAACTATGTAAATGAAGACCATATGTGGCTTATGTTCTTGAAATAGTATCAACAGCACTCGAGATATTCATACCAAATAAATTAATAAGAGACGGAACTGATCCCCCATGGTACACAAAACACGACAGAAAGCTGTTGCAGGAGCACCGCAAAAGGCACGTATAATTTAGACGAACGCAAAATCTCCAAGAGTGGTGAAATTTTACTGAGGCTCGAAATGTGGTGCGGATTTCAATGCGAGGTGCATTTAATAGTTTCCACATGAAACTCGCTCTAGAAATGTGGCGGAAAATCCAAAGAGATACTGGTCCCACGTCAAGTAAACCAGCGGAAAGGCTCAGTAAGTACCTTTACTACGCGACAGCGACGGTAATGTTACTGATGACAGTGCCACTAAAGTGGAGTTAGTAAATGCATTTTCCGAAATTCCTCCACCAAAGAAGAAGTAAATATTCCAGAATTCGAAAGGATAACAGCTGCAAACATAATTTAGAAGTAGATATCCCTGGTGTTGCAAAGCAACTGAAATTACACTGTCAGTGACAAAGGAAATGATCAAATATCTTTTCAAAAAGTCTCTAACGTATAAGAAGAGTAGGCCTAATACATTTGTTTCTCATGTTCTTTAGTAACAATTAATTTTCAGTGGTAAGCTCCTTGCTTTTACTGACCTGTTTAAAGATAATCAACAATTTAGTAAGAAATTTTAATTTTTAAAGGACTTTATCTAAATGTACTTAAGTAGATTTACATCTACTATAAATGTTTGCAGCTAAACTTAAATAAAAAATATTTGAGGTGCCAAAATTGTCAACCTTAGGATCAGATCAGTTTTGGGATGTCAATTTTAGGTGCAATTCAAAGATTCAGTTCCCATTTTCTTTTACGAAAGCGTATACTATCAGTTTAACAAACCATGATATTTTAGGTGATAGTTGCGATTCTGAAGCTTCAGAAAATTATTTTAGAACTCACAATTATTTAATAGTATGGCCATAATATTGGAAGGTAGAAAAAAGTTATCTTAACGTGACGACAATAGGGATACTTTGTGAGGCTTGGAACACTTTTTAATTTTTACATTAAAGGCTGATTCGCATCACACTTTGCACAGGCTTTGGACCGTGAAAATGATAAATGACCATCTACCATTCTGGCGTGTGTAAAATCAGCCTAAACACGCTGAACTAATGTACCCTCTATTTACAATTACAACTTAATATTAGCTCCGATAATGCTGCTTCAATGTTTTATTAATTTTATCTCAGTAACCTGCGAGGACTCAGTGGTCTTCATAGTTTTTAATATATTATTTTTAACGTATTTTAGTCCAGTTTCTGGGCAATGGCTTTCAAGCAAGGCCTAATGTTGCCAGTCTCTTCATAATTATTTACGATTCTCTCTGTCCTATCGTCCAGCTTCAACTACTTCTTCTTCCTCTTCTTGCCTTCAAGATTCATTTCCAATTTCATGTACATGCAGTTTGTGAGCTCTGCTTCCTTTTTCAAGCACTCCACCAAATAGTTGATTTTAGGGTGAGCGTATCCAATAATACAATTTATTTTGTTGTGCCACCCTTAAACAGCATTCGTCGTTCGGTGCCTTTTTCCGTAACAGTCCCACATTTCTATTGCGATATCCTCATTCTCTAGCCAGTTATCCACAAAGTAGTAGAAAAATTGAGAAAACCTTCCGTTATCAAGAGCTTCTGCATGAATCTCAATCCATCCATTGCTTACGTCCTCCAGTTTTGCAACTGCCAGCGCTGCACACATGCTGACGTGAAGTCTTAAATCCTCGTTCTAGCGGTACTCCTCAGTTACACCGAGAACTCGAATTCTTCTCCTTAAACTCTTCTTCATATGGAAATAGAATCATCCATTTATTTCAGTTGTGGGAAGAACTTTACAAATGGCCGATACCACAGCTGCCTCAAAGTCCACCTTTACTTGTTTAGGACACCACTCAGACACTGCCTGTTTTATCAGACAAAACAGACGAACGTATGTGTCTTTCTTCTTATTAGGGAGCAGTGCAAATACAGTGGGAAGAATGATTGTTTCTTTAATCGGGCCTCCTAAGTCTACGTGTATGGCATAAATCTGTGTAAACTGCTTGCTGCATCTCTTAAATGTTCCATCTATAAAAAAAATGGGAACTTTTGTCTTTCCCTTTGCTTTCACTAAAAATCATTATTCTCACCTCTAATCTATCGTCTTCCAGAAGAAAACTACTGTCATCTCCCATTTTTAATAGAACTTCATGAAGATCAATTTCATAAGAGTTCTTAGGCTCTTGTTGGTACCCCCACTCTCGACTCCATCGACAACGCATGGTTCTCTTCACTGATTCTGAATTAGGCATCACTGTAACAAAGTCATAAACTATATTATGTAGATTTCCCATTTCATCCGTGTATATCTCCGATAACTGTGTAGTTTCTTCTCGAGACCTTCTCTTCGCTCTGTCGACTTGCTTTCTCACTTTCAGAGTTGCATCGTCAGGTGGTCCACAGAGATGTTCTAATACGCTCAACACTTCTCCGTTCTTCGAAAGCAGCTTTCCCTTGCAATGATCCGCTTTTCGACGTAAGCACCTCCATGTAACAACACCTTCTTTAGATTCCCTCTGTTTAAGATATGCGTAACCTTTCTAATGAGCGGGAGCACTGCCCTTGTTCGTTGTAATAACTTCCATACTGATGGTCACGTTAGGAACTTCTAAAGCAAACTGGGCGGGCGGGTGAGCAGGAAAAGGAGGAGGAGGAGGAGGAGGAAAAACCGTGGCAAATGTCCGGACACCGGTGTACTTAGCGAAGAACCTGGGTGCACGAATGGCAAAACGTCGTTTATTCCGATGATTCCAGGTTCTGTTTACAGCATCATGATGGTCGCATCCGCGTTTGGCGTCATCGCGGGGAACGCACATTGGAAGCGTGTATCCGTCATCGCCATACTGGTGTATCACCCGGCGTGATTGTATGGGGTGCCATTGGTTACACATCTCGGTCACCTCTTGTTCGCGTTCATGGCACTTTGAACAGTGGACGTTACATTTCAGATGTGTTACGACCTGTGGCTCTACCCTTCATTTGATTCCTGCAAAACCCTACATTTCAGCAGGATAATGCACGACTGCATGTTGCAGGTCCTGTATGGGCCTTTCTGGATGTGGAAAACGTTCGACTGCTGCCCTGACCAGCACATTCTCCAGATCTCTCTGCAATTGGAAACGTCTGGTCAATGGTGGCCGAGCAACTGGTTCGTCACAGTACGCCAGTCACTACTCTTGATGAACTGTGGTATCGTGTTGAAGCTGCATGGGCAGCTGTACCTGTTGAAACGTCCCCTTTTGAACAATTTTACAGGACTGTGCTTAACCTGACACACAATATTTTTAGCGCAACGCAATCTGACTTTCAATAATCTCTACAAGAGAATGGCCCTGACTAACATTAACCTGTACTTTTCACAAATCACTTACCTCACAAAAATCTTGGTTACTCCCACTACTGCAATACAGCAAGCGCCACTACTGCCAGCTAAATAAAAGATTCAAACTATGGAAGGCACTAACTACTGATAGGGATAGTTAGCAAATGAAAGATATTAATAGAGAACAAAGAATGTATTTATCTTGATATCATATATATATATATATATATATATATATATATATATATATATATATATATATATATATATATATAGAGCAGTTCATGACAAATTTCAAAACTCCGCCATCTCTCTCCCCACATCCACCACTGCTGGCGTCTCACCTCCAACTGCCAACGCTATGCGCTGTTCACAGCCAGCTGCCTAACACTACAATGGCGAGTATTACAACAATGCAAAGCAGCCACAGACTGCACACAGCACAGCCAGTGATTTTCATACAGAGGTGGCGTTACCAATAAAAAAACCTAAACAGCCTACTTACACTGTACACGCCGTTATTACGGCCAGAGGTGGTTGTTCTGTGTACTGATTTCTCAGAATCTATGCACCCAAATTGCGTGAAAATATAATCACATGTCAGTGCTAGTACTATATATTTGTCCAATGAATACCCGCTTGTCATCTGCATCCCACGCCCGGGTTCCCGGGTTCGATTCCCGGCGGGGTCAGGGATTTTCTCTGCCTCGTGATGGCTGGGTGTTGTGTGCTGTCCTTAGGTTAGTTAGGTTTAAGTAGTTCTAAGTTCTAGGGGACTGATGACCATAGCTGTTAAGTCCCATAGTGCTCAGAGCCATTTGAACCATTGTCATCTGCATTTATTCTTGCTGTAGCAATTTCAATGGCCAGTCGTGTACAAAGGAAAACCAATAGCGTCTGCTTCGAAGTGAGGTTAAAAGGCCAAACATTGTTTGAACGTATACGGCCTTGGTTGACAAATCCGTAGTTAGATAAGAGACATTTTGTCAAATACGTTTGATCGCTTACAGGGGCCTTGAGAAAAATTACCAAATAATATTTCAACACTAATGGAATGAACACGCAATTGAGTAGAGTCGGAGACAATAGTTGCTAGACGTTAGCCGTGAAAACCTTAAAAGTCCCGTACCCAGATATTACGGGAGGAGGGGTGGGGGCAAGTGCTTCCTCCCCCTCCCCTCCCCACCCCCACCACGAGTTGCTGCTACAGTTAATGTCCTGTTGACTGACCGCCAAGTAGCGGGGAAACCGCGACCTTGAGACCTTGTGACGTCACAGGCGTCCAGCGCGGTGCGTCTGCCGGCAGTGTTGCGTGACGCAAGAGCGGTCGTCGCTGCGATAAGTGTCCGCTGGCTTTATTTAGCGGCGCTATCTCTCCACTTTCCCACAGGCCTCGGCTAAGAACCACCTATCCGCTATCCTGCATCTTGTCCACAACGTAATAAGCAAGAATTTCACTAATTTCCGCCGCCTGCGACGACAAAGATACAAGTGCCAATGTCATCAGTTGACAGGAGGCGAAATTTTCGGTAGACCTGCCGGTCCCGTTATTTGACAGGGTATGATCTCTCCCGCTCTTAAATACGAAATATATATTGACGGAGCCGGCCGAAGTGGCCGTGCGGTTAAAGGCGCTGCAGTCTGGAACCGCGAGACCGCTACGGTCGCAGGTTCGAATCCTGCCTCGGGCATGGATGTTTGTGATGTCCTTAGGTTAGTTAGGTTTAACTAGTTCTAAGTTCTGGGGGACTAATGACCTCAGCAGTTGAGTCCCATAGTGCTCAGAGCCATTTGAACCATTTTGATATATTGACGGGCTCGATCCGTCTTCGTTCTGGGCTGACGGAACTACACTACTGCCCATTAAAATTGCTACACCAAGAAGAAATGGAGATTATAAACGGGTATTCGTTGGACAAATATATTATACTAGAACTGACATGTGATTACATTTTCAAGCAATTTGGGTGCATAGATCCTGAGAAATCAGTACCCAAAACAACCGTAATAACGGCCCTGATACGCCTGGGCATTGAATCAAACAGAACTTGGATGGCGTGTACAGGTACAGCTGCCCATACAGCTCCGACATGATACCATAGTTCATCAAGAATAATGTCTGGCGTACTGTGAAGAGCCAGTTGCTCGGCCACCATTGACCAGACGTTTTCAATTGGTGAGACAACTGGAGAATGTGCTGGCCAGGGCAGCAGTCTTTTCTGTATCCAGAAAGGCCCGCACAGGACCTGCAACATGCGGTCGTACATTACCCTGCTGAAATGTACAGTTTCGCAGGGATCGAATGAAAGGTGGAGCCACGGGTCGTAACACATCTGAAATGTAACGTCCACTGTTCAAAGTGCCATGAATGCGAACAAGAGGTGACCGAGATGTGTAACCAATGGCACCCCATACAATCACGCCGGGTGATACGCCAGTATGGCGATGACGGATACACGCTTCCAATGTGCCTTCACCGCGATATCGCCAAACACGGATGCGACCATCATGATGCTGTAAACAGAACCTGGATTCATTCGAATAAATGACGTTTTGCCATTCGTGCACCCAGGTTCGTCGTTGAGTACACCATCGCAGGCGCTCCTGTCTGTGATGCAGCGTCAAGGGTAACCGCAGCCACAGTCTCCGAGCTGATAGCCCGTGCTGCTGCAAACGTCGTCGAACTGTTCGTGCAGATGGTTGTTGTCTTGGAAACGTCCCCATCTGTTGACTCAGGGATCGAGACGTGGCTGCACGATCCATTACAGCCATGCGGATTAGATACCTGTCATCTCGATTACTAGTGATACGAGGCCGTTGGGATCCAGCCCGGCGTTCCGTATTACCCTCCTGAACCCACCGATGCCATATTCTGCTAACAGTCATCGGATCTCGACCAACGCGAGCAGCAATGTCGCGATATGATAAACCGGAATCGCGATGGGGGACAATCCGACCTTTATCAAAGTCAGAACCTTATGGTACGCATTTCTCCTCCTTACCCGAGGTATCACAATAACGTTTCACCAGGCAACGCCGGTCAACTGCTGTTTGTGTCTGACAAATCTGTTAGAAACTTTCCTCATGTCAGCACGTTGTAGGTGTCGCCACCGGCGCCAACCTTGTGTGAATGCTGTGAAAAGCTAATCATTTGCATATCATAGCATCTTCTTCCTGTCGGTTAAATTTCGCGTCTGTAGCACGTCATCTTCGTGGTGTAGCAATTTTAATGGCCAGTTGAGTATATTTTCTAAAACAGATCGAGGTTATCCCGGCTGGTCAGAGGGAGCTTTCGAGCACAGTGAAATGGTGGAGGATACTTATAATTCCTTACTCCCCCTCATCCATGTCACTGACACTAGGTGTGTAGGGTACGACTAGCGCTTCAACATTTGTAAACAGGAAGACGCAAATCTCAACCGTTTTCGAGAAAATCGAGTTTGAAAAATGTTAGTCAAGCTTATACATTTTTTATTTTCGCTAGTAGAGAAGGAGTCCGCAACTGAGAGAATAAGAGCCTAGTTTCATACGCACGAGGTATCTGGGTCGAAGCTCGCCCGTACTACTTCTTCTTCTTTTTTATTCCCACAAACTTCTGACAAAAGATTTATCACGACTGTGTAGGAAAATGAAATGCATAAGGTAAAGCACGATATGGTGTCGCCCTATCCGGAAAAGTTTTATGTTTTTTGAAAAATTTAATATTTCTTAAACACAAGGAAACTAAACATTCAAAGAAACTATAGATATATAATCCAGTACAAGAAGTTTCAAAAAGCCTTTATTATAGATTAATGTGATAGTTAAATGGTAGTATGACAGTCGGATAGTTTTCTTAATGGAAGGCTTTGAAAACCCATAAAAAGGGTCATTCTAAGAAACGGCGAACTTTACATGGCTAGCAGTCAGTGTTACACCTGCTTTACTTGCACCAGTTGTGAACAGCGTAACCCTATTGATCTGCTATGCATGACAGCAACCTGAATTAGGTTTTCCGTGATTTCCCTAAATCGCTCCAGGCAAATGCCGGGATGGTTCCTTTGAAAGGGCACGGCCGACTTCCTTCCCCGTCCTTCCCTAATCCGATGAGACCGATGACCTCGTTGTCTGGTCTCTTTCCCCAAACAACCCATCCCCATGTCAACATGTGGCTGCTAACGTGGTCCGTTATTTTAAGTGATTGGTTTCACTCATGTGCAAGCCCTTGATTCTAGGAGCCTTAATTTTTACATATGACATACAGACCTTCGCCGATACAAGCCGTGTGGAGACAGCTTTTACAGACAGAACTGCTAATGTGAAGTTTTTCTGTCCTTCTGAAGAAGACGGGTTTAAATCTGTCGAAGCTGTGGACAAGGTTATTTGAAGACCACCATTTACTGCCTTTTATTCCTGCTGATAATCGAATTCTTTTGATTAGATTTAGAAATAAAAAAGTTTCGCGATATGTCACGAGATTCGAACCTACGGCTTTCAACATTTCAAGTTAATAAGCGAACCATTGCGCTAAGGTAGAATTCTGGGATAAGGTTTTATACGAGGGCTGTTCCGAATAGTAAGACCCGATCGGTCGCAAAAGAAAAACCGCTGTGAAATTAAAAAATGTTTTATTTGAAACAGTTAGGTAGACTTTACACCTACTTCACTACATAGTCGCCGCTCAGACTTAGACATTTGTCGTAGCGTTGTACCAACATTCCAATGCCCTCGTCATAGAAGGCAGGCGCCTGTGTTTTCCTTCAATTCTCTATGCTGGTCTACAGCTCGTTGTCGTTGCCAAAACATAGTCTTCATAGCCAGTGGTTCATGTGAGCAGAAACTAAACTCAGTGGGTGTCAATTACGGGTTGTATTGTTGGTAATCGAACACTTTCAATCGAAAACGTTCTAGGAGCATCTTCATTGCCCCTGCAGAGTGCGGGCGAGAATTGTCATGCAGAAGGAAATGCATGGCAGTCATGTTATGTGGGTTGAATAGATTCAGGCGAAATCTCTCACCCAGACCCTCATACTTGAGGCACTTTTTTCTAGGGATCTTTACGTGCTCACTGTGCGCTCAAAACTGAAAACAGCGATGTGACGCGATTGACGGACATACTAGAGACACGGACACACCTGTGCAAAGTTTCATCGGATTTTCACAGTCGTTTCCATTTCGCAACGATCGGACCTTACTTGCTGAATGGCCCTCGTACATTTGACTCTGCTTACCCAGTGGCAATGATCAATTGCAGTTTTCGAAAACTCAGTTTCATGCAATGTCATGCGAAACTTATCTAAGGTAAGCCGATCTATGTGATTATGATAATCGCATATTTGACGCTGAATCGCATCTCCTGCGGAAGTATCCAGAAGTGTTTAATTAGTGCTGTGTATGAAACGTATGTATTTCATTAGCATCGTTATGTGTGTGGTTCGAAAATGGCTCTGAGCACTATGGGACTTAACATCTGAGGTCATCAGTCTCACTGGAACTTACAACTACGTAGACCTAACTAACCGAAGAACATTACACACATCCATACCCGAGGCAGGATTCGAACCTGCGACCATAGCGGTCGCGCGGTTCCAGACTGTAGCCCCTAGAACCGCTCGGCCACCTCTGTGTGTGGTTATCATGTGTAAAAAGACACGAAATAAAAGTTCCTGATCCATGACTTGGGATAAAAACATGAAGAAAGAATCGCGGACAAGGAATTGAAATCCAACTGACCAATTCTTGTGGTAGTATTGTAACCTCCCCACAAAAATTTGTCAATAATAATGTAAATGGAAATGGAGCCATATATCGTTAAACTGAAATGAAGCCACGAAGCAATATCGTCCCCACAGAAATATTTAAACAAAAATATGAAAATTGAGCCAAGTATTAACTTCCCACAAAATTAAGAAATGAAGATTGCTCATTAACCCACAATAACATTAATTAAATGATGAACCATGAACTGAATGTAACATCTGAACAGAAATAATTAAACCTGATAAATCTTATAAGGGCAGCAACGCTGACCTTCGGCCCTGTGAAATAATTAAACCTGATAAATTCTTACCTCAGTAAAACTGCATCTATATCTGCTCTTATTTTTCGGCACAGCTCCGTGCAATGCTGGCCCACATTTAATTTTGATTCTTGGAGGGAATGCATAGGAAATATTATTTAACTTGAAATGAATCTTTTTCTTTAAATGAGTTACTTTATAAAAGGTTATTATTGGGGCATCTTTTGAACCAATTAATTACAATTAACATACGTTATTAGCTGAGCGCAATGCTGCTTCATTACCTTCTACAATAATATACATATCGTCCACCACACTCCTGACCAGACTCGTAGGCAGAGCACACCGCGGACGCATGCCTACTCGCTACACACTAGCACTGACTGAGTACAACTATCCAACTGTCTACTCCCTCTGCCGACTCGCCACACACAACTAAACTCTCGCGCGGTCAAGCGCAGACTAGCCACGATAAATAACTCTCTGGTCAGAGATTCTGTCATGCCTCGCCATAGCTGGTAATGAATACATATGAAACGTACGCGTTTCAGTATGGCAACAGTGAAGGGTTCAGGTGTGACGTTGACCGCTCTGATTGGAAAAACCAGCTCCACCGCATGAAGTATCAACTGTCAAATAATTTTAATCAGACAATAGTTGGAATGACTACCAATGCGGGAGCAGCCGAGCGGTCTCAGGCGGTGCAGTCATGGACTATGCGACTGGTCCCGGCGGAGGTTCGAGTCATCCCTCGGGTATGGGTGTGACTTTTGTCCTTAGGATAATTTAGGTTAAGTAGTGTGTAAGCTTAGGGACTGATGACCTTATCAGTTAAGTCCCATAAGATTCCACACACATTTTAACTTTTTCTACCACCTGCTTTAACGATGGCAGTTATGTGACCGTTCCATCTCATATCCCCCCAAAGTGTTATACCCAGGTATCTGTATAAGTCGACGGATTCCTACTGTGCCTCACTGATATTATAGGATACTACATTTTTTTCATTTTGTGAACAACTTTGAAATGAAATCAACATGTGACTGAATATTTATGCAGCTTCTTTCAGACAGTACTTCACTGCAGATAACTGCATCGTCTCCAAAAAGTTTGACGCTACTATTAATACTGTCCGCAAGGTCATTAAAATATAATGTGAATAGAAAGGGCCACAATGCAATTTCCTGCGGCCCGTCGTATGTTACTCTACACCTGTCGATAACTCTCCATCCAATATAACACACTGCGTCCTCACTGCGAAAAAACTCTCAGTCCAATCACAAATTTCTCAAACGTCCTTTTGATAGTAAGAGTGGGTGTGGTACTGATCAAACGCTTTTCGGCAGTCGAGAAACACAGCATCTGTCTGACTGCCTCGATCCAAAGCTTTCCGTATGTCATCTGAGAAATGTGCTGGTTGGTTTTCACATGACCGCTGTTTACGGAATCCATGCTGGCTGGCATGGAGGAGGTCATTCCGTATACCTACTTACATTTGAGCTCAGAGTAATTTCTAAGATTTAAGGAAAAATGGGTGTTAACGACGTTGGACTGTACTTCCGAAAATCGCTTCAACTAACCGTCTCGTAGACAAGGGTGACCGGGACTTTCTTCCAACCACAGAGCATGGCTTTTTGTTCGACGAATTTACTGCATATTACAGTTGAAAGAGGGGCAAACTCAGCCGCAAATTCGTTATAGAATCTGATAGAGATTATATCGGACTCCCTGAATGTACTATGTGCCACAACAGCAACGGTTCGCCAGTAATGTCACTATTTGACAAAATAGCAGCAACAATTAACTACGGATTTACAGCATCAGAAGATGTCTCGATACATGAGGCATAACAACTGACCATAGATCAGCGCCTAATTTCCATAAAACCACTGACGCTAAGGATATAAAAATACCGGCCACTTTGTGGTGGAGGATTCAGTTGCTACGCGGTGCGAGGCCTGTGAGCAAAGCTCCACTTAGCCTGCGTTTGACATCGTTCTCTTGTAGTTTGTAGTTTTCCTCTGACGCCAATGCGGCAGTCTCTTACGTCGCAACGCACCTCTCTCTCTCTGTAGAATGCTCCACGTTCATTTCGACTACGAATGGAAGATCTCTTTCTTTAGTAGCCTTGGATGCCTTTAATGACATTCATTCACCGCATCCACACACACACACACACACACACACACACACACACACAAAGACAGGAAGACAGGAAAAGAGAAAGAGAGAGAGAGAGAGAGAGAGAAATGGGGAGATGGGTTGGAGTGGGTGGGGGGAAGGGTGGGGGGGAAGAGTGGGAGAAAATTTAAAAGTAGGCAGTACTGCTAGTGCTGTTGAAGAGTCACCTGTCTTTGTGAAACGAAAACCAGGTGCTGTTGTTACAAAATTTCCATTGAATTCTCCGCTCTTTTCGTGAATCAAACATCGACCTTGTGCTCTCGATATAGACTCTAAAAGAACTGCTCGTCAAGAAATGACTTTGTTCGTCATAACCGTCGTATTTGAATCCTGTTTACATGGGGCAGCGAAAACCAGACTTCGTGCCGGCCGAAGTGGCCGTGCGGTTAAAGGCGCTGCAGTCTGGAACCGCAAGACCGCTACGGTCGCAGGTTCGAATCCTGCCTCGGGCATGGATGTTTGCGATGTCCTTAGGTTAGTTAGGTTTAACTGGTTCTAAGTTCTAGGGGACTAATGACCTCAGCAGTTGAGTCCCATCGTGCTCAGAGCCATTTGAACCATTTTTGAACCAGATTTCGTAAACAGATTTTCCAATACCTTTTCTGAGTGGTCATGTAAACATTTCAAAATCGATTCTGGAAATCTGATTCTAGTTGCCGCAATCGATTTTCTCTACCATGTAAATGCAGACGGTTTTGAAACGTGCTTGCGTTGTGAAGTTACGTGTAGGTTTCAGAACTTTCGGTTCATATAAACTTATTGTACAGTGTCCAGCTGCTTAGCTGATAACATGCTTGCCTACCATGCACCGGGCCCGGGTTCGATTCCTGGCCGCGTTGGAGACTTTCTCTGCTCGTGGACTAGGTGTTGTCGTCATCATCATTTCATACTCATCACCGGGACGCAAGTCGCCCAGTGTGAGGTCGACTGACGTTAAGACTCGCTCTCGGCGGCCGAATTTCCCCGGCTGGGGCCTCCCGTCCAAAAATGTCTCACGATCATTTCATTTCATTGTACCGTGAAGGAGAGGCAGAAGTATGGACTGAGCACGAAGCTGTTTACCTGTAATAATTAAGCGAGGGAAATAACGATAGTGTTGAATGTGTCAGAAACTGGATCAGCTGTTTTACAGCCGCCATGTTTAACTGGGCTAGCAAATCCGCTTCAGGAAGATGTGTCGCATGGAAACTTACTGACCAACGTCGCTTTCAACGACGCACTGGCTATAGCGGTCTTGTCTAAATCCTAAGTAATCGTTATATTTAAAAAAATCGCCTAGTACGACATCGCTTATTGCGACTTATCGTATAAAACAACGTATCTGTTATTACATTTTCGGATAAATGTATGTTTGTAACGTATTTGGAAATTACTAACAACAATGAAATGCTTATTTTCAAATGGTTATTTATTGCAGATTGTTGGTTCTAAATCAGACGTTAGAGCGGATAAAACGTCAAATCCAAAATGCTAACGCAAATCTAAAATGAAAAAAGCAACAGGTATCTGGCAATTTACCTTCAGCAGGACGGTATACTGAAGTATGCGTTATTATATTGCATTTTAAATGTAAAGCATTTGGTTAAAAAACTAAACAACACTGTCTTTATTGTGAGTGCAGAAAACCAGAAAATTAAATTCCAATGCCTGATATTTTTTCAGAGTGCAGAAGTGGAATAATAGTGTACTCGTTACTGATGTTTTGTGGTTACGTGCGTTAGGTATTTTCAATGTGTTAGGTGCAGTAGGCCTATATCACTTTTGTACAACATTTAAAGAGAAATATAGGAGAAAGTGTAGGCCTTCGGATTATGTACAGATAATTGTCTTTTCATTTTATACTGTTGATTAATTTTTGTAATACAATAACTGGAATCAAGTTGTGTCATTCATAGCACTTACAAGATGCTTTAAACATGCTCAACATTTGATCTCATACATTTACAATGTTACTACGTCTTCCTTCACTTATTACAGGTTTTTTACATTTTGATGACATTTTATTGCTTTACGTAGAGCAAAACATAAAAATATTTCTCTTAATTCCCTCTCCACAAACAGCGTATTGTAAATACTATAGGTGTACTGCAATTTGCTGGTTTTTGAAGTGTTTACTGTACGGGAGCCTAAAATTCATTTTTTTCCAGGTGATGCAAAAGGGAATTTCTTTAGGAAACGAGAAACTTAAAGTAGCAGTTGAGTTACGCTGTTTCGTAAGCAAAATAACTGATGACGGACGAAACAGAGAGGATATAAAATGTAGACTGGCAATAGCAAGAAACGCATTTCTGAAGAAGAGAAATTTTTTAACATCGAATATAGATTTAACTGTTGGAAAGCGTTTTATGAAGATATATGTCTGGACTGTAGGCAGGTACGGAAGTGAGACATGGACGATAAACAGTTTCGATAAAAAGGGATTTGTAGCATTCGAAATGCGGTGCAACAGAAAAATGCCAAAGATTAGACGCAACTAATGAGGAGGTACTGAATAAATTTGGGGAGATAAGGAATTTGTGGCATAACTTGGCCAAAAGAAGGGATCGGTTGATAGGACATATTCTGACGCGTCAAGGGATCATCAATTTAACATTCGAGTGTGTGGGGTAAACATCGTAGAGGGAGACCAAGAGACGAATACAGTAAGCAGATTCAGAAAGATGTAGGCTGTGGTAGTTATTTGGATAGGCTCGCACAGTAGCTCGAGAGCATGTACATCATGTGATCAGAAGTATCCGGATACCTGGCTGAAAAAGACTTAAAAGTTTGTGGCACCCTCCGTCGGTAATGCTGGAACTCAGTATTGTGTTGGCCCACCCTTAGCCTTGATGACAGCTTCCACTCTCGCAGGCACGTTCAGTCAGGTGCTGGAAGGTTTCTTGGGGAATGGCAGCCCATTCTTCACGGAGTGCTACACTGAGGAGAGGTATAGATGTCGGTCGGTGAGGCCTGGCACGAAGTCGGCGTTCCAAAACATCCCAAAGGTGTTCTATAGTATTCAGGTCAGGACTCTGTGCAGGCCAGTCCGTTATAGGGATGTTATTGTCGTGTAACCACTCCAACACAGGCCGGGCATTATGAACATGTGCTCGATCGTGTTGAAAGATGCAATCGCCATCCTCGAATTGCTCTTCAACAGTGGGAAGTAAGAAGGTGATTAAAACATCAATGTAGGCCAGTGCTGTGATAGTGCCACGCAAAACAAGAGGTGCAAGCACCCTCCATGGAAAACACGACCGCACCATAACACCACCGCCTCCGAACTTTACTGTTGGCTCTACATACGCTGGCAGATGAGGTTCTCCGGGCATTGGCCATACCCACACCCTGCCGTCGGATCGCCACATTGTGTACTGTGAATCGTCACTCCACACAACGTTTTTCCACTGTTCAATCGTCCAATGTTTACGCTCCTTACACCAACCGAGGCGTCGTTTGGCATTTACCGGGGCTCACGAGCAGCCGCTCGACCATGAAATCAACGTTTTCTCACCTCCCGCCTGTCACAGTACTTGCAGTGGATCCTGACGCAGCCTGGTGTTTCTGTGTGTTAGTATGAACAGATGTCTGCCTATTACACATTACGACCCTCTTCAATTGTCGGCAGTCTCTTGTCAGTCAACAGACGAGGTCGGGCTGTGTGCTTTTGTGCTGTACGTGTTCCTGCAAGTTTGCACTTATCACATGGGAAACAGTGGACATAGGGATATTTAGGAGTGTGGAAATCTTGCGTACAGACGTATGACACAAGTGACATCCAATCACCTGATTCCGTGAGTTCCGCAGAGCGCCCCATTCTCCTCTCTCACGATGTCTAATGACTACTGAGGTCACTGATATGGAGTACCTGGCGGTAGGTGGCAGCACAATGCACCTACAATGAGAGACTATGTTTTTGGGGGTGTCCGGATATTTTGTATCACATGGTGTATATGCGCCTGATAGTCTGTGAAAACCTCATAAGGAGAGGAGAAAACGAAATGAAACTTCACGGATTCAGAGGGCATGTGATGTTATTTCAGTGTTTATAAACTCGAGTCAAATTCACAAAGAATTTCGTAATGTCAGTGCATCAATATGAAGTTACAACCTTTTTGCTTGGATACATGCACTCATTCGGTTGGCAAGGGTGTCACGAAGCAGGTGCATCTTGTCTTGAATCAACAGTTGCAGTTGGTCCCTTGTATCATGAATGCTAGCTCTGGGATGACGTTGACATCCCAGTTGGTCCCACATACCTTCATTTCAGGCCAGATCTTGAGAGCTTGCTCACCACGGGACTACTTTGACATTACCCGCCAATTTGGCTTCTGTGTCGGGTTCTTCGGCAGACGTTTGTTTGATGATTTTTCTTGCGTTTCGCCAGCACGCGTTGCTGGCACTGTCAAAGCTACATCCTCCATTGCTGGTGGTGGATTGGAGTCGAGCTCGCGACCACAGATTATATGTAGCTGGAGCGCCAACGTCCTAGCCCTTTTCTTTGGTCATTTCCGGTGCGGTTCTCGCTAGCTGCAACTTTCCTTCGCTGCAGCATGGGAATCCAGAATCCGTTCACCTTGAGACTTTCTTCAGGCTTTAATACTGCAAAGAGCAGAAGGTTTTTTCACATAATGAAGTGGTAGGGAAGGGCATCAAACGTTAAACAGCTTTTTAGACAACTCTTCATATTCACAGTACATACGCCAGCAAAAGATACAAAGTTAATTTTCTTTGGAAACATTTTTGCATGAGGGGGAAAAAGTGACTAACGCCTTTCGTAGAAGCTTGAGGTGTATATGGTGAGGTCATACTTAAATCCCACTCGTATTAAACTGACAATGAAAATGTGCGTGACGAAGCTTATTATTCTAAAACACCAGGGGTTAAAACTGCCAAGAGGCGATAAAAACGTGAAGCTGAGGGCCTGTTAAACGGCGGTTTTCTTCTCTTGCGATATTGCTACTGAGGAAAAGAAACAAGATCGAATTGTAGTTACTATTTATTGCTAACCTAACCTAACCTAACCTAACCTCCTAACCTAACCTAACCATATATATATATATATATATATATATATATATATATATATGGCTCTAAGCACTATGTGACTTAGCATCTGAGGTGATCAGTCCCCTAGACTTAGAACTACTTAAACCTGACTAACGTAAGGACATCACACACATCCACGCCCGAGGCAGGATTCGACTCTGCGACCGTAGCAGCAGCGCGGTTCCTGACTGAAGCGTCTAGATCCGCTCGGCCACAGCGGCCGGCCTTAACAATACAGCAAGTCCCAAGTTTTATTGTTTCTTTTTTTTGGTTTTAACTGACCACTCATGGAAAATTAAAGGAACGGAAAATTTTGCTTCAACAATAAGACCGCAGTGGAACACTACCATTTCAGAGTTGTTCTTACCTTTACTGGAAAGGAAGTGGTTAAAAACCAATGTTGTGTGTGATATTTAGATATTTTTAATATTTTCACAAACTGATTGCATCAAAACAATACTCTTATTTCTCTATTCCAATCTATCTTCCAAGCCAATTTTATATTAACTGCACCGAATTTAAGTCAAGAGTTACTCGCAGTGGCGGATCTAGGAACATATTTCGGGAGGGGGTTTCTACAGTTTTTTTAGAAATCACACAACCGGGGAAGGGGGGGCGGAGGCTTGATGTTTACAAGCAAAGGTATGACTAACATTTTCTCCTTTTTCTAAAGAAAAGGAAACTAGGATTGGAAGGTGCATTCCTCCACTTGAAGACGAAATCTATGAAATTCCGAGGCGTTGCTCTTTTGAAAAACGTACCCAACAAAGAAGGATTTTCTTGCACTTGAAGTAGTCCTAAACACCGGTTGACCGGCTTCAGGTAAGAAATTTAGTGTAGTAGGAAAACATTTAAATATAAAAACGTATGTATAATTTCTAATTGCTTTCCTTTTAGTAACTGAAAGAATACTTCTTACATAACAGCTGTGAGTTACATTTTATTGCAATACATTTCAGTTTTCAACGTTGCTATGTCCCGCAGACCCCATTCTGAGAAACTCCGCAAATCCGCTATTGGAGAACACTGCGTAGATACTGATCATTCCGCAGAATATGTCGGCAGAACGGTTCTGCCGAGCGCTTGAAGTATCACGTATTGTTGTTGTTGTTGTGGTCTTCAGTCCTGAGACGGGTTTGATGCAGCTCTCCATGCTACTCTATCCTGTGCAAGCTTCTTCATCTCCCAGTACCTACTGCAACCTACATCCTTCTGCATCTGCTTAGTGTATTCATCTCTTGGTCTCCCTCTACGATTTTTACCCTCCACGCTACCCTCCAATGCTAAATTTGTGATCCCTTGATGCCTCAAAACATGTCCTACCATCCGATCCCTTCTTCTGGTCAAGTTGTGCCACAAACTCCTCTTCTCCCCAATCCTATTCAGTACCTCCTCATTAGTTATATGATTTACCCGTCTAATCTTCAGCATTCTTCTGTAGCACCACATTTCGAAAGCTTCTATTCTCTTCATGTCCAAACTAGTTATCGTCCATGTTTCACTTCCATACATGGCTACACTCCATACAAATACTTTCAGAAACGACTTCCTGACACTTAAATCTATACTCGACGTTAACAAATTTCTCTTCTTCAGAAACGATTTCCTTGCCATTGCCAGTCTACATTTTATATCCTCTCTACTTCGACCATCATCAGTTATTTTACTCCCTAAATAGCAAAACTCCTTTACTACTTTAAGTGTCTCATTTCCTAATTTAATTCCCTCAGCATTACCCGATTTAATTTTACATTCCATTATCCTCGTTTTGCTTTTGTTGATGTTCATCTTAATCCTCCTTTCAAGACACTGTCCATTCCGTTCAACTGCTCTTCCAAGTCCTTTGCTGTCTCTGACAGAATTACAATGTCATCGGCGAACCTCAAAGTTTTTACTTCTTCTCCATGAATTTTAATACCTACTCCAAACTTTTCTTTTGTTTCCTTTACTGCTTGCTCAATATACAGATTGAATAACATCGGGGAGAGGCTACAACCCTGTCTCACTCCTTTCCCAACCACTGCTTCCCTTTCATGCCCCTCGACTCTTATAACTGCCACCTGGTTTCTGTACAAATTGTAAATAGCCTTTCGCTCCCTGTATTTTACCCCTGCCACCTTCAGAATTTGAAAGAGAGTATTCCAGTTAACATTGTCAAAAGCTTTCTCTAAGTCTACAAATGCTAGAAACGTAGGTTTGCCTTTTCTTAATCTTTCTTCTAAGATAAGTCGTAAGGTTAGTATTGCCTCACGTGTTCCAACATTTCTACGGAATCCAAACTGATCTTCCCCGAGGTCCGCTTCTACCAGTTTTTCCATTCGTCTGTAAAGAATTCGCGTTAGTATTTTGCAGCCATGACTTATTAAACTGATAGTTCGGTAATTTTCACATCTGTCAACACCTGCTTTCTTTGGGATTGGAATTATTATATTCTTCTAGAAGTCTGAGGGTATTTCGCCTGTCTCATACATCTTGCTGACCAGATGGTAGAGTTTTGTCATGACTGGCGCTCCCAAGGCCATCAGTAGTTCTAAGGGAATGTTGTCTACTCCCGGGGCCTTGTTTCGACTCAGGTCTTTCAGTGCTCTGTCAAACTCTTCACGCAGTATCGCATCTCCCATTTCGTCTTCATCTACATCCTCTTCCATTTCCATAATAGTGTCCTCAATTACATCGCCCCTGTATAAACCCTCTATATACTCCTTCCACCTTTCTGCCTTCCCTTCTTTGCTTAGAACTGGGTTGCCATCTGAGCTCTTGATATTCATAGAAGTGGTTCTCTTCTCTCCAAAGGTCTCTTTAATTTTCCTGTAGGCAGTATCTATCTTACCCCTAGTGAGATAAGCCTCTACATCCTTACATTTGTCCTCTAGCCATCCCTGCTTAGCCATTTTGCACCTCCTGTCAATCTCATTTTTGAGACGTTTGTATTCCTTTTTGCCTGCTTCATTTACTGCATTTTTATATTTTCTCCTTTCATCAATTAAATTCAATATTTCTTCTGTTACCCAAGGATTTCTACTAGCCCTCGTCTTTTACCTACTTGATCCTCTGCTGCCTTCACTACTTCATCCCTCAGAGCTACCCATTCTTGTTCTACTGTATTTCTTTCCCCTATTCCTGTCAATTCTTCCCTTATGCTCTCCCTGAAACTCTGTACAACCTCTGGTTCTTTCAGTTTATCCAGGTTCCATCTCCTTAAATTCCCACCTTTTTGCAGTTTCTTCAGTTTCAATCTGCAGTTCATAACCAATAGATCGTGGTCAGAGTCCACATCTGCCCCTGGAAATGTCTTACAATTTAAAACCTGGTTCCTAAATCTCTGTCTTACCATTATATAATCTATCTGATACCTTTTAGTATCTCCAGGATTCTTCCAGGTATACAACCTTCTTTTATGATTCTTGAACCAAGTGTTAGCTATGATTGATACTATTTTCAAGGAAACAGGGACATAACGTAGCGAGTGACCTTGTAAATGGAGATGAAGTTTTTTTGCTTAATTTCCGCCTGGGATCCGGCACTCTTCCTTGTCAAACAACAGAGGGGCTCTCTATGTGCTTCCTCGCCTGTTGCTGATAACTGTTCCGGTACGTGTAAGGTCTTTGCTTGTGTGCTGGTGCTGCCTGCTTACGGAGTGTGTAGTCTTTCCACATCCGCCATCTTGAACGGCCACGCATGGCATTCTCTCGTTTCATTCGAGCGGTTGTAGAAGTCATTACCCGACGGCTTTCGCCCAGGTTCTATGAATGTCAGATGCTCCTGCAGAAGCTCAGATTTCACACTGTTGGTCTCTTTGGCTGCTTCTCCAATTACGAAAGGGACCCTCTTGCGCTGAGTATTTGTTGCGCAATGGTATTGTGTCAGTATACTGTGACAAAGTGCGAGGCTAAGAACGCCGCAGCATTATTGCGCAAAGTTTACGCCCGGGATCGCGTCAGTCGGCACACTGCCTTCGTGGAGAACAGCACGCACGTTGGCGCTATAAAGGTGCATTGTCCAAGGCAGTGACACCGGCTTGTGGCAGTGAAAGGAATCCCTCCCACACATACCGTTTGAATTTGGAATGCGACGCGCAGCTAATGCAGACGCACTGGGAAGCCGAGCAATTGAGGTATTCTACCTGTAATGTTGTAACCCGTTCATCATAAGAATAAACCTGATGTAAACAAACACAAACGCGATGATTGGTCAGGAGCCGAAGCACACGTACGCTGGTGTTGTTACGCTCTTGGAAGTAGCTCCTACTTATGTATTAGGTATCTTGTACGTACTCGACTGGCCATTAAAATTTCTACACCAAGAAGAAATGTAGATGATAAACGGGTATTCAGTGGACAAATATATTATACTAGAACTGACACGTGATTACATTTTCACGGAATCTGGGTGCATAGATCCTGAGAAATCATTACCCAGAACAATCTCCTCTGCCCGTAATAACGGCCTTGATACGCCTGCGCATTGAGTCAGACAGAGCTTGGATGGCGTGTACAGGTACAGCTGCCCATGCAGCTTCAACACGATACCACAGTTCATCAAGAGTAGTGACGAGCCAGTTGCTCGGCCACCATTGACCAGACGTTTTCAATTGGTGAGAGATCTGGAGAATGTGCTGGCCAGGGCAGCAGTCGAACATTTTCTGCATCCAGAAAGGCCCGTACAGGACCTGCAACATGCGGTTGTGCATTACCCTGCTGAAATATAGGGTTTCGCAGGGATCGAATGAAGGGGTGGTAACACATCTGAAATGTAACATTCACTGTTCAAAGTGCCGTCAATGCGAACAAGAGGTGACCGAGACGTATCACCAATGGCACCCCATACCATCACCCCAGGTGATACGCCAGTATGGCGATGACGAATACACACTTCCAATGTGCGTTCACCGCGATGTCGCCAAACACGGATGCGACCACCATGATGATGCAAACAGAACCTGGATTCATCCGAAAAAATGACGTTTTGCCATTCGTGCACCCAGGTTCGTCTTTGAGTACACCATCGCAGGCGCTCCTGTCTGTGATCCAGCGTCAGGGGTAACCGCAACCATGGTCTCCGAGCTGACAGTCCATGCTGCTGCAAACGTCGTCGAACTGTTCGTGCAGATGGTTGTTGTCTTGCAAACGTACGCATCTGCGGACTCAGGGATCGACACGTGGCTGCACGATCCGTTACCGCCATGCGGATAAGATAGATGCCTGTCATCTCGACTGCTAGTGATACGAGGCCGTTGGGATACAGCACGGAGTTCCGTATTACCCTCCTGAACCCACCGATTCCATATTCTGCTAACAGTCGTTGGATCTCGACCAACGCGAGCAGCAATGTTGCGATACGATAAACCGCAATCGCGATAAGCTACAATTCGACCTTTAAGTTTCACCAAGCAACGCCGGTCAACTGCTGTTTGTGCATGAGAAATCGGTTGGAAACTTTCGTCATGTCAGCACGCTGTAGGTGTTGCCACTGGCGCCAACCTTCTGTGAATGCTCTGAAAAGCTAATGATTTGCATATCACTGCATCTTCTCCCTGTCGGTTAAATTTCGCGTCTTTAGCACGTCATCTACGTGGTGTAGCAATTTTAATGGCCAGTAGTGTGGGTTACGTTAAACGAAACTTTAAGATATTCAAATGTGTTAATATCCATCAAAGTTTTTCTTAATCACGCTTTAGCTACGTAGTTTTTATTTAAAAAATCGTGTACAGTCAGAGCCTCTGCACTGTTGTGCTCTGATTGTCGCGCTGTTGATGCGCAGTATTAAAATGGCGGAGGCTAGTATCTGTTCTGTAGTGAAACACGCACGTGGAACACGGTTAAAAAGTGCCAAGAAATAGCCTGTTCTTAATGTTTTTCATAAATTTATGGAGATAATCGGCTTTGAAGTTTTCCCAGCGTTGTTTTAATGCAGTTGATATTCAAACCCACACGAAACGTGTTTCGCAGTTGGTAGCGTAGTGGGATGTGAATCATCTGCCGTTTTTCGTTCGCTGGTATCAAATCTCGCATCAATTTTTTTCCTCGTTCAATTTGAAATACCTACATCTCGTACCATCATCATTTTTTATTAGTAATGCACGTCTTCTTGTTTCTAATTACATATTGGAAGCGAAATTCCTGTTTCCATTTTAAGTGCAAATTCTTACATAATTATCGATGTTTTACGAAAGATTTTTCATCAAAGTTGTTCAAATTAAGAAAATGTACAAATTTAAATTTTTTGGCAAAAATGAAAAACCAGATCCCCTTTATTTGAACAGTGTCATTAGTTTTATGCCACAGAGGTAGGTAAGTAACATGAAAAACAATCTTTTCACAGCATCGAGCACGTCATACAAATGCTTCATTTTTACATTTGCTACTGTACCATTACAATATGAACCCAATGTAACCGATCTGGAGCTAAGCTGCGGGATTTGACCTGAGAAGTAACGAGGCTGTTACGCTGCCAGACCTACTGGAACTAACGCCCGCAGCTTTTTCACACGTCACTGCCGCGCTGGCGGAATATAGAACTACTCGTCATAAAGGAAGAGAAAATGCTGCGCCTCGTTGGCTTCGTGGATTCTGTTGTTGATAGACTCGTTATCAACGTAGCAGGTGACACTTCCAGAACTAAAATGTATTTCTCGGATTCGGATAAGGAATGAGCTAACATTTACCAGACGGCTGACCGTAAGTAATACCATCAGTGGCTTCAATATTTAATTATATGGTGAAATACTTAGCTAAGAACGATAACGTGTTGCGGTTTTCGTCTAGTCGTCTAAGGAGCGTATTGTAGGAGATCTGCAGTGTATTATTTCATTCTTGTTAAAAATTAAATGACATTCGAAGCTGTATTGCTCCTCTGCTCTTCTCTTTTTACGTGTGAACTGCAGCTGGCCACGTCACTACAGGCAAGCTGTACCAGCTGACCGGCCAGTGCTGTCCAAGTTAAATGCGCCGGTAAAGCTGTTGTCCCGTACTATCACTAAGTTGATGTGCGCGTAACGCACAACACAAAACGTACCCTTATTATCGTACTTGACAGTACTGGAGACAGTTTGGCTGCAGTCCCACGTGAAACAGAAACCCAATGAGGTTCCAGGAAACGCGGAAGGATTCACAGTGCAATGTTTACATCTGGTTTATTCTTATGATGAACGGAATATAATTTTATCGCATGATATCTATTGTAAAAAATGGTTCAATTTGCTCTGAGCACCATGGGACTTAACAACCGAGGTCATTAGTCCCCTAGAACTTAGAACTACTTAAACCTAACTAACCTAAGGACATCAGACACATCCATGCCCGAGGCAGGATTCGAACCTGCGACCGTAGCGGTCGCTCGGTTCCAGACTGTAGCGCCTAGAACCGCACGGCCACTCCGGCTGTAACGTCCAACCAACTCCACCCTTAAAGTCTGTTAAGGTCTATTGTAGCGCAATCTGACGAGCGTGTATTTGATTCATTTTTGTATTAATTCCAATGCCATTGTGATGGTGTCCTTGAATCCATTCAGGTACATCATCTTCTAGCTTTGGCCATTTTCTATTCTCACCTCTATTGGCAGATTTAGTCGTCCTTGTTCTTTTTTTTTCAGTTCTTCTTTACTAGCCTGCCAATCGCGAATGGTTTTTTTCTGTTGGTGGAGGGCTGAAATGCCGGTTTGTTTCCATTGTTCTTCTGTGTTATGAATACCTTTAATTTTTTTCCATTACGAAACTAGCTACTAACGACAATATTTTACTGTTACCAATAACACCGACCACTTCCAATTCAAGTTCACTGGCATGGTAAACTGCAATGGAGCATCATAGGCTAGACAGTGTCCTGGGTTTGTGGTGGTGGGGTGGGAGGGAGACAGTTTTAGCAAGCTTGTTCAATGCTCGCAGCTCACGTTTGTCGTATCGGTGCGCTGCTGTTGCCCGTTGAATCCAATGTTGTCAGATAGAGAGATTTGTTTCCGCGGCATCGAATGTATGGTCATTTTTAAGACTGGTGGGAATATTAAATCAAGCACTGGACATTTTTGTATTACGAGGGCAGTTCAATAAGTAATGCAACACATTTTTTTTCTGAAACAAGGGTTGTTTTATTCAGCATTGAAATACACCAGGTTATTCCCCAATCTTTTAGCTACACAACACTATTTTTCAACGTAATCTCCATTCAATGCTACGGCCTTACGCCACCTTGAAATGAGGGCCTGTATGCCTGCACGGTACCATTCCACTGGTCGATGTCGGAGCCAACGTCGTACTGCATCAATAACTTCTTCATCATCCGCGTAGTGCCTCCCACGGATTGCGTCCTTCATTGGGCCAAACATATGGAAATCCGACGGTGCGAGATCGGCGCTGTAGGGTGCATGAGGAAGAACAGTCCACTGAAGTTTTGTGAGCTCCTCTCGGGTGCGAAGACTTGTGTGAGGTCTTTCGTTGTCATGAAGAAGGAGAAGTTTATTCAGATTTTTGTGCCTACGAACACGCTGAAGTCGTTTCTTCAATTTCTGAAGAGTAGCACAATACACTTCAGAGTTGATCGTTTGACCATGGGGAAGGACATCGCACAGAATAACCCCTTCAGCGTCCCAGAAGACTGTAACCGTGACTTTACCGGCTGAGGGTATGGCTTTAAACTTTTTCTTGGTAGGGGAGTGGGTGTGGCGCCACTCCATTGATTGCCGTTTTGTTTCAGGTTCGAAGTGATGAACCCATGTTTCATCGCCTGTAACAATCTTTGACAAGAAATTGTCACCCTCAGCCACATGACGAGCAAGCAATGCCGCACAGATGGTTCTCCTTTGCTCTTTATCGTGTTCGGTTAGACAACGAGGGACCCAGCGGGAACAAACCTTTGAATATCCCAACTGGTGAACAATTGTGACAGCACTACCAACAGAGATGTCAAGTTGAGCACTGAGTTGTTTGATGGTGATCCGTCGATCATCTCGAACGAGTGTGTTCACACGCTCCGCCATTGCAGGAGTCACAGCTGTGCACGGCCGGCCCGCACGCGGGAGATCAGACAGTCTTGCTTGACCTTGCGGCGATGATGACACACGCTTTGCCCAACGACTCACCGAGCTTTTGTCCACTGCCAGATCACCGTAGACATTCTTCAAGCGCCTATGAATATCTGAGATGCCCTGGTTTTCCGCCAAAAGAAACTCGATCACTGCCCGTTGTTTGCAACGCACATCCGTTACAGACGCCATTTTAACAGCTCCGTACAGCGCTGCCACCTGTCGGAAGTCAATGAAACTATACGAGACGAAGCGGGAATGTTTGAAAATATTCCACAAGAAATTTCCGGTTTTTTCAACCAAAATTGGCCGAGAAAAAAAATGTGTTGCATTACTTATTGAACTGCCCTCGTAATTTAGAGTATAAGACGACCCTGAACTTTGGAGGCAATTTTTCGAAGAAAAAAGTGCGTCTTATAGTCCACACCCAGAGAAAACTGCAATAAGGCACATACAGAAAGTAATATTCTGAGTTAGTCTCTCAGCATCAGCGTCTTTAAAGTATAGTAAATAGAAGTGTGCTTTGTTCCAGCATCATCACAGTTGGAAGAGTGCCATTTGGTCGACCATTCCTTTTCATATTCTAAAAGTTTTTCTGTTCAAGGAACTGGGAAAAAAATAACATTTCGTAGATAAATTTATGCTGACAGTATATCTTTCACAGTGCTGCTGAGGCATTCTGCAAAGATCCGGAAGGCAAATGCTAGAGACGGGTAAGACGCTCCTGCAAAACAGATGATGAAGCTAGTCTGTTTCTTTCTTTTTTTAATTAAACCTTTATTTCGTGGCATTTTAAGAAACATTTTCAATAACATATGGAGAAACATCATGGACCCATGTCGGAGATACAGAAGAATCAGAATGCTTGAAACAGGATCAAATGTCTCAGCCCATGTTCAAGTGTACTGAACCGTCCACCTGTGTACGAAAACTTGATGAGCTGCTGTATGATTTTCCTGTATTTGTTCCTCAATAAATTGTGTTTCCTCTCAGATTTTATGAGTTCAAATGTTGGAGGCTCATTGTGGGCACCCTTCGAATCGTTAATACGGCTCTCAGACGGTCCATATTATTGCGCAATATGTGTAGAGGGTGTGACGGCCGCTTAAGCACTCTGACCCAGTGGAGAGTCTCCGTTAAAACTGAGGGGAAACTGGAACGTGGTGAACAGCTGTCAGGAAGCGAGTCATGTGGAACGGAACAACGAAAGTGTTCCGCTGGCGGCGCAACAAACAGCGATAAGCTGGAGGTTAGCCGGCGAGATAAGACCGCCTCTAGTGCAGTGTTGGCCCAGGCTCTAAAGCGGCTCCTCAGTTCAAAGGCGGAGGAAAAAAGTTTGGTACTTAAGGGGAGCCGGAGGTGCCTACACTGCCCATGTTAAAATCACTAAGTTTGAGGAACATTTATGAATAAACTACCAAAGAGAAAAATTTGAATTTTTTTTACATATAGAGTGGTTTAGTATTGCAGTTATGACAGAGGGATTTTGGAGTATCTTTTCTAGTTTCCTTCCAATTATTTTTTTTATTAATGACCCAAATTTTTTTACAAATAATTGCTTTATAATTAAACTGAAATGAAACTACTGAACATATTGCCAAATGGCTGTGTTACAATGTAAGTTAGACCACTAGGAGTGCTGTATAAAAATTTCATCTCTCTAGCTTGAGTGGATTTTGAGAAAATGTTCCTTATATTCGAAAAATTCTAATTTACGGGAAATGGCTATCAAAGTTTCTCAATACATTCCTGCACTATAGGATGGATTATCAGGGTCTTCTTCTTCATCCTCCAAAAGCTTCCTCTTCTGTCTTCTTTTCTGACCTGTTGTTCCATCATACTTCATATGCCTTTCTCTTCTTTCTGCTCCTCTTATCCTTTCTCTGTCAATATTTCTTAGTGCTCGTACAGTGTTCACCCCAGCTGTAAATCCTAATGCCTTCAGAACTTCACACTTCACACTGTTCCCTTGGTTGTAGGTTGCTATTGCATCATAAATGCCAAAGTGCAGCGTTTTTGTGCTTACAAACACCCTTTTAGGAATCACTTTCCAAATCAAATTGTTTACGCTCTCGTTAGGATTCTGCGTCTTTCCGTGTAGACATTTGTGTAACAATTCCGGCTGTGCTAAGTCATGAAAAATTGGTTTTATTGCATTTATCACAGCTGCTGGCAAACCATGTTTGTGATCATAGTCCTTTTTTGCATTATATTTGCACCAGGAATCTTTTGGTCACAGGCTGTGTTGAAGGTATTCATTGGAAGAGGCAGTATGAAGGAACAATGCCCACACTACTTTTCGCATGTCACTAACATTACTAGTATTTTGCCTTATAGCATACCCATATTATCTCTGTAGACGTTCAGTCACATAAGTAAGCCTGCCTCTCCCTCCTATTGTCTTTCCATCACTGAGCTTACTTGAACCCAAAGTTTGTTTGAGCCTTCGAAGCCGTGCACCCATACGCTTTTGCACATGCCCAATGCATTCCAACTTTTCAACTACGAATTCATTTCCATATGGTTTCAGTTCCTCTATAGTCTTGAAACCTTTGGAGTCACCATCCCCAAGGTAGTATTTGCTAGAAGATGTCACAGGGCTATGGCCGGCCATGTGTTGCTTAGCAGAAGAACGCACTGTTTCAGTAATTGTAGTATCGCAACTTAGTATTAGTGTTAATTTTCTTTTCCCTACGTTCTTCCTCTTCTTATATACACGGTTACTAAAACGTGGCATCGTAACCAGAACAACGCTTTACACAAAAAGTATAATACTACCAACAACAGGCGCAACACTGAACTAATTCGAAACGGTAAACAGCAAGAGAGACGATGTTCCGCGCTCTTAGAGCTTCATTTGTCACAGAAAACAATGTAGCCAACCCTTGCACACTCGCTGTATGCGTAACACAAGGCGCTGTATGCGTAACAGGCCGCGAAAATCCCAAGCAGTTTGCCAGGAAGTCACGAGAGGGTGTTAGATGCATTCAGCGGCCGCCCATTTCCTCTGCAGGCGTGGGGGAAAATGGTAATAACTCCACTTCTAGGGCGAGTAGAACAATAATTCAAAGTTTACATAAAAGAGGAATGTTCTAATTAATTTTCAGCAGCAAAAAAAATATCTTAATATTTGGATTTGATCACCACCGGCTCCCCTTAATGGCGTTTCGTCCGCGCGCGCGCGCGCACACACACACACACACACACACTTCAGGTATCCACACTGCTGCGTCAACAAGTTCTTGTGAAGAAGGCGTTTATTCTCTGGAGTTAACAGTTTCACGTGACTCCCGATCACAGGACAAATGCAATTATTGCATCTATCTTTAAGAATGGTTCTATGAGAATTACCGGCGGGCAGAACTGCTCCGCATTGTACGGTTGTAGGTAAAATATCGATATTTTTCCCAAGAAATAGTGATGCATACAAGCGACATTTTTTCCCCCGGTATATCGATATGTCGATAACAATGTGAACATGTGAGTACCAATATTTTTATTTTATATTACATTTTTTTCTCAATTTTCAGTAAATATTTCAAAGAGCTCTTTTGAAATTGTAGTGGAACATAATTTTACACTACTGGCACTTAAAATTGCTACACCAAGAAGAAATGCAGATGATAAACGGGTATTCATCGGACAAATATATTATACTAGAACTGACATATGATTACATTTTCACGCAATTTGGGTGTATAGTTCCTGAGAAATCAGAACCCAGAACAACCACCTCTCGCCGTAATAACGACCTTGATACGCCTGGGCATTGAGTCAAACAAAGCTTGGATGGCGTGTACAGGTACAGCTGCCCATGCAGCTTCAACACGATACCACAGTTCATCAAGAGTAGTGACTGGCGTATTGTGACAGGCCAGTTGCTCGGCCACCATTGACCAAACGTTTTCAATTGCTGAGAGGCCTGGAGAGTGTGCTCGCGAGGACCTGCAACATGCGGTTGTGCATTATCCTGCTGAAATGTAGGGTTTCGCAGGGATCCAATGAAGGATAGAGCCACGGATCGTAACACATCTGAAATGTAACGTCCACTGTTCATAGTGCCGCCAATGCGAACAATAGGTGACCGACACCTGTAACCAATGGCACCCCATACAATCACGCCGGGTGAAACTCCAGTATGGTGATAACGAATACACTCTTGCAATATGCGTTCACCGTGATGTCACCAAACACGGATGCGACCATCGTGATGCTGTAAACAGAACCTGGATTCATCCGAAAAAATGACGTTTTGCCATTCGTGCATCCAGGTTCGTCGTTGAGTACACCATCGCAGGCGCTCCTGTCTGTGATGCAGCGTCAAGGGTAACTGTAGCCGTGGTCTCCGAGCGGATTGTCCGTGCTGCTGCAAACGTCGTCGAATTCTTCGTGCAGATGGTTGTCGTCTTGCAAACGTCCCGATCTGTTGACTCAGGGATCGAGACGTGGCTGCACGATCCGTTACAGCCGTGCGGATAAGATGCCGGTCATCTCGACTGCTAGTGATACGAGGCCGTTGGGATCCAGCTCGGCGTTCCGTATTACCCTCCTGAGCCCACCGATTCCATATTCTGCTAACAGTAATTGGATCTCGACCAACGCGAGCAGCAATGTTGCGATACGATAAACCGCAATCGCGATAAGCTACAATTCGACCTTTAAGTTTCACCAAGCAACGCCGGTCAACTGCTGTTTGTGTATGAGAAATCGGTTGGAAACTTTCGTCATCTCAGCACGCTGTAGGTGTTGCCACTGGCGCCAACCTTGTGTGAATGCTCTGAAAAGCTAATGATTTGCATATCACAGCATCTTCTCCTTGTCGGTTAAATTTCGCGTCTGTAGCACGTCATCTTCGTGGTGTAGCAATTTTAATGGCCAGTAGTGTAATTTCACTGTGTGAAAAGTGTTACTACCTTTTGAGCTTTCATCGCGTCCAATCGTTATCTTAGACTGTGTGAAGCAAGTGTATATGTGGCACAGAAGAAGTCCGATTGCATTGGGGAGTGGCAGTGTGAATGGTGAGTGGAATAACATGATTTCCTCTGTGAAGAAAGAGCAGTGTACTATTTTTCACCTCGGCACTATGAGTTGCTGAAAATGATGAACAAAAATCTAAATTGGTCTTTACGGCACGCGGAGTCGTGTGAGAGGAAATGCTGACTGACAGAAACTGCAACGTTTAGCTTCACCAAGCATGTTTTGACAGTACAGTTTCTATGTCACTGGCGTTGACAGAAATGGAATAAAAAAAAATCCAGGGAACTCTAAGTGTTCCGGACAAATCCGAATCCAATATGTGACGAGACCGAACGACGGACCCTCCGGACAGCTTTTAGTGTGCCACCTACATGCAGTTAGCGAAGTGGTCATCGCCAAGCATGAAAGTCCATCGTTTTCTTTTCAATTCTTGCCCTAAAGGGAATAAGCAAGCTGCTAGCTTCTTGACGTAGATAAAATGATTCAAATGGCTCTGAGCACTATGTGACTTAACATCTGGCGTCAACAGTCCACTAGAACTCAGAACTACTTAAACCTAACTAACCTAAGGACATCACACACATCCATGCCCGAGGCAGTATCGAACCTGCGACCGTAGCAGTCGCGCGGTTCCGGACTGAGGCGCGTAGAACAGCTCGGCCACCGCGGCCGGCTGTTGACGTAGACGGTATCTAATAATAAATCAAGACTTAAATATACGAGGGTTATTCCAAAAGTAAGGTCCAGTTATAAAAAAAAATCAAAACTAAAATGTTTTTTCAAAACAATTGTTTTATTTACATTCCTTACATCTTTATCTATTTTTCTACATAACTTCCATACGTATTTAAACATTTGTCACGTCGTTCAACAAGCTTTTGAATGCCCATGTTATAGAAATCGGCCGCCTGTGACGATAACCAGTCCTTAACTGCTTCTTTCACTTCATCATCTGTGTCGAAGCGCTTGCCGCCGAGAAACTCCTTTAAGTAACGGAACAGGTGGAAATCACTTGGCGCCAGGTCCGGACTGTAAGGAGGATGGTCCATCTGTTCCCATCCAAATTTCTTGATCAGAGCTTGCGTTTCATTTGCAGTGTGGGGTCTGGCATTGTCATGCAACAACAAGATTCCAGACGACAAAAGACCACGTCGCTTATTCTGGATTGCACGTCGAAGTTTAGTCAGGGTAGCGCAGTAGACGGCTTTATTAATCGTTGTTCCTCTCTCCATAAAGTCGACTAACAATACTCCACGTCTATCCCAGAACACAGTCGCCATAACCTTACGTGTTGAGATTGTCTGCTTTGCCTTGACCTTGACTGGCGATGACGTGTGACGCCATTGCATTGACTGACGTTTAGACTCTGGAGTGATGGGAGACACCCATGTCTCATCCCCTGTGACAACATTGTCTAAAAGACTGTCACCTTCCTTATGATATCGCTCCAAAAAATCAAGAGCAAAAGCCATTCTTTTCATTCGTTGGGGCTCAGTAAGCAGCCTGGGAACCCAACGGGCACACAATTTGTGAAACTTCAAATGTTCAGACACAATTCTGTACAAAGTTGTTCTACTCACATTCGGAAAATGCATCTCTACGTCTGTAATAGTGAATCGGCGATCTTCACGAATTTTTTTGTCAACCGCATTGACCAAATCGTCTGAAATCACTGATGGTCGGCCACACCGTGGTTCATCGTGCACATTATCCCGTCCTTCATTAAAAGCTCGCACCCACTTGCGCACTTTACTGTCGCTCATTATGTTAGGACCGTACACTTCAGTAATCTGCCGATGGATTTCCGCCGCTGAATTGTTTCTTGCAGACAAAAACCGTATCACTGCCCTTACTTCACAATCGGCGGGCTGATCAATTGTCTTAAACATTGTAAAGTGACACTGTGAACTACACTCAGCAACAGTAACAAAGCGAATGGCGGCGTTTGACGCGCAAGGCTTGCCGGGAGTCGGCGCGCATGCGTGTTTTGTCATTGGCGCCAAATTTCAATAGTTACGGCGAATCGGACCTTACTTTTGGAATAACCCTCGTACAACTCTAATCCTGGCAGTATACTTACAATGTGCAGCCTTTTTTATAGGCTGGTACGTCGATGTTTCATATATCGATACTTCTTTAGATATATCGAGAGCCGATAATGAAACTTTTTGAACAGCGATATATCGGATTCCCGACATTTTTTAAAATATTGACCTAGCGCACTAAATGAAGATTTATGAAGAGATAATTTTACATTAAATCAGGAATAAGATAGAATTACAATTAAGAGAAGAACAAGGTCATCAACGTGGTAGATTTACAGCCAGACAGATTGTAGAAAAGAAATGGGAATTAGGGAAACACATCGCAGTTGCATCCACAGATGAAAAAATGACTTACGACAATGTTGCAAGGGAACAGATATGGCAAGTTCTGAAAAGACTGGAAATGTCAGAAGGAATGCATCTGAGAATCATAAAATACACAACAGATGCCTGAATTGTGTTGTAATAGATGGCAAGAAATCAAAATATCTTAGAAATGACAGAGGGGTTCGGTAAAAAGAAAAAAAAAACTTTGCTCTCAACATTGATCTTTAATGTAGACATCGACAACATCATAAAGAAAGTTGACCAAGGGTCAATAGGAGACGATAGGAAAATCATAGGATATGCAGACGATGCGATGATTTGGGGACAAAATGAGCAGGAATTGGAAGAACAACTACATGCTTGATAGAGAGTAATTGTAGAAGCGGCCATGGAAATACGCTTGACAAAAAGTGAAGCAATGAAATTGAGCAGCAGAAATGAAAAACATGAGTGGTGTAGATGCATTGAAGTATCAAGAAAGTAAGTTAACCAGGAAAAGAAACGCAAAGGATAAAATTTGGTATAGCAAACTGTTCAGAATTTTATTATTGTGTATCGAGCATAATTAGAAACTGGATAATACCTGCAAAAGCAAAGTTCAGGATGTAAAAAAAAAAGATGTCAGCAGAATGCAAGCAACAGAGATGCACTTTTCTAAAAGGGATCCCCGTTAAGACGAGAAGGAACAGGATAAGGAATAAAGCAATACACTCGTCATCGGAGCTCGATTCGAACCGGAACTCATCACGGAAGACAGTTCTACTCCAGTCAATGAGATTCCAGGCCGAAGAGGTGTCTAGAAACACTGCGAACATCTGTGGCATAACAACCTGACTTGTCATCCGCCTTTCGGCTAGACAATCAGGAGTGGTGGTCTGCCCTGCTCTTTCTTTTCACAGCAAAATCCCTTTAGTTGTCATCCGCAGTACTCTTACACTTCAACGGTACGTCGACGATTTTGTATGCCCCGTTATGTTGCTCTTCATGGCAAGCCATTCTGGGCTTACGTTTCAGCAAGATAATGCCCGCCCACACACGGTGAGGATTTATTCTGGTTGTCCTCGTGCTTGCCTTGGCCAACAAGGTCGCCGGATCTATCAACAATCGAGGACGTTTAGGGCATTATGGACAGGGCCCTCCAACCATCTCGGGATTTTGACGATCTGAAGCGCCGATTGGACAGAATTTGGCACGATATCTATCAGGAGAACGTCCAAAAACTCTTTCAGTCTATGCCAATCCAAATACTGCTTGCATACGATCCAGAGGTGGATCAACACGTTACTGACTTAATTTGTGAAGCTCTTTCTATTGAATAAATTAACGAACTTCTCTAAAATTGTAATCATTTGCTTGTCTGTACATGTACACCACACTACTGATTTTCGTCCCATTCGGATAATTCCTTCGTGGGGCATTGTTTTCTCTTAGAGTGTATAATAGGAAAGCGTTGTTATCAAAAATCTCGAAGATTTCGTGACCGATTTACTTCATGTGTTTACATGATACTCTACTTACCATACAGACAGACATAGGCCATAGATTTTTTGAACGACAGTTTAGAGGTTTTCTGTTAAAAACTATTGCAAAAGAGAAAATACTGTACCGTGAAAACATGCGGTTTCGTTTTCTTTCTCGCAGTCAGTTTTAGCTACGATAGCTGGTCATTTAAACTATTAGGCAAATTGTTTCTCCGATTTACATATTACGAGGGCTATTCAGAAAGTAGGGAACGTTTCGGCATTAAAAAAAACTAAGTACAAGAAATACATTTTACTAATATACATCTGAAAGGGCGACTGACATTCTACAGGGCTATTACAAATGATTGAAGCGATTTCATAAATTCACTGTAGCTCCGTTCATTGACATATGGTCACGATACACTACAGATACGTAGAAAAACTCATAAAGTTTTGTTCGGCTGAAGCCGCACTTCAGGTTTCTGCCGCCAGAGCGCTCGAGAGCGCAGTGAGACAAAATGGCGACAGGAGCCGAGAAAGCGTATGTCGTGCTTGAAATGCACTCACATCAGTCAGTCATAACAGTGCAACGACACTTCAGGACGAAGTTCAACAAAGATCCACCAACTGCTAACTCCATTCGGCGATGGTATGCGCAGTTTAAAGCTTCTGGCTGTCTCTGTGAGGGGAAATCAACGGGTCGGCCTGCAGTGAGCGAAGAAACGGTTAAACGCGTGCGGGCAAGTTTCACGCGTAGCCCGCGGAAGTCGACGAATAAAGCAAGCAGGGAGCTAAACGTAACACAGCCGACGGTTTGGAAAATCTTACGGAAAAGGCTAAAGCAGAAGCCTTACCGTTTACAATTGCTACAAGCCCTGACACCCGATGACAAAGTCAAACGCTTTGAATTTTCGGCGCGGTTGCAACAGCTCATGGAAGACTGCGAAACTTGTTTTCAGTGATTAAGCAACATTTTTTCTTAATGGTGAAGTGAACAATGTGCGAATCTGGGCGGTAGAGAATCCTCACGCATTCGTGCAGCAAATTCGCAATTCACCAAAAGTTAACGTGTTTTGTGCAATCTCACGGTTTAAAGTTTACGGCCCCTTTTTCTTCTGCGAATAAAACGTTACAGGACACGTGTATCTGGACATGCTAGAAAATTGGCTCATGCCACAACTGGAGACCGACAGCGCCGACTTCATCTTTCAACAGGACGGTGCTCCACCGCACTTCCATCATGATGTTCGGCATTTCTTAAACAGGAGATTGGAAAACCGATGGATCGGTCGTGGTGGAGATCATGATCAGCAATTCATGTCATGGCCTCCACGCTCTCCCGACTTAACCCCATGCGATTTCTTTCTGTGGGGTTGTGTGAAAGATTCAGTGTTTAAACCTCCTCTACCACGAAACGTGCCAGACTTCGAGCTCGCATCAACAATGCTTTCGCACTCGTTGATGGGGACATGCTGCGCCGAGTGTGGGAGGAACTTGATTATCAGCTTGATGTCTGCCGAATCACTAAAGGGGCACATATTGAACATTTGTGAATGCCTAAAAAAACTTTGAGGTTTTGTATGTGTGTGCAAAGCATTGTGAAAATATCTCAAATAATAAAGTTATTGTAGAGCTGTGAAATCGCTTCAATCATTTGTAATAATCCTGTACTTTCCCGCATAGTCACCAAACACATTGAGGCACTTATCATAGCGGTGGACAAGCTCTGAAAGACCTTCGTCGTAAAATTCTGCCGCCTGAGACTTCAGCCAGTGAGTCACGACCGCCTGGAGCTCCACGTCGTCATCAAAGCGCTGCGTTGTAAGCCAGTTCTTCATCTTGGGGAAACAAGTGGAAGTCGTTTGGTGCAAGATCGCCGCTGTAGGGCGGATGAGGGAAAATTTCCATTTCAATGAATCAAGGAGTTCTTTAGGGCGGTTTGCCATGTGAGGTCGGGCATTGTCGTGAAAAAACAAAATTTTGGACGTCAGCTTTCCTCGGCGTTTGTTTTGAACTGCTCCTCTAAGGCTGTGCAAAGTTTGACAGTAGCGTTCGAAAAAATCAATACGAAGCACACCTTGCCTATCCCAAAACACTGCCTCCATCAACTTCCTTGCTGACAAGATTTGCCACATTTTCTTGGTTTTTGGGGGGATATTGTGTGCCCCCACTCCATGGACTGTAATTTTGTCTGGCAATTGACGTGTTTCACCCAAGTCTCGTCACCGGTTACGATTCGATCCAGTAATGAATCACCATATTTGTGGTAGGCCTCCAGAAATGTCGACGTTGTCCCCATTCGCTGTTCTTTATGGTGCTCTGTAAGCATTTTGGGCACCCATCGTGCACAAAAATTTGTGGTAGCCTAGCTTTTGAGTGACAATTTCAAACAACAAAGTCCGTGAAACTTTTGGAAAAGAAAGCGAAAGCTCCGTTATTGTGAAGCGACGGTTTTCACGAATCGTTTCATCAACTTTAGCGACAAGATCGTCGGTCATAATGCTCGGGCGTCCACTCTTCATTATGAACGTTGGTTCGGCCATTTTTAAACCGAATACGCCATTTGCGAAAGGAAAATTCACTCATTGTGTTGTTTCCGTACACTTCGCACAGTTCACGATAAATTTATATAGGTTTTAGGTTTTCTGTCAACAAAAACCGTATCACAAACCACACCTCACAACTGGCGGAATTTTCGATTGCAGCGCACATTTCAAATTCGAATATCGAAAAAACCAGACGCGCAGAGACGTTCCCGCTGTCACGGATGGATGCCGACTGAGCTGCCGAGCACGCACATCCCAAAACATACGCGATTGGCGCGCGCCTAGCGGCTTCAGGCGGAAACGTTCTCTACTTTCTGAATAGCCCTCGTATTTCTCGTTGTACACAATTTTAATCAAAAGCTGTATGCTCACCAAGATGCTGCTTTATTTTCTTCCTCGAAGGCAAACAGAAAACAGGAAAGTTGTATTAATCGCTTATCGGTTTTTGGTTAGAATACTACTACAGAATCTGAATCATCCGCAACTTCGTAATTCTACTCGTCCACGGGATGAAGTTGCGTGAAATTCAGCAAATTGAAGCTACTATGCTCTCAGATCTAGCAGCTGGAAAGGTCATTGTCATTGCCCACATACCAATGATCCCAACTGCTTTACTCTTTCATTTTAAGTGACTTTTTTCGTTTCCAAATCGAGGTTTCGTTTGCAATAACAGGGAAGGATTTTGCAAAAACAGACTTAATGTCTGATGGGATACCGCAATCACTGGTTATACAGTGTTACTTACAATCCCTCTTGATTGCAAAAATGCCGGCCGGGGTGGCCGAGAGGTTCTAGGCGCTACAGTCTGGAACCACGGGACTGCTACGGTCGCAGGTTCGAATCCTGATCCTGCCTCGGGCTTGGATGTGTGTGATGTCCTTAGGTTAGTTAGGTTCTAAGTTCTAGGTTACTGATGACCTCAGAAGTTAAGTCCGATAGTGCTCTGAGCCATTTGAACCATTTGATTGCAAAAATGTTTATTCATATGACCGGTTTCGGTTCCCCTAGAACTATCTTCAGATCTGAAACGACGATGGTACTAATTTACTATTTCACAAACGCAAACCTATTTCATCCTATCCGATCAACATCAAATGTATCAGAACGTACCTGCAATTTCGTTTACAGGAGTAACCCGTCCACACACAGCAACCTTCACACGCTGCGTCACATTAAAATGGTTGGCAAAATGCACGTCGTTTATATTTATTATAAAACTATTACCGAGAGGTGGCGTCTGGTACGTTTGTTACATTATGTATGCACACGCTGTATTAAGTAGATTTTTCTAATTTACTTTCATTCTAAAAATACTTAGTTAACATCTGTAGTAATCAAGGATAAAATCTGTACTCGTCAAAATTAAAATACACAGTAAAATTGTCGTTTTTGTACGATCGAAAACAAAGGGCGATTTCTATATGCATGGCGGTGGTGTAGACTTGTTTTCCTCCATGGTCTGCTTCCGTGGTTCCCGCTATGTCGCTGTTGTGCCGCGAGCCGTTCAGTTGTCTGATGTCCATCGCCGTGGGTAAGAGGGCACTGCAGGAGGGCCCCGTCAACGACGTTAGGCGCTGCACGCATCTTCCGGCTTATTCACCGAACACCATATCTCATTCTTTGGCTTGGACTTCTATACGCAACAACGATCATTTCAGTAAGTCGTCATAAATACTAAAATAGGCGTTGTGATTGAACTCGTAATGCTCGTTGAGGATTAAATCCGGATCTTTCATTTTGTGGGTGTATATTTCAGATTTTATAATTAATATTCAGTCATGGGTGACTGGAATTCGTCAGTAGGAAAAGGGAGAGAAGGAAACATAGTAGGTGAATATGGATTGGGAGGAAGAAATAAAAGAGGAAGCTGCCTTGTAGAATTTTGCACAGAGCATAACTTAATCATAGCTAACACTTGGTTCAAGAATCGTAAAAGAAGGTTGTATACCTGGAAGAATCCTGGAGATACTAATAGGTATCAGATAGATTATATAATGGTAAGACAGAGATTTAGGAACCAGGTTTTAAATTGTAAGACATTTCCAGGGGCAGATGTGGACTCTGACCACAATCTATTGGTTATGAACTGCAGATTGAAACTGAAGAAACTGCAAAAAGGTGGGAACTTAAGGAGATGGCACCTGGATAAACTGACTAAACCAGAGGTTGTACAGAGTTTCAGGGAGAGCATAAGGGAACAATTGACAGGAATGGGGGAAAGAAATACAGTAGAAGAAGAATGAGTAGCTCTGAGGGATGAAGTAGTGAAGGCAGCAGAGGATCAAGTAGGTAAAAAGACGAGGGCTAATAGAAATCCTTGGGTAACAGAAGAAATATTGAATTTAATTGATGAAAGGAGAAAATATAAAAATGCAGTAAATGAAGCAGGCAAAAGGGAATACAAACGTCTCAAAAATGAGATCGACAGAAAGTGCAAAATGGCTAAGCAGGGATGGCTAGAGGACAAATGTAAGGATGTAGAGGCTTGTCTCACTAGGGGTAAGATAGATACTGCCTACAGGAAAATTAAAGAGACCTTTGGAGAGAAGAGAACCACTTGTATGAATATCAAGAGCTCAGATGGCAACCCAGTTCTAAGCAAAGAAGGGAAGACAGAAAGGTGGAAGGAGTATATAGAGGGTCTATACAAGGGCGATGTACTTGAGGACAATATTATGGAAATGGAAGAGGATGTAGATGAAGATGAAATGGGAGATAAGATACTGCGTGAAGAGTTTGACAGAGCACTGAAAGACCTGAGTCGAAACAAGGCCCCGGGAGTAGACAACATTCCATTAGAACTACTGATGGCCTTGGGAGAGCCAGTCATGACAAAACTCTACCATCTGATGAGCAAGATGTATGAGACAGGCGAAATACCCACAGACTTCAAGAAGAATATAATAATTCCAATACCAAAGAAAGCAGGTGTCGACAGATGTGAAAATTACCGAACTATCAGTTTAATAAGTCACAGCTGCAAAATACTAACGCGAATTCTTTACAGACGAATGGAAAAACTGGTAGAAGCGGACCTCGGGGAAGATCAGTTTGGATTCCGTAGAAATGTTGGAACAAGTGAGGCAATACTAACCTTACGACTTATCTTAGAAGCTAGATTAAGAAAAGGCAAACCTACGTTTCTAGCATTTGTAGACTTAGAGAAAGCTTTTGACAACGTTAACTGGACTACTCTCTTTCAAATTCTGAATGTGGCAGGGGTAAAATACAGGGAGCGAAAGGCTATTTACAATTTGTACAGAAACCAGAAGGCAGTTATAAGAGTCGAGGGGCATGAAAGGGAAGCAGTGGTTGGGAAAGGAGTGAGACAGGGTTGTAGCCTCTCCCCGATGTTATTCAATCTGTATATTGAGCAAGTAGTAAAGGAAACAAAAGAAAAATTCGGAGTAGGTATTAAAATTCATGGAGAAGAAGTAAATACTTTGAGGTTCGCCGATGACATTGTAATTCTGTCAGAGACAGCAAAGGACTTGGAAGAGCCTTTGAACGGGATGGACAGTGTCTTGAAAGGAGGATATAAGATGAACATCAACAAAAGCAAAACGAGGATAATGGAATGTAGTCAAATTAAATCGGGTGATGCTGAGGGGATTAGATTAGGAAATGAGACACTTAAAGTAGTAAAGGAGTTTTGCTATTTAGGGAGTAAAATAACTGATGATGGTCGAAGTAGAGAGGATATAAAATGTAGACTGGCAATGGCAAGGAAATCGTTTCTGAAGAAGAGAAATTTGTTAACATCGAGTATAGATTTAAGTGTCAGGAAGTCGTTTCTGAAAGTATTTGTATGGAGTGTAGCCATGTATGGAAGTGAAACATGAACGATAACCAGTTTGCACAAGAAGAGAATAGAAGCTTTCGAAATGTGGTGCTACAGAAGAATGCTGAAGATAAGGTGGGTAGATCACGTAAGTAATGAGGAGGTGTTGAATAGGATTGGGGAGAAGTTTGTGGCACAACTTGACAAGAAGAAGGGACTGATTGGTAGGACATGTTTTGAGGCATCAAGGGATCACAAATTTAGCATTGGAGGGCAGCGGGGAGGTTAAAAATCGTAGAGGGAGACCAAGAGATGAATACACTAAGCAGATTCAGAAGGATGTAGGTTGTAGCCTGTACTGGGAGATGAAGAAGCTTGCACAGGATAGAGTAGCATGGAGAGCTGCATCAAACCAGTCTCAGGACTGAAGACCACAACAACATATTTCAGCTTATTCCAAAATGCTGGGTTGTTGTTTTGTGGGAGGAGACAAGACAGCGAGGTCATCGGTCTTATCGGATTAAGGAACGAAGAGGCGGGAAGTCGGTCGTGCCCCATCAAAGGAACCATCCCTGCATTTGGCTGGAGAGGGAAATCACGGAAAAACTAAATCAGGATGGCCAGACGCGGGAATGAACCGTTGTCCTCCAGAATGCGAGTCCAAAATGTTAAAAAACCGTCCCTTATGGTTGTAGAGGAACTGAAATCGGGCATGTGAATAAACATTTTTGCAATCAAGATGGATTATAAGTAACACTGAACAGGAAAGGAGGCTCAGGGTCAGAGAGAGGGGGGAAGATGAAATGGACAGAAGTGCGAGGGTAGAAAAATGGTTCAAATGGCTCTGAGCACTATGGGACTCAACTGCTGAGATCATTAGTCCCCTAGAACTTAGAACTAGTTAAACCTACCTAAGGACATCACAAACATCCATGCCCGAGGCAGGATTCGAACCTGCGACCGTAGCGGTCTTGCGGTTCCAGACTGCAGCGTCTTTAACCGCACGGCCACTTCGGCCGGCTGCGAGGGTAGAAGGTGGAAGATGGGTAGAGAGAGTGGAGGAGGTGATGCACAGACAGAGGGTGACAAGCAGGAGACTGGCAGGGTGATTTTGGGGGGTGGGGAAGGAGATTAGTACAGCAAATTTTCATACCTATCTAACGATTGAAAAGCATTGCTAGACTCGTTAGTAAATTATACACTCCTGGAAATGGAAAAAAGAACACATTGACACCGGTGTGTCAGACCCACCATACTTGCTCCGGACACTGCGAGAGGGCTGTACAAGCAATGATCACACGCACGGCACAGCGGACACACCAGGAACCGCGGTGTTGGCCGTCGAATGGCGCTAGCTGCGCAGCATTTGTGCACCGCCGCCGTCAGTGTCAGCCAGTTTGCCGTGGCATACGGAGTTCCATCGCAGTCTTTAACACTGGTAGCATACCGCGACAGCGTGGACGTGAACCGTATGTGCAGTTGACGGACTTTGAGCGAGGGCGTATAGTGGGCATGCCGGCGGCCGGGTGGACGTACCGCCGAATTGCTCAACACGTGGGGCGTGAGGTCTCCACAGTACATCGATGTTGTCGCCAGTGGTCGGCGGAAGGTGCACGTGCCCGTCGACCTGGGACCGGACCGCAGCGACGCACGGATGCACGCCAAGACCGTAGGATCCTACGCAGTGCCGTAGGGGACCGCACCGCCACTTCCCAGCAAATTAGGGACACTGTTGCTCCTGGGGTATCGGCGAGGACCATTCGCAACCGTCTCCATGAAGCTGGGCTACGGTCCCGCACACCGTTAGGCCGTCTTCCGCTCACGCCCCAACATCGTGCAGCCCGCCTCCAGTGGTGTCGCGACAGGCGTGAATGGAGGGACGAATGGAGACGTGTCGTCTTCAGCGATGAGAGTCGCTTCTGCCTTGGTGCCAATGATGGTCGTATGCGTGTTTGGCGCCGTGCAGGTGAGCGCCACAATCAGGACTGCATACGACTGAGGCACACAGGGCCAACACCCGACATCATGGTGTGGGGAGCGATCTCCTACACTGGCCGTACACCACTGGTGATCGTCGAGGGGACACTGAATAGTGCACGGTACATCCAAACCGTCATCGAACCCATCGTTCTACCATTCCTAGACCGGCAAGGGAACTTGCTGTTCCAACAGGACAATGCACGTCCGCATGTATCCCGTGCCACCCAACGTGCTCTAGAAGGTGTAAGTCAACTACCCTGGCCAGCAAGATCTCCGGATCTGTCCCCCATTGAGCATGTTTGGGACTGGATGAAGCGTCGTCTCACGCGGTCTGCACGTCCAGCACGAACGCTGGTCCAACTGAGGCGCCAGGTGGAAATGGCATGGCAAGCCGTTCCACAGGACTACATCCAGCATCTCTACGATCGTCTCCATGGGAGAATAGCAGCCTGCATTGCTGCGAAAGGTGGATATACACTGTACTAGTGCCGACATTGTGCATGCTCTGTTGCCTGTGTCTATGTGCCTGTGGTTCTGTCAGTGTGATCATGTGATGTATCTGACCCCAGGAATGTGTCAATAAAGTTTCCCCTTCCTGGGACAATGAATTCACGGTCTTCTTATTTCAATTTCCAGGAGTGTATATATAAATCTTCCCCATGAACCAGTGTTTTATACGAATGAGTGATGCTCATTCTACTCGATGGGTAATGAATCTGCGCGGTCCTAAGGCATCGAGCGCCCACCGACCAGCGTAGCGTCAAGAAATGACATCAAGAAGGCGCTGACCTGCACGCCAGTGGGGAGAGCCGGCAGCACCACGCCTCCAGTTCAGCACTCCCTGCCAACGCTGACTTAACCAGCCCCCTATCGCTGATCGGACCCCAGTTCAGTTGTAGACTTCCACATTTATACTCAGCAAGCCACCCAACGATGTGTGGAGGAGGGCATCTTATGTGCCACTGTCAATACCTCCCTTTCCTGTTCCAGTCGCCTATGGTTCGAGAGAAGAAGGACTGCCGGAAAGCCTCCGTGCGCGCTCGAATCTCTCTAATTTTACATTCGTGATCTCCTCGGGAGGTATAAGCAGGTGGAAGTAATATATATGCGATACCTCATCCAAAAACGCACCCTCTCGAAACTTGGCGAGCAAGCTACACCGCGATGCAGAGCGCATCTCTTGCAGAGTCTGCCACTTCAGTTTATTAAACATCTCCGTAACGCTGTCACGGTTACCAAATAACCCAGTGACGAAACGCGCCGCTCTTCTTTGGATCTTCTCCATCTCCTCCGTCAACCCGATCTGGTACGGATCCCACACTGATGAGCAATACTCAAGTATAGGTCGAACGAGTGTTTTGTAAGCCACCTCCTTTGTTGATGGACTACATTTTCTAAGGACTGTCCCAATCAATCTCAACCTGACACCCGCCTTACCAACAATTAATTTTACATGATCATTCAACTTCAAATCGTTCCGCACGCATACTCCCAGATATTTTACAGAAGTAACTGCTACCATTGTTTGTTCCGCTATCATATAATCATACAATAAAGGATCCTTCTTTCTATGTAATCGCAATACATTACATTTGTCTATGTTAAGGGTCAGTTGCCACTCCCTGCACCAAAGTGCCTATCAGCTGCAGATGTTCTTGCATTTCGTTCTTATTTTCTAATGCGGAAACTTCTCTGTATACTACAGCATCATCCGCGAAAAGCCGCAGGGAACTTCCGACACTATCTACTAGGTCATTTATATAAATTGTGAAAAGCAATGGTCCCATAACACTCCCCTGTGGCACGCCAGAGGTTACTTTAACGTCTGCAGACGTATCTCCATTTAGAAAAACATGCTGTGTTCTGTTTGCTAAAAACTCTTCAATCCAGCCACACAGCTGGTCTGATATTCCGTAGGCTCTTACTTTGTTTATCAGGCGACAGTGCGGAACTGTATCGAACGCCTTCCGGAAGTCAAGGAAAATGGCATCTACCTGGGAGCCTGTATCTAATATTTTCTGGGTCTCATGAACAAATAAAGCGAGTTGGGTCTCACACGATTGCTGCTTCCGGAATCCATGTTGATTCCTACAGAGTAGATTCTGAGTTTCCAGAAATGAAAGAGATACGCAAGCAAAAAAATGTTCAAAATTCTACAACAGATCGATGTCAGAGATATAGGCCTATAGTTTTGCGCATCTGCTCGACAACCCTTCTTAAAAACTGAAACTACCTGTGCTCTTTTCCAATCATTTGGAACCTTCCGTTCCTCTAGAGACTTGCGGTACACGGCTGTTAGATGGGGGCCAAGTTACTTCGTGTACTCTGTGCAGAATCGAATTGGTGTCCTGTCAAGTCCAGTGGACTTTCCTCTGTTGAGTGATTTCAGTTGCTTTTCTATTCCTTCGACACTTATATCGATTACTTTTGAATACATTATGGGAAATGCAGTGATCAATGTCTTACAAATATTTACTATTAAAAACAGTCTTGACCACGATTTATTTATCAAGGTGACCGGTTTCGAATCACTAGTGATTCTCGAACAGAAAGAGGTTCCTACTCAATGGTCTGAAGATGACCACAGTAGTGGTCGAAACCGGTCACATTGATAAATAAATCGTGGTCAAGACTGTTTTTAATAGTAAATACTTATTTCGATGTCAGCCATTTTTTTGTTCGTGCGAGGATTTAGCAAAGGAACTGCAGTGCGGTCTTCCTCTGTGAAACAGCTTTGGAAAAAGGTGTTTAGCATTTCAGCTTTACGCGTGTCATCCTCCGTTTCAATGCCATTATCATCTGGATATGCTGTTTCGATCCACTTACTGATTTAACGGAAGACCAGAGCTTCCTAGGATTTTCTGTCAAGTCGGTACATAGAATTTTACTTTAGAATTCACTGAACGCTTCACGCATAGTCCTCCTTACGCTAACTTTGACATCGTTTAGCTTCTGTTTGTCTGAGAGGTTTGGCTGCGTTTAAATTTGCAGTGAGGCTCGCTTTGCTTTCGCAGTAGTTTCCTAACTTTATTGTTGAATCACGGTGGGTTTTTCCCGTCTCCCACAGTTTTACTCGGCACGTACCTGTCTAAAACGCGTTTTACGATTGCCTTGAACTTCGGGAGCTTTAGTACAGAGAAGTAGGAAGACTATACTTAACGTATGTTCTGTGAGTAGTAATAGTGCGTGAAGGTAATTGCATGAAGGAGGCAAATGGAGCACATCAAGCCACCTCGAAACGACAAGGTACCTTTCTTTCTTTTTAGAAATAAAGTGTTCTGTTGACCTGCAAGAGTTATGTATTTTGCATACCTGCCACCAGCGATCGCAACCTCTCCTTCCTCGTTTGTGTTGGTGCTGACTCCCACAGTAGCCAGCACAACAGTATCCACCACATTCAATGCGGATGCGCAATTAAGTCCGACCTCCTACGGGAATCTCCAAGTTTTGAGCGTGGAATACATGGACAGGGGCTGCAGATATGTGACGGTAGGTGAGATATTGGGTCGGGTGAGGTGCGTGCCAAGTTGGTCCACGCAGTTACTGTAAATACTGTGTGTGGGTGGCGCAGAGGTTAATATGGCTGCCAAGTAAGCAGGAGATTGCAGATTCGAATCTCAGTCTGGCACACATTTTCACTCGTTGCCTCCAATGCCGCAGGAATTCTTGATGCAGATGATATCAACAGTCCCTTCCCTTTCCTCTCCTCCTCCCCCCTCCTTCAATTTGCATCACATGAATCTTCACTGAGCGATAATAACGGTGAAGTCTTTGACGACAGTGCCACTAAAGCAGAGTTATTAAACACGGTTTTCCGAAACTACTTCACCAAAGAAGACGAAGTAAATATTCCTGAATTGCAATCAAGAACAACTGCCAAGATGAGAAACGTAGAAGTAGATATCCTCGGTGTAACGAAGCAGCTGAAATGACTTAATAAAGGTAAGGCTTCTGGTAAAGATTGTATACGTCAGGTTCCTCTCAAAGTATACTGATAAAAATAGCTCCATATTTAGCAATTACACTCCTGGAAATTGAAATAAGAACACCGTGAATTCATTGTCCCAGGAAGGGGAAACTTTATTGACACATTCCTGGGGTCAGATACAGCACATGATCACACTGACAGAACCACAGGCACATAGACACAGGCAACAGAGCATGCACAATGTCGGCACTAGTACAGTGTATATCCACCTTTCGCAGCAATGCAGGCTGCTATTCTCCCATGGAGACGATCGTAGAGATGCTGGATGTAGTCCTGTGGAACGGCTTGCCATGCCATTTCCACCTGGCGCCTCAGTTGGACCAGCGTTCGTGCTGGACGTGCAGACCGCGTGAGACGACGCTTCATCCAGTCCCAAACATGCTCAATGGGGGACAGATCCGGAGATCTTGCTGGCCAGGGTAGTTGACTTACACCTTCTAGAGCACGTTGGGTGGCACGGGATACATGCGGACGTGCACTGTCCTGTTGGAACAGCAAGTTCCCTTGCCGGTCTAGGAATGGTAGAACGATGGGTTCGATGACGGTTTGGATGTACCGTGCACTATTCAGTGTCCCCTCGACGATCACCAGTGGTGTACGGCCAGTGTAGGAGATCGCTCCCCACACCATGATGCCGGGTGTTGGCCCTGTGTGCCTCGGTCGTATGCAGTCCTGATTGTGGCGCTCACCTGCACGGCGCCAAACACGCATACGACCATCATTGGCACCAAGGCAGAAGCGACTCTCATCGCTGAAGACGACACGTCTCCATTCGTCCCTCCATTCACGCCTGTCGCGACACCACTGGAGGCGGGCTGCACGATGTTGGGGCGTGAGCGGAAGACGGCCTAACGGTGTGCGGGACCGTAGCCCAGCTTCATGGAGACGGTTGTGAATGGTCCTCGCCGATACCCCAGGAGCAACAGTGTCCCTAATTTGCTGGGAAGTGGCGGTGCGGTCCCCTACGGCACTGCGTAGGATCCTACGGTCTTGGCGTGCATCCGTGCGTCGCTGCGGTCCGGTCCCAGGTCGACGGGCACGTGCACCTTCCGCCGACCACTGGCGACAACATCGATGCACTGTGGAGACCTCACGCCCCACGTGTTGAGCAATTCGGCGGTACGTCCACCCGGCCTCCCGCATGCCCACTATACGCCCTCGCTCAAAGTCCGTCAACTGCACATACGGTTCACGTCCACGCTGTCGCGGCATGCTACCAGTGTTAAAGACTGCGATGGAGCTCCGTATGCCACGACAAACTGGCTGACACTGACGGCGGCGGTGCACAAATGCTGCGCAGCTAGCGCCATTCGACGGCCAACACCGCGGTTCCTGGTGTGTCCGCTGTGCCGTGCGTGTGATCATTGCTTGTACAGCCCTCTCGCAGTGTCCGGAGCAAGTATGGTGGGTCTGACACACCGGTGTCAATGTGTTCTTTTTTCCATTTCCAGGAGTGTATATACAACCACTCACTCACAGAAAGATCCGTAGCTAAAGACTGGAAAGTTGCTCAAATCACACCAATACCCAAAAAGGGAAGTAGGAGTAATCCGCTGAATTACAGGCCTATATCACTAACGTCGATTTGCAGTAGCGTTTTGGAACATATACTGTATTCGAACATTATGAACTATCACGAAGAAAACGATTTATTGACACATAGTCAGCACGGTTTCAAAAAATATAGTTCTTGTGAAACACAACTAGCTCTTTATAATCATGAAGTAGTAAGTGCTACCGACAGGGGATGTCAAATTGATTCCATATTTTTAGATTTCCAGATGGTTTTCGACACCGTTCCTCACAAGCGTCTTCTAACCAAACTGCGTGCCTACGGAGTATCGCCTCAGTTGTGCGACTGGATTCGTGATTTCCTGTCAGAAAGGTCACAGTTCGTAGTAATATACGGAAAGTCAACGAGTAAAGCAGAAGTAATATCAGGCGTTCCCCAAACAAGCGTTATAGGCCCTCTATTGCTCCTGGTCTATTTTAACGACATAGAGACAATCTGAGTAGCCGTCTTAGATGTTTTGCAGATGATGCTGTCATTTACCGTCTTGTAAAGTCATCATCATCATTATCAGTTATCTGCTATATTAGCAGGTCCTTTGCCTCTCCATTTTCTGCGATCCATTGCTTCCTTCTTAAGGCTGCTGTATGTTGTACCGTCCATCATGTCATCCAGTATCTGGAATCTCTTCCTTGGAATTGTTTTTAAATCTATAACCTAGATCTGAAACCATAACCTATGTGTAAAAAGGACAAATAATGTAATATTTCAGGACAACCACTGAAGATGCCTTGTAAAAAAGGCGAAACGCGTCTGGGTTCATAAATAAATAAAAATAAAAATCTCGATGTGCAGCACGCAAAAGGCATTTTCTTTGAAACAACTGCAATTTATATACAGGTGCCGCGAAAATGGCCACTACAAGAAACGTGATTTTCATTTTGTTGACATTTCTCTTAGTGCTAAGTTACATAACTAATCAACTAATCTTTTTTCTAATTCCATTTTGTGGTAGCAAAACAATAGTAGAAAGGCAGTAGACAATACAAAGAGATTTAGTATTTAGAATGTAACGTGTGCAATATTATTTTGTGTGTTGTTGATCAGTTTTACACAGTAGTCTCGCTCATTGCTAAACATAGGTAAAACGGTTGTTTAGTTCATTGTGAGATCGAATTCGTGTAGTGTGTGGTTGAGGTTTTGGGTAGGGGTTGAGGTGGACTTCAGTAGGGGTTGAGAGAGGGTTCTGGATAGGAATCCAATGCCAAGAGGTGCGATAGAGTGGCTGCGTCGTTGTTTTGTGTTATCAGTAGTTCTGCGTTTTCGTGATGGTATATGATGTTGGGGATGCTGTGAGGGTGCTGTGTGATTTTTCGGGATGGATATGTGTAGCCCTGACTCAGTTATAGCCCGCTATCTTTATTAAGAATTTATCACTGTACTCGCCGCTGTCTGGGCACCACCTCGAAAACCCTTGCGAATGTCCGTGTCAAGACAGCTTCAGCTCTCTCTCTCTCTCTCTCTCTCTCTCTCTCTCTCTCTCTCTCTCTCTCTCCCCTCTCTGTCATAGAAGTCGGTTCACGCTGTCACCTGGGACAGGTGGCAGCGCAAAAAGAAACCCTATATCCAAACAGACCTCGAAGAATGACCGCCTTCTAGCACGCCAGTAAACCACGCGTGAATCGCCTAAGCGAACTGTGAAGGAAGAACGATCAGCGATGCATCACAACAGATCGTGGACAGCTAAAGCAGTGTGGAAGACACCACATGTGTGGACTTCTCGGCGACGCACTATACAGGAGGATAGAAGGTGATCCAACAGGTCACCTCGAGACAAAAACCATCGAACATCTTCGCAGTACCTTTGATGTGAGAACTGCTAAGAGACTTCGGGCACGAGCTGCTGCACCACTAGGATTGTAAGGACTGCCAAAGGTCTACAAAGAGGGTATTCCACAACATCCAACAATTTGCAATATAGGAGCAGCAACGTATGTTGCATGCTCAAACACCTTACTACCCTCCTGAGTCCATCTGTGGGGAAATGCGAATATCACATCACGCTCTGCTACCAGTTGCAACGTGGTGTTTACGTGCAAACCGGTGACAAGTGAAATAATAAGTAGAGAAGACTTGCAAGATACAACTAATTTATTACTGATCAACAGTTTAACCCAAAGGGCACAGTATTTACCCAAAAATTTTGTACAAGTGTCTCTTATTCACAAGTCAGAAAAATACATTACACTAAACCTTTCTGATTGAATTACTTGCAAACAAGAACTTCTTATAACTTCTAACTGTAACCACATCAATAATAAAAGGTAAAATCAGTTTCATTTAACAAAGGCCACTTGAATAATAAAGGTGAACTAATTTAGACATGGACTAGGTGTCCACTGCAGTGCTGCAACAGAAAAGCACAAACACACAGCCAAAAGAAACAATGTTAACAGCCCCAGAATATAGTAAGATAAAATTCTGCAAAGATAGATCACATCAAGACAAAGGCAAATTAACAATGGTTAAAAGCATTAACTATAGACTTCAAATTTCAAAATATGTAAAATTGCCCCAACACAAAGTGACTAGTTTTAAAAGGGCAACGATAATACGAAGCATAATATTACAAAAAAAAAAAAAAAATGGTTCAAATGGCTCTGAGCACTATGGGACTCAACATCTATGGTCATCAGTCCCCTAGAACTTAGAACTACTTAAACCTAACTAACCTAAGGACAGCACACAACACCCAGTCATCACGAGGCAGAGAAAATCCCTGACCCCGCCGGGAATCGAACCAGGGCGCGGGAAGCGAGAACGCTACCGCACGACCACGAGCTGCGGACACATAATATTACACCAGTACGTCGCAGTTCCAATACAATACTGACACTCATAAGAAAAGGTTGAAGCTAGTGATAACACGGGTAGGCCCGAGTGCAAAACTAGAAAGCTTGAATGCCTACTTCTTCAATAGACAGCTGCGTGGTACATAGTTCTACTGCACTAGCCAAAATGAATAACACACTGCTCAGGGTGCTGTGTAGAGGACCACGGCCCAGTCACGCCTCAAGAACTTGCAATGACAGGCCCGCTTCCGCACTCCGAGCCACATACACCAGTCAAATCCAGCTAACTCCACGCAAACACAAGTTTCACTCTCTGGGCAGCGATACGTACCGGCCGTTCCGAAGCCAAAACCCAGTCTGCCCGCCAGCACCACCACCGGACAAAGATAAGCAACGCCAGAGGGAAACAATCGATCCGAGTGAATCGAACGGAGAAAGCGACTGGCCCACGTATCAGGTTGGTTGGTTGACTGATTTGGTGGATGGCACCAACCAGCGAGGTCATTGCTCCCATCGGATTAATGAAGGATGGGGAAGGAAGTCGGCCGTGCCGTCTCGAAGGAACCACCCCGAAGTTTGGCTGAAACGATTTAGGGAAATCACGGAAAACCTAAATCAGGACGGCCGGATGCTATGGCTGTGAAGTCAGGATAGCTGTTGGGAAGCCGTGAAGCGTCAATGACGCCAGTAAAACATTACTAGAGTTCAGTTATTCATTCATACTGTTCACAAGTTGTCGTTCCTCTGCAGCAGCCTCGACGGTTGCTAATTCAGCTGTGTGTCGGATTCCAGCCGACGTCCGTCGAGTCAGCTCAGCGTCTGCAAGCCCAGGAGGTGACGTCAGCGAACCTGGCGCCGCGGCGGCTGCCCAGCGCGAAGTGGTTCTCGCGCTGGCTGCGGAGTGTGAAAGCTCCCACTCCGAATTCTACGATGACCCTCGATGACCCATCCGCGATGCACCTGGTGCCGGTAGCCGTGTAGTCTGTTTATCTCCTCCCACCCGAAGGCGCCTCATTGTTGAACAGGAACATGAAGCCCTAGAGGCCCTGTTGCTGGCTTCCGATACTGGTAGCACACAGCGATGTGTTGTTCTCAGAAGACAGCCAGTTTCTCTTTCACTAGATGGTAGGCAGCGAGCAGCATGAAGTTCATCCGATAAAGGCCGTCATCTTGAGTACACTTTCGCCAAGTTCATAGACAGTGCTGCAGCATCTATGACATGGATTCACTGTAGTACCGTAATCGAATCAAGTGCTATTACTTTGAATACCATCGATCCCAGTGCCCGTCTAACAACAAGAGCTGGAGAGATGTGGTATTTAAAGGGAGCTAGCGTGAGGCTATGATGCAAAGCCCAGTTTGTAATGATCAAATGAGTCCCCCTTGTTATGCTACATTCACTTAACAGGCTGTTAAGTGCTATGTCGGTCCGTTGCTGACTGCTCTTATGAAATAGATGCAGTTTCTTGCAACATCCCTTACGAGCTAACTAATATGCTTGTCTCGCTTCCTTCGGTTTTCCGTCCTCTTTTCTACTGAATTCTTATTCCTTACTCGGCAGACTGTGTCATCCACCTTACCCACTGGCGACCCATTTGCTTCCGCCTCTGTCTTTGGCATGACTTAAATTTGCCTGAGGCAATGTGAGTAAGTTTTAATAGCTTTTTTTCTAATTTCTACCCCTTACTATTCTGTGCCGTAACAAGAACTTCGAGTCAGTGTACCTACACTCCTGGAAATTGAAATAAGAACACCGTAAATTCATTGTCCCAGGAAGGGGAAACTTTATTGACACATTCCTGGGGTCAGATACATCACATGATCACACTGACAAAACCACAGGCACATAGACACAGGCACTAGTACAGTGTATATCCACCTTTCGCAGCAATGCAGGCTGCTATTCTCCCATGGAGACGATCGTAGAGATGCTGGATGTAGTCCTGTGGAACGGCTTGCCATGCCATTTCCACCTGGCGCCTCAGTTGGACCAGCGTTCGTGCTGGACGTGCAGACCGCGTGAGACGACGCTTCATCCAGTCCCAAACATGCTCAATGGGGGACAGATCCGGAGATCTTGCTGGCCATGGTAGTTGACTTACACCTTCTAGAGCACGTTGGGTGGCACGGGATACATGCGGACGTGCATTGTCCTGTTGGAACAGCAAGTTCCCTTGCCGGTCTAGGAATGGTAGAACGATGGGTTCGATGACGGTTTGGATGTACCGTGCACTATTCAGTGTCCCCTCGACGATCACCAGTGGTGTACGGCCAGTGTAGAAGATCGCTCCCCACACCATGATGTCGGGTGTTGGCCCTGTGTGCCTCGGTCGTATGCAGTCCGGATTGTGGCGCTAACCTGCACGGCGCCAATCACGCATACAACCATCATTGGCACCAAGGCAGAAGCGACTCTCATCGCTGAAGACGACACGTCTCCATTCGTCCCTCCATTCACGCCTGTCGCGACACCACTGGAGGCGGGCTGCACGATGTTGGGGCGTGAGCGGAAGACGGCCTAACGGTGTGCGGGACCGTAGCCCAGCTTCATGGAGACGGTTGCGAATGGTCCTCGCCGATACCCCAGGAGCAACAGTGTCCCTAATTTGCTGGGAAGTGGCGGTGCGGTCCCCTACGGCACTGCGTAGGATCCTACTGTCTTGGCGTGCATCCGTGCGTCGCTGCGGTCCGGTCCCAGGTCGACGGGCACGTGCACCTTCCGCCGACCACTGGCGACAACATCGATGTACTGTGGAGACCTCACGCCCCACGTGTTGAGCAATTCGGCGGTACGTCCACCCAGCCTCCCGCATGCCCACTATACGCCCTCGCTCAAAGTCCGTCAACTGCACATACGGTTCACGTCCACGCTGTCGCGGTATGCTACCAGTGTTAAAGACTGCGATGGAGCTCCGTATGCCACGGCAAACTGGCTGACACTGACGGCGGCGGTGCACAAATGCTGCGCAGCTAGCGCCATTCGACGGCCAACACCGCGGTTCCTGGTGTGTCCGCTGTGCCGTGCGTGTGATCATTGCTTGTACAGCCCTCTCGCAGTGTCCGGAGCAAGTATGGTGGGTCTGACACACCGGTGTCAATGTGTTCTTTTTTCCATTTCCAGGAGTGTATCTATCGGCGAGTTTCGATGTCATGTTCCGCTTCACCAGGCCGCTGCTGAAGGACTCCATGGAACTGATAAGAACGAAATTGGACACCATCCGGAAGAAACTATTCGAGCATGTGCTCACTTTAACGTACTTTCTGTTCGACGGAACTTAGTTTGAAGAGACGGACGGCGTCGCCGTGGAATGCCCCTGTCGCCGGTTGTGGCGAATTTAATGATTGGGGATTTCGAGGATAAGGCCCTGAAACGAGTACAACAAAAGCCCACTCAATACCTTTATTTGCACGGTCATCTTCTGCAGCTGCACACAACGACAAAATCAAACATAAAAACAGAAGATGGTACACAATGACATACAACCGCAAATATACATACAGAATATCCAATATTTTAAAAAAAGCTAGGCATAAAAGTAGCCCACTAAACTACTGTTCAGTTCAGAAATACTTCCCAAAAACAACAGGAAAAACAGGTCTGTATCAGAAATCAGGAATGTACCAACTAAAATGCAATACATCTGATAGAAGATACATAGGTCAAACGAAGAGCACATTTAACGCCAGATACAAGGAACACGCTTAAGAGCGTGGAAGTATCGGACAAGTCATTCAACGTTTGCAGAACACTTACACCAACACCAATATGAAATTGCCACCAGAGACCCAAAAGTGAAAATGATAAGGATAAACAACAATAAAAAACACATCCTCGCCTTGCAAGAAAACGATCACATTCAAGAAACCGTAACACAAAAGAAACAACTCATAAATGATCAGACCAACTTGGCAAACAACACACTCTTTCAACCGATCAACCACTTAATATAACGTATAACCACAGGGTCCATTTACCACTACCATCTCGTCCCAGGTTCTGTCATATAATCACCATCCAGGCCCAAACTCGTCCACCCACCACAGAAAAAAATCTTGAAATCGAGCCCCCATCTCCTCTCACATCTATACCTAACATACAAGACATTTTCACTAATTTACACTAACCAAAAAAAAAGCGGTTTCAAAGGTTGGCAACACTGACAACGTGAACGAAAACAAACGAACAGACATAAACGCTGTTACGTGCAGAGTGAGAAACACACACAACTTCAGCTGAGTTTACTAAAGTGAAGTGTGTATAATCAGCGCAAGAAATACTGCACAATGGCAAAAACTGCCAACAGCATTTGGGAAGCGAAGTCGTTCGACGTGAGCTGCTGCTGGGAAGAAGCAGAATATGTAAAAAACACCGTAAGTAACTTGACAACCACCTTTATAAACAAAACGCTGTTTTTAACCTACAACAATCAAAAATGTACAAACGTATGTATCCAATTTGCAGCGTAACAACGGAAGATGCTTTATAAATAAAAGCGAAATGCGTTTGGTGTAATTCTCTTTAATTAATTGCAGTAAGCTCGACACAGAAAACAAATGGTAACTGAAAAGCCAACTTATTTCTACAGTAATGATCGAAGCAGAAGAAGTGAATTAAAATTTGTGCTGCCGCCGGGACTCGAACCCGGGTCTTCTTGCTTGCTAGTCAGAAATGCTAACCATTACACTTATTTTCTTTTTTTCTTTTTTCTTTCTTTTTTGCATTTTGTTCGTTGTTGATCGTTGTGTTTGATCGTTGTGTTTGGTCGTTGCGGACGCCACATGACATACGGTCAAGTTCGTTTGCTGATCCGTCCACTCAGTTTCTTATTAAGGCCAACCAGTTCTCTGACCGGACACGTTGAGCTACAGTGCCGGCATTTTTTTTTTTTTTTGGTTCGCTGTATATGTTTCGGGGGGGGGGGGGGGGGAGGGACGTCCGATGACACTCGTTCAGGTTGTTCGTTGATCCGTTCACTCAGTTTTTTTATTACAGGGGGCAGCTAACCCTCTGACCGAACACGCTGAGCTACAGTGCCGGCGGACACCACCGCAAGACGATGGTCAACATTGCTGCACGAACTACCTGCGTGCCCTCCCCAGCACAAACTTCATTTTTTCCTTACATATTGTCACTACTACCAAGGCTCTCCGATATTGGCAAGCACCACAGCATTAGACGTAATGGGACGTCCTTGTACCATTGGTGAGCTTATAGATCATATAATTAAATGTTTCCCTGAGACATGCTAGGGTGCTTTTGACACTGTTAACTTTGACATATTGCTCAGAAAAATGCAACAGCTTAATTTCTCAGATAGTGCAGTGAGATGGTTTGAAAGCTACTTCAAAGACAGACAGCAATGTGTTGTCTGCGTAAATGAAAAATCTTCCTGGAAACATGTTTTCTCGGGAGTGCCACAAGGATCAGTCTTAGGACCACTTTTGTTTTCTTTATATGTCAACGATATTTCGTCGGTTCTGTCCTCCTGTAAATATCATTTCTATGCCGACGACCTCCAGCTCTACCTAAGCGCCAGACCTGAAGATGTAAACATTGCAATCGCTCAGATGAATGATGATCTGTCTTCAGTAGTGACATGGGCGAAAAACCTGGGGCTTAAACTAAATGCAAAAAAGACGCAAGTAATCTTAATAGCCCATCAGAAATTAATAAGTTCTGATTTCCGCGAACGGCTACCTCCTATTCTGCTCGACGGTACTCCAATACCATATCAGAAAACAGTTAAGAACTTGGGTGTAACTTTGGATGAGCATCTCAGCTGGGTGGAGAATATAGTCGCAGTGTGCCGAAAGACGTCTGCTTGTCTCCATGCTCTCAATAAGTTTCGGAACATATTTCCACAGGACTTGAAATGCCAGCTCGTGCAAGCACTCGTTCTACCGAACCGCCACTATTGTGATGTAATTCAACAAGGCACGAGTAGCGAAAACAAAAGACGGCTAGAACTAATCACGAATGCCTGTGTGCGTTACACCTGCAACATTCGCCGATATGATCATGTTAGTGCTTCATACTCCGAGCTAGGGTGGCTGCGGCCGGACAAATTGCGTGACTACCACACTGTATGTCTACTTCACCGACTCCTCGTCGCGCAAGCACCCCAGTACCTTGCTTCAGAGATTAAAAACCTGTCATGCCATCATAATCGAAACACGAGGTCACTCTTATTTGGTATCCTAACTGTGCCCACTCACAAAACAAAAACTTTTGCAAACTCCTTCTCAGTTGCCGCTGTCCGCCTCTGGAACAAACTTCCCCTTACCTTGCGCAAAATTCAATCTCCTGCTGCTTTTAAGAAGAAGCTGAAGCAGTTCCTACTATCATCCTCATAACTTTCTCCACAAAAGTAATGTACAAGGCCAATCCTCTCATCTGTCAAATAGCAAAGCTAGCGTCTCCTGTCTTGCTCCTTTCTCTTCTTCCTCTTCATCTATCTCGATTAGCCACGCAATCTTCTTTTCCTTTATATTTCCTTAATTATGTTTCATCATGTCTCTCTCTTCTTCTCCTCCCTTCACCATCAGTCTCCCTCATACTCCCTGCTGCCAGCACTCCTATCTAAAATCTCTCCCCTCAATAATGTCTAATTATAACAGTACTTATTGTAAGTAGGCTGTTTAGGTTTTTTATTGGTAACACCACCTCTGTATGAAAATCACTGGCTGTGCTGTGTGCAGTCTGTGGCTGCTTTGCATTGTTGTAATACTCGCCATTGTAGTGTTAGGCAGCTGGCTGTGAACAGCGCGTAGCGTTGCGCAGTTGGAGGTGAGCCGCCAGCAGTGGTGGATGTGGGGAGAGAGATGGCGGAGTTTTGAAACTTGTCATGAACTGCTATATATATATTATGACTATTGAGGTAAATACATTGGTTGTTCTCTATTAAAATCTTTCATTTGCTAACTATGCCTATCAGTAGTTAGTGCCTTCAGTAGTTTGAATCTTTTATTTAGCTGGCAGTAGTGGCGCTCGCTGTATTGCAGTAGCTTTAGCGAAGATTTTTGTGAGGTAAGTGATTTGTGAAAGGTATAGTTTAATGTTAGTCAGGGCCATTCTTTTGTAGGGATTATTGAAAGTCAGATTGCGTTGCGCTAACAAAATATTGTGTCAGTTTAAGCACAGTCTCGTATAATTGTTCAAAGGGGAAGTTTCATTATGATCTACGAATATAAACTCTATATGTATGTATTTTTCCAGGTGTACCTTTCTAATTGTTTATTTCACTTTTTGTACTACATGTAGTTTAACATGCCTACTAAAACATATGAATGTAAAATAAGTAGAATGCCTGGTTAGATGTAAGAGAGGGCCTGATGGCCCTAATCGTGCCAGGTTAAATAAATAAATAAATAAATATCGGAGAGCCATGGCAGCAGTGACAATATGTAAGGGAAAAATGAATTTAAGTTTGTGTTGCGGAGGGCACTCAGGTAGTTCATGCAGCAATGTTGATCATCGTCCTGAGGTGGCGTAATGGTTAGCATTTCTGCCTAGTGCGCAAGAAGACCCGGGTTTGAGTCCCGGCCGCATCACAAATTTTAGTTCATTTCGTCTGCTTCGATCATTATCGTAGAAAATAAAGAGTCTCAGGGAAACATTTTATTATAACAACTTATTTCTATCGTTACGTGGCTGACACGTTTGTCCTCTGGCCACATGAAAGCGACAACGCATGTGAGTTTCTCAGTCACCTGAATTCGCTGCCACAACGCACAGTGTACCACGGAGGCTCCCTCCCATTTTGACGTCCTACTGATACCGAAACCACATGGCAACTTGTTACACTGTGCGCAGGAAACCAACACACACTGATCGTTATCCGCATGCCTCCAGTAAGCGCCACAACTCACAGCACTCACAGAGCATGATCCATAAGCGACCAAGACAGCTTTCCAAATGAGCTAAAGCACCTCGAAACGACATTCCGGAGAACTGGGTACAGCAGCAAGCAGATGAGAAGTGCGTTTAGACGAGCTGTACCTAGACAACATCAGGAAGGAAAAGAAGGGCACAAATCACTAGTTCGCATGTTGTTTGTCGGCAATACATCCAGAAAAATCGGCAAGATCTTGGAGTGACATGATGTTAAATATGTACGAGGGCCGTTCAGAAAGTAACCTCCGGTTGATTTAAAAAAATACACCAAGTTAAATAAAAATATTTTAATATATACATCTTACAACTACATCTTTGCACTATTTTTCTACATAGTCTCCATAGCGATTGAGGCACTTATCGTATCTCTTCACAAGCTTTGAAATTCCTTCTGCATAAAAATCACCCGCTTGTGCCTGGAGCCAGCCTGTGACCGCATCTTTGAGCTCTTCGTCGTCATCAAACCGCTGTGACCCGAGCCATTTCTTCAAATGCATGAAGAGGTGATAATCACTTGGCGCCAGGTCTGGGCTGTAAGGTGGATGGTTGATAACGTCCCACTTGAAGGACTCAAGAAGGGCCGTTGTTCTGCGAGCAGAGTGAGGACGGGCGTTATCGTGCAAAAAAACGATACCGGAAGTCAGCATACCACGGCGTTTGTTCTGTATAGCCCGTCGTAACTTTTTTATTGTTTCACAGTACACGTCTTGATTAATGGTCGTACCACGTTCCATGAATTCAACCAACAACACCCCTTTGGCATCCCAAAACACCGTTGCCATCAGTTTTCTAGCATAAAAATCTTGCGAGGCTTTTCTTGGTTTGGTAGGCGAATTTGAATGTGCCCACATCTTTGATTGTTCTTTTGTCTCAGGGCTCACGTACTTAATCCAGGTTTCGTCACCGGTCACGATTCTGTTTAACAATGGTTCTCCTTCGTCCACATAACGTGACAGAAAGTCTAATGCAGAGGCCATTCTTTGAGTTTTGTGGTGGTCGGTAAGAATTTTGGGCACCCATCGTGCACAGAACTTACGGTAACCCAATCTTGCTGTCACTATCTCGTACAAGAGAGTCTTAGAAATCTGTGGAAAACCAGTAGACAACTCCGACATTGAGAAACGTCGATTTTCACGAACTTTTGCATCAACTGTCTGAACGAGTTCGTCAGTCACCAATGATGGTCTACCACTCCTCTCTTCATCATGAACGTTTTCTCGTCCACTTTTAAATAAACGTACCCATTCACGGACAACTCCTTCACTCGTAACTCTTGGTCCGTACACGGCACAAAGCTCACGATGAATAGCTGCTGCAGAATATCCTTTGGCTGTAAAAAACCTTATGACAGCACGCACTTCACATTTGGCGGGGTTTTCTATTGCAGCACACATTTCAAACTGCCACAAAAACTAAACTAGCGCAGGTACGACGTTCACTCGACCACGGCTTGATGCCGACTGACCTGTTGAGTGCGTGAACGCACAGATGGCGTCGCTACTCCCCCCACAACCCGCACTGTGACCAATCGGAGGTTACTTTCTGAACCGCCCTCGTATTACGTCCATCCACTAAAAACATCGACACTACTAGGCTCAGAGAAAGATGGTCTTCGCAAACCAGGAGTCTACCAAATCCATTGCCAGAGCGGCAGAGCATATACTGTGCCGTGAACACAGACGCCACTAAATCAGACGTGTCCGACGACAGTATAAAAGCAAAAATACTTAGCCAGTTTTCTCCTTCTGGGATTGTGTGATTAAGATGGCTATTGAAATCGGTGTCCAAGATGGTCTAATTCATAATGATAGCGGCCTGCAACTGAGTTAGGCGCGGAACCCTGCACTGAGCCTGGAAAAACAAAAGCGTTCCCGTACCGTGAGGTCTGCAACAGACAAAAATAATGCGAACTCTGTAATCCAGAATTCGGAACCGCGCGCCGGTAGCCCCCACAACCGCCACCATCCACTGCGACTGCAGGGCGGATAGCGATTGGAGCAAAGTGATGGAGGTGATGTATATACTATATGATCGAAAGTATCTAGACACACCCAAAAACATACATTTTTCGTATTACGTGCATTCTGCTGCACCTACTGCCAGGTACTCCGTATCAGCGACCTCAGTAGTCATTAGACATCGTGAGAGCAGAATGGGGCGCCCGGCTGAACTCATGAACTTCGAACTTGGTCAGGTAATCAGGTGTCACTTGTCATACGTCTGCACGCGAGATTTCCACACTTCTAAACATCGCTAGGTCCACTGTTCCCGATGTGATAGTGAAGTGGAAACGTGAAGGGACACGTACAGCAGAAAAGTGTACAGGTCGACCTCGTCTGTTGACTGACAGGGACCAAAATGTAAACTTTCACGGCCGGAAATATCATGTCCATTATAATTATCCGGGCTGTTATGCCGTGGTCGGTTGATGAATTCCGTGTTGTTTCCGAACGTTTCGTCTCCGACTGCGGAAGACATCTTCAAGGGGGTCCGTAGCTTGATGGAAGGTCCAACACACACACAGTAGCGAGCCAGTGTGTGTGTTGGACCTTCCATCAAGCTACGGACCCCTTTGAAGATGTCTCCCGCAGTCGGAGACGAAACGTTGGGAAATAATACGGAATTCATCAACCGACCACGGCATAACAGCCCGGATAATTATAATGGACATGACAGGGACCGCCGACAATTGAAGAGGGTCGTAATGTGTAATAGGCAGACACCCACTGTAACTACTATGACAGTTAGGCGGGAGATGAGAAAACTTGGATTTCATGGTCGAGCGGCTGCTCATAAGCCACACATCACGCCGATAAATGCCAAACGACGCCTAGCTTGGTGTAAGGAGCGTAAACACTGGACGATTGAACAGTGGAAAAACGTTGTGTGGGGTGACAATGTGGCGATCCGATGGCAGGGTGTGGATATGGCGAATGCCCGGTGAACGTCATCTGCCAGCGTGTGTAGTGGCAACAGTAAAATTCGGAGGCGGTGCTGTTATGGTGTTGTCGTGTTTCTCATGGAGAGGGCTTGCACCCCTTCTTGTTTTGCGTGGCACTATCACAGCACAGGCTCACATTGATGTTTTAAGCACCTTCTTACTTCCCACTGTTGAAGAGCAATTCGGGGATAGCATCCTTCAACACGATCGAGCACCTATTCATAATGCCCGGCCTGTGGCGGAGTGGTTACACGACAATAACATCCCTGTAACGGACTGGCCTGCACAGAGTCCTGACCTGAATCCGACAGAACACATTTGGGATGTTTTGGGAAGCCGACATCGTGCCAGGCCTCAACGACCAACATCGATACCTCTCCTCAGTGCAGCACTCCGTGAAGAATGGTCTGCCATTCCCCAAGAAACCTTCCAGCACCTGACTGAACGTATGCCTGCGAGAGTGGAAGCTGTCACCACGGCTAAGGGCGGGCCAGCACTATACTGAATTCCAGCATTACTGATGGACGGCGCCACGAACTTGTAAGTCATTTTCAGCCAGGTGTCCTGATACTTTTGATCACTGTCAGGGCAAACTAGAGCTACGGTTAGTAGTTTGGACTTAGGGACGGATGTTTAGGGTATACTCTGTCCGAGGATAATCATCCCGTGTCTGCCGAGACTAAGGCTAAAAATTTACGGCCAGAACTAGAAGGTTTTGCAGGCTACTGAATAATCCCATCTTCGCCATGAAGAACAACGTTCTAGGCGACAACCGATTAAACTGACAAAAACAACCACACTGGCCGCATCTCAACAGTCACCAACCGATTCCCAACAATATCAGTTCGACGCAGTGCCAGGAACTCTTTGTTAAACCAACGACTGTGCTCCTCAAACGGAATTTCTTGGGATACAAGACGACGAAAGTTGTCAAAAGGTACGCTCCAGGCGTAACTCGAAACGAAACTCCATTACGTCCACATAATCCGGTGGGAGCCCAGTAATATTTGATCATTATTGTTATCACTGAAAATCTGGACCACGAGGAAACCACTGAGTCTCTTCACACAACACTAAATTAAATCAACCTTTCACAATTTGTGACTGACATGAATTTCAGGAGGAACAGTGTTAAGCTCACCACCTACCAAACTGATTCTAAAACCAAACTAAAAGAAAGCAGTTGGCACCACTTACAGACCGGAAGCAACAGTCAAGACAATAAACTCACCCAATAAACCACAATGTCTTTGAAAACCCCATGGAACATTCCCAAGTGTCGTCATCACTAATTTCGATCACGATGTCACCAATGAGGAAGTCGAAGAGGAACTAAAGAAGCAGGGATACCAACTCCGAAAAGCAAGGCGCATCTACTTGCAACGCGTAAAACAACCCATCCAAAAGTGTCATCTCTGATCACAAGGAAAGCATAGAGAAGCATCTTACACACCACTTCAGGATACATTGCGTACTACGCAAGGTTGAAGCATCCAACCCACAAACTCCTCAACCCACACAATGGAAATAATGTAAGTTTCCAGCACACCTTCGAAAACTGTCGCAACGAATTCGTATGTGGGAAATGTGTCGGACCTCACCTGATTCTCAACTGCAAACTACAGGGTGTTTCAAAAATGACCAGTATATTTGAAACGGCAATAAAAACTAAACGAGCAGCGATAGAAATACACCGTTTGTTGCAATATGCTTGGGACAACAGTACATTTTCAGGCAGACAAACTTTCGAAATTACAGTAGTTACAATTTTCAACAACAGATGGCGCTGCGGTCTGGGAAACTATAGTACAATATTTTCCACATATCCACCATGCGTAGCAATACTATGCCGTAGTCTCTGAATGAAATTACCCGAAACCTTTGACAACGTGTCTGGCGGAATGGCTTCACATGCAGATGAGATGTACTGCTTCAGCTGTTCAATTGTTTCTGGATTCTGGCGGTACACCTGGTCTTTCAAGTGTCCCCACAGAAAGAAGTCACAGGGGTTCATGTCTGGCGAATAGGGAGGCCAATCCACGCCGCCTCCTGTATGTTTCGGATAGCCCAAAGCAATCACACGATCATCGAAATATTCATTCAGGAAATTAAAGACGTCGGCCGTGCGATGTGGCCGGGCACCATCTTGCATAAACCACGAGGTGTTCGCAGTGTCGTCTAAGGCAGTTTGTACCGCCACAAATTCACGAAGAATGTCCAGATAGCGTGATGCAGTAATCGTTTCGGATCTGAAAAATGGGCCAATGATTCCTTTGGAAGAAATGGCGGCCCAGACCAGTACTTTTTGAGGATGCAGGGACGATGGGACTGCAACATGGGGCTTTTCAGTTCCCCATATGAGCCAGTTCTGTTTATTGACGAAGCCGTCCAGGTAAAAATAAGCTTCGTCAGTAAACCAAATGCTGCCCACATGCATATCGCCGTCATCAATCCTGTGCACTATATCGTTAGCGAATGTCTCTCGTGCAGCAATGGTAGCGGCGCTGAGGGGTTGCCGCGTTTGAATTTTGTATGGATAGAGGTGTAAACTCTGGCACATGAGACGATACGTGGACGTTGGCGTCATGTGGACCGCAGCTGCAACACGGCGAACGGAAACCCGAGGCCGCTGTCGGATCACCTGCTGCACTAGCTGCGCGTTGCCCTCTGTGGTTGCCGTACGTGGTCGCCCTACCTTTCCAGCACGTTCATCCGTCACGTTCCCAGTCCGTTGAAATTTTGCAAACAGATCCTTTATTGCATCGCTTTTCGGTCCTTTGGTTACATTAAACCTCCGTTGAAAACTTCGTCTTGTTGCAACAACACTGTGTTCTAGGCGGTGGAATTCCAACACCAGAAAAATCCTCTGCTCTAAGGAATAAACCATGTTGTCCACAGCACACTTGCACGTTGTGAACAGCACACGCTTACAGCAGAAAGACGACGTACAGAATGGCGCACCCACAGACTGCGTTGTCTTCTATATCTTTCACATCACTTGCAGCGCCATCTGTTGTTGAAAATTGTAACTACTGTAATTTCGAAAGTTTGTCCGCCTGAAAATGTACTGTTGTCCCAAGCATATTGCAACAAACGGTGTATTTCTATCGCTGCTCGTTTAGTTTTTATTGCCGTTTGAAATATACCGGTCATTTTTGAAACACCCTGTAGATCCTATAAAGGAAACAGCAAAATGCAGGAACTGCATTGTTACTCACAGCGCGAAGTGCACTGATGAATCAACTTATCCCGTGCAGAAAGCCACACAAACTGAAAACTTTGTGCGTGCATTCACCACTACACTACGCAACATCCTTCCGGAACGTAGATCACTCATTATTGAAACGATAAAAACTGTTTCCAGAAAGTTCCTCCGGCGGGATATGGAAATTACGCACGCCCAGAGCAAGATACACGTCTACATCAGCAACCCCCCCCCCCCCCCAACCCATCTGTCCAAGTCTAACCTGTTGCTACACTCTGCATATTTGGTAATCTTTTCGCACTGACGTTCGGAAAAGACACCGTAACCATATGCTTTGTCAGCGCAAATGGCTTCTGTGCTGAAAAAGAGCTTCTAGAACAATTAGTTCGAGAACAAAACATTACAATTATTGGAATTGCCCAAACCAAGTGCTTCGGCAAGACATAAGCCTTCTCGATTGTGTATGATACATGTAAGACAACGGAAGACCTTGAGAACTATGACCAGTTAATCATCCAAACGATGTTATCTGCTGTCACAATGCTTAGAAGAAAACCATCATAGAACATAAGGACAGGCGTCCTATACATATTTTTAAGCTAATCAAAGAAGAAAGAAAACTTTATAGACAAATGAAACGACAAACTAATGAAAGGGCAAAAACGGAATGGAACCGTCTTAATAATCAAACTACGAGGGCAGTTCAATAAGTAATGCAACACATTTTTTTTCTGAAACAGGGGTTGTTTTATTTAGCATTGAAATACACCAGGTTATTCCCCAATCTTTTAGCTACACAACACTATTTTTCAACGTAATCTCCATTCAATGCTACGGCCTTACGCCACCTTGAAATGAGGGCCTGTATGCCTACACGGTACCATTCCACTGGTCGATGTCGGAGCCAACGTCGTACTGCATCAATAACTTCTTCATCATCCGCGTAGTGCCTCCCACGGATTGCGTCCTTCATTGGGCCAAACATATGGAAATCCGACGGTGCGAGATCGGGGCTGTAGGGTGCATGAGGAAGAACAGTCCACTGAAGTTTTGTGAGCTCCTCTCAGGTGCGAAGACTTGTGTGAGGGCTTGCGTTGTCATGAAGGAGAAGTTCGTTCAGATTTTTGTGCCTACGAACACGCTGAAGTCGTTTCTTCAATTTCTGAAGAGTAGCACAATACACTTCAGAGTTTATCGTTCGACCATGGGGAAGGACATCGAACAGAATAACCCCTTCAGCGTCCCAGAAGACTGTAACCATGACTTTACCGGCTGAGGGTATGGCTTTAAACTTTTTCTTGGTAGGGGAGAGGGTGTGGCGCCACTCCTTTGATTGCCGTTTTGTTTCAGGTTCGAAGTGATGAACCCATGTTTCATCGCCTGTAACAATCTTTGACAAGAAATTGTCACCCTCAGCCACATGACGAGCAAGCAATTCCGCACAGATGGTTCTCCTTTGCTCTTTATGGTGTTCGGTTAGACAACGAGGGACCCAGCGGGGACAAACCTTTGAATATCCCAACTGGTGAACAATTGTGACAGCACTACCAACAGAGATGTCAAGCTGAGCACTGAGTTGTTTGATGGTGATCCGTCGATCATCTCGAACGAGTGTGTTCGCACGCTCCGCCATTGCAGGAGTCACAGTTGTGCACGGCCGGCCCGCACGCTGGAGATCAGACAGTCTTGCTTGACCTTGCGGCGATGTGACACACGCTTTGCCCAACGACTCACCGTGCTTTTGTCCACTGCCAGATCACCGTAGACATTCTGCAAGCGCCTATGAATATCTGAGATGCCCTGGTTTTCCGCCAAAAGAAACTCGATCACTGCCCGTTGTTTGCAACGCACATCCGTTACAGACGCCATTTTAACAGCTCCGTACAACGCTGCCACCTGTCGGAAGTCAATGAAACTATACGAGACGAAGCGGGAATGTTTGAAAATATTCCACAAGAAATTTCCGGTTTTTTCAACCAAAATTGGCCGAGAAAAAAAATGTGTTGCATTACTTATTGAACTGCCCTCGTAGATCTAAGATTCGCAAATACAGAGCAAATAGATGAGATCGTGGGTCAGAAGGAGTTGACCCACGTAACCCCACTCCCTTCTGGAATACATTCGAGAGAATGACGGTCAAAATCGTCACCGAAGGACCGGCTTTACGAATCGATGATAACATCACTGCAGACGAAAGGGAGGAGTCTGAAATATCCACGATTTACTCGAAAAAATACACGATTATCCACAAGATCCCAAAATGAACGACAATGACGAGGAAATTGTTAATAGAGATCTTCATTCACTTCTGTACAAAAATACCACACCATCATTCACTATTAAAAGAAATACCAGAATATGAGGTAACCGTTGCTACACCGAGCTGCAAAAACACAACTCCTGAACTGACGGCAGTGGAGGACTTCATCTCAAACTATTTCGACCATACACTAAACCATTATTTAACGCAGCCTTAACTAAAATAACTGTATCATCCAAATGGAAACATGCTCCTATTAGAATGATTCCGAAACCTGGAAAACCCAAACACAACCTTAACTCATACATACCTATCACATTGCTTCCAATAACCAGCAAAACCTCTGAAGCAATAACAAACAACACCCTACAACACTTTGCATAAGACAACAACATTATACCCATGAACAAGCTGGTTTCAGAAACACAGTACCGCTGATCCATTGTTAAGCCTTTGTAGCAAAGTAACAGCAACCTTCAACTTAGCATATGCGTGAGGTGCCCTCTTTCTGGACATAAAACGCGATTTCGATAAGGTACAGCATGCAGGACTTCTTCACAAAATGTTAAAATACAACTTCCCACCAAAATAAAAAGTACGAATTGGAGTCAAAAATCGTCCTGCATCATACCCAAAGGTGGAGTTCCTCAGGGTGCTGTCATCCCCCCATTGTTCGATATATGCAGCTGACATCCCAAGACGCAGGTGGTGGAATGAAGGCATAGCTCTGTATTCGGACGACTCGTGTCCTGCATCCGTCTGCAATACAATCAATGATCAAGTCAACAGCTGCATCAACAAACTTGAAACTTGACTCAATAAATGGAGAATCCACACTAATCCAACCAAAAGTCAACTTACTCTGTTCAGACACAGAGATCTTACTAATCACCAACACCATCTCCACAGCTTCAAAACTAGACTTGGGGAACAAGAAGTAACTCCGCAACCAAGCGTCAAATATCTTGGAATTCATCTAGATGAATTCTTAAACTGGCAGAAAAACACAACTGAAAACAAGCTGAAAGCCGACTTAATTAAGTTCGTCTTATGAAATCTCAAACACGTGGAATGGAACAACCAATTGCCCTTCTTACATACAAAATATATTTCGGACCCATTCTCGAATATGTATCTTAAGCATGGATTATGTCATCTAACCAGTCGAAAAAAGTTCTATTTGCTGACCGGAGGATGTTTCGAACAGCTGGGTATCTACGTTCTGACTTTCTAACAAACTCCCTTCACGAAATACATAAAACCAAGAATATGCTAGACAGAATAAAAGACTTAACAATGGACCTACAATATCACTCTTGCAGCACGATCCTACAAAGTTTAATTTCCCGAAATTCAAATATACATTTCCTCCCTACATTATTCTCGAAGCAGTATGAAATTCACTCCAACAGAATCCTCTGGAAAACGAAGAAACCAATGAAATTGCCAACAGAGCAAGAACACCTCCAAGGATTTGGGATGATATAGCAGCATGATATAGAAAGAACATCTCGCTGAGCAAAATTACATCAATCAAATCGTATAGAAGAAGACAATATTTTCTACATCGACCAAATTTCCAAGTTTTTCCGTCTTCCACAGAATTAGAGGGAAATTTTCTACATCAACAAAATTCCAAGATTACAATATTACATTATCATGACCACTGAGGTAATGTGTAGATATACAGGGTGATTCAAAAAGAATACCACAACTTTAGGAATTTAAAACTCGGCAACGACAAAAGGCAGAGCTAAGCACTGTCGGCGAATTAAGGGAGCTATAAAGTTTCATTTAGTTGTACATTTGTTCGCTTGAGGCGCTGTTGACTAGGCGTCAGCGTCAGTTGATGCTACGATGGCGACCGCTCAACAGAAAGCTTTTTGTGTTATTGAGTACGGCAGAAGTGAATCGACGACAGTTGTTCAGCGTGCATTTCGAACGAAGTATGGTGTTAAACCTCCTGATAGGTGGTGTATTAAACGTTGGTATAAACTGTTTACAGAGGATGGGTGTTTGTGCAAAGGGAAAAGTTCTGGACGGCCGAGAACGAGTGATGAAAATGTAGCACGCATCCAGCAAGCATTTGTTCGCAGCCCAGGAAAATCGACTCGCAGAGCTAGCAGAGAGCTGCAAATTCCACAATCAACTGTATGGAGAGTCCTACGAAAAAGGTTAGTTATGAAACCTTATCGTCTGAAATTGGTTCAAGCACTGTCTGCAGCTGATAAGATTAAAAGAATCGATTTGTGTGATCTTATCCTTGCTCAAATGGAAACAGATGAATCTTTTGTTTCAAAGATTGTGTTTAGTGATGAAGCAACTTTCCACACTAACGGGAAAGTCAACCGTCACAATGTCTGTATATGGGGCACTGAGAATGCGCGGGAAACAACTCAGTATGAACGTGACTCGCCTAAGGTGAACGTTTTCTGTGCCATTTCAGCCAATAAAGTTTTTGGTCCCTTTTTGTTCGAAGGTGCTACTGTAACTGGACTACAGTATCTGGAGATGTTAGAGACTTGGCTGTTCCCTCAGCTCGAACAAGAAGCACAACAATTCATATTTCAGCAGGATGGAGCGCCACCACATTGGCACTTATCTGTCTGTAACTACCTGAACGTCAACTACCCGAGGCGATGGATCGGCCGCCAGGCAGCCCGTGACAGAGCACTTCATCACTGGCCTCCAAGAAGCCCTGATCTTACCCCCTGCGATTTTTTCTTATGGGGGTATGTTAAGGATATGGTGTTTCGGCCACCTCTCCCAGCCACCATTGATGATTTGAAACGAGAAATAACAGCAGCTATCCAAACTGTTACGCCTGATATGGTACAGAGAGTGTGAAACGATTTGGAGTATCGGGTTGATATTGCTCGAGTGTCTGGAGGGGGCCATATTGAACATCTCTGAACTTGTTTTTGAGTGAAAAAAAACCTTTTTAAATACTCTTTGTAATGATGTATAACAGAAGGTTATATTATATTTCTTTCATTAAATACACATTTTTAAAGTTGAGGTATTCTTTTTGAATCACCCTGTATAATACTACATAACACTATGTTAGGTGAGAACTAGAGCATTTTAGGCATTCCGGCTTATCAGTGAAGAAGCGTGCGAAAGTGTTTGAGTTTTTCCGAATATTATTTCATTCTATCTAAAAATTAAATGACATTACTAGCTATATTGTTTCTCTGATCGTCTCTTTTTTGAGTCTAAACTTTAAGTAGGCTGTTAGGTTTTTATGTTGGCAACGCCACATAGCGCTCTGTATGAAAATCGCTGACTGCGCTGTGTGCAGTCTGTGGCTGGTTGGCATTGTTGGAATATTCGCTATTGTAGTGTTGGGCAGTTGGGTGTGAACAGCGCGTAGCGTTGGGCAGTTGGAGGTGAGCTGCCAGCAGTGGTGGATGTGGAGAGAGAGAGAGATGGCGGAGTTTTGAGCGGACGATCGGGACTTGTGTCCGTCAGAAAAAGGAAATTTGTTTAATTGGATGTCACAAAATTATATAATGACTTCTGAACGCTATTAAGGTAAATACATTCTTTTTTCTCTACCAAAATCTTTCATTTGCTAACTATGCCCATCAGTAGTTAGTGCCTTCAGTAGTTAGAATCTTTTATTTTGCTGGAAGTATTGGCACTCGCTGTATTGCAGTTGTTCGAGTAACAAAGATTTTTGTGAGGTAAGTGATTCATGAAAGGTAAAGGTTATTGTTAGTCAGGGCCATTCTTTTGTAGGGATTATTGAAAGTCAGATTGCGTTACGCTAAAAAAAATATTGTGTGTCAGTTTAGTGATGATCAGAATAAGTTAAGAGAAAACTGTTCGAGTACGTTGAGTTTTTCTCAACTGTTAGAAACTCAAATGACGTAGAAGATTACTAGCAACGTGATTCATAATTTTTCAGAGGTTCATTGCAGGTTAGTTGGTCCAGTTGGCTGGACAATGCTGCCCAAGTTAAATGCGCCAGTAAAGCTGTTGTCCCACATCAACGCTTTGTGCATAACACAGCATAAAGCGTATCCTTATGATACTAGTTGACTGTACTGGAGACAGCTTCGTTTCCGCTCCACTTGAATCGAAATCCAATGAGATTCAGGCAAACGCGGAAGAATACATGATGTAATGTTTTCGTCAGGTTAATTCTTAAGATGAACACAGTATAATCGTTGAAGCAAAATCGAGTGTACTGTAGTGTTTGATATACACTACCTAATCAAAAGGGTCCAGACATCTGTTAGTGGAAATTAATATGCGTTGTGTCCACCATTCGCCGCTATGACGGCCTGGTCTCTGCTGGGGACTCTCTCATTAAGGTGTCTCAATGTCTTGTGGAATGACAGCCGATGTTGTTGTTGTTGTTGTTGTTGTTGTTGTTTTCAGTCCTGAGACTGGTTTGATGCAGCTCTCCATGCTACTCTATCCTGCGCAAGCTTCTTCATCTCCCAGTACTTACTGCAACCTACATCCTTCTGTATCTGCTTAGCGTATTCATCTCTTGGTCTCCCTCTACGATTTTTACCCTCCACGCTGCCCTCCAAATACTAAATTTGTGATCCCTTGATGTCTCAGAACATGTCCTACCAACCGGTCCCTTCTTCTTGTCAAGTTGTGCCACAAACTTCTCTTCTCCCCGATTCTATTCAATACCTCCTCATTAGTTATGTGATCTACCCATCTAATTTTCAGCATTCATCTGTAGCACCACATTTCGAAAGCTTCTATTCCATACATGGCTACACTCCATACAAATACTTTCAGAAACGACTTCCTGACACTTAAATGTATACTCGATGTTAACAAATTTCTCTTCTTCAGCTCATGCTTCCCCAAAACTCCATACCAGAGAAGGGACGCTGAGGTCTGGACAGAAATCGACGTTAAAACTCGTTTCAAACGTGTTCCATTGGTCTCATGTCGGGAGAGACTAGTCCATTTCACAATGCATTTTACTGTTCACAGTTCATTCCCTTACAGTCGCCAGTTATGATTGGGTACGTTGTTACGCTGATACAGTCAACGTCTCGAAACTGTTCCTCTACCACAGTACACAATGATGTGAAAAATGTTCACCTCCTCTTGTGTGTTTGCGGGCGAGAGTGGCCGAGCGGTTCTAGGCGCTTCAGTCTGGAACCGCGCGACCGCTCCAGTCGCAGGTTCGAATCCTGCCTCGGCCATGGAAGTGTGTGATGTACTTAGGTTAGTTAGGTTTAAGTAGTTCTAGGTTTTAGGGGACTGATGACCTCAGATGTTAAGTCCCATAGTGCTCAGAGCCATTTGATCCATTTTTGAACCTCCCGTCTTTTCGTTTCCTTAGCGCAATAAGGTGTCCAGACCGTAACCACGAAGAACATCCCCTAACTGTATCACTAACTTCTGCGTATTTCACCGTTGGCACACAAATACGTGATGACAAGTAACATTCTCCAGACATTAGCCAAACCCAAACCGTTCAGTCGGACTGGAACGGGGTATAGCGTGATTCATCACTCCAGATCACTCGTTTCGAGTCATTCACTGTCCAGTGGGGTCTCTCTTTACAGCACTTTAAGCATCACTTGGCACTTATCACAGATATGTGTAGCTTATGAAGGGCTGTTCGACAGTCGTACCGCATTCTTTCTAACTCGCTACAGAGTCAGTGTACCATCTGGCATGCTGCCCACAGTGATTCATCCCGCAGAGTTAACGATATTTTTACAACCACTCTCTGTAGTACGTGAGGTCTACCTGCTCTTGGTTTAGCTGCTGTTGATCCTCCGTGTTTCCTTCCAGAATCACATCACTAACAGTCAACTTTGGCAACTTTGGAAGGGTTGAAATGGATTTGTTGCTCAGTTGACATCCAATAAATATCACAGGTTAAGATACATAAGAAAGGAAACCCAGTCCGTCCAATTGTTAACAATTAGTCATCGCCATGTTGTAAACTAAACAAGTTTCTTAACAACTAACTTAAAGCGGTGTACACTTTCTCTACCAATTCTGGGTGAAAAACAGTTCTGACCTTGCCAATGCGATTGAGGATATACATATTCCAAATAACGCGACACTAGCTTCCCTAGATGTAAAAAACCTCTACAGTAGTGTCCCCATAAAGGAAACTATTCAGATTATTAAACGTAATCTACTAACTCATAACAAGATTAGACTGCAGAATTGACAGAATTAATGGAACTTTTAGAATTTGCGTGAACTTATAACTATTTTGCATTCAATGACAAAATATATCAACAAAAAGATGGCCTTGGGATGGGTAACAGTTTGGCTGGTACGTTAGAAGACATTTTCGTGAACGACTTAGAATGTAAGTTCTTTGCTAAGTTTCCACGACTGAAAGACAAGACCATATATTATAGACGTTATGTCGATGACATCTTGTTACTGTTAGCGGGGGACGAGAATGAGGTTACCGCATTTGCTCAAGCCATAGGCAGCATGCACCAAAAAATAGCGTTTATTACAGAAATAGAAGACGCGGGCTCAATTAACTATTTAGATCTTACCATTAGAAGGTTGATAACAGACATAAATTTTCTATTTTCAGAAAGCCTACATGTACAAATACTATTATTGGAGCCAGTTCATGCCATCCGCCTCGATATAAAAGGGCTTTTTTCACCTCTATGATTCACCGACTTTTCAGATTACCATTGGCCGACAGTGACATATGCCAAGAACTTAGTATATTAAAGCAAATTGCAGTAGCCAACGGTTTTTCAGCTAGAGATGTTATGCGCCCATACAATAGGATAAAAAGAAAGTAAATAATAGGCCGACCCACAATCATCTACAAAAAGAAAGAATAAGGAAAACCTGAAAACTATTCCGATGAAATTTTACGGAAAAATGTCCCAAGAAATAGAAAAGTGAAACTTCCTGGCAGATTAAAACTGTGTGCCCGACCGAGACTCGAACTCGGGACCTTTGCCTTTCGCGGGCAAGCGCTCTACCAACTGAGCTACCGAAGCACGACTCACGCCTGGTACTCACAGCTTTACTTCTGCCAGTACCTCGTCTCCTACCTTCCAAACTTTACAGAAGCTCTCCTGCGAACCTTGCAGAACTAGCACTCCTGAAAGAAAGGATATAGCGGAGACATGGCTTAGCCACAGCCTGGGGGATGTTTCCAGAATGAGATTTTCACTTTGCAGCGGAGTGTGCGCTGATATGAAACTTCCTGGCAGATTAAAACTGTGTGCCCGACCGAGACTCGAACTCGGGACCTTTGCCTTTCGCGGGCAAGTGCTCTACCAACTGAGCTACCGAAGCACGGCTCACGCCTGGTACTCACAGCTTTACTTCTGCCAGTACCTCGTCTCCTACCTTCCAAACTTTACAGAAGCTCTCCTGCGAACCTTGCAGAACTAGCACTCCTGAAAGAAAGGATATTGCGGAGACATGGCTTAGCCACAGCCTGGGGGATGTTTCCAGAATGAGATTTTCACTCTGCAGCGGAGTGTGCGCTGATATGAAATTTCGTGGCAGATTAAAACTGTGTGCCCGACCGAGACTCGAACTCGGGACCTTTGCCTTTCGCGGGCAAGCGCTCTACCAACTGAGCTACCGAAGCACGACTCACGCCTGGTACTCACAGCTTTACTTCTGCCAGTACCTCGTCTCCTACCTTCCAAACTTTACAGAAGCTCTCCTGCGAACCTTGCAGAACTAGCACTCCTGAAAGAAAGGATATAGCGGAGACATGGCTTAGCCACAGCCTGGGGGATGTTTCCAGAATGAGATTTTCACTTTGCAGCGGAGTGTGCGCTGATATGAAACTTCCTGGCAGATTAAAACTGTGTGCCCGACCGAGACTCGAACTCGGGACCTTTGCCTTTCGCGGGCAAGTACTCTACCAACTGAGCTACCGAAGCACGGCTCACGCCTGGTACTCACAGCTTTACTTCTGCCAGTACCTCGTCTCCTACCTTCCAAACTTTACAGAAGCTCTCCTGCGAACCTTGCAGAACTAGCACTCCTGAAAGAAAGGATATAGCGGAGACATGGCTTAGCCACAGCCTGGGGGATGTTTCCAGAATGAGATTTTCACTTTGCAGCGGAGTGTGCGCTGATATGAAACTTCCTGGCAGATTAAAACTGTGTGCCCGACCGAGACTCGAACTCGGGACCTTTGCCTTTCGCGGGCAAGTGCTCTACCAACTGAGCTACCGAAGCACGACTCACGCCCGGTACTCACAGCTTTACTTCTGCCAGTACCTCGTCTCCTACCTTCCAAACTTTACAGAAGCTCTCCTGCGAACCTTGCTGAACTAGCACTCCTGAAAGAAAGGATATAGCGGAGACATGGCTTAGCCACAGCCTGGGGGATGTTTCCAGAATGAGATTTTCACTTTGCAGCGGAGTGTGCGCTGATATGAAACTTCCTGGCAGATTAAAACTGTGTGCCGGACCGAGACTCGAACTCGGGACCTTTGCCTTTCGCGGGCAAGTGCTCTACCAACTGAGCTACCGAAGCACGACTCACGCCCGGTACTCACAGCTTTACTTCTGCCAGTATCTCGTCTCCTACCTTCCGAACTTTACAGAAGCTCTCCTGCGAACCTTGCTGAACTAGCACTCCTGAAAGAAAGGATATTGCGGAGACATGGCAAAGGTCCCGAGTTCGAGTCTCGGTCGGGCACACAGTTTTAATCTGCCAGGAAGTTTCATATCAGCGCACACTCCGCTGCAGAGTGAAAATCTCATTCTGGAAATAGAAAAGTGTTTGAATAAATCTAAGGTTAGATGTGGTTTTCAAGTTAACAACACTCTGAAACTCCGTTTAGAACACAGTTTGAGTAAAGAATCTGATAAATTTGACGGTTCTGGGGTTTACAATATCATTTATAGTAGTTGTGACAAATTTTACATCGGTCATACTGGCCGCTCTTTTAAAATTAGATTCAGGGAGCATTTGCAAGCACATAACAAAACTGCATTAGGAATGCACTTAGCAGAAAGCGGCCACACTGTAGACAATACCGAGAGTTGTATGCGTATTTTACACAGGGCAGAGGAGGGTCGCGCTCCCGACTTGTTGGAGGAGATAGAAATTTGCAAAGCCAAAAGGCATGAGCCCACTAGGGTACTCAATGGACAAAGCGATTTTGTACCCAACGCCTACTTTGCTTTATTTAATAACATACTACGATACGATATACATTGCTGTTTTATGTTAAAAAACACACTGCTCACTGGATGTATATACACTCCTGGAAATGGAAAAAAGAACACATTGACACCGGTGTGTCAGACCCACCATACTTGCTCCGGACACTGCGAGAGGGCTGTACAAGCAATGATCACACGCACGGCACAGCGGACACACCAGGAACCGCGGTGTTGGCCGTCGAATGGCGCTAGCTGCGCAGCATTTGTGCACCGCCGCCGTCAGTGTCAGCCAGTCTGCCGTGGCATACGGAGCTCCATCGCAGTCTTTAACACTGGTAGCATGCCGCGACAGCGTGGACGTGAACCGTATGTGCAGTTGACGGACTTTGAGCGAGGGCGTATAGTGGGCATGCGGGAGGCCGGGTGGACGTACCGCCGAATTGCTCAACACGTGGGGCGTGAGGTCTCCACAGTACATCGATGTTGTCGCCAGTGGTCGGCGGAAGGTGCACGTGCCCGTCGACCTGGGACCGGACCGCAGCGACGCACGGATGCACGCCAAGACCGTAGGATCCTACGCAGTGCCGTAGGGGACCGCACCGCCACTTCCCAGCAAATTAGGGACACTGTTGCTCCTGGGGTATCGGCGAGGACCATTCGCAACCGTCTTCATGAAGCTGGGCTACGGTCCCGCACACCGTTAGGCCGTCTTCCGCTCACGCCCCAACATCGTGCAGCCCGCCTCCAGTGGTGTCGCGACAGGCGTGAATGGAGGGACGAATGGAGACGTGTCGTCTTCAGCGATGAGAGTCGCTTCTGCCTTGGTGCCAATGATGGTCGTATGCGTGTTTGGCGCCGTGCAGGTGAGCGCCACAATCAGGACTGCATACGACCGAGGCACACAGGGCCAACACCCGGCATCATGGTGTGGGGAGCGATCTCCTACACTGGCCGTACACCACTGGTGATCGTCAAGGGACACTGAATAGTGCACGGTACATCCAAACCGTCATCGAACCCATCGTTCTACCATTCCTAGACCGGCAAGGGAACTTGCTGTTCCAACAGGACAATGCACGTCCGCATGTATCCCGTGCCACCCACCGTGCTCTAGAAGGTGTAAGTCAACTACCCTGGCCAGCAAGATCTCCGGATCTGTCCCCCATTGAGCATGTTTGGGACTGGATGAAGCGTCGTCTCACGCGGTCTGCACGTCCAGCACGAACGCTGGTCCAACTGAGGCGCCAGGTGGAAATGGCATGGCAAGCCGTTCCACAGGACTACATCCAGCATCTCTACGATCGTCTCCATGGGAGAATAGCAGCCTGCATTGCTGCGAAAGGTGGATATACACTGTACTAGTGCCGACATTGTGCATGCTCTGTTGCCTGTGTCTATGTGCCTGTGGTTCTGTCAGTGTGATCATGTGATGTATCTGACCCCAGGAATGTGTCAATAAAGTTTCCCCTTCCTGGGACAATGAATTCACGGTGTTCTTATTTCAATTTCCAGGAGTGTAGTTCACGTTCAAAGTCACTGAGCTCTCCAGGGCGACCAATACTGCTGTTGCTGCTCCTTCACTGACTGTACGACACTCCCCGCCTCCTTTTATAGCCGGCCGCTGTGACCGCGCGGTTCTAGGCACTTCAGTCCGGAACCGCGCTGCTGCTACGGTCGCAGGTTCGAAACCTGCCTCGGACATGTGTGTGATGTCCTTAGGTATAAGTAGTTCTGATGACCTCGGACGTTAAGTCCCATAGTGCCTAGAGCCATTTGAACCTGTTTTTATAATGGCGCGTCCGCCTCTACTGACATCTAGTGGTCAGAATGAGATTTTCACTCTGCAGCGGAGTGTGCGCTGATATGAAACTTCCTGGCAGATTGAAACTGTGTGCCCGACCGAGACTCGAACTCCGGACCTTTGCCTTTCGCGGGCAAGTGCTCTACCAACTGAGCTACCGAAGCACGACTCACGCCCGGTACCCACAGCTTTACTTCTGCCAGTATCTCGTCTCCTACCTTCCAAAGCTGTGGGTACCGGGCGTGAGTCGTGCTTCGGTAGCTCAGTTGGTAGAGCACTTGCCCGCGAAAGGCAAAGGTCCCGAGTTCGAGTCTCGGTCGGGCACACAGTTTTAATCTGCCAGGAAGTTTCATCTAGTGGTCAATTCCGCAATGTATATGGGTGTCCGCATACTTTTGATCAACTGTGTATGCCGTCTCACTTTAAGTCAGATGTCAATCCTCTTCAACCACGTTTTCCACATCCTACATGGTTTTTTGTTACAACATCCGACACTGGCTGGGCGTTCGAAAGCCATCGATGGAGCACAAGCAGACGATTTCTGAACACGAACTACAATAGTCTTTTCTGTGGGTGACTGATTACTAGGAGGTCGATAACTCGATTCCCCGCATTTAGGAGAACTGTAAAAATCATCTGACTAAAATCTTCACGTGAGACTTTCACTTTGTCACGTCACTGAATCATTTTAGATGATCACTATAAAGAACTCCAGTCGGCCAGATCCAGATCTACTGTCGTTTTAACAAACAACAAATGAAGAACTTTAAAACAGGAGCAGTGTGCCCTCGATAGCGCCATATAGTAAGCTAAAACCGCGATCCTTGTACTTTTTTTGTTTGACAAATGGCAATACAAAAGCAGCACGAAAGCTCCTCTTTGCTGCTTTGCTCGGCTCGTATCTTTCGGAATCTCCCGTCTGCCAGCCCTGCGTTTGCCCATGCTCTCGGTCTGGCGATCAAATAACAGGACACCATCTCTCTCTCCCCGCACGCGGACACCCGGTGTATTTTCGCGCTATCCACGAGTGAAGTGTTTACTCCGCCAAAAACGTGACTAATGCTCGCATTAACTGAGCAGCCGTGCAAAACGAAACCGACAAGCTGTGTACAGAAACAGAACGAGCAAATGCGTAGACGCCACGAATGCTTCCGCTAAATGCGTAGTCGCCACGAATTCTTCGGCTATTTCGGTGAACCGAAGGGAATTTTCCCTGCTGTTCACGGGATTTGAGTTCTGTCATTACTTCGACGTCCAAGTCCACACTGCCGCTCTAAAGTGCTGCACACCTTTGTTTGTAAGGATGTTCTCTTGTTAGTGACATATGTTCACGCAGAAATGTATATGTAGCCGGCCGAAGTGGCCGTGCGGTTCTAGACGCTGCAGTCTGGAACCACGAGACCGCTACGGTCGCAGGTTCGAATCCTGCCTCGGGCATGGATGTGTGTGATGTCCTTAGGTTAGTTAGGTTTAACTAGTTTTGAGTTCTAGGGGACTAATGACCTCAGGTGTTGAGTCCCATAGTGCTCAGAGCCATTTGAACCTGGCTCTGAGCACTATGGGACTAAACTTCTAAGGTCATCAGTCCCCTAGAACTTAGAACTACTTAAATCTAACTAACCTAAGGACATCACACACATCCATGCCCGAGGCAGGATTCGAACCTGCGACCGTAGCGGTCGCGCGGTTCCAGACTGCAGCGCCTAGAACCGCTCGGCTACTCCGGCCGGCCCATTTGAACCATTTGAAATGTATATGTACACTGAGGCTCCAAAGAAATTGGTATAGGCATGCGTATTCAAATACAGAGATATGTAAACAGCCAGAATACGGCGCTGCGGTCAGCAACGACTATATAAGGCGACAGGTGTCTGGCGTAGTTGTCAGATCGAATACTGCTGCAAAAATGGCAGGTTATTATGATTTAAGTTTGGAAATTGGAAGTTTGTCGTAAGTTCTTATGCGGCAAACTGCCGATGTCATCGGTCCCTAAGCTTACACTACTTAATCTAACTTAAAAACTAACTTACGCTAAGGACAACACACACCCATGCCCGTGTGAAGACTTGAACCTCCGACGGAGGGAGCCGTGAGGACTGTGATAAGGCGCCTCAGAACGCGGCGCGACTTAAGTGAATTTGAGCGTAGTACTATAGCCGGCGCACGAGCGATGGGACCAGGCCCCCACAACCGCACGAGTGGTCGACTGTGAAGAGCGGACAAATTGAATAGCTGGGCGGCGGCCATTAGAGTGGTAAACTGACGCGCGGAGTTCCAGTGTTTATACATCGCTTTTGGTTATAAAATGCCTTCCCTTGAGTTAGGTCGCAAACATAATGCCTCATTTAAATACGTTACTACAATACACATTTTAATTTATGAACAAACAGCAACTAGTCACTGTTTATGAATTTATCTTACGTACTACATGCAATCTGCCGTAGCTAAAAGTTACGTACTGAACCCCTAGCATTTTTCGTAGTTCGTTTACGATAGATGTACGCAAAATGTGTCAAACTACTCGAAGATTTGCCCACTATATTAATAGATATTTTCTGACTCTACCTTGCTTTAGGTTTTATGACGAGAAGTGCGTTATATATGGCATAGTGCTTTGGCAACTGACGACCAAATTATCAAGTTTCAACCTAATCTAGACCATGAAAACACTATCGATCAGCGAACTTTCTTCAAAATGATCAGAACATATAAAATGGTATTCTGTCGGTCGGAAATCTTGCCTCCTGACAGCGTGTAACCATTTTTGTAACAGCTGTCGTTTTGAGAAAGGAAACCTGCAACTAGATGCACAGCCATTACGCTAATACCGTGTTACAAAAACATTTATTAAGGAAGTACACTGACATACAAAACAACTTAAAATATTCACATACCTGTGAAATGTAATATTCGTTCCTTTCTCGAATTTAATTGTACAATTAATCGCTGCACAACTCTTCACCATTGTACTTCTTTTGATTGGAACGTACAGACAGTAGAATTACGAGTAACAAATACTGTATGTACGCCCCAACAAATATACAACGTTGAATCAGGGTCTTCATAAACAACAATACTAGACAACACATCAGACTACAACCACTATAATGGCGTCCAGCGGAAGGTTCAAATTATCCAGCGACTGCAGCGCCATCAGTGAGTCAAGTTATTTTTACAAGGTCTTTGGATGGGACACAGCATCTCTGAGGTAACCATCAAGTAGAGATTTTCCCGTACGACCATTTCACGGGTGTACCGTGAATATCAGGAACATCAAATCTCCGACATCGCTGCGGCCGGAAAAAGATCTTGCAAGGATGGGACCAACGACGACTGAAGAGAATCTTTCAACGTGACGGAAGTGCAGCTCTTCCGCAGACTGCTGCAGATTTCAGTAATGGGCCATCAAAAAATGTCAGCTTGCGAAGCATTCAACGAAACATCGTCGATATGGGCTTTCGGAGCGGAAGGCCCACTCGTGTACCCTTGATGACTGCACGTCACAAAGCTTTACGCCTCACCTGGGCCCATTAACATCGACATTGGACTGTTGATGACTGGGAACGTGTCTCCTGGACGAGTCTCGTTTAAAATTGTATCGAGCGGATGGACGTGTAGGGGTATAGAGACAACTTCATTAATCCATAGACCCTGCAGGGAACTGTTCAAAGTGGGGAAGGCTCTGTATTGGTGTGGGGCGTATACAGTTTGAGTGATATGAAGCTCCTGATTCGTCTAGATACGAGTCTGACAGGGGAAACGTACGTAAGCATCCTCTCTGATCACCTGCCTCCATTCATTTCCATTGTGCATTCCGACGGACTTGGGCAATTCCAGCGGGACAATGCGACATCCCACACGTCGAGAATTGCTACATAGTGCCTTCAGGAACATTCGTCTAGTTTAAACACTTCCGCTGGCCACCAAACTCCCTAGACATTAACATTATTGGGCATATCTGGGATACCTTACAACGTGCTATTCATAAGAGATCTCCACCCCTTCTTACTCTTACGGATTTATGGGCAGCCCTGCAGGACTCATGGAGTCAGTTCCCTGCACCACTACTTCAGACATTAGTCGAGTCCGTGTCACGCCGTGGTGCAGTACATCTCGCGGGGGCCCCTCACGGTATTAGGCAGGTGTACCAGTTTCTTTGGCTCTTCAATTAGTCGTCGCGATCAAAAGACAGGACGTAGTGAAAAGCACCACAAAAACGAGCCAAAGAATAAATCAGAATGAATAAAAGAACTAGAGAGAGAGATGCAAAGCAAACTAAACAAGCCTTACGGGAACGGATCCGATGTATGTTGCCAGGAGCCGTGGCGGGCGGCTGCCAGCAGAATATAGTACTGACCGCGCGTGCGTGACAGACAAGTGAACAGCTGGCGCCTGTATTGGCGACATAATGACTTGTACGTTGTTACGCTTAAGTCTATCTGGAGGCATCAAGGGCACTCCACGGTAGGAAATCAGAGACACAATGCAGATAGCAGGCAAAAGTGGTATCGTTTGGGTTGTTTGGTTTGATGCAGCTCTCCATGCTACTCTATCCTGTGCAAGCTTCTTCATCTCCCAGTACTTACTGCAACCTACATCCTTCTGAATCTGCTTAGTGTATTCATCTCTTGGTCTCCCTCTACGATTTTTACCCTCCACGCTGCACTCCAATACTAAATTTGTGACCCCCTGATGCCTCAGAACATGTCCTACCAACCAGTCCCTTCTTCTTGTCAAGTTGTGCCACAAACTCCTCTTCTCCCCAATTCTATTCAATACCTCCTCATTAGTTATGTCATCTACCCATCTAATCTTCAGCATTCACCTGTAGCACCACATTTCAAAAGCTTCTATTCTCTTCTTGTCCAAACTATTTATCGTCCATGTTTCACTTCCATACAGGGCTACACTCCATACAAATACTTTCAGAAACGACTTCCATACACTTAAATCTATACTCGGTGTTAACAAATTTCTCTTCTTCAGAAACACTTTCCTTGCCATTGCCAGTCTACATTTTATATCCTCTCTACTTCGACCATCATCAGTTATTTTGCTCCCCAAATAGCAAAACTCCTTTACTACTTCAAGTGTCATTTCCTAATCTAATTCCCTCAGCGTCACCCGACTTAATTCGCCTACATTCCATTATCATCGTTTTGCTTTTGTTGATGTTCATCTTATATCCTCCTTTCAAGACGCTATCCATTCCATTCAACTTCTCTTCCAAGTCATTTGCTGTCTCTGACGGAATTACAATGTCATCGGCGAACCTAAACGTTTTTATTTCTTCTCCATTGACTTTAATACCTACTCCGAATTTTTCTTTTGTTTCCTTTACTGCTTGTTCAATATACAGATTGAACAACATCTGGGAGAGGCTACAACCGTGTCTCACTCCCTTCCCAACCACTGCTTCCCTTTCATGCCCCTCGACTCTTATAACTGCCATCTGGTTTCTGTACAAATTGTAAATAGCCTTTCGCTCCCTGTATTTTACCCCTGCCACCTTTATAATTTGAAAGAGTATTCCAGTCAACATTGTCAAAAGCTTTCTCTAAGTACACAAATGCTACAAATGTAGGTTTGCCTTTCCTTAATCTATTTTCTAAGATAAGTCGTAGGGTCAGTATTGCCTCACGTGTACCAACATTTCTGCGTAATCCAAACTGATCTTCGCCGAGGTCGGCTTCTACCAGTTTTTCCATTCGTCTGTAAATAATTCGCGTTAGTATTTTGCAGCTGTGACTTATTAAACTGATAGTTCGGTAATGTTCACATCTGTCAACAACGGCTTTCTTTGGTATTGGAATTATTATATTCTTCTTGAAGTCTGAGGGTATTTCGCCTGTCTCACATATCTTGCTCACCAGATGGTAGAGTTTTGTCATGACTGGCTCTCCCAAGGCCGTCAGTAGTTCCAATGGAATGTTGTCTATTCCCGGGGCCTTGTTTCGACTCAGGTCTTTCACTGCTCTGTCAAACTCTTCACGCAGTATCATATCTCCAATTTCATCTTCATCTGCATCCTCTTCCATTTCCATAATATTGTCCTCAAGTACATCGCCCTTGTATAGACCTTCTATATACTCCTTCCACCTTTCTGCTTTCCCTTGTTTGCTTAGAACTCTGTTTCCATTTGAGCGCTTGATATTCATACAAGTGGTTCTCTTTTCTCGAAAGGTCTCTTTACTTTTTCTGTAGGCAATATCTATCTAACCCCTAGTGAGATAAGCCTCTACATCCTTACATTTGTCCTCTAGCCATCCCTGCTTAGCCATTTTGCACTTCCTGTCGATCTCATTTTTGAGACGTTTGTATTCCCTTTTGCCTGCTTCATTTACTGCATTTTTATATTTTCTCCTTTCATCAATTAAATTCAATATTTCTTCTGTTACCCAAGGATTTCTACTAGCCCTTGTCTTTTTACCTACTTGATCCTCTGCTGCCTTCACTACTTCATCCCTCAGAGCTACCCATTCTTCTTCTACTGTATTTCTTTCCCCCATTCCTGTCATTTATTCCCTTACGCTCTCCCTGCAACTCTGTACAACCGCTGGTTTAGTCAGTTTATCCAGGTGCCATCTACTTAAATTCCCACCTTTTTGCAGTTTCTTCAGTTTTAATCTACAGTTCATAACCAATAGATCGTGGTCAGAGTCCACATCTGCCACTGGAAATGTCTTACAATTTAAAACCTGGTTCCTAAATCTCTGTCTTACCATTATATAATCTATCTGATACCTTCTAGTATCTACAGGATTCTTCCATGTATACAACCTTCTTTTATGATTCTTGAACCAAGTGTTAGCTATGATTAAGTTATGCTCTGTGCAAAATTCTACCAGATGGCTTCCTCTTTCATTTCTCTCCCCCAATCCATATTCACCTACTATGTTTCTTTCTCTCCCTTTTCCTACTCTCGAATTCCAGTCACCCATGACTATTAAATTTTCGTCTCCCTTCACTACCTGAATAATTTCTTTTATCTCATCATACATTTCATCAATTTCTTCATCATCTGCATAGCTAGTTGGCATATAAACTTGTACTACTGTAGTAGGCGTGGGCTTCGTGTCTATCTTGGCCACAATAATGCGTTCACTATGCTGTTTGTAGTAGCTTATCCGCACTCCAATCTTTTTATTCATTATTAAACCTACTCCAGCATTACCCCCTATTTGATTTTGTATTTGTAACTCTGTATTCCTCCTGCCACCGAACTCCACTAATTCCCACTATATCTAACTTCAAACCTATCCATTTCTCTTTTTAGATTTTCTAACCTACCTGCCCGATTAATGGATCTGACATTCCACGCTCCGATCCGTAGAACGCCAGTTTTCTTTCTCCTGATAACGACGTCCTCTTGAGTAGTCCCCGCCCGGAGATCCGAATGGGGGACTATTGTACCTCCGGAATATTTTACCCAAGAGGACGCCATCATAATTTAACCATACAGTAAAGCTGCATGCCCTCAAGAAAAATTACGGCCGTAGTTTCCCCTTGCTTTCAGCCGTTCGCAGTACCAGAACAGCAAGGCTATTTTGGTTAGTGTTACAAGGCTAGATCAGTCAATCATCCAGACTGTTGCCCCTGCAACTACTGAAAAGGCTGCTACCCCTCTTCAGGAACCACACGTTTGTCTGGCCTCTCAACAGATACCCCTCCGTTGTGGTTGCACCTACGGTACGGCCATTTGTATCGCTGAGGCACGCAAGCCTCCCCATCAACGGCAAGGTCCATGGTTCATGGGGTAAGTCGTTTGGGTTACCGGAGATAAATACACTGATGCTCATAAATTAAGTAAAAAGCTGATACATAGTGAAGCAACGCTCTGGTGGGAGGTTTGCGGGTTTAAATCATCTCGGGGTATGATCATACGGTGCATTTGACCTGTGGTCGTCGCACGGTGGCGATGGCAGCAGTCCACATACGCCGAGGTGTGTTGGTGCATGTCAGAGTACGGTGCAGCGAGTAAGTGTGCAGACGTTTTCAGGCGTGCTAATGGTGACTACTGTGTGTTGAAAATTGCTCATAGAACACATATTGACGTTATGAGGGGTAGAATACTAGGGCGACTGGAGGCTGGTCAAACATAGGACGGCGTAGCACAGGCCCTGCGTGTGCCACAAAGTGTGATCTCAAGATTATGGCAACGATTCGAGCAGACAGGAAACGTGTCCAGGTGCTATAGTACGGGACGTCCACAGTGTACAACACCACAAGAAGACCGATATCTCACCATCAGTGCCCGCAGACGGCCACGGAGTACTGCAGGTAGCCTTGCTCGGGACCTTATCGCAGGCACTGGTATAGTTGTCTCCAGACACCCAGTGTACAGACGTCTGAAAAGACATGGTTTATTCGCCTGTAGACCTGCCAGGTGCATTCCACTGACCCCTGGTCACAGGAGAGCCCGTAAAGACTGGTGTCAAGAACACAGTACATGGTCATTGGAATAGTGGCCCCAGGTTATGTTCACGGACGAGTCCAGGTATAGTCTGAACAGTGATTCTCACCGGGTTTTCATCTGGCGTGAACCAGGAACCAGACACCAACCCTTTAATGTCCCTGAAAGGGACCTGTATGGAGGTCGTGGTTTGATGGTGTGGGGTGGGATTATTATTGGTGCACGTACACCCCTGCATGTCTTTGACAGAGGAACTGTAACAGGTCAGGTGTATCGGGACGTCATTTTGCACCAGTATGTCCGCCTTTTCACGGGTGCAATGGGTCCCACCTTGCTCCTGATGGATGAGAACGCACGGTCTCACCGTGCTGTCATCGCGGAGGAGTACCTTGAAACAGAAGATATCAGGGGAATGGAGTGGCCTGCCTGTTCTCCAGACCTAAACCCCATCGAGCACGTGTGGGATGCTCTCGGTCGACGCATCGCTGCACGTCTTCAAACCCCTACGACACTCCAGGAGCTCCGACAGGCACTGGTGCAAGAATGGGAGGCTATACCCCAGCAGCTGCTGGACCATCTGATCCGCAGTATGCCAACCCGTTGTGCGGCCTGTGTACGTGTGCATGGTGATCATATCCCATACTGATGTCGGGGTACATGCGCATGAAACGGTGGCGTTTTGTAGCACATGTGTTTCGGGACGATTTTCTCAACTTATTAAAAATACTGTGGACTTACAGATCAGTGTCGTGTGTGTTCCCTATGTGCCTATGTTATTAATGACAGTTTTGTGTAGTACCACGTTGTGTGACAATTATCCTTAATTTATGAGCGTGAGTGTAGTAACATTAGAGCCGTGCAAATTGCAAACGCTCTGTGCAGCTGTCGGACCGGTTGCAGGTTCGAATCCTGCCTCGGGCATGGGTGTGTGTGATGTCCTTAGGTTAATTAGGTTTAAGTACTCCTAAGTTCTAGGCGACTGATTACCTCAGATGTTAAGTCGCATAGTGCTCAGAGCCATTTGAACCATTTGAACAGGACTTGCAACATGCGGTCGTGCATTATCCTGCGGAAATGTAGGGTTTCGCAGGGATCGAATGAAGGGTAGAGCCACGGGTCGTAACACATCTGAAACATAACGTCCACTGTTCAAAGTGCCGTCAATGCGAACAAACGTGACCGAGACGTGTAACCAATGGCATCCCATACCATCACGCCGGGTGATACGCCAGTATGGTGATGACGAATACACGCTTCCAAACTGCGTTGACCGCGATGTCTCCAGACATGGATGCGACCATCATGATGCTGTAAACAGAACCTGGATTCATCCGAAAAAATACGTTTTGCCATTAGTGCACCAAGGTTCGTCGTTGAGTACACCATCGCAGGCGCTCCTGTCTGTGATGCAGCGTCGAGGGTAACCGCAGCCACGCTCTCCGAGCTGATAGTCCATGCTGCTGCAAACGTCGTCGAACTGTTAGTGCAGATGGTTGTTGTCTTGCAAACGTCCCCATCTGTTGACTCAGGGATCGAGATGTGGCTGCACTATCCGTTACAGCCACGCGGATAAATGCCTGTCATCTCGACTGCTAGTGATACGAGGCCGTTGGGATCCAGCACGGCGTTCCGTATTACCCTCCTGAACCCACCGATTCCATATTCTGCTAACAGTCATTGGATCTCGACAAACGCGAGCAGCAATGTCGCGATACGATAAACCGCAATCGCGATAGGCTACAACCCGACCTTTATCAAAGTCGGAAACGTGATGGTACGCATTTCTCCTCCTTACACGAGGCATCACAACAACGTTTCACCAGGCAACGCCGGTATGCTGTGTATGAGAAATCGGTTGGAAACGTTCCTCATGTCAGCACGTTGCAGGTGTCGCCACCGGCGCCAACCTTGTGTGAATGCTCTGAAAAGATAATCATTTGCATATCACCGCATCTTCTTCCCTTCGGTTAAATTTCGCGTCTGTAGCACGTCATCTTCGTGGTGTAGCAATTTTAATGGCCAGTAGTGTACTTCCGCCTACACATAGTAAGACGAATAATGCGTTACTGCTAGTGTGCACTATATTATAAACAAGATCAGAGGTACGGTGGGCTGGCAGAGATGGAGGGAGCGGTAACTTGCAGCTAACAGTTGGCGGCCGGCTGTGAGCTCAGACGCTCGCCATCGGCCACTTGACCAATCAAGGCACTTCAGCCGGCCGCAGGCGCGCCCTATTACTGGCCTGCGCTCATGTATGGATCTCAGGCATGGCCAGTGACACGCTGACCGTCACAGGTTCGGCGGTTGTATCAGAGGCGGGTCTCGAGTTCCACCCTGAAACTGTGTGATATGAGCAACTGGCCGCACATATTCGCCGTCTGAAGGATAAGCAGCATCCTTCTAGGCTTAATTGCCCTTTCAGTAGTTACTGCTTAAAACACCTTTCCATTCCTGAGACCGGTGTAAGGTTACCTACAGATTGTGCCACAAAGGTGCTGAAGCTAAAATTGATCAAATGAGCCCTCGCTCACAATTTTTTAGTCTTATTAACCAGGTTTCAACACTTCTAACAGTGCCTTCATCAGAATTTAAACGTTTACAGTGGCCATTAAAATTGCTACACCACGAAGATGACATGCTACAGACGCGAAATTTAACCGACAGGAAGATGCTGTGATATGTAAATGATTACCTTTTCAGAGCATTCACACAAGGTTGGTCCCGGTGGCGACACCTACAACTTGCTGACATGAGGAAGGTTTCCAACCGATTTCTCATACACAAACAGCAGTTGACTGGTGTTGTCTGGTGAAACGTTGTTGTGATGCCTCGTGTAAGGAGGAGAAATGCGTACCATCACGTTTCCGACTTTGATAAAGTTCGCATTGTAGCCTATCGCTATTGCGGTTTATCGTATCGCGACATTACTGCTCGCGTTGGTCGAGATCCAATGACTGTTAGCAGAATATGGAATCTGTGGGTTCAGGAGGGTAATGCGGAAAGCCGTGCTGGATCCCAACGGCCTCGTATCACTAGCAGTCGAGATGACAGGCATCTTATCCGCATGGCTGTAACGGCTCGTGCAGCCACGTCTCGATCCCTGAGTCAAGAGATGGGGACGTTTGCAAGCCAACAACCATCTGCACGGACAGTTCCACGACGTTTGCAGCAGCACGGACCATCAGCTCGGAGGCTGTGGCTGCGGTTACGCTTGACGCTGCATCACAGACAGGAGCCCATGTGATGGTGTACTTAACGAAGAACCTGGGTGCACGAATGGCAAAACGTCATTTTTTCGGATGAATCCAGGTGGTGGTCCCATCCGTGTTTGGCGACATCGCGGTGAACGCACATTGGAAGCGTGTATTCGTCATCGCCATACTGGCGTATCACCCGGTGTAATGGTATGGGATAGCATTGGTTACAGGTGTCGGTCACCTATTGTTCGCATTGGCGGCACTATGAACAGTGGACGTTACATCTCAGATTTGTTACGACCCGTGGCTCTACCCTTCATTCGATCCCTGCCAAACCCTGCATTTCAGCCGGATAATGCACGACCGCATGTTGCAGGTCCTGTACGGGCCTATCTGGATACAGAAAATGTTCGACAGCACATTCTCCAGATCTCTCACCAATTGAAAACGTCTGGCCAGTGGTGGCCGAGCAACTGGCTCGTCACAATACGCCAGTCACTACTCTTTATGAACTGTGGTATCATGTTGAAGCTGGATGGGCAGCTGTACCTGTACACGCCATCCAAGCTCTGTTTGACGGCGTATCAAGGCCGTTATTACGGCCAGAGGTAGTTGTTCTGGGTACTGATTCCTCAGGATCTATGCACCCATATTACGTGAAAATGTAATCACATGTCAGTTCTAGTGTAATATATTTGCCCAATGAATACCCGTTTATTATCTGCATATTTTCTTGGTGTAGCAATTTTAATGACCAGTAGTGTAAAAGTGTAAGTACTGACTAATAATACAAGACAGAGACATTACTTACATGTCACGTGTAAAATAGTAACAGGCCGGAAGGGCTTTAGTCACTTTTTTTAAAAAAAGGTTGCATGAAGGTGAGCTACTATGGGCTGCTCATACCTGTACAGCCATAGGTTGCAATGGACTGAAGTGCCCGCGTTAACAAGTGCGGGCAGGTGAACATTACATTGGATCGAGAGTGCCATCTAGTAGCCGCAAGTACAACTTGGCTGCTTAACATTGAAGTGTAGACAGGCGCCTCGGTCCGTTGCAACCTGTGGCTGTGGCTGCGGGTATGAGCAGTCCATAGTGGCTCGCCTTCATGCATTCTTTTAAAAAAGAATTGTGACTAAACCCCTTCTGGCCTGTTATTTATTTGGTACGTGACATGTAAGTACTGTTTCCGTCTTGTATTGTTAGTTAGTACTTACACTTTTATACAAAAAATTTCTTTTCCCATAAATTTGTAATTATGTTACAGACCACTTTAAACGTTTAAATTCTGATGGAGGCACTCTTAGGAGTGTTGAACCTGGTTAATAAGACTAAAAATTATGTTAAACTGTGATTACTGTTTCTCAGAGAGACCCCCTCCCATTTTGTAAGATCATTTTTTAAACATTCTACCTGGTGTTTATAAAGCGCTAAAGGCAGGCCTTGTATTTATAGACTTTTGCCTGATTATCTTATTCTTTTTGTTGCGGCTTAAGCTCCAGCTTGCTCTGTACTACTTTATTTAAAGTTTATTCTTAAGTTGTTCCCATATGCTCATCCCATACATTCACTTGTCCCTTTTTATTAGTATTAGTTATGCTCAGCAATTCAGCAATAAATTCAGTTCTTATATTAAACTTTCCCTGTTTGAATTAAACTGGGTGGCGATCCAGCAAAATTTTGTGGTACACCAAACTTACAGTAGACAGCAGAGTTTCACACTGAATAACTTCCGCAAGTTTCTGTTTTCAGATCACTTTCCAAATAACCATTCACCCGTTAATTTGGAATGGACATCATTAAAAGAAAGGCGTTTTTCGTTGCGACGCTATCTTCTCACGAAATTCCAATCACCAACGTTCTCCTCCGAATGCGAAAAAATTTGTTGACACCGACCTACATAGGGAGGAACGATCACCAAGATAAAATAAGTGAAATCAGAGCTCGTACGGAAAGATATAGGTGTTCATTCTTTCCGCGCGCTATACGAGATTGGAATAATAGAGAATTCTGAAGGTGGTTCGATGAACCCTCTGCCAGGCACTTAAATGTGATTTGCAGAGTATCGATGCAGATGTTAGTAACCATCTAACCTAGCCTTCACCTGTTGCCAGAAACGACCCTTGGCTGGGATTACACGCTAAACAGTGGCTCCGTCTTGCCCGTTTGGATTACTGGTGTAGGTTAGTTGTCGCAGGTCGCAGAGGTGGCGTCCATTTGCAAGAGTCACGTCAGGGCGTTCAGTCGCACCACATTGTTTGCAGGTTCTGAAGTGTCCGCCACGTGTTGTTCGGATTTCATACTGTTGTGATGTTGACCCATCGACCGGTGCTGCAGCCAGAGATGACCTTCCCGAGGTCTACGGCGGCGCCAGCCGCGTGCGTTCTCAGTTCGACGACCCGGCTGTCTGCTCGCGGGGGACGGGTTTCCGCAACCTAGCGGAACCCGGCAGAACAGCTGAAGCGGCCAAACAACCTCCTGTGCACTGCGAGCAGCTCGGGGCTCTCGGCCGTTCGCGGAAACCGCTAACGAGCACATCTTACATCACCTGTTCCTTGTCGACACAAATAAATTCTGCCAAAACCGAAGCAATGCCGTTCGCTACCGAGATCAAGCGCACAAAGCGCCAGTTCAAAACTAGCGTGACTCACCAGGGCACCTTTGTTTTTCTCCACACTTGTAGCATTTGAAACTCGAAAAAAGCTGTAAAAAACCGTCTTTGAAAAATGGAAGATATCAGAGCGCTGTTACCCTCTCTGTGTCTGCGACTCCAAATGGCATCATTAAGTATTCCTGGCTTTTTTGAGCTTCCCAATGCTTCAACGATACCGTTTGGCATCGCTTCACGCAGTTCCAAGTTTGGCCGACAGATCACAGTGGCGTTTGCTTTCATGACTCGCCGTTTGTTTGAAGTGCAGAACAGAGAAGAGTCTTGAGTTGTGCTACTGCACTTGTGAGTGAACTGTAACTGTCGTCTTTAGTTTTATTCTGTGTATACAGGCAGCGAAAGGCTATTTACAATTTGTACAGAAACCAGATGACAGTTATAAGAGTCGAGGGGCATGAAAGGGAAGCAGTGGTTGGGAAGGGAGTGAGACAGGGTTCTAGCCTCTCCCCGATGTTATTCAATCTGTATATTGAGCAAGCAGTAAAGGAAACAAAAGAACAATTCGGAGTAGGTATTAAAATCCATGGAGAAGAAATAAGAACTTTGAAGTTCGCCGATGACATTGTAATTCTGTCGGACACGGCAAAGGATTTGGAAGAGCAGTTGAACGGAATGGACAGTGTCTTGAAAGGAGCATATAAGATGAACATCAACAAAAGCAAAACGAGGATAATGCAATGTAGACCAATTGAGTCGGCTGATGCTGAGGGAATTAGAAGATGAGAGGCTTAAAGTAGTAAAGGAGTTTTACTATTTGGGGAGCAAAATAACTGATGATGGTCGAAGTAGAGAGGATATAAAATGTAGACTGGCAATGGCAAGGAAAGCGTTTCTGGAAAAGAGGAATTTGATAACATCTAGATTTAAGTGTCAGCAAATCGTTTCTGAAAGTATTTGTATGAGGGTAGCCATGTACGGAAGTGAAACATGGACGAATAATAGTTTGGACAAGCTTTCGAAATGTGGTGCTACACAAGAACGCTGAAGATTAGATGGGTAGATCACGTAACTAATGATGAGGTACTGAATAGAATTGGGGAGAAGAGGAGTTTGTGGCACAACTTGACAAGAAGGAGGGACCGATTGGTAGGGCATGTTCTGAGGCATCAAGGGATCACAAATTTAGCATTGGAGGGCAGCGTGAAGGGTAAAAATCGTAGAGGGAGACCAAGAGATGAATACACTAAGCAGATTCAGAAGGATGTAGGTTGCAGTAAGTACTGGGAGATGAAGAAGCTTGCACAGGATAGAGTAGCATGGAGAGCTGCATCAAACCAGTCTCAGGACTAAAGACCACAACCACAACAACAACAACAACAACAACAACAACATACTGAAATTCTTGGTTATGGAACCAACTTTACGTAGTTCCTCAAGGCCAAGGGAAAGAAATACGGTAAGTTTACAATACAGTTATGTATGCATGTTTTGAGTAATAATTATGAAATTTCTAATGATGCCATTTGGAATCATCATTTTATTTATTAACCAATAGCTTCAAAAGAGCTTTTGCAATGGATATGGCATACGTGCAACATAAAGAGTAAATATTCATCACAAAAAAATTTTCCCCAATTTTTTTTCTAAATGTGACGCACAAAGGGTTAAGCACAAAACGGTTCCAACTACAGTAGAACCTCACTAATCCCTTTCCTACGGTGCCGGGAGCATGGTCGGAACGCACGAAAGTCGGACTACGAGAGGAACGCTTTTATTGACCAGTAACCATAAACTAACGGAAGTTCTCATTAAATAATAATAATATGACTGATGTACTCTGTTTTGAATAATAATAGCTGTGCAGAAGTAATAATGAATCATAATAGAAAATTGAACTGTCGTAATGAGAAGGTAAGTCTTTAATACGGGTAAAGTGAATAATCTAAGAATTTTGAACAGTATAAACTGCCTTAATAAAGAACTTTGACATAAAACCTACGATAATTAGTTTTGCATAACTGATCCCAGAACTAAAACCGATACACAACACAGAAGAATCTAACTCCCTCTGAATGACATAGGTTGACTCTGATTGAATAAAAAAGCATCAAAATATTTAGTCCTTACCTCTAATTCTGCGCAGATTTGGATAACGCGTTGCAGTACTGCTCTGTCTTGCGCGTCGCTATGCTAAAGTTTCAAATTACTGTATCTGCAGAGACATTCGTGAGGTGCAACGAGTTCTCTGTTAATTGCAATTCGAAGTACTTTCGAAACACACTTTTGAAAAACCTATCATCAACTAAAAACTGTAAGAGAAAGGTAAATGAAAAATGGCGCTGCAATAATAAAAGAGTGACTTCAAAAAAATTACCTTATAATTCCTCTTCACGTAAATAAAAGATTCCATTGCACTTCCTCTTTCTCAGATCAGTTACCATTACGTAATCATCTTAATTAAACCCATCGATAAATTGAGACTCTTCATTCGAAACATAACATTACAACTGCTTGCTCACTTTAACACAGCTAACCACTATCTGCTACTGCGCCTACACGCTCACCAAAGATGATACCAAAGCCCTGCGATACAGCTTACAACAGCGCTGCTCGCTCACATGTAACACCTGCAGAGGAAAGATATGTACAATCGATTAATACTCAAACGACACCTATGAACTATATTGAGATTAATTACTTTTGAATACATTATGGGAGTGAGCAGTGACCGATGTGTTACAAATATTTACTATCAAAAACAGTCTTGATCAAATTTATTTATTACGGTGACCGGTTTCGACCACTACTGTCGTCATCTTCAGACCTATGAGTAAGAACCTCCTCCTGCTGGAGAGCAGCGGGAGGTTCTTACTCATTGGTCTGAAGATGACGACAGTAGTGGTCGAAACCGGTCACCGTAATAAATAAATAGTGATCAAGGCTGTTTTTAATAGTATATATTGAGATTGCCATTGCCGTTGCCATTACTACAGAGAACACTAGTTATTCAATATTTACCGAATTTTGTATCTCTTACAGACTCATTTTGCGCAGCAACACTTCTTGTAGGGTGCATTTTGTAGTTAAAGCCAGACTCGTCAATGCTACACACTTGACCGGCGCGGCGTTCCGATTAAGCTTTTGAACCAAGTTCCCGAATTTCGGAACAAATTCATTGGCAGCTGTTTCGCCGGCAGACAGCTTCACGCCGAAAATAATTACATTTCGATCGCCTTGTTTTTTTCCCCACAGATGTAGTCATCCTTCACTCGCTGTATACTTAATATTGTCATTGTTTCCATCTAATTTTTCACAGAGCGAGCTTGCGCAGTGGATAGTACACTGAAGTCGAATTCGGGAGGACTGCGGTTCAAATCTGCGTCCGGCCATCCTGATTTAGGTTTTCCGTGATTTATCTAAATCGCATGAGGCAAATGCCGGGATGGTTCCCTTGAAAGGGCACCGCCGAATTCCTTCTGCATCCTTCGCTAATCCGATAGGACCAGTGAACTTGCTGTTTGGTCCCCTCCCCGAATCAATGAACCAACCAGTGTATTTTCTTTCATGACATCCAGGGCACGGATTCCTTTTCTTCTGTCATGGCCAAACCACAAAGCGTTATTCAGAATTTGATTTTTAGGTTTTTTGAGAGTCTTGCGTATTTTGAATCCTTTCTCATCGTCAGTCGTCGTTGTGTGACTTTCGAGAGTTTTCCTATTTTTATCTCCAGTCTTCAGGAGTTGTTATGTCAACCCCTACCTCACTTGCAATGTTTACCTTTCGACTACCTTCAGTTTCTCCGCTAAAGACAGTGTCGCACGCTTACGTTTAGTTCAGCCATACTTTACTTTTATACATTTTAATATGAAAGAAGAACACTGCCACTAATTTATAAAATAAATGCGTGCGCAATAATATCTAACGATGGAGTTAAAAACAAGCTACATTATACTAAAACTGATCGAACTACCGCACCTATCAACGGTGTACTACCTACTGATACATTCCGCGCTGCCGGCCGGTGTGTCCGAGCGGTTCTAGGCGCTTCAGTCCGGAACCGCGCGACGGCTACGGTCGCAGGTTCGAATCCTGCCTCGGGCATGGATGTGTGTGATGTCCTTAGGTTAGTTAGGTTTAAGTAGTTGTTGGTCTAGGGGATGATGACCTCAGATGTTAAGTCCCATAGTGCTCAGAGCCATTTGAATCATTCCGCGCGCGATGAGTCACACAAATACCGGAAATGGGACGGTCAGACCAAGCTGGCAGTCGGGCCATCCGAGTTGGGATTAGCGAGGTTCTACTGTAATTACCCGAGCCTGTAGCGCAATAGTCCAAAAGTCGCTGTACGCGTGTCTTTTGTGATCCCCTTGGTATGTCTCTCAGCACTCTAAGGGCGTCCATACAAGCGAATGTCGGATCTAGACCATGGTTCGCCTCCGTGCAGCTTCGTAGACGTATGCAACTTCTATTATTCGCATGCGGCCAGAACACGGGTGTAACCCCTCGCACCAGTTACCAGTTGAATACTAACACATCAGGAGACTACAAAATGTTCAAATGTGTGAAATTTTATGGGACTTAACTGCTAAGGTCATCAGTCCCTAAGCTTACACACTACTTATCCCAAATTATCCTAAGGACAAACACACACACCCATGCCCAAGGGAGGACTCGAAGCTCCGCCGGGACCAGCCGCACAGTCCGGAGACTACAATAAGGACACAACGGCAGTAGCGGATGTTAACCACATCGTATTGGCATGTTCCGAGTACACGGCTCCACAGTCAGAAGTGTATAAGAAATTCCTTGCGATAGGTTACCCCCTCCCCACCAGTGTCCCTGTTTTACTCCACCGTCTTCATAAGTACAACTTGCTCACAGACTGTTTGAAAGTCACAGGCATCCAAATTTAATTTATGGGTTTCTGGGGTCTTCATTTTCATATGGGATCAGTCTGGTTCGTAATCAGGTGACTAATTTTGTGTTTTAATTTGCGTACAGATCTCTATTTGTACATTAAATTTTCACTATCGCTCTCTTGTGCGTTTTACGTCACTGTTCTGCTGGTGGCACTATTGTACGTACCGTTGATTGTACTGTCTTCGTGATATTTGGATTTTCTTATACTTCAAGTACGTCTGTCTGTGTGCTACCCTTCTCACATTGTTATATGATATTATTTACTATTTTGTTCTTCATCTATTATTGTACTTATTGAATTATGTACTGCGTTTGCCCTTACATGTTTTGTCTTTTACTTTAAAAGCACATGGTTCAAAATGGCTCTGAGCACTATGGGACTTAACATCTATGGTCATCAGTCCCCTAGAACTTAGAACTACTTAAACCTAACTAACCTAAGGACATCACACACATCCATGCCCGAGGCAGGATTCGAACTTGCGACTGTAGCGGTCGCGCAGTTCCAGACTAAAGTGCCTAGAACCGCTCAGCCACCCCGGCCGGCCATTATATAGTCACTCCTTTATTGTGCCGTGTTGTCAGTTAAGACGTTTATCTGTTTCGAAGTTAATAAGGAAGCAGTTTCTGGTCCATTCCAGGAACTACGTTGAAAGTAGAGAAGAAATTTTCTAGTGATATTTAACGCGTCTCACTCAGGTTTATAACTTTACCTCCAGCGTTTTGCTGTAGATGGTACTGGTGCAGGGCGTATTTCCTATGTCTCATACTCAAGATTGCATTTGTTTATATAACGCCATCGAAAAATTATTCGACTTGCTGTTGCATCATAAAGTTATTCTCAGTTGAATATGTCAACTTACGAGCCCATTTCTCGTCATTTGCGGAAACTTTTAATTTCCTGCTTTCACACGAAGAAATATGCGGCTGAGGCTCATAAAATGTTGGGTAAGATTTATGGTCAAGCATATATTAGTGAAAGAATGCTCAGAGAATCTTTTCAATGCTTCAAGAACGGTGATTTTGAAGTCGAAGACGGGCATAGCGGAGGAACAGAGAAACTTTTTTGAAGGTACTGAAACCGACGGAAACAATGGCAGCAGATCGTTACCGAAAGCAGTTCATGCCTTTGAGACAAGCAAAAGTCATAATATATATATATAAATTCTTGACATCTCTTTTGACGCCGGCCGGGGTGGCTGAACCGTTCTACGCGCTACAGTCTGGAACCGCGCGACCGCTGCGGTCGCATGTTCGAATCCTGCCTCGGGCATGGATGTGTGTGATGTCCTTAGGTTGGTTAGGTTTAAGTAGTTCTAAGTTCTAGGGGACTGATGACCTCAGAAGTTAAGTCACATAGTGCTCGGAGCAATTTGAACCATTCGAGCCATCTATTTTGACAAATTTCCTTTTTCTGACGGACACACGTCCAGATCATCCGTTCATATTAACATCTCAAAACTCTGGCATCTCTCTCTCTCTCCCCACATCCACCACTGCTGGCGGCTCACCTCCAACTGCGCAACGCTACGTGCTGTTCACATCCAACTGCCCAACACTACACAAGCGAATATTCCAACAATGAGTCCAACCAGCCACAGACTGCACACAGCGCAGTCAGCGATTTTAATACAGAGCACTACGTGGCATTACCAACATAAAAAGCTGAACAGCTTACTTACAGTATATGTAGGGAGTAGATATGTGGAGAAGATGTTATTCACGCATTCGATTCACTAGCTATACCCTCAACTGCGTAGTGTCACGCATTAATGAAAGTATTTTTTACGAAATTAATTATTGGTCATTGAAAACAACATTAGATTCTCACATTTATGATAATAATGATCTTTTAAAAATTGTTCGTGAGTTTTCCAAAAGGAGATCCATTTGGCTTATATCCCTTAAAAAATTCACTTCACTCTCCGGTTGGGACGCATCTTACGTCGTAGATTTGTATAGACCACGCCGAGTTGAGTTTCGAAACCAACATCTAAGTCACGAGACGGAGTGCAAAAAGTCCCAGCTTCTGTCATTACAGGCTCTTCCAAATGCTGTCAACTGTAGTTTCATTTATAGCTGAAATCAAGCATTGATTTTAACCATCTGCACAACTTGTTGTTTTAGTATTACAAATGTAGTAATACAGTTACCTAATTTCTCCGAAATTGTCGACCGCTGTGGCCTAGCGGTTCTAGGCGCTTCAGTCCGGAATCGCGCTGTTGCTACGGTCGCAGGTTCGAATCCTGCCTCGGACATGGATGTGTGTGATGTCCTTAGGTTAGTTAGGTTTAAGTAGCTCTAAGTCTAGGGGACTGACGACTTCAGATGTTAAGTCCCATAGTGCTTAGAGCCATTTGAACCATTTCTCCGAAATTCCGAATATGGCTCTTTTTTTTTTTTTTGGTCATCAGTCTACTGACTGGTTTGATGCGGCCCGCCACGAATTCCTTTCCTGTGCTAACCTCTTCATCTCAGAGTAGCACTTGCAACCTACGTCCTCAATTATTTGCTTCACGTATTCCAATTTCTGTCTTCCTCTACAGTTTTTGCCCTCTGCAGCTCCCTCTAGTACCATGGAAGTCATTCCCTCACGTCTTAGCAAATGTCCTATCATCCTGTCCCTTCTCTTATCAGTGTTTTCCACGTATTCCTTTCCTCTCCGATTCTGCATAGAACCTCCTCATTCCTTACCTTATCAGTCCACCTAATTTTCAACATTCGTCTATAGCACCACATCTCAAATGCTTCGATTCTCTTCCGGTTTTCCCACAGTCCATGTATCACTACAATACAATGCTGTGCTCCAGACGTACATCCTCAGAAATTTCTTCCTCAAATTAAGGCCGGTATTTGATATTAGTAGACTTCTCATGGCCATAAATGCCTTTTTTGCCGTAACGAGTCTGCTTTTGATGTCCTCCTTGCTCCGTCCGTCATTGGTTACTTTACTAACCTAAAGACATCACAAACATCCATGTCCGAGGCAGGATTCGAACCTGCGACCGTAGCGGTCGCTCGGTTCCAGACTGTAGCGCCTAGAACCGCATGGCCACTCCGGCGGGCAATTCCGAATATTAATGAGACTTTATCGTTTTCACGTATGAGCAGCTGAAAGAGCAACAAAAAGTTTGAAACAGTGTAATGGCACTTCTTTCGGCAGACTTACAGTTCATCAGGAAGAGGAATCAGTTTGGCAGGAAGCATTTAGTTTGCTGACGATTCCTCAACGACACGTGTGAGATGTTCTACTACATGTATATAGGAAACAAGATCCATTTCTGTCCATCATGTCTACCTTTTAAACCAAATAAGCATTCAAGTTTCATGTATCCAGTACAGATACCGAAACAATATGAACATAAGAAATGTGCTATATTAGGAGACGTTGATATACGTATTAACATTCTATAGTCTCATCGACTTTCAAATCTGCAGAACAACGAATTTTTACGAGGCAGATGTATTACGACGCCTAATTCGTAATATTTAAAAACAAATAAATAACACTGTCAAACATTAGAGCATTCACATCTACTTGGTAACAATATGACTCCTTACTTTCAGCTTGTAAATGCGCTGACTTAATGTGGAAAAATGTGTTTGCAAATTTTTTTGTCTTCTAAAACAACTTTAGCAATGGAACGATATTTACTCTCACAGATCTCACTCTCACAGGTCCATCCAGACGTTGAATAATATTTCACCACTGCAAGAAATGAACCTGTACTGAACGTATTACAGTTACGATAAATATAAAGTGGTCAGTATTCCAACTGGATGCCGTGAACAGTCAGTCGATCGAGACGATCGTTTCAATAAAACAACGTCACGCGCGATCTGTATCGACCACAGTGTACGGCCGAGAGGTGGAGAACACACAGGGAGAGACCATGGCTTTTTTTTTTTTTTTTTTTTTTGGAGGCGTTTAAGGGCGCTCAACTACTGAGGTCATTAGCGCCCAGTCACAGTTGTTAGAGCACATGGAATCTAGTAAAACTCAAGGGGAGGGGGGGACACCAGAAAGTCCTGACAAAGATGCAGATAAAATACGTAAAAAAGTTAGATGTCTTTGGACAAGCCAGTCAAAGTTATAAAACGCAGAACACGAGCAGCTGCTCGAGCGTCATCAGCTAAAATATCCGGTAAAGTAGATGGCAGGGACAGGACAACACGAGATTGACTAAAGCGGGGACACGACAATAAAACATGGCGCACTGTTAATGCTTGACCACAAGGGCACTGCGGGGCTGGGTCACCGGAGAGCAGGTAGCGGTGGCTAAACCGGCAATGCCCAATCCGCAACCTGGTCAGAAGGACCTCTTCTCGCCGAGATTGTCGGGAGGAGGTTGTCCAAGCAGTTGGGAGCGGTTTTACTGCCCGGAGCTTGTTACCTTGGAGGGATGACCAAGCATCCCACCACAACGACACAAGCCTCTTACAAACAACCCCACGAACGTCAGATGACGGGACACAATGGGAGGCTGGCCGAGGCAGGAGGACTGCAGCCTTGGCTGCAGCATCTGCAGCCTCATTCCCAGGCACTCCTACATGTCCGGGAACCCACAGAAAGCTGACAGGAGAACCGTTATCAGCGAAAGACTGGAGGGACTGCTGGATCCGTTGCACCAAGGGATGGACCGGATAGGGAGCTCCAAGGCTCTGAAGAGCACCGAGGGAATCACAGCAGAGTACATACGATGAATGGCGGTGGCGGCGGGCATACTGAACGGCCTGATGGAGAGCAAAAAGCTCGGCCGTAAAGCTGGAACATTGGTCGAGGAGCCGGTATTTAAAGGTGGCGGCCCCCAGACCGTGGCTCGTTCAACGTTTTCTGCGGTGCCACCCCTTAGCTGCCATGTTTTCGGAAGTCGTCTGTGTTTGTTTTGAAAGCGAGATAGTTTTTTTACTGTTTTGTAAGCAATACAGTTGCTGAATTTCTTTTCGTAATCGTGCCTGCCGTGCGCTCAGAGTAAAAAATGCACGCACATATCTCGAAAGATTGGTGCACATATTTTTAGATATAGGAAGGCGTCTTCTTGAATTAAAACTTCCAGGCTGAGAGGCCGTGGTCGATGTATAAAACTGCTCCCTGTCGTTTCGTCTCCAACTACGGGAGACATCTTCTTATGAAAAACTGCTCCTGTCCCTGAGCATTGAGGGACTGTCTCATTTGTAGAGCGGACAGAAGAGACCACCATACGTCACATGATGCCAACTATGTGATTATCCCTGGATGGGGTCATCATTCTCGATTAAAAACAATCGGTTGTCATTCTGCTAGCGCAATGTCGACATCCCTATTTCATATAACTTTAGACCACCACCTTTTCTTTTTGGAAATTTGTGGTATGCTCCTATGGGATCAAACTGCTGATGTCATCGGTCCATAGGCTTACAGAGTACTTAATCTAACTGAAACTGACTTACGCTAAGGACTAAACACACACCCATGCCCGAGGGAGGACTCGAACCTCCGACGGGGGTAGACGTGCAAACCGTGGCAAGGCGTCTTGGCCCGCTCGTCCCTTCTTTTCTGTCAAAACTATTATAGTGTTTATGACACTCTATTGCTTCTCTCTCTACACATGCGTTCTTCATAATGCGATGTCCTTATTAAACGCTCGTTTCACTGACTTAAATTCGTGGTTCCTATCTCGAAAAACATGTTCTGCTACTGCCGATATATCCTTATGTCCCAGACGACAGATCCTTTTTCTTCGGCCATGCGGGTGTTGACCCTTCTTTTAGTGGCTCCATTTATAACAATACCTCCACTAACAGTTAATTAGTTCAAAAATTATCACGTCGCGCACTCAAAGTATGATCTTTTTATTGCGCAACTAAAAGGTCTTTAACGTGGCAGGTATTGCTACATCAATTGATTACAGTCACTGAAGAAAATTAACAATAATATCACTTATCTTGTATTTGCAATCCAACGACGCTCTCTCTCTTGCTCTGGCTTTGGTTCGTGATTAAAAATATTGTCTAGGTAGCATTATTATTGCTGTTGGTGCGAAAGGCACTCGGATGTTAATTAAGCCGACTTGAAGAACTTACGAAGACAAACTTTCAGGATTAATTTGATGATTTGTGTGTTTCATTGCAATGTGCTTCATACTTTTTAAAACAATGGTCACTTGAAAATAATTTTTGACACTCACTTTTCACAAAAATTCACATTGATTAAACTTTTTATACTTTCGCATGTTCAAAACATTACAAGGTTATTACAAATGATTGAAGCGATTTCACAGCTCTACAATAACTTTATTATTTAAGATATTTTCACAATGCTTTGCACACACATACAAAAACTCAAAAAGTTTTTTTAGGCATTCACAAATGTTCGATATGTGCCCCTTTAGTGATTCGGCAGACATCAAGCCGATAATCAAGTTCCTCCCACACTCGGCGCAGCATGTCCCCATCAATGAGTTCGAAAGCATCATTGATGCGAGCTCGCAGTTCTGGCACGTTTCTTGGTAGAGGAGGTTTAAACACTGAATCTTTCACATAATCCCACAGAAAGAAATCGTATGGGGTTAAGTCGGGAGAGCGTGGAGGCCATGACATGAATTGCTGATCTTGACCTCCACCACGACCGATCCATCGGTTTTCCAATCTCATGTTTAAGAAATGCCGAACATCATGATGGAAGTGCGGAGGAGCACCATCCTGTTGAAAGATGAAGTTGGCGCTGTCTGTCTCCAGTTGTGGCATGAGCCAATTTTCCAGCATGTCCAGATACACGTGTCCTGTAACGTTTTTTTTCGCAGAAGAAAAAGGGGCCGTAAACTTTAAACCGTGAAATTGCACAAAACACGTTAACTTTTGGTGAATTGCGAATTTGCTGCACGAATGCGTGAGGATTCTCTACCGCCCAGATTCGCACATTGTGTCTGTTCACTTCACCATTAAGAAAAAAATGTTGCTTCATCACTGAAAACAAGTATTGCACTGAACGCATCCTCTTCCATGAGCTGTTGCAACCGCGCCGAAAATTCAAAGCGTTTGACTTTGTCATCGGGTGTCAGGGCTTGTAGCAATTTTAAACGGTAAGGCTTCTGCTTTAGCCTTTTCCGTAAGATTTTCCAAACCGTCGGCTGTGGTACGTTTAGCTCCCTGCTTGCTTTATTCGTCGACTTCCGCGGGCTACGCGTGAAACTTGCCCGCACGCGTTCAACCGTTTCTTCGCTCACTGCAGGCCGACCCGTTGATTTCCCCTTACAGAGGCATCCAGAAGCTTTAAACTGCGCATACCATCGCCGAATGGAGTTATCAGTTGGTGGATCTTTGTTGAACTTCGTCCTGAAGTGTCGTTGCACTGTTATGACTGACTGATGTGAGTGCATTTCAAGCACGACATACGCTTTCTCGCCTCCTGTCGCCATTTTGTCTCACTGTGCTCTCGAGCGCTCTGGTGGCAGAAACCTGAAGTGAGGCTTCAGCCGAACAAAACTTATTGAGTTTTTCTACGTATCTGTAGTGTGTCGTGACCATATGTCAATGAATGGATCTACAGTGAATTTATGAAATCGCTTCAATCATTTGTAATAGCTCTGTACTTCATCGTACAGTTTCGCAGCCGTTACTGCTCTTAATAAAACTCACAACATTTTTCATGGTCCACAACTTAGACTCATCTTTTCATTTCCAACACAAAGTCAGGACTGTTCATATTAACACAAAAACTTGACTACCCTGTACTCTTCCGCGCCGAAAGTCACTAGCCAGCATCAAAGATAGCAATAAGTACAAAGATACACTAGATATTATATCGATTTCAACATCTCAAAATATCGACGTACATACATATAAAAATGAAACCAAATGTGAATAGAGTGAAAAATATGAGACATTACGTAGAAAAATATTCATTAATCCATGGTATCGAAAAATAGGGTTGACGGGTGGTAATGGTTTCGAAAATAAAGAACCATTACACATAATACACTTGGACAGCAACTGCACAAAATTTTACATACCCCAAATGTTGCTAGGGGGTGCCGTGCATCTTTTGCCGTTCTTAAAAATTCATTTATCTTCTCGGTGAGTCTAAAGATCCTTTCGACCGCATACTTGGCTAAATATCACGTTTTATAAAGTCCGTATCACAGTGGTTGAAGCACCTTACAACCACAAAACAGACCTTCATAACAAACTCTCACTTTCTGTTACATGTTTCCCCTGGGCTGAGAGAAAGTTACATCAAAAAAATCTTAAGAACTTCTTATCATGTGATTGAAAAATTCTGTAACTTGAGATTCCTATTACCAATATATGTGCCTCATAAAATTTCGTTAGCATCGGAAAACCTCATTTCAAACTATATAGTTTTGAACTGAGCAGTTCATAGCGAAGACGCCAAAAACTGGACAATCCTTACTACAAAGTAAAATAAAAAATTGCTTCATGTAGTCTAGCAAATAAAAAAAATGGCTCTGAGCACTATGTGACTTAACATCTGAGGTTATCAGTCCCCTAGAACTTAGAACTACTTAAACCTAACTAACCTAAGGACATCACACACATCCATGCCCCAGGCAGGATTCGAACCTGCGACCGCAGCGGTCGCGCTGTTCCAAACTGAAGTGCCTAGAACCGCTCGGCCACACCGGCCGGCTGTAGTCTAGCAACGGCCTTGCTTCAGTGGAAACACCGGTTCCCATCAGATCACCGAAGTTAAGCACTGTTGGGCGTGGCCATTTTTCGGGGTCCACTCAGCCTCGTGATGCCAATTGAGGAGCTACTCGACCGAATAGTAGCGGCTTCGGTCAAGAATACCATCATAACGACCGGGAGAGCGGTGTGCTGACCCCACGCCTCTCCTATCCGCATCCTCCATGAGGGTGACACGGCGGTCGGATGGTCCCGGTAGGCCACTCGTGGCCTGAAGACGGAGTGCTTTTTTTTCATGTAGTCGAACGCACAATAAAACAAGAAAAATATTGGTATAACTTGCGATGGGCCTATTGGTTCGCTTGTATTTAAAACCTAAACTGGAATCTCCGTAATAAAACAATCGGGTAGTATGCTCTAAAGGTCTGCCGCCAACCCTGACAGGCGTACCAACCTGAGCAGGCGGCCGCTGGAGGCAGTAAGAGTGTAAGTGGGTTTGCCGGCCAGACGGCGGCTGTGTGACGTCACGGCGGACTCGGATTAATACCTGCCCGGCGCTTTCGACACAGGCGGCTTCGGCTTCGCCGCTGGCTGTGGCTGTCTGTTGCAACCCGCAGCCCCGGGCCGCGCTAGCTGGCTAGCTGGCTGCGCTGCACCACCTCACTGGGACCCCGGAGCTCGATTTTGGCGGGTAATGGCGTTAACCTACTCCGGGCCGAGCTGGCTGACATCACGGCTCCCTTGCGTCACACTCAGATATTCGGCCAGACACAGAATCGAACCCTGGCCCTTCTCACCCGTTTGACCAGCAGTCGTTTTTCTGATCTGGGTCTGATAACCGACAGTTGTGAAAAACACTGCCGGCCGGAGTGGACGAGCGATTTTAGGCGCTACAGTTTGGAACCGCACGGCCGCTACGATTGCAGGTTCGAATCCTGCCTCGGGCATGGATGTGTGTGATATCCTTAGGTTAGTTAGGTTACGTAGTTCTAAGTTCTAGGGGACTGATGACCTCAGATGTTAAGTCCCATAGTGCTCAGAACCATTTGAAAAACACTCACTTCTTTCCCTCTCCCCCCCCCCCCCCGCCCCTCCCCCCCTCTCTCTCTCTGTCTCTCTCTCAGTGTGTGTGTGTGTGTGTGTGTGTGTGTGTGTGTGTATGTATGTATGTATGTATTTTCTGTATCCAGGAAGGCCCGTACAGGACCTGCAACATGCGGTCGTGCATTATCCTGCTGAAATGTAGGGTTTCGCAGGGATCGAATGAAGGGTAGAGCCACGGGTCGTAACACATATGAAATGTAACGTCCACTGTTCAAAGCGCCGTCAATGCGAACAAGAGGTGACCGAGACGTGTAACCAATGGCACCCCTTACCAACACGCCGGGTGATACGCCAGTATGGCGACGACGAATGCACGCTTGCAATGTGCGTTCACCGCGATGTCGCCAAACACGGATGCGACCGTCATGATGCTGTAAACAGAACCTGGATTCATCCGAAAAAATGACGTTTTGCCATTCGTGCACCCAGGTTCGTCGTTGAGTACACCATCGCAGGCGCTCCTGTTTGTGATGCAGCGTCAAGGGTAACCGCAGTCGTGGTCTCCGAGCTGATAGTCCATGCTGCTGCAAACGTCGTCGAACTGTTCGTGCAGATGGTTGTTGTCTTGCAAACGTCCCCTTCTGTTGACTAGGGATCGAGACGTGGCTCCACCATCCGTTACAGCCATGCGGATAAGATGCATATCATCAGGACTGCTAGTGGTACGAGGCCGTTCGGATCCAGCACGGCGTTCCGTATTACTCTCCTGAGCCCACCGATTCCACATTCTGCTAACAGTCATTGGATCTCGACCAACGCGAGCAGCAATGTCGCGATAAGATAAACCGGAATCGCGATAGGCTACAGTCCGACCTTTACCAAAGTCGGAAACGTGATGGTACGCATTTCTCCTCCTTACAGGAGGCATCACAACCAGGCAACGCCGGTCAGCTGCTGTTTGTGTACGAGAAATCGGTTGGAAACTTTGCTCATGTCAGCACGTTGTAGGTGTCGCCACCGGCGCCAACCTTGTGTGAATGCTCTGAAAAGCTAATCATTTGCGTATCACAGCATCTTCTTCCTGTCGGTGAAGTTTCGCGTCTATAGCATGTCATCTTCGTGGTGTGGCAATTTTAATGGCCAGTAGCGTATGAACGCTGCTTACGGGTACTGTAGCTGGAGTCACGAAGGATGGCGGTCGAGTTTATGCTTGTTCTGCGCATCTACGTCACGCATTCTCCATCAGCCAATTAGTGTTCAGTAGTGTTCCCAGCGCTCTGCTTTGAATGTCGTAGCCAATGCCAGCATTAAACGCGATTATAGCGAATTTTCCTCCCATTTGTTGTGATTTGTGACGACTGATGGCGGTGGTAAGCAACAAATTCTCCAGTAGCAAGCGAGAGATATAAATTGCAGTATACAGTGAAGAGCACGTGTATGCGCTTACCTCAACCGTCACTTAGGAAGGGCAACAATGCAGCCCACGTTCGTGTTCGAGCCGCTATCGTTCGTGGTCGGTACTATAGAATACACAGTATACTCAATGTGGTGTATGCGCAGTAGCAAACGGCGCCGCTGACTTCAGAGTGAACCCAATAAGCACTCAGTAGCGTTGTTGTTGTTGTTGTTGTGGTCTTCAGTCCTGAGACTGGTTTGATGCAGCTCTCCATGCTACTCTATCCTGCGCAAGCTTCTTCATCTCCCAGTACCTACTGCAACCTACATCCTTCTGAATCTGCTTTGTGTATTCACCTCTTGGTCTCCCTCTACGATTTTTACCCTCCACGCTGCCCTCCAGTACTAAATTGGTGATTCCTTGATGCCTCAGAACATGTCCTACCAACCGATCCCTTCTTCTAGTCAAGTTGTGCCACAAATTTCTGTTCTCCCCAATTCTATTCAATGCCCCCTCATTAGTTATGCGATCTACCCATCTAATCTTCAGCATTCTTCTGTAGCACCACATTTCGAAAGCTTCTATTCTCTTCTTGTCCAAACTATTTATCGTCCACGTTTCACTTCCATACATGGCTACACTCTATACAAATACTTTCAGAAACGACATCCTGACACTTAAATCAATACTCGATGTTAACAAATTTCTCTTCCTCAGAAACGGTTTCCTTGCCATTGCCAGTCTACATTTTATAGCCTCTCTACTTCGACCATCATCAGTTATTTTACTCCCTAAATAGCAAAACTCCTTTACTACTTTAAGTGTCTCATTTCCTAATCTAATTCCCTCAGCATCACCCGACTTAATTCGACTACGTTCCATTATCATCGTTTTGCTTTTGTTGATGTTCATCTTATATCCTCCTTTCAAGACACTGTCCATTCCGTTCAACTGCTCTTCCAAGTTCTTTGCTGTCTCTGACGGAATTACAATGTCATCGGCGAACCAAAACGTTTTTATTTCTTCTCCATGGACTTTAATACCTACTCCGAACTTTTCTTTTGTTTCCTTTACTGCTTGCTCAATATACAGATTGAATAACATCGGGGAGAGGCTACAGCCCTGTCTCACTCCCTTGCCAACCACTGCCTCCCTTTCATGTCCCTCGCCTCTTATAACTGCCATCTGGGTTGTGTACAAATTGTAAATAGCCTTTCGCTCCCTGTATTTTACCCCTGCCACCTTCAGAATTTGAAAGAGTATTCCAATCAACATTGTCAAAAGCTTTCTCTAAGTCTACAAATGCTAGAAACGTAGGTTTGCCTTTCCTTAATCTAGCTTCTAAGTCGTAGGGTCAGTATTGCCTCACGTGTTCCAATATTTCTACGGAATCCAAACTGATCTTCCCCGAGGTCGGCTTCTACTAGTTTTTCCATTCGTCTGTAAGGAATTTCCGTTATTATTTTGCAGCCGTGACTTATTAAACTGATAGTTCGGTGATTTTTACATCTGTCTACACCTGCTTTCTTTGGCATTGGAATTATTATATTCTTCTTGAAGTCTGAGGGTATTTCGCCTGTCTCATACATCTTGCTCACCATATGGTAGAGTTTTGTCAGGACTGGCTCTCCCAAGGCCGTCAGTAGTTCTAATGGAATGTTGTCTACTCCCGGGGCCTTTTTCGACTTAGGTCTTTCAGTGCTCTGTCAAACTCTTCACGCAGTATCATATCTCCCACTTCATCTTCTTCTACATCCTCTCCCATTTCCATAATATTGTCCTCAAGTACATCGCCCTTGTACAGACCCTCTATATACTCCTTCCACCTTTCTGCTTTCCCTTCTTTGCTTAGAACTGGGATTCCATCAAAGCTCTTGATATTCATACAAGTGGTTCTCTTTTCTCCAAAGGTCTCTTTAATTTTCCTGTACGCAGTATCTACCTTACCCCTAGTGAGATAATCCTCTACATCCTTACATTTATCCTCTACCCATCCCTGCTTAGCCATTTTGCACTTCCTGTCGATCTCATTTTTGAGACGTTTGTATTCCTTTTGGCCTGCTTGATTTACTCCATTTTTATATTTATTCCTTTCATCAATTATACTCAATATTTCTTCTGTTACCCAAGGGTTTCTACTAGCCCTCGTCTTTTTACCTACTTGATCCTCTGCTGCCTTTACTACTTCATCCCTCAAAGCTGCCCATTCTTCTTCTACTGTATTTCTTTCCCCCATTCCTGTCATTTGTTCCCTTACGCTCTCCCTTAAACTCTGTACAACCGCTGGTTTAGTCAGTTTATATAGGTGCCATCTCCTTAAATTCCCACCTTTTTGCAGTTTCTGCAGTTTTAATCTACAGTTCACAACCAATATATTGTTGTCAGAGTCCACATCTACCCCTGGAAATGTCTTACAATTTGAAACCTGGTTCCTAAATGTCTGTCTAACTATTATATAATCTATCTGAAATCTGTCACTATCTCCAGGCTTCTTCCATGTATACAACCTTCTTTTAAGATTCTTGAACCAAGTGTTCGCTATGATTAAGTTGTGCTCTGTGCAAAATTCTACCAGGCGGCTTCCTCTTTCATTTCTTAGCCGCAATCCATATTTTCCTACTACGTTTCCTTCTCTCCCTTTTCCTACTACCGAATTCCAGTCACCCATGACTATTAAATTTTCGTCTCCCTTCACTATCTGAATAATTTCTTTTATTTCATCATACATTTCTTCAATTTCTTCGTCATCTGCAGAGCTAGTTGGCATATAAACTTGTACTACTGTAGTAGGCGTGGGCTTCGTGTCTATCTTGGCCACAATAATGCGTTCACTATGCTGTTTGTAGTAGCTTACCCGCATTCCTATTTTTTTATTCATTATTAAACCTACTCCTGCATTACCCCTATTTGACTTTGTATTTATAACCCTGTATTCGCCTGACCAAAATTCTTGTTTCTCCTGCCACCGAACTTCACTAATTCCCACTATATCTAACTTTAACCTATCCATTTCCCTGTTTAGATTTTCTAACCTACCTGCCCGATTAATGGATCTGACATTCCACGCTCCGATCCGTAGAACGCCAGTTTTCTTTCTCCTGATAACGACGTCCTCTTGAGTAGTCCCCGCCCGGAAATCCGAATGGGAGACTATTTTACCTCCGGAATATTTTACCAAGAGGACGCCATTGTCATTTATCCATAGAGTAAAGCTGCATGCCCTCGGGAAAAATTACGGCTGTAGTTTCCCCTTGCTTTCAACCGTTCGCAGTACCAGCACAGCAAGGCCGTTTTCGTTAGTGTTACAAGGCCAGATCAGTCAATCATCCAGACTTTTGCCCGTGCAACTACTGAAAAGGCTGCTGCCCCTCTTCAGGAACCACGCGTTTGTCTGGCCTCTCAACAGATACCCCTCCGTTGTGGTTGCACCTGCGGTACGGCTATCTGTATTGCTGAGGCACGCAAACCTCCCCACCAACGGCAAGGTCCATGGTTCATGGGGGGTGCTATAATGTATTGTGTTGAAATAGCGTTTACGAGTGAAAACAAGGTCCTTTGCTTCATTGGGAATTTTTATTTGTAACTGCCGATTTAGTACAGAGCTACACCGTAATTATCAGTATATTGAGGGATTTTTAGAGTAAGTTTCGAAGTGAAAAATAATGGTTTGTTACGCGATTGCCAGCTGTACTAACCACAGCAGACAAATCAGTAAGCCAGAAACTTAGTGTCATACATTTCTTAAAGACAGTGACACGAAATGGCAATGGATAAGTTGTTATAAACATGCACATTCCTTTTCAGCTGAAAATTCTCGTGTCCGTTCAATAAATTTTACTGTGTTGGATTATGAAAGGAATTTGGAAAGTCAACTCTTGAATATTTATTCGAAATACAAAGACTGGTCCTGTCCGGCTCTGAATCTACCATTGTCCAGAGCCGATTTATGGCGTGATAATTAGCCTGATAACGGGAGAAATATTCTGGCACAAAAACGAAGCGACGGCAAAGAAGCAGATCATATTTTACACTTAAAGATATAAAAAACAATTAAAAATTACTATTCGACAAGCATTAACCGTGAGATCAAATAGTGTTGTGAATGCGACAATGCGTGCTTACGCCAACAATTAGAAATTCTGAAAATAGGAATAAAAGACCTTAGGCTAAAGAATCCAGATTTAGAGGATCGTGTCTCTCGATGTAGCGCTGATTTGCGGAAATTATGACGGATTCAAATTTTGAATCACGACTCTTCTGTCAACGGCCTGATGTTATGAAAGGATTGTTTACTAAGTGATCATCTCAAAATAGTGCAAAGGCAGGACCCTTACTGTTTGGCCACGATAACTCGACGATTTCGCTAGTGCTGCCAGAAGTGGAGAAAATCAGTACTACCTGAAAGATGTTCATTTGCTTCCGAGCGCTTCCAACGTCAAACTGCCCCTAGACACCATGTATTACGAAAGGCCTGTGTTCTCTAGCAAGTAATTTCTGTAAAAACTTGCTGAGGTGTTCAGATTAGAACAAAAAGTTGACTTCCAAATCATAGAGCACAGCAATCAGTTGTCCTTTTCTTTCAGGTTTTATTAGGCAAATCTAGACTTCGGCTAGTGTCTAGCCATTGTCAATGCACTATTTCATAGTATCAATGCGTGTCCTAGAACATCAGTGCGCTGTTGTTGGGGCTTCTGTCACAGTTCGTTCAAGACAGTGACAGAAGCTTTAACTACAGGGAACTGACATAGATATACAGTGATATTATGGAATAGTGCATTGATAAAGGCTAGGCACTAGCTGAAATCTAGATTTGCTTAATAAAAACTGGAAGTTGAGTGCACCCACATTCCTAATGGAAGGTAACTTGATGAAGTTGACTTCAAGTCACTGGGGGAAGATTATTTCAGGAGCTTGCTGTAAGTACTTGTTACCCAAGCGCACTTGTTCTTAAAAGCCAGAGCAATCGCCATTGTTTTTGATGTATTATGAACAAAAATCGTGACTAAATACAAAAATATAAAAAAAAATAGAAAACTTTTTAGAGATCACATATTGATGTTACCACGAAGCACTATTCGTTTAACTAAAATCAGAGGACTTAACTGTAATTAAATATTTTGTGGATGTTGTATACAGATTTCGAACATCTCTTGTCTTGTATATAATCAGATAGCCTATTCGATAGGAGGAAACGAAAATGATGCACGGTGTGTCATCAAGAGACTTCGTTTTAATTATTCTTCGATTTTTGCAAGCAGTATTTACTATCGCAAGTGTATGTTTACGGTAACACTAAAAATTCAGTTAAAATTTAAAGGCGTCTGTACTGCCGTTCTAATTTCTCTTCTGGTGAAACAAATTGATTTGTAAACTCATTTTGCATTACCTTGACTGATGGCGACAATAAGGTGTTTATGCGTTCCATGGGTACATTAGTTTTGGCGTATCTGTCTTTGTGACATTCTCCTTTCCGACACTGATATTTTCGCACTGTTACTGAACACACACGACTTTTATAACTTCGAGAAAAACTCCCACCAAATGACAAATTCGGCAAGTTCTTGCAGGAAGATGCAAGAAACTAGGACGAATTTTCATCCTGCGGCGAAGTGTGCGTCGACTTGAAATTTGCCGGCCGTTGTGGCCGAGCGGTTCTAGACGTCTCAGTCTACCGCTACGGTCGCAGGTTCGAATGCTGCCTCGGGCATGGATGTATGTGGTCTCCTTACGTTAGTTAGGTTTAAGTGGTTCTAAGTTCTAGGGGACTGATGTCCTCAGATGTGAAGTCCCATAGTGCTCAGAGCCATTTGAACTTGAAACTTCCCGACAAAATTGAGACTGTGTACTCCACCGGGACTCGAACCTCAAAGCCCGGCGTGCAAGAAACTGATTCCACTAACTTACGAACTTCTGGAAGTGTACGTTGGGGGGGAGGGGGGATGCAGTTATGGTGATTCCTAGTATTCAACCCAACTGTGATTTTGTGGGTAATGCGCCATACCACAGCAGGAAGTTCGAAAGAATGCCTGATAAATATGATGTCGAGATTACGATGTTAGAGTGGTTGCGAGAGAGGCAAATAAACTGCAACGACTCAAATAGAAAGGCTGAACTGTTATCTAAAATAAAGAAAAACAAAGCAGCTGTCAATGTGTACGTCGTGGATAAAAATCACGGAGTGTAGACGCCACAAAGAAGTAAAGTAGTTCATTTATCGCTCTACAGCTGCGATCTAAATCCGACAGAATCGGCATAGCCAGAATAAAACACAATATCAGGGCGAACAATGTCACTGGTGACATGTAGCAGAAAGATTGTAGTCTTGTTAATGCTGCTTTTCTTTCAGTTACCCCCACAGGACTAGCAAGGCTACCGCAGTGAAGTACTGCAGCTGGTGCAAGAATATTGGACACGAAGTGGAACAATGGAGACGGTCATGAATGAAGTTATTATCAAACTATGCCCTCAGGCGATGATGATAACGATGATCTTGAATCAAACACAATGACAGTGATCTTAGGTGCCCATCATTTTGACATTTCTTTCGGGCACAGTTGTGTACATAGTTCCGCGTAGTCAGCGCGTACACAACTTTCCCACTAGAGCGCGCCCCGCTAAGCACAACAGCGCAGGCGCAGCGCTCGTCCGTCTCAGCACTACGAGATGGCACTGCCTTAGAGACGGACCAAATTCTGCTTCCGCCGATCCGTGTATTAATATGTAACGCAGCCAATGATATTGCTGCTTACGTAGAACCTTTTATCCTCGCAGATCACACTCGCGCAGTGATACCTGAACGCTCGAGGTATTATAACGAGTGTACAGACCTCTGATTAGTCAGTCTGCATCGGCCTGTACCAGTCTGTGCCAGTCTATAGTCAAGTTTCAGTCTGCGCCTAATAAGATTACCATATTCCTGTACATAGCCATGAAGATAAATGTATAGACACTTTTGTCAAGTATCAGAGATATATGTGAGAATAAGATTAACGTACCAATACCAAAGGAATTTCAGATTGTCAATTGTACATAGCATCCACAACCTAGTAAAGTAATTTTTATGCTTGTTATTATTTTAATAAATGTGTGTGAAAATTAATCAAGTTCTGTTTAAAGTTGGTCACCGTCAATCTGCTACTCTAAGCGTGCAAGTGGCATTTCTATCGTCTGACCTAATGGCAGAAGATAAACACGCCACGATAAGACCACGAGACATATTGCTGACACTCGCCTACTTCGTTAGAGCGACAAGTCAAATAATCTGATGGTGTGTGTACCGAAGGTCTTACAATACACACACACACCACAACAGTGAAGTACACATTGTAGAGATTACTGCTGTACTGCGTGTAATAAAAACAATATGAAAATAAATTCCAAGAATTCATTTTCGACTTTCGATTCACAGTGTCGTAAATTGTACATTCATCTACTTCCAATTTTCATTACTGTTGAAGAATAAATAAGATGTAGGTAAAACATTCCAGCATGAGTATATCAACAAATTAGGTGATTTCCGAACGGGCGGAAGTGTCACTTAAGCGGGTAACATTTCCACGAGCGCCGCCTCCCATTCCGTGTTAAGCACAAAGCGCGGGTAGCGGCGTCAGCATTGCTGCAAAGGAGGCGACGCTGCCTTTCTCTCACCTCTCCTCTCCCCTCAGCAGCCATGATGCGGGAGAACGGCCATTCCCTACGGCCACCGCGCGGACCGTCAACTTATCGTGGACAAACAGCACTTTGCCTAGGCTATAAAATGTTATCTTTTGTCAGGACTTTGCTGTAGTGTATTTGATAAGGTCACGCACTTTCACCAAGGTGAGAGCTATCAACAAGGTAGTAGGTGAACTGAGAGTGAACAAAGAAAGAGAAAAAAATTGTAACATAACTTTTAGAATAGGAAAACTTGTTAATGGAGTTAGAGAGTTTAAAATGACATTGTAAGGGGTTTCTCCGTACTACTTGCGACGGGGCGGTAAATAAAGAAAGAAGTGCGGTTGAAGTGTTCACACGAATGTGCATATCCAAATGTTGGTTAAAAAATGTTATTGCAAATTTTGGCAGTCACGTAAGTCTCAGGGGATGATTTCCACCCTTGGTTCATTAGTACACTTCCACACCCGCGCATTTGTTATAGTTTTTGAATTAATTATTCACTCAGACACAAGTACAGTTAATGCTAGGGAACAAGAATTAGGCGATTATTATACTAAAATCAGTTTTTCACGACACAGTTCAATCACTATTTATTGGCGTTGTCCTTTTCTTTCACACAATGAAATTAGCACTGGTGAGACGGTTCACAGTTTTACTTTAATAATAATTTGACTCCGAGCCCTCAATAGCAGTAATGTAGGCTGCTATAAACGAAAACTACTCAATCAGGTCGAACAGAACCACACGTCTCACTGTCCTCTCTGTTCTACCAGTTTTGGCGCGAAATCACAGTTCGCCCCATGTTCACTTACGACGATGTATACCTCGTAAATCGTACTCACACAAATAATCGTAGCACTTCCAGTTCACCAAATATATGCTTGCACACTTGCAGTATTGAGCAATACTCCTTGTCCAAATAAATCGGCGTGAAAAAGAATTCTCAAACGATCACGTGGGCCACCCTCAAGTGGGGCTTGCTCGCCACCCACCCTCCAAAACAACTGACCCCTGGCCAAGATGGCCGCTCGCTCATATAGGCTCATATAGGACGTCAACCCCCCTGGTAATGCAAGTACCAGTCTCACCAGTTAACGTTACAAATTTTGATACATACATCCCTCGACAGAAATAGGTAGACCATCAGACCGCGCTAAAAAGTACATCTTATTTACTATGTTACATTAATTTATAAGATTATCCTATCACCTGTAAATCAAGTTTTAGTTTTTGAAATATTTCGCCACTTAGCGCAAATTTGTTTCTTGGCATCTGTGCTGCAAAGTTTTAACATAGAACTGCATATGTCACAGTTTTTAGACGTAATCTATAGGGATCTACACGTTGGGCTGCTCAAAATCTTCATATCTATAATTAATTAATTATGGGCGATAAATGTTAATAATAATTTGCAAACAATGAAAACTATTGCAAGTTAAGTGTATAGTATAACTTAACTAGTGTAAAATAAGTGTGATGCCACCCGAAATATTATATAGTGTCGTTCTTTACGTCATGAATTTTCTATTGAATTTTATAAAGAATTTTCCCTTAAACTTTGTTTATTGCTCTTTACGGGCTTAATTATTTACGAATCTTTAGATGTGACTACGACACTCGATCCGCTATGACGAAACGTTTTTAATGAGTGCTCGCTCATCCCTGTAAGTTGTTATTTACTATTTTTATTAATCTTTCAGTATTCGTGATATTAACCGATTTTGAGTTTACTACAACTTTTGCGTCTCGTGACTTGCAATAATCGTCGATGTTTCAGAAGGTGCATATTGCTGACGACAATCCACTGCTGCATCGCTCTTCGCCGTAAGTTACAGAGTTTTCGCGTAATGCGCGAGAAACCAAACAGTGCCCCAAGCTACAGGCCAAGTGGCCGCCGGAGACCATCCCGTCAACCGTTGCAAATCTCGAGCGGGCGCGCCACGCGCTTCCGCGAATCGCGCGCCATGTAGCGCACTATTCATCTAGAAACAGGGTTTGTACCGCCACATTCTGGTCTAGGCCTAAAACTGTGTGTCTATTCTCCCAGAAAGAAAGCAGTGCTTTTTCGAGATGGTGAAAGAGATTGGCATCATTTGGAGGCTTTACACTAGCATTTTACCGACTTTAGAAAAAGTCGTGTAAGTGATGTAAAGTTTAATAATAGTAACAGTAAATACACTAAAATCTGGATAATCTCGATTACATTCATACCTGCGTTTGTGTTAAACACGTGTGCCACTAAGCTCCAGCACAGTGCAGCGTGAGAGAGGGTTCATGGTGACGTCACAGCCCGCCTGCGCGTGATTTCTGTAGGACGAGCTTACAGTAACCGCGCCGTTGCACTGGTCCCATGTTGATCTAACGACATCGTCAATTACGTCATGATTTGTAATGTTTCCATAAGGTGAGGTGCAACAGGTGTAAGACCCGCCAGGGTAGCCGAGAGCGCTAAGGCGCTGCTTCCTTGACTCGGGTAGGCGCGCCGGCCCCATATCGAATCCTCCCGGCGGATTAACGACGAGGGCCGATGTGCCGGCCAGCCTGGATGTGGTTTTTAGGCGGTTTTCCACATCCCGCTAGGTGAATACCGGGCTGGTCCCCATGTTCCGCCTCAGACGGCTCGCAGACGTCTGAAGACGTTCGCACTATTCCATAGATTCCACTCGATGCAGACAGTTGGGTTACTCTAATTCCGTCCGGGGGGTACGGGATGGCGGCAGGAAGGACATCCGGCCACCCTTTACGCATTAACATGCCAAATCCAATTAACGATGGCTGACCCTGCGTAACTGCGGGACAAGGCTCAAGCGATAGAATAGGTGAAACAGCTGTAAAGTATTTTATAAAATGCATTTTAATCATCAACTGTTAGTTTGTCCCTTTAGTCGTCTACCGTTTTCGGTTATTAACCGTCATCCAGGACGTAGGGTGCAACAGATTACTTCAAAGTATCCCATATTCCCTTGAAGCTGAACAGCGTCGGAATTATCCAGTGAAATTGTAAAAACACCTAATTTGTTTTAGAATAAAGACAGTCATCTGATACGAGTGACGTAACTAATGAGTAGGTATTGAATAGAATTGGGGAGAAGAGGAGTTTGTGGCACAACTTGACTAGAAGAAGGGATCGGTTGGTAGGACATGTTCTGAGGCATCAAGGCATCGCCAATTTAGTATTGGAGGGCAGCTTGGAGGGTAAAATCGTAGAGGGAGACCAAGAGATGAATACACTAAGCAGATTCAGAAGGATGTAGGTTGCAGTAGGTACTGGGAGATGAAGCTTGCACAGGATAGAGTAGCATGGAGAGCTGCATCAAACCAGTCTGAGGACTGAAGACCACAACAACATTCTAAGACAAATTATCTCAGGTTTTTGTACAATTTTGCTGGATAATTTCGCTATCGGTCAGCTTCAAAGGAATATGGGATGCTTTGAAGTAATCTGCTGTACCCCAACAACCGAAACCAGAACATGACTAACGGGACAAATGAATGACTGTTGGTTAAAATACATTTTATAAAATTCCCAAATAGTTTGAAGTAAAAATGGGACGAGTGAGACTGGAGTGTGGATCAATGGGAACGTGTAACCCTGTGGGATGAATCGCATTACTCGTTACACCCAAGGCCATGTCTGGATATGCCATCATACAGGCGCACAGCTGCTCGAAACATGTACACGATGCCAGGGATGTGTGCCAGTAGGTGCAATATTATGCTGTGTGGACTTGCGGTAGTAATCGAAGGCAACCAGGACGGGTGGGGACTAAACGAACACTACTGCGGGGTTCCTGCATCCTTCCATGCTCGGTGTCTTTCCTAACAGAATAGCGTCACGTTTTTGTTTTGGCCACCAATTTCGCCCGAACTGAACTCGATGGAACACATGTGGGGCGTCACTGGGCATCATCTTTGCGCCAACAAACCACTGGCTGGCAACTTACGAGAAGTGCGTGACATGTGGTGAGCTATAATAGGGCAGAGGAGCACGAAATGTTGGTTGCACGCCTGATGTATCCGCTTGTACTCGATTCCTCAGCATAGCAGGCATGCCGTGCGGGTAGCTGCCCCGCCAGGAGGACGTGCGTCAACGGCGCGCACCAAAACAGAAATACGAGGGTCGTTTTAAAAGTTCGCGCAAAAATAAAAACTACTTACGTGTTTGGGGTAAACCTTGTTTATTTTTCGACATAGTCTCCTTTTAGACTTTTACACTCCGCCCAATGCTGTTCTAATATGTTGATCCCTTCCCAATAATAGGAACTGTCCAAGGATGCAAAATAGCTATTAGTTGCTGCAATCACCTCCTCATTTCAATAAAATCTTTGTCCCGCCAGCCATTTCTTCAAATTGGGGAACAAATAGTAGTCCGATGGAGCCAAGTCTGGAGAATAGGGGGGGGGGGGATGTGAAACGAGTTGGAATCTTATTTCCATGAATTTTGCGACCACAATTGCTGAGGTGTGTGGTGGTGCATTTTCGTGATGGAAAAGGACTTTTTTGCGGTCCAATCGCCGGCATTTTTCTTGCAGCTCGGTTTTCAAACGGTCTAATAACGACGAATAATATTCACCTGTAACAGTTTTACCCTCTTCCAGATAGTCGATGAGGATTATCCCCTGTGAATCCCAATAGACAGTCGCCATAACCTTTCCGCCCGAAGGAATGGTCTTTGCCTTTTTTAGTGCAGATTCTCCTTGGTAGCCCATTGTTTAGATTGTTCTTTGGTCTTATGAGCATAGTAATGTATCCATGTTTCATCACAACTGACGAAATGACTCTTAAAGTCCGACGGATTCTTCCTGAACAGCTGCAAACCATCCTCGCAACACTTCACACGATTCCGTTTTCGGTCAAGCGTGAGCAATCGCGGAACCCATCTTGCGGATAGCATTCTCATGTCCAAATGTTTGTACAAAATATCATGTACCCGGTCATTCGAGATGCCCACAGCACTAGCACCTTAACTCTTCTGTCATCCATCACCGTATCATGGATTTTATCAATGATTTATAGAGTCATAACCTCCACAGTGCGTCCAGAACGTTCAGCATCATATGACCACTCCGAATCGAAGGTGCAGAGTCTCCTGAGGCGTTTTGCCTTACGCAAAGTAATGTTTAATCACCACACGATATTCTTTTTCGTCCACTTTTTGACCATCACTCGACTTCCTTGATTCACAATAATGCCAAACACAAAGAAATAGACCAATGTGGCTGAAACTTGGTGTGCGTTCTCTCCAAACATGCTACTAACTAAACATGACCTCGATACGCGCCGTTGGTGCCATCTATCGGACTTTGCACGGACTTTTCAAACGCCCTTCGTATTTTCCTCGTAAGGCCTGGGCTGTTTACCACACCACCTCCATAGCATCTGCGCGCGCCAATCTCGCCGAAAGGCAGCATACCTGTCGCAGCAGGGAGCGCTGCCCTCCAGGCACTATTTTGCTATACCAAGACATGTGACCCAGCAGCGCCAAGCGGATATCCATCCGCTCCCTACTATTTAGGCCATCGTTGGACCGTGCTAATAAATCAGTTCCACCCTCCGCCTCAGGTCGGCAGTACCAACACTCACGAGCGGCCGCATCAGCAGTTCATACCGACGCTACCAGTCGGCAGTACCAGCAGTTTCGTCTCATCGTTCCACGCCAGCAGGTCCGACCCATTTCGTCCTGGTCTTCGCCACCAGCACGTCAGCCGCCACACACCGGCAGCACGGACCTAGTAACTTGCCAGGCCTTCAGGCCGTCGCCTATCACGTCGCACAGGCACATCACAGACAACGTCATAGCAGAGACAGTTCTGTCGGATGTAGTTGTGTGGGTATTCATCCGAGGACACTAAGACGGAGTTTTGGCTTTGCTACTAAACAGTTATTTATTTTTAAAGAGGTTGAAAAAAATCAGCCAACCAGTTGCAAACCAAAGGTTTATTCAGCCCTTGACCTAGGTTTCGATAGCCGGCCGCGGTGGCCAAGTGGTTATGGCGCTTCATACCGGAACCGCGCGGCTGCTACGGTCACAGATTCGAATCCTGCCTCGGGCATGGATGTGTGCGATGTCTTTAGGTTAGTTAGGTTTAAGTAGTTCTAAGACTAGGGGACTATGACCTCAGATGTTAAGTCCCATAGTACTCACAGCCATTTGAACCATCTTTTTTTTTTCGATATTCATAAAAATATCTTCTTCAGATGACGATGATGATGTTTGGTTTGTCAGGGGCTGAACCTGACGGTCATCAGCGTCCGTACGAAGTCCCAATTATTACACATCATTATTACTAATAATGCAATAAATTTGCATGTATACATTACGTATAAAATCTGTAATACACTTGCTGACAGAGTAATACTGTACGTATAATTTAGAGTGCAGAAGTTAAGAGCTCCATTTAGAAAGGACAACTGTTACAAATACGGGGGGAAACAAGAGCAAATACCAACTAAAACAATGTCACTAAAAAAGTAACTTCCGCTTAACACTGCGGAAGCTTAAGCGATAAGTAAAAATTGATGTGCAGTGGGTGCTATACACATGTGCGTAGACACTGGGCCTTCCCGGTGTCAAGCAACGTAATTTTACATTAAATCAAAATGGCAATCTCTTATAACAGAACAGTAATAATTATCTGTAATACATTTATGTAGTAGTGTGACAAAAGAGGTAAATAGCGTGCAGGAGATACCAACTCTATTGCAAAAACTACTTATATTACAAAACGGTTGAGGAAAGAATAAAGTGGATAAAGTTACATCATAACACCCCCCTCCCCCCCCCCCAAAAAGAAAGAGAACCTTCTGCTTAACGTATGGAGACTTATGCAGATAAAATGTAAACCGTATCACTAAATACATTTTGTTTAGGAATACCAACCGTGGGAACATGTTGCTGAATCGCAGCCATGTTTAAGATTTTGTTATTTTTTTAAAAAAGTGCCTTTAGTCACTCCTCAGGCATGAGGATACTTCGGCTGATACTCTTAAACTCTTGTATCAAATGAAATGCTGAATCAAGTATGTTTTTATAATGGACACTTAATTTTTAGAGGCATTGAAAAGCAATGGAAAAGACGAGTACAGTGATAAAGCGCTTGTTAATTAATATCGGTTTGGAAAATTCTCACATATGTATCCGAGGAAATTGATAAAATTCGAATGCGCGGTCGCTGGAATCAGCTATATCGGTGCAAACATTGCCAAATACAGTTCTCCTGTCAGGAAGAAGACAGATTAGAAGGTTACGTCCTGTCAGCAGCGAGGTCATTAGAGAAAGAGCACACGCTGTGATTACCAAAGGATGGCGAAGGAAATTGCACAAGTCTTTTGCAAAGGACTCATCCTGGAGTTTTCCTGGTGCAATTTACAGAAATGACGGAGATCCTAACTCGGAGTGGTGGTACAGGGCTTCGAACCGTCGCCCTCTCGTGCCAGGCTCCGCAGATTTACAGTGCAAGAGCAGTAACATTAAACGTTATATCTAAATCGATGCCGGAGAGGGGAGGGATCACTGCTGTCAGCTTGCATCGGGACATCACGCGGAATGAGCGGCGGCGAGTTAAAATGTGTCCCGCACCGGGATTCGAACCCGTGATCGCCTGCTTACTAAGCAGGTGAGTTAGCCACTGCGCCATGAAGGACACAGTGTTACCGCAACTGCAGATCTACATTCCCACAGTCCCTGTTCGCTACGCATTCATATAGTAAAGTTAAACGTATTGACTGTTGACAAACATATATACTATCTACGATATCTTGAAACATCCCCTTAGAAAAATTAGTGAATTACTGTGCTGGTAAACCCCTTACGTTATTTGGTTTTCAAACAGCTGAGCAAAACTGAACGTACTCAGACATATCTCTCTTTACTTATTCTGATCATCACTAAACTGACACACAATATTTTTAGCGCGACGCAGTCTGACTTTCAATGATCCCTACAAAAGAATGGCCCTGACTAACAATAACCTATACCTTTCATGAATCACTTACCCCACAAAAATCTTCGTTACTCGAACTACTGCAATACAGCGAGCGCCACTACTGCCAGCTAAATAAAAGATTCTAACTACTGAAGGCACTAACTACTGATAGGCATAGTTAGCAAATGAGAGATTTTGATAGAGAACAAACAATGTATTTACCTTAATAGTGTTCAAAAGTCATAATATATATAGCAGTTCATGACATCCAGTCTTACAAATTTACTCTCTCTGATGGACACACGTCGAGATCATCCGCTCTCAAAACCCCGCCATCTCTCTCCCCACATCCAGCACTGCTGGCGGCTCACCTCCAACTGCGCAGTGTTGCCAACTCTAAAAAACCTATGTCGCTAGATTCAATATCAAAAGTCGCTAGAAAGTCGCTAAAACTGGTTTTACTAGGGGTGTGCTGAAAATTTCGTGCTGTGAATGGTGCAATAAGCCCGTTGGGGGGGGGGGGGGGGGGTAATAAAATATTAATAAAAAATCTCATACGTAATTGCTATATTGTCTTAATTAAATGACGCATCGCTTGCAACAACATACATGTAAAATACGCTAACGTTTAATTAAACATGTTATCATAATTGACGCAACACCTAAATTGTTGTTTCAATAACATTAGTCAAATATACTAGAAATATACAACTATATTTGTAACAAAAGAAAGCAAGAACTCAAATTAGGTTACAAAATATATACATACTGGTATGTGAGCTATTCATCGTCGTCACTCAGAATATCGAATGACTCTTCTGTTTCATGCTCTGACAGAACTGTAGCTGATGTAGAGGGTTGAACGTCGATCAAAAGATGATGTTGCAGTTCGACTGGTTTTGTCGCAAAAGAATAACTTTTGTTCTCTCCAATAAGCTCCAATACGTCTGACGGTATGTCAGAAGATGCACAATCTTTATTTTGTTTCTTCAGCTGGTCTCTCAATATGATCAAAGCATTAATTGTCTTTAACGATAATCTGTTACGTTGTTTAGTTTTTATAATGTTCATAGAACTGAATATTCTTTCCACTTCTGCATTTGAATGCGGTAGGCATAGAACAGTCATTGCTAGCTGTGAAATAAAAGAAAAAGGATTCTCCCCTGCGGCATTTTCATACTGCAAAACCTCACTCCAAAATGGGACAGTGTTAGTAGCGTTATTCCACCTAATCAAGTTGATATTATGCCATTCTTGCAGCATACCGTCTATGAAATCGCCACTAAAACCCAATTCTTTGGCTACATCCGATACAGCATTATTTTTATTCACTTTTAGTGTTTCTTCAACATTCAGTATTGACATTTTTTCCAGGATCGTAACGTTACTTGGCAGTCTTTGTTGAATTTCTTTTATGCTATTTGTACGTCTTTTAAAGCATGTTTAAGGTAAATCATGTAAAGATGATTTGAGTCGTCAGAATACATCTTGTACAAAAGATCGGCAGTGTAACAATTGTCTTGAACCATGGCAAGTGATAAATGTAGCTTTAGTTCTTCCCACTGCTCCAGAATTCTTGGTATTGCTGGTTCAATTGAAAGCCAACATGTTGCGCAGACCTTCAAAATTTTTAGTGGCTGTTTTCCACAATTTATTGTCTCATAAACCTTTTTATATTCCTCTTGTCTTTTGGGTGAAATGGAGAACCAATTGTAGGTTTCCCGTACAAGAAACTATGTTTCTAGGTATGGTATTCACTGAGGCGTGCGAAACTGCAAGCTGCAGAGTGACAAATGCAACGGATCAATACCAAATGCTTCAAACCATATTCTCTCTTGAGTTGTTCGAAAACCCCATTGTTTATTCCAACCATTGCAGAAGCATTATCTGTGCCAATACCTACCATATTAGCGATTGGAAGTTGGAGATCTTTCAAAGAATTCACAAGAACAGCAACCAGATTTCTTGCATCTGCAGTTTCTACTACAGCGAGTTTGAGAAATGCTGATCTAATGGTTTGGTTGTTTACACTATAGTACCGTATAACGATACCTAGAATTTTAGATATTGATACATCTGTGGATTCATCTATTAGTACACTGTATTTTTGGTTACCTATATCTTCAACCAATAATTGTGTAAAATATGGAGCCAAAACTTCAGTTATAATGTTAGTGCACTTTGTACGATGTAATTGCATGTTTTTAGCGCCCTCATCACCGGAAAACACCTTCTTGCACAATATTCCTAAATGATCTACAGCTAAAATAGAACAATTGTCAGCAATAAATAAAGAAAGGGCGCCTTCCGCTCTGCTTGCTATTCTAACTGTAGTTTTCGGAACAATTCACAGGTAAGGTGGTTTGTGTTTCTTGTTAAATCAATTTTTTGTTTATGCTTAATAGTTTTCGAATGCTTTCTAATATTACACAATTTAGCGTAAAACTCTGTTGCACATACTTGACATCTTGCCTTGGATAAGTCTCCAACTACTGGTTTCAGCCATCCATTGAATTCAGCTTCTGCTTCCCACGCATCCCGATATTTTTGAGCGTACTGCTTCTTCTTCTGCGGTAAATCCATTACGTAAGCCACCACAACATAAGTTTCACCAATTTATAATCACTGAAAATACATTAAAACTCCGGCGAACTAGAGGTCAAGAAACAATCTTCTCACTCGGTAACTCGATATCAGTCCTATTGTTCATTGTTTAAAACGTAATAATGTCTGAGATACCCCCACCGAATTATTCTTGCGTTACCACTGTGCATGTGGGAATAATTTGACTGCGAGTTAACATTTCGAAAAATTAGAGGTTGCTGCACAGAAATGTATTTTATTGTACTCAATATTACGTATGTTTTTTGTCAATTAGAAAAATAAAGGGAGTTCAAAAGTTGAAGAATTATAGATCGATACGCTATCGACGATAACAGGCTAGTGAGCAATGAATAATGAATTGTTCTATAGTCAAGGTTTTCTTACTCTGTAGGCAATTCCCACATTCAGGTTTACTAAATGCTGAACAGTGCTACATGATCTGCTAAGAACTTAATTTAACTTAGTAAATCTAGAACAAAGTCAGTGTAGTACCCATTCTGTCGTTAAAATCTTAGTTTTGTTAACGAAAATACTGACCCAAAATAATTTTGATTTGTGCTTCAAAAGTCGCCAGATTAGTCGCTAAATAATTTTTGTCGCTAAAAGGTTTTCTTTTGTCGCTAAGACGAAGGCAAAAGTCGCCATTTCTAGCGACAAAGTCGCTAAATTGGCAACACTGCAACTGCGCAACGCTACGCGCTGTTAACAGCCAACTGCTCAACGCTACAATAGCAAATTCCAACAATGCAAACGAGCCACAGACTGCACACAGCACAGTCAGTGATTTTCGTACAGAGCGCTACGTGACGTTACCAACATAAGAACCTAAACAACCTACTCATAATCGCCGGCCGTGGTGGTCTAGCGGTTCTAGGCGCGCAGTCCGGAACCGCGCGACTGCTACGGTCGCAGGTTCGAATCCTGCCTCGGGCATGGATGTGTGTGGTGTCCTTATGTTAGTTAGGTTTAAGTAGTTCTAAGTTCTAGGGGACTGATGACCACAGATGTTAAGTCCCATAGTGCTCAGAGCCATTTGAACCATACTCATAATCTATACAACGTGAGATACGATAGTTGTAAAGGAAGCTATATGTTAACGTCTATCTTCATAGAAGGCGCTTAGGAAACTATTTCATGTTTGAGGGAAGAGCTTTTGTGAAAATAAGTAAACTGACGAACACCTTAATAGCCGATTCCGGTAGCCTTGGCTTTGAATATCTCGGATATTTTAGCAAAACGTATATCGTGAATATTAAGTAACAAGCGTTACGTCACTGTACTCCTCGTTTCAAGTGCTTCAGAATGCAGTATCTAGGTCCATTTGGAAAAAAAGAAAAGAATAAAAAGAAAGCAAAAAAATATTCTTTCTTGAACCTACCACCTGACGGAAGTGTTAACAACATTAACCACACAACAAAGTTACGTGCCCGACTGCCTACTATCGTTTGCCGAAAACGTCGTTTCGGTATGTTCACAAAATAAGTGTTACGTCTAACGCGACATATCCAGTGGTTACGAGGGCGCTCTGAAAAGTAATACCTCAGAATTTTTTATTCTTTTCTCATTACCGACTTAGGCATTACATGTCATGCATATTGCTCGGTCGACTGTCCCGCTTCGATGATGCAAGGGATCGCTAAAGGGATCCGAACTGTAGCGTGTAACATGGTGGTGCGTAAATAACTGTGTCGCTGCGTGGGAAACAGTGTGCTGTAATAGAGTTTCGAATTCGAAGAGTTCGTCGACACATCGAGCATCCTCTCGTTCAGCATCACAATGCCAGACCACACACGAGCGGCAACGGCAACAACCCGAAGCTTTGGGTTCTCTGTCATCCATCATGCTCCACACGGTCCCGGCTTGGCCCCACTGGAATCTCATCTGTTTCCAGAACTTAGAGAACACCTTCGAGGACTTCACGTTGATAGCGACGAAGCGGTGCAAGGAGAGGTGAGGTTGTGCCTTCGTCGACAAAGTCAAACATTCTACACTGACTGTATCAACGAACTGGTCTCTCGTTGGAAGAAATATGTTCTTCACTAGGACGACTGTGTTGAAAAATAACTCCCTGTCAAGAGGAGCTGCGCTGTTTGTACAGGAAGGTTTTCAAACACGTACGTGATCCGAAAACAGTGAGAAGCAGTGCATAAGCCCCATAATGGTCGAGTACTGTTTGGATGTTACGAGAGCAGTTCAATAAGTAATGCAACACATTTTTTTTCTCGGCCAATTTTGGTTGAAAAAACCGGAAATTTCTTGTGGAATATTTTCAAACATTCCCGCTTCGTCTCGTATAGTTTCGTTGACTTCCGACAGGTGGCAGCGCTGTACGGAGCTGTTAAAATGGCGTCTATAACGGATGTGCGTTGCAAACAACGGGCAGTGATCGAGTTTCTTTTGGCGGAAAACCAGGGCATCTCAGATATTCATAGGCGCTTGCAGAATGTCTACGGTGATCTGGCAGTGGAAAAAAGCACGGTGAGTCGTTGGGCAAAGCGTGTGTCATCATCGCCGCAAGGTCAAGCAAGACTGTCTGATCTCCCGCGTGCGGGCCGGCCGTGCACAGCTGTGACTCCTGCAATGGCGGAGCGTGCGAACACACTCGTTCGAGGTGATCGATGGATCACCATCAAACAACTCAGTGCTCAACTTGACATCTCTGTTGGTAGTGCTGTCACAATTGTTCACCAGTTGGGATATTCAAAGGTTTGTTCCCGCTGGGTCCCTCGTTGTCTAACCGAACACCATAAAGAGCAAAGGAGAACCATCTGTGCGGAATTGCTTGCTCGTCATGTGGCTGAGGGTGACAATTTCTTGTCAAAGATTGTTACAGGCGATGAAACATGGGTTCATCACTTCGAACCTGAAACAAAACGGCAATCAATGTAGTGGCGCCACACCCACTCCCCTACCAAGAAAAAGTTTAAAGCCATACCCTCAGCCGGTAAAGTCATGGTTACAGTCTTCTGGGACGCTGAAGGGGTTATTCTGTTCGATGTCCTTCCCCATGGTCAAACGATCAACTCTGAAGTGTATTGTGCTACTCTTCAGAAATTGAAGAAACGACTTCAGCGTGTTCGTAGGCACAAAAATCTGATCGAACTTCTCCTTCTTCATGACAACGCAAGACCTCACACAAGTCTTCGCACCTGAGAGGAGCTCACAAAACTTAAGTGGACTGTTCTTCCTCATGCACCCTACAGCCCCGATCTCGCACCGTCGGATTTCCATATGTTTGGCCCAATGAAGGACGCAATCCGTGGGAGGCACTACGCGGATGATGAAGAAGTTATTGATGCAGTACGACGTTGGCTCCGACATCGACCAGTGGAATGGTACCGTGCAGGCATACAGGCCCTCATTTCAAGGTGGCGTAAGGCCGTAGCATTGAATGGAGATTACGTTGAAAAATAGTGTTGTGTAGCTAAAAGATTGGGGAATAACCTGGTGTATTTCAATGCTGAATAAAACAACCCCTGTTTCAGAAAAAAAATGTGTTGCATTACTTATTGAACTGCCCTCGTATTATGAGAAGAATGTGTGGTTACACAGATAGCGAGATTATTGTGTTTTGCAGCGCAGGAATATCGGACCAGTTGCAGAAAGTGAGGTCCAGATACTGGCATCAGCCCAGCTGGAGGTGGCCATATTCTCTCAAATATCGATACATCGACTTATCGGTAAATCACCTGAGTGATTGTGATGCTTTCGGAATATCGTAAGTAAAATATCAGAATTTATTTAAAAAAGTGGCCCTTACTTTGAAATAATTGTTAAATTTTAAAGAGCAAACTTTAACTACTTACATTCGCTGTACGAGAATGTATGGCAAAGTTGATTTACACGCAAGTTATGCCAAGAAAGTAGATTAATCTTACAAAAAACATTTTAACACAGCACACCACATGTGCTTTATTTGAACAGCTGGAATGAAGAGGAAACTGGTCCTTTCTGTTGTTTTTTTCCTTAGAAGGGAGAGGGGGGGCTGGCCTTCCCATTCTTGTTTTCCCTTATTTTATTTATTTATTTGTTTACGAGGGTCACTCCAAAAGAAACGCACACTATTTTTTTAAAAATTCCATCTTTTATTATACATGTTTGAAAGTTTTACAGTGTGTAGATACATCCTTTAGGAACAATATTTTCATTTCTCCGCATAATTTCCATCCCTCTCAACGGCATTACGCCATCTTGGAACCAGCTTCTGTATACCCGCACGGTAAAATTCTGGACCAACCTGTCGGAGCCACTGTTTGGCAGCGTGCACAAGGGAGTCATCATCTTCAAACCTTGTTCCACGAAGAGAGGCTTTCAGTTTCCCAAAGAGATGACAGTCACATGGAGCCAGATCAGGACTGTAAGGCGGGTGTTTCAGTTTTGTGATCGCTTCCATGGTTTTTTGACTGACATGTGGCCGTGCATTGTCGTGCAACAGCAAAACATCCTGCTTTTGCCGATGTGGTCGAACACGACTCAGTCGAGCTTGAACAGTGTCGTCACATATGCATCAGAATTTATGGTGCTTCCACTTGGCACGATGTCCACAAACAAAACTCCTTCGGAATCAAATAACACCATAGCCATAACTTTTCCAGCAGAAGGTGTGGTTTTGAATTTTTTTTTTCTTGGGTGAATTTGCATGATGCCACTCCATTGATTGCCTCTTCGTCCTTGGTGAAAAATGATGGAGGCATGTTTGATCACCTGTCACAATTCTTCCACGAAATTGATCTCTACCATTCTCGTACTGTTCCAAAAGTTCGCTCAAAACCGTTTTTCTTGTTTCTTTGTGAGCCACTGTTAACATCCTGGGAACCCACCTGGCGCAAACCTTTTTCAACGCCAATACTTTCAGTATTCTGCAAACACTTCCTTCCTCTATCCCAACGTAGTGTGACTATTCGTTCACTGTGATGCGTCTGTCAGCAGTCACAAATTCGTCAACTCTCTGCACATTGTCTGGAGTGTGTGCAGTACGAGGCCTGCCGCTGTGAGGACAATCCTCAATATAGCCACGCCCACTTTCATCAAGTAACCTGCTTGCCCACTTACTAACTGTACTGCGATCGACAGCAGCATCTCCACACATCTTTTTCAACCTCTTGTGGATGTTTCCCACTGTCTCGTTTTCACAGCATGTTGCTGTTGACGAACGTCAAGTGTAGCAGCCATCTTGAAAACATGCTGCGACGGCGCCACTCGCGGGAACGGGTTGAACTAAGTTTGAAAACAAGCGGGAAGGATGTATCTACACACTGCAAAACTTTCACACTTGCAGAATGAAAACTGTATTTCTATAAAAATAGTGTGCATTTCTTTTGGAGTGACCCTCGTATTGACCCTGATGTGATGAGGGGCCATCAGGTCCTCCCTTACATCGGAGCAAGGTTTCACAAGTACATTACTTCTTTTTTACATCGTAGTTACCTAAGAAATAACAATTCTAATATGACAAAAAATATTAATATGATTTGAATGGCTATAGAGAGAATGCGCTCAAATACTGCTATGAACTTGTAAAGTTAATACTGGCAATACTTCTTCTACTGCTGCTGTCTAATAATAATGGTAATAGTAATGATGATGATACTAATAATGACAATAATAAAAACAATGCTGGTGGTAGATTGCTCGTCCTATGGTTTGCCACTTATGTCTGTGGACCCAAGAACCATATCAGGTTTAATGTTGACAGCAGGCGCGGCCGCCTTCGCCGTGGACTTCCGCAGAACAGAAACCAGTTATTATTCTCGTGTCAGAAACACACAGATACACGTACATGCCTTTTACACAGTTATGATTAAATTACTTTTGACGAAAGCTTGGCCACTTCCTGTGCATTTTCTGTTGCATATTGAAGATTGTCTTCTGTAGAGGAGACTAGGCACAATAGACACCGAAGCATGTGCCGAACCGTCTGTTGTTCTCCACAGTCAGAGCGGATATCATTTACATCAATGACCCCCATCGTGCTAAGTTAACTTCTGATCTTCCAACTCAGGATCTCAGTCTATTAAGGTACTTTCAAGTTGTCCATTCCCCGCCATGGCCTGGGGGTAAAGCTTCAACAACTATTTTCCAGCCAGGGGGAAGATAGGTCGTAGCCCTCCACAGTTGTAACCCAGCTTTTTCAGCAGTGGTTCTAACAAGGGAACCTCCCCATCGCACCCCCCTCAGATTTAGTTATAAGTTGGCACAGTGGATAGGCCTTGAAAAACTGAACACAGATCAATTGAGAAAACAGGAAGAAGTTGTGTGGAACTGTGAAAAAATAAGCAAAATATACAAACTGAGTAGTTCATGGGAAGATATGCAACATCAAGGACACTAAGAACGCGTGAGCGCTGTGGTCTCGTGGTAATGTGAGCAGCTGCGGAACGAAAGGTCCTTGGTTCAAATCTTCCACCGAATGCAAACTTTAATTTTTTACTTTCAGTTTATGTGACAAACTCTTATGTTTTCATCACTTTTTTGGGAGTGATTATCACATCCACAAGAAAACCTAAATCGGGCAAGGTAGAAGAATCTTTTTACCCATTCGCCAAGTGTACAAGTTAGGTGGGTCGACAACATATTCCTGTCATGTGACGCACATGCCGTCACCAGTGGCGTATAGAATATATCAGATGTGTTTTACTGTGGAGGAATCGGTTGACCTATGATCTTGCGATCAAATGTTTTCGGTTACCATTGGAGAGGCACGTCCTTTCGTCTACTAATCGTACGGTTTTGTTCAAATGGGTCAAATGGCTCTGAGCACTATGGGACTCAACTGCTGAGGTCATAAGTCCCCTAGAACTTAGAACTACTTAAACCTAACTAACCTAAGGACAACACACACATCCATGCCCGAGGCAGGATTCGAACCTGCGACCGTAGCGGTCGCGCGGTTCCAGACTGTAGCGCCAGAACCGCTCGGCCACCAGCGGCCGGCGCACGGTTTTGTGATGCGGTCGCAAAACACAGACACTAAACTTATTACAGTGAACAGAGACGCCAATGAACGAACGGACAGATAATAACTGTGCAAAAATAAAGAAAGTAAAATTTTCACTCGAGGGAAGACTTGAACCAAGGACCTCTCGTTCCGCAGCTGCTCACGCTACCACGGGACCACGGCGCTCCTGAGCCCACACTGTCCATTATGTTGCCTCTGTGACCCATGGACTACTCAGTTTGTATATTTTGCTTATTTTTTTCACACTTCCACACAACTTCTCCCTGTTTTCTCAATTGATCTGTGTTCAGTTTATCAAGGTCTGTCCACTGTGCCAACTTATAACTAAATCTGAGGGGGGTGCGATGAGGAGGTTCCCTTGTAAGTTCCTTTGATGGCCTAAGCAAACCCTTCCTTGACTTCAGTTGTTGCGGATGCGGTTCTTGCCCATGCAGAGGATGCGTAATTTCCTGTTCCACTGCCTTTATTTCCTTGTTCGCAGCTACCTCTCTTGGAACACGTGGTGCTGCAATTCCTGCGACGTAGTAAAGCCATTCGACTGGAGTGGTTTTCAAGCAACCTGTTATAATTCTGCAGGTTTCGTTGAGAGCTACATTCACCTGTTTGGCATGAGTTGAATTATACCCAACAGGACAGGCTTACTCTGCAGCAGAATAGCATAGAGCCACTGCAGACGTTCGGATTGTTTCAGGTTGACTGCCCCACTATGATCCGGCCAATTTCCGTAGGAGATTGTTCCTGGTGGAAACTTTCGACCTGCATTTAATGCAGTGCTTTTTGAAACTGAGTGATCTGTCAAATGTCACTCCTAGGTATTTTGGAATCTCGTAGTATTCCAGTTCGACCCCCGACCATACTACACTCCTGGAAATTGAAATAAGAACACCGTGAATTCATTGTCCCAGGAAGGGGAAACTTTATTGACACATTCCTGGGGTCAGATACATCACATGATCACACGGACAGAACCACAGGCACATAGACACAGGCAACAGAGCATGCACAATGTCGGCACTAGTACAGTGTATATCCACCTTTCGCAGCAATGCAGGCTGCTATTCTCCCATGGAGACGATCGTAGAGATGCTCGATGTAGTCCTGTGGAACGGCTTGCCATGCCATTTCCACCTGGCGCCTCAGTTGGACCAGCGTTCGTGCTGGACGTGCAGACCGCGTGAGACGTCGCTTCATCCAGTCCCAAACATGCTCAATGGGGGACAGATCCGGAGATCTTGCTGGCCAGGGTAGTTGACTTACACCTTCTAGAGCACGTTGGGTGGCACGGGATACATGCGGACGTGCATTGTCCTGTTGGAACAGCAAGTTCCCTTGCCGGTCTAGGAATGGTAGAACGATGGGTTCGATGACGGTTTGGATGTACCGTGCACTATTCAGTGTCCCCTCGACGATCACCAGTGGTGTACGGCCAGTGTAGGAGATCGCTCCCCACACCATGATGCCGGGTGTTGGCCCTGTGTGCCTCGGTCGTATGCAGTCCTGATTGTGGCGCTCACCTGCACGGCGCCAAACACGCATACGACCATCATTGGCACCAAGGCAGAAGCGACTCTCATCGCTGAAGACGACACGTCTCCATTCGTCCCTCCATTCACGCCTGTCGCGACACCACTGGAGGCGGGCTGCACGATGTTGGGGCGTGAGCGGAAGACGGCCTAACGGTGTGCGGGACCGTAGCCCAGCTTCATGGAGACGGTTGCGAATGGTCCTCGCAGATACCCCAGGAGCAACAGTGTCCCTAATTTGCTGGGAAGTGGCGGTGCGGTCCCCTACGGCACTGCGTAGGATCCTACGGTCTTGGCGTGCATCCGTGCGTCGCTGCGGTCCGGTCCCAGGTCGACGGGCACGTGCACCTTCCGCCGACCACTGGCGACAACATCGATGTACTGTGGAGACCTCACGCCCCACGTGTTGAGCAATTCGGCGGTACGTCCACCCGGCCTCCCGCATGCCCACTATACGCCCTCGCTCAAAGTCCGTCAACTGCACATACGGTTCACGTCCACGCTGTCGCGGCATGCTACCAGTGTTAAAGACTGCGATGGAGCTCCGTATGCCACGGCAAACTGGCTGACACTGACGGCGGTGGTGCACAAATGCTGCGCAGCTAGCGCCATTCGACGGCCAACACCGCGGTTCCTGGTGTGTCCGCTGTGCCGTGCGTGTGATCATTGCTTGTACAGCCCTCTCGCAGTGTCCGGAGCAAGTATGGTGGGTCTGACACACCGGTGTCAATGTGTTCTTTTTTCCATTTCCAGGAGTGTATTTTCAACTAGCGAGAGGCTTCCTTGTTTCTAGTTAAGCTAGTTTGTGTTCTAAAATCTGGATAGACCTACAAGGGCATTCGTGAGGTTGTTCTCTACTGATTCAAAATCTGTGCTCTGGGTGGCTAGAGCGAGGTCGTCAGCATATAAGAAGCTCCTGGTGTTTGGGGCTATAGGTTGGTAGTTCGTGTATAAATTAAACAGAATTGGAGCCAAAAAACTTCCTTGCGGGAGGTCATTATTCTGTAGTCTCCATCGACTACGCTGCTCTTGAAAGTCGACCAAAAACTTGCAATTCTGCAGATGGGAGGCGATGCGTCTGGTTAGACCTAAAGCTTTGCTCAGATTGTAGACCTTGAATAGTATTAGATGGTGATTGGCCGTATCATACGCTGCTGATAAGTCGGCAAATGCCACTCCTGTCATCTCCCGAGCTTCAAAGCCATCTTCTACAAACTGTCTGAGATTTAGCAGTTATCCAGTACGCTTATTAAGGCAGTGAAATGTGCAGTGAAGAACAGTATGTAGCAAAAACTTACGTGACTCCATACTCGACGCTGTCGAGAAGCCTGAAGCAGGGAGATAAGATTGCTGGAACTCAGTAGCAATAGTGGATGAAGAGGTCCCGACCAAGTGAGTCGCGCTTCTTGAGAAATGGCTAACACAGTATACAGGACGAAACCCACCCATCGGAGGTTGTGTCCGTAAACCAACCCTAATTCATTCGGTAAAAAAAGCTTTCTACAGCCAAGATCGTACAAAAATTTCTTAACTTTCAACAACTCATTTCGACACTTTGCTGTCAACCTCGCTTCAGGTCTGCAACATAGTAAACATAGACAGAATATACCTCATATCATGAATTATAAAGTAATAATTCAGAAAATTTTTTATTTGCCATTACATTGAAAGAAGAAGAAAACTGTGCATCGACATACTTCCAAACGTCTTGCTATAAAACTTGTTCATAGTGAGTTGAAACCTCTCACCAAGTTCTCATGTTAGAGAAAAAATGTAGCAACTTGTACAGACGTTTGTCAGGAATACAACATTCACAACTAACAGCACCTTGTGTACATGGTTCAAAGGCCTCTGAGCACTATGGGACTTAACATCTGAGTTCATCAGTCCACTAGAACTTAGAACTAATTGAACCTAACTAACCTAAGGACATCACACACATCCATGCCCGAGACAGGATTCGAACCTGCGACCGTAGCGGTCGCGCCGTTCCAGACTGAAGTTGTGTACATGTCCATGCCCGTGTATGTAACGCTCACAGATGATTGTCACATCATAAAAATCACAATATATAATGAAATGCACAGTAACACACCTGTTAGCTTGACTTATTCCATTTCATTCCATTCCAACAGTACATTCCAATGAAATATGTCAAGCTAAAAGATATGCTACTGTGCATTTTATTGTATACTGTGATTTTTAGGTCGTAACAATCATGTGTGAGGGCTACATATACGAACATGGCCATGTACACAAAGTGCTGTTGGTTGTGAATGTTATATTCCTGACAAACTTTTGTGCAAATTCTACATTTTATCCACTAACATACAAGGGTTGAAACTTAAATAGTGCCAACTACACTCCTGGAAATGGAAAAAAGAACACATTGACACCGGTGTGTCAGACCCACCATACTTGCTCCGGACACTGCGAGAGGGCTGTACAAGCAATGATCACACGCACGGCACAGCGGACACACCAGGAACCGCGGTGTTGGCCGTCGAATGGCGCTAGCTGCGCAGCATTTGTGCACCGCCGCCGTCAGTGTCAGCCAGTTTGCCGTGGCATACGGAGCTCCATCGCAGTCTTTAACACTGGTAGCATGCCGCGACAGCGTGGACGTGAACCGTATGTGCAGTTGACGGACTTTGAGCGAGGGCGTATAGTGGGCATGCGGGAGGCCGGGTGGACGTACCGCCGAATTGCTCAACACGTGGGGCGTGAGGTCTCCACAGTACATCGATGTTGTCGCCAGTGGTCGGTGGAAGGTGCATGTGCCCGTCGACCTGGGACCGGACCGCAGCGACGCACGGATGCACGCCAAGACCGTAGGATCCTACGCAGTGCCGTAGGGGACCGCACCGCCACTTCCCAGCAAATTAGGGACACTGTTGCTCCTGGGGTATCGGCGAGGACCATTCGCAACCGTCTCCGTGAAGCTGGGCTACGGTCCCGCACACCGTTAGGCCGTCTTCCGCTCACGCCCCAACATCGTGCAGCCCGCCTCCAGTGGTGTCGCGACAGGCGTGAAAGGAGGGACGAATGGAGACGTGTCGTCTTCAGCGATGAGAGTCGCTTCTGCCTTGGTGCCAATGATGGTCGTATGCGTGTTTGGCGCCGTGCAGGTGAGCGCCACAATCAGGACTGCATACGACCGAGGCACACAGGGCCAACACCCGGCATCATGGTGTGGGGAGCGATCTCCTACACTGGCCGTACACCACTGGTGATCGTCGAGGGGACACTGAATAGTGCACGGTACATCCAAACCGTCATCGAACCCATCGTTCTACCATTCCTAGACCGGCAAGGGAACTTGCTGTTCCAACAGGACAATGCACGTCCGCATGTATCCCGTGCCACCCAACGTGCTCTAGAAGGTGTAAGTCAACTACCCTGGCCAGCAAGATCTCCGGATCTGTCCCCCATTGAGCATGTTTGGGACTGGATGAAGCGTCGTCTCACGCGGTCTGCACGTCCAGCACGAACGCTGGTCCAACTGAGGCGCCAGGTGGAAATGGCATGGCAAGCCGTTCCACAGGACTACATCCAGCATCTCTACGATCGTCTCCATGGGAGAATAGCAGCCTGCATTGCTGCGAAAGGTGGATATACACTGTACTAGTGCCGACATTGTACATGCTCTGTTGCCTGTGTCTATGTGCCTGTGGTTCTGTCAGTGTGATCATGTGATGTATCTGACCCCAGGAATGTCTCAATAAAGTTTCTCCTTCCTGGGACAATGAATTCACTGTGTTCGTATTTCAATTTCCAGGAGTGTATTTAGTCACAACCAATACAAAAGTGTTACATGTTTGCACCTGTTACTGTCCTTCAAAGTAGTCATCAACGTTGTGTAGAACCCGTTGCCAGCGATGTGGAAGGCGTAGTATACCGTTAGCGGAGCCTGTTCTGTTGATGGTGCGAATCGAGCTGTCTATTGCCTGTCGAATCTCTGGAACAGTTCTGAAGCGGATGCCACGAAGTGGTTCCTTCATCTTCGGAATCAAATCAAAGTGACAAGGACTAAAGTCTGGGGAGTATGGTGGATGGTACAGTACTCCCAGTCCCATCGATCGAACGGAGCAGATTCCATTGCATAGCGTCTCCAGAGCAGTGTTGCCACTATTTAAGTTCCAACCCTCGTAATTTGGCAGGAGCTTTCAAATCACAATGAAGACATTTTCTAACAAAACTTTTGAAGGTATTTAACTGTATATTTTCGTTTTTCGTTTCGTGTAGTGTCAATCAAAAAAAACTTTTACGTTGTATTTCTTGATATGAGTTACATTCCATCTATGAAGAAAAAGCGTTGATGACAAAATTTGTTGAGCACAGAAAAATCAGTGTTTTGTTATGTATTCTCGGAAATTCGTACGTGCCTTTAGTTTGAAATATTAAAATAAGAATGGTAAAAACTATATATTTTTTATTTAAAGTTGTTAGTGTGTGCTTTCATTTGTAGAGAAGTACGTATGGTATTAAAACTACTGTACCACCTTTTTCCTTATGCTTATTTCGACTTCTCCCTGATTTCACTTTGATCCATAAAACTCGTGTTAAATCGACCTCTCAATTAGTTATTCGAATTTCTTATTGGTCCTTCGAATTCTGAATTATCGAGGCTCGATCGTAGTTACAACGGAGGTTATTTTTTAGTTTCCTCTGACTTCACTGCAATCGAACCCTTTTCTCTACCACTCACGAAATTTCGTTTTACTCCCCCTCATCCGCTCCCCACAGCCCCCGCCAGGGTTAACGTAAGAAGTTCAGCGCGTTTAGACGGCTGTGTATAAGAGTCGAGAAACGGACGCCTGCAGCGTCCCTTGGAAAGTGAACAGGGGTCGCTGGGTAGATGGAAAGTTCCGGACACCGAAGCCCGCATTCGCCAGTGTTCCGCTCCGCTCGGAATGCCCTGAAGCGAGATTAGAATAGAACACAGGCCCGTACGTGGCGACCCAGTCTGACGTCACGGCAAGCAGGGAACAAACGCACCGGCGTCTCTGGCGCGCTGAACGCGGGGCGACGGTGTTAAACACACGGCTGGAGCGACCTCGTCTCGAGACAGCACCAAAGGACGCTATAGTCTTGCTGTAGCGTTCAGTCCGGAGACTGGTTCGATGCAGCTTTCCCGTCCTGTGCGAGCCCCTTCATCTCCGAATATTCTTTCGCCCAGAACGAAGTCCCAAGCGACTGGAAAAAAGCATAGGTGACTCCTCTGTACAAGAAGGGTAAAAGATCGGAGCAGCAAAATTGAGTGGTTCCATGCCCTCTTTTGCATCTCCTCTCATTTTCGTCAATTTTATATTTTCGTCTATGTCATTGCACGGTAGTACCAGACCGAATAAGGTTATTCTTATGAGAGTATTTCTACTGAGAGCTCAAAAAGTACTTTTCACTTGATTCCTAACCATGTTGGGTTAGTTCCCTGGGTGGCCCATGCGAGGAAAGCATCGGAGGACGCGGCACACGGCATTTCCGGTTGGTGGCTGCACTTCCCTGAATTCAGAGGGGTTCGTACGATAGGCTTAAGCGCTTGGCGCAACGACTGACGTCGGTCGAGTTTCGCCTATTGTTGTTGTTGTTGTTGTGGTCTTCAGTCCTGAGACTGGTTTGATGCAGCTCTCCATGCTACTCTATGCTGTGCAAGATTCTTCACCTCCCAGTACCTACTGCAACCTGCATCCTTCTGAATCTGCTTAGTGTATTCATCTCTTGGTCTCCCTCTACGATTTTTACCCTCCACGCTGCCCTCCAATGCTAAATTTGTGATCCCTTGATGCCTCAAAACATGTCCTACCAACCGATCCCTTCTTCTTGTCAAGTTGTGCCACAAACTTCTCTTCTTCCCAATCCTATTCAATACCTCCTCATTAGTTACGTGATCTACCCACCTTATCTTCAGCATTCTTCTGTAGCACCACATTTCGAAAGCTTCTATTCTCTTCTTGTCCACACTAGTTATCATCCATGTTTCACTTCCATACATGGCTACACTCCATACAAATACTTTCAGAAACGACTTCCTGACACTTAAATCTATACTCGATGTTAACAAATTTCTCTTCTTCAGAAGCGATTTCCTTGCCATTGCCAGTCTACATTTTATATCCTCTCTACTTCGATCATCATCAGTTATTTTACTCCCTAAATAGCAAAACTCCTTTACTACTTTAAGTGTCTCATTTCCTAATCTAATTCCCTCAGCATCACCCGATTTAATTTGACTACATTCCATTATCCTCGTTTTGCTAATAGTATGCAGAGCGAAACGACCGGCGAGACGTCTGAGTGTCGCCACAGTTTGTGTGTTTACTGTTGCGGCGAGTCCGGAACGAAGATTCCTGGCACCGACTGACTGCATTGTCCTCTCGATCCTGAGGATACTTGCGGACTGTGCCCTGCTGGATGCGACTGTCTGGCGCCGGAGAGTCAGTGGTCTAGGCAGGTTGTTTTCGTAGCCGGTCAAACGGAAAGTTCAGTGCCCTGAGCTGAATAGCAGAGACATGATTGGTCAACTTAAACTGAGGCTAGTTGACGTCATAAAGTCCTGCTCGAAATTGGAGGGAACGGCCGCTATTGGCGCGACTGCTGTTCTGAGACAGTGCGGGGGAATTTTGGAATCAGAACTGAGTGCTGCTCCACAGTTTTGGAGGAGAGTAGGCAGTTGAGCAATGCTGGCTTCGCTCTTGCATCGCATCACAGAGGGGATTCGGGATCTGATCTTCCTCGGAGTCGGTCTTGCGACTTGGTCTCTCGTTTTCGGAAGAACTTAGAATTCTCGGACAGCCTTCACGGCCAGGGGTTGACACAGAGTTGCTGCAAGGCAGAAGTCGGCGCCTACATCATCAGAACGCTGTCTACCGACGACGTGCTGCAGATTTCAGTACTGGTACAGTATTTTGCGGCTCCGGCATTGGAGGACCTTACCAATTTTATACTGAATCCCTCAGCAGCACGCGCGCTCGCTTAACTACAAGTCCACCTTGCTTGTTCCTCCGTGTGATCCCATTTGAGCTCTCACTACTAATTGCGATACTGCTATACAGTTGCGAGATTCATATTTGATTCATTAGGACGTCCAGTCACTACCGTCAGCCTACTGCATCGCAGAGAGTAGGAGCCCCTTGTTCTCGAGCCAACTCTTATTCTCATAATATTTCAGTATACCCTATCCTTTAGCCGGGCGGGGTGGCCGAGCGGTTCTAGGCGCTACAGTCTGGAACCGCGCGACCGCTACGGTCGCACGTTCGAATCCTGCCTCGGGCATGGATGTGTGTGATGTCCTTATGTTAGTTAGGTTTAAGTGGTTCTAAGTTCTAGGGGACTGATGACCTTAGAAGTTTAGTCCCATAGTGCTCAGAGCCATTTGAACCATTTTTGAACCTATCCTCGTGTGTGTCGACAATGATGTGCATTTATGTCCTGATGTATAATAAATCTCATTGTAATATTTAACCCGCATATCATTTCGTAGATACAGGCAGAATCCCATTTCCTATTGTTTATTATGATAAAGTTCTCTTTTTTTGAGTAGATTACTATTAAATTATTGTGAGTTTGCACTCCTTATTTTACCAACTAGCAGGGTCCATCATAATTTCCTTCCGTTACCGTTGTGCTCATAATTACTTAGCTGGTAGATAAGGAGGGGGTCGAGTGCATGTCTCGTTCTCATGCAAAATTCGTGTGAATTAAAGAGGTCCCAACTCTTCTCCACACCGGCACCTCGCAAAATTACAGATAGCTATCCCTAAAACCGGTTTGCTGCAGAATACTTGAACATATTCTCAGTTCGAATATACACTCCTGGAAATGGAAAAAAGAACACATTGACACCGGTGTGTCAGACCCACCATACTTGCTCCGGACACTGCGAGAGGGCTGTACAAGCAATGATCACACGCACGGCACAGCGGACACACCAGGAACCGCGGTGTTGGCCGTCGAATGACGCTAGCTGCGCAGCATTTGTGCACCGCCGCCGTCTGTGTCAGCCAGTTTGCCGTGGCATACGGAGCTCCATCGCAGTCTTTAACACTGGTAGCATGACGCGACAGCGTGGACGTGAACCGTATGTGCAGTTGACGGACTTCGAGCGAGGGCGTATTGTGGGCATGCGGGAGGCCGGGTGGACGTACCGCCGAATTGCTCAACACGTGGGGCGTGAGGTCTCCACAGTACATCGATGTTGTCGCCAGTAGTCGGCGGAAGGTGCACGTGCCCGTCGACCTGGGACCGGACCGCAGCGACGCACGGATGCACGCCAAGACCGTAGGATCCTACGCAGTGCCGTAGGGGACCGCACCGCCACTTCCCAGCAAATTAGGGACACTGTTGCTCCTGGGGTATCGGCGAGGACCATTCGCAACCGTCTCCATGAAGCTGGGCTACGGTCCCGCACACCGTTAGGCCGTCTTCCGCTCACGCCCCAACATCGTGCAGCCCGCCTCCAGTGGTGTCGCGACAGGCGTGAATGGAGGGACGAATGGAGACGTGTCGTCTTCAGCGATGAGAGTCGCTTCTGCCTTGGTGCCAATGATGGTCGTATGCGTGTTTCGCGCCGTGCAGGTGAGCGCCACAATCAGGACTGCATACGACCGAGGCACACAGGGCCAACACCCGGCATCATGGTGTGGGGAGCGATCTCCTACACTGGCCGTACACCACTGGTGATCGTCGAGGGGCCACTGAATAGTGCACGGTACATCCAAACCGTCATCGAACCCATCGTTCTACCATTCCTAGACCGGCAAGGGAACTTGCTGTTCCAACAGGACAATGCACGTCCGCATGTATCCCGTGCCACCCAACGTGCTCTAGAAGGTGTAAGTCAACTACCCTGGCCAGCAAGATCTCCGGATCTGTCCCCCATTGAGCATGTTTGGGACTGGATGAAGCGTCGTCTCACGCGGTCTGCACGTCCAGCACGAACGCTGGTCCAACTGAGGCGCCAGGTGGAAATGGCATGGCAAGCCGTTTCATAGGACTACATCCAGCATCTCTACGATCGTCTCCATGGGAGAATAGCAGCCTGCATTGCTGCGAAAGGTGTATATACACTGTACTAGTACCGACATTGTGCATGCTCTGTTGCCTGTGTCTATGTGCCTGTGGTTCTGTCAGTGTGATCATGTGATGTATCTGACCCCAGGAATGTGTCAATAAAGTTTCCCCTTCCTGGGACAATGAATTCACGGTGTTCTTATTTCAATTTCCAGGAGTGTAGTAAACTTTCTTGAGACTGAGAAGCTTATGTCCATGAATTAGTGTGGTTTTAGAAAGCATCGCTCGTGCGAAACTCAGCTTGCCCTTTTCTCACTTGATATACTGCGAACTACGGATGAAGTGCAACGAGCAGATTCCACATTTCTAGATTTCCGGGAAGCATTTGACACGGTGTCCCGTTGCAGGCTGTTAAGTTTTTTTTTTTTTTTTTTTTGGGGGGGGGGGGGGGGGGTTTAAGGGCGCTCAACTACTGAGGTCATTAGCGCCCAGTCACTGTTGTTAGAGCACATGGAATCTGGTAAAACTCAAGGGGAGGGGGGGACACCAGAAAGACCTGACAAAGATGCAGATAAAATAAGTAAAAAGGTTAGATGTCTTTGGACAAGCCAGTCAAAGTTATAAAACGCAGAACACGAGCAGCTGCTCGAGCGTCATCAGCTAAAATATCCGGTAAAGTAGATGGCAGGGACAGGACAACACGAAATTGAATAAAACGGGGACACGACAATAAAACATGGCGCACTGTTAATGCCTGACCACAAGGGCACTGCGCGGCTGGGTCACCGGAGAGCAGGTAGCGGTGGCTAAACCGGCAATGCCCAATCCGCAACCTGGTCAGAAGGACCTCCTCTCGCCGAGATGGGCGGGAGGAGGTTGTCCAAGCAGTTGGGAGCGGTTTTACTGCCCGGAGCTTGTTACCTTGGAGGGATGACCAAGCACCCCACCACAACGACACAAGCCTCTTACAAACATCCCCACGAACGTCAGATGACGGGACACAATGGGAGGCTGGCCGAGGCAGGAGGACTGCAGCCTTGGGTGCAGCATCCGCAGCAGGCTGTTAACGAAGGTACGAGCATATACAATGGGTTCACAGATGTGTGAATGCCGCGAAGACTTCTAAATAATAGAACCCAGTATGTTGTCCACGAATGCGAATGTTCATCAGAGACAGGGGTGTCGTCAGGAGTGCCTCAGGGAAGTGTGACAAGGCGGCTGTTATTCCCTGTAGACATAAACATTTTGGCGGACAGGGTGGGCATCAATCTGCACTTGTTTGCTCATGATGCCGTGTTGTATAGTAAGGTGTCGAAGTTTGAGTGACTGTAGAATGATACGACTGACACAAAATACACTTCTGGCTATTAAAATTGCTACACCACGAAGATGACGTGCTACAGACGCGAAATTTAACCGACAGGAAGAAGATGCTGTGATATGCAAATGATTAGGGTTTCACAGCATTCACACAACGTTGGCGCCGGTGGCAACATCTACAACATGCTGACGTGAGGAAAGCTTCCAACCGATTTCTCATACACAAACAGCAGTTGACCGGCGTTGCCTGGTGAAACGTTGTTGTGATGCCTCGTCTAAGGAGGAGAAATGTGTACCATCACATTTCCGACTTTGATAAAGGTCGGATTGTAGGCTATCGCGATTGCGGTTTATCGTATCGCGACCTTGCTGCTCGCGTTGGTCGAGATCCAATGACTATTAGCAGAATACGGAACCGGTAGGTTCAGGTTCGGAACGCCGTGCTGCATCCCAACGGCCTCGTATCACTAGCAGTCGAGATGACAGGCATCATATCAGCATGGCTGTAACGGATCGTGCAGCCACGTCTCAATTCCTGAGTCAACAGATGGGGACGTTTGCAAGACAACAACCATCTGCACCAACAGTTCGACGACGTTTGCAGAAGCATGGACTATCAGCTCGGAGACCATGGCTGCGGTTACCCTTGACGCTGCTTGACAGACAGGAGCGCCTGCGATGGTGTACTCAACGACGAACCTGGGTGCACGAATGGCAAAACGTCATTCTTCCGGATGAATCCAGATTCTGTTTACAGCATCATGATGGTCGCATCCGTGTTTGGCGACATCGCGGTGAACGCACTTTCGAAGCGTGTATTCGTCATCGCCATACTGGCGTATCACCTGGCGTGATGGTATGGGGTGCCATTGGTTACACGTCTCTGTCACCTCTTGTTCGCATTGACTGCACTTTGAACAGTGGACTTTACATTTCAGATGTGTTACGACCCGTGGCTCTACCTTTCATACGATGCCTTCGAAACCCTATATTTCAGCAGGATAATGCACGACCGCATGTTGCAGGTTCTGTACGGGCCTTTCTCGATACAGAAAATGTTCGACTACCGCCCTGGCCAGCACATTCTCCAGATCTCTCACCACCTGAAAACGTCTGGTCAATGGTGGCCGAGCAACTAGCTCGTCAGAATACGCCAGTCACTACTCTTGATGAAGTGTGGTATCGTTTTGAAGCTACATGGGTGGCTGTACCTGTACACGCCATCCAAGCTGTGTTTGACTCAATGCCCAGGCGTATCAAGGCCGTTATTATGGCCAGAGGTGGTTGTCCTGGGCACTGATTTCTCACGATCCATGCACAAAAATTGCGTGAAAATGTAATCACATGTCAGTTATAGTACCATATATTTGTCCAATGAATACCCGTTTATCATCTGCATTTCTTGTTGGTGTAGCAATTTTAATGGCCAGTAGTGTATCTAGTTAGTGTGCTGAATGGCAGCGAGCTCTAAATGTGGGAAAATGTAAGTTAATGCGGATAAGTAGGAAGAACAAACGTGTGATGTTCGGATACAGTGTTACTAGTGTCCCGCTTGACACAGTCAAGTCGTTAAATATCTGGGCGTAGCGTTGCAAAGTGATATGAAAGGAACGAGCATTTGAGAACTGTGGTATGGAAGGCGAATGGTCGAATTCGGTTTACTGGGAGAATTTTAGGAAAGCGTGGTTCCCTCGTGAAGGAGACAACATATGAGGCGCCGATGCGACCTATTCTTGAGTACTGCTCGTGTGTTTGGGATCAGTACCTGGTCGGATTGAATGAAGACATCGAAGCATTTCAGAGGCGGACTGCTATATTTGTTACCGGTAGGTCCGAACAACACGCAAGTGTTACGGAGATGCTTCGAGAAATTGAATGTTAATTCCTGGAGGGGAGGCGATGTTCGTTTCGAGAAACGTTTTTGAAAATTTAGAGAACTGGCATCTGAAGCTGACCACTGGACGATTCTACTGCCGTCAACATACAGGGTGTTTCAAAAATGACCGGTATATTTGAAACGGCAATAAAAACTAAACGAGCAGCGATAGAAGTACACCGTTTGTTGCAATATGCTTGGGACAACAGTACATTTTCAGGCGGACAAACTTTCGAAATTACAATAGTTACAATTTTCAACAACAGATGGCGCTGCAAGTGATGTGAAGGATATAGAAGACAACGCAGTCTGTGGGTGCGCCATTCTGTACGTCGTCTTTCTGCTGTAAGCGTGTGCTGTTCACAACGTGCAAGTGTGCTGTAGACAACATGGTTTATTCCTTAGAGCAGAGGATTTTTCTGGTGTTGGAATTCCACCGCCTAGAACACAGTGTTGTTGCAACAAGACGAGGTTTTCAACGGAGGTTTAATGTAACCAAAGGACCGAAAAGCGATACAATAAAGGATCTGTTTGAAAAATTTCAACGGACTGGGAACGTGACGGATGAACGTGCTGGAAAGGTAGGGCGACCGCGTACGGCAACCACAGAGGGCAACGCGCAGCTAGTGCAGCAGGTGATCCAACAGCGGCCTCGGGTTTCCGTTCGCCGTGTTGCAGCTGCGGTCCAAATGACGCCAACGTCCACGTATCGTCTCATGCGCCAGAGTTTACACCTCTATCCATACAAAATTCAAACGCGGCAACCCCTCAGCGCCGCTACCATTGCTGCACGAGAGACATTCGCTAACGATATAGTGCACAGGATTGATGACGGCGATATGCATGTGGGCAGCATTTGGTTTACTGACGAAGCTTATTTTTACCTCGACGGCTTCGTCAATAAACAGAACTGGCGCATATGGGGAACCGAAAAGCCCCATGTTGCAGTCCCATCGTCCCTGCATCCTCAAAGAATACTCGTTGGGCCGCCATTTCTTCCAAAGGAATCATTGGCCCATTTTTCAGATCCGAAACGAGTACTGCATCACGCTATCTGGACATTGTTAGTGAATTTGTGGCGGTACAAACTGCCTTAGACGACACTGCGAACACCTCGTGGTTTATGCAAGATGGTGCCCGGCCACATCGCACGGCCGACGTCTTTAATTTCCTGAATGAATATTTTGATGATCGTGTGATTGCTTTGGGCTATCCGAAACATACAGGAGGCTGCGTGGATTGGCCTCCCTATTCGCCAGACATGAACCCCTGTGACTTCTTTCTGTGGGGACACTTGAAAGACCAGGTGTACCGCCAGAATCCAGAAACAATTGAACAGCTGAAGCAGTACATCTCATCTGCATGTGAAGCCATTCCGCCAGACACGTTGTCAAAGGTTTCGGGTAATTTCATTCAGAGACTACGCCATATTATTGCTACGCATGGTGGATATGTGGAAAATATCGTACTATAGAGTTTCCCAGACCGCAGCGCCATCTGTTATTGAAAATTGTAACTACTGTAATTTCGAAAGTGTGTCTGCCTGAAAATGTACTGTTGTCCCAAGCATATTGCAACAAACGGTGTATTTCTATCCCTGCTCGTTTAGTTTTTATTGCCGTTTCAAATATACCGGTCATTTTTGAAACACCCTGTACATTACGCGTAAGGACCACGAAGATAAGATTCGGGAAATCGGGGCTCATACGGAGGCATACGTGCAGTCGTTTTTCCGTCACTCTGCTTGCGAGTGGAAAAGGAAAGGAAATTACTAGTAGTGGTAGAGGGTACCCTCCGCCACTCACCGTACGGTGCCTTGCAGAGCTTTCATGTAGATGTAGGTGTACGGCGACTTTCCGTCTGAACCTGCTTACTGTATTCATGCCATGGTCTCCCACATACCACCCTCTCTTTCGCCCGTTACCATACTGACAAGGCCTTCGTGTCTGAGTATGTGTCCCGTCAACCGATCACGTCTTTTAGTCCACTTGCCCCATAAATTTCTTTCTCCCCAGTTGTATTCAGTACCTCTCTAGTTATTCGACTTAACCATCTGATCTTGAGCATTCTTCTGTAGCGCCATACATGAAAAACTTCTACAGGGGATGGACAAAATATGGAGGAGCGATGCGGATCACGAGTGGATGTGGATTTATCAGTAAACTGCAAGGCAGGGTGCTCTGATTACGTCCTCTTAGTACGTTAGGGCCTGTAAAAGCCCTGAAAGGTTATGAAAAAGGCTCAAAATTGGTGTATATATCCCTGAATTTACTGTCCACCTGCAGGAATGTTACAATTAAATTGTTCTAACATGCTATAGTCAGTATTCGACATAGACATTAACACTTCAAAAACAGAAATGCAAAAAACACGGAAATACCAAATTTTGTCTCCCATAAAAATTTTCACACGTGCAATTAATGTAAATGGAAATGAGAGTTTGGCGTCATTGGCCGGGGGCACGTCCGGCCGCCTTGGTGCAGGTCTCATTACATTCGACGCCACATTGGACAACCTGCGTGCCGGGTGGGGATGAAGACAACACAACGCCCAGTCCCTGAGCGGAGAAAATCCCCGACCCTGGCGGGAATCGAACCCGGACCCGTAGGACGGCAATCCGTCACGCTGACCACTCAGCTATCTTTTTTTTTTTTTAGGATGGTCAGAGCGTGGTACATATCGGGGCGGACATTAATTTAAATGCATTTTTCCATTCTAACACTGCCAGACACTTTCACCATTATGAATCGCTTGAACTCCATGAATGAACGATGTCTTCAAGGTCTCTCAGTCTTCTAAAGATGTGGTACGCACGACTTTGTATGTTTGTGTAGATGACGAGCATGTTTAGTGGCATCAAACCAAGTATTTCATGCAACGAATCCATTTCTCTCTACTTGCGCTTTTCTATTCTGACAAAAATAAAATAATCTCTAGAAATAGCAAATAAAATCAAAATTCGGTGACAGTTCCGAACTTCTTCTCCAAGACGAAGACAGGAACAGGACGGGGGCACGAAATTACAGAGATTCTCAAGTTTATTACAATGGCCGCCTTAGTAACACACGCCAAACACTTGAGTATAACTATTACACGCTACAAACTGCACAACACACGATTGCTATAAGCCAAATATTTGAACACAAATCAGTCCTCATCTCAGGAAAAGATAGATGCTAATTTGATAACTGCACTACTCACCTCAGCATAAAAAATTACCTCCTTCTTACACTGAAGCTAAAAGTGCCATACATATGACAGTCTCTCAACAAGATGATCGAACTAGATGGCCCACGCGCTTGGAGCTGAATATTAGTTATCAACTGTGGAAACGGAACTTCATGGGGATACGAAATTAGGAGCAAGGACGGAATAGGGCCCGCATCTCGTGGTCGTGCGGTAGCGTTCTCGCTTCCCACGCCCGGGTTCCCGGGTTCGATTCCCGGCGGGGTCAGGGATTTTCTCTGCCTCGTGATGGCTGGGTGTTGTGTGCTGTCCTTAGGTTAGTTAGGTTTAAGTAGTTCTAAGTTCTAGGGGACTGATGACCATAGATGTTAAGTCCCATAGTGCTCAGAGCCATTTGAACCCTTTGACGGAATAGGGCAACTAACCTTATTACTACGATTAGTGGACGATTTGAAATTAGACAGTGACAAAATCGCAAAAGTCTACCTTCATTTCCTTCTCGAAGGAGTTGAGCGCACTACAAATGACAAGAGCACGTAATGTCCACCATTTTCTTGCATGTGCAACACCAATACGGGCAGAAATTTTGTGTGTGCTTGTCGAAGAACTACCAACTCAAGACTTTTACTTCACCCACGTTCTGTTCATTTGGACTGTCGGATTGAACACCACTGGTCGTTAGTGCACACTGTGTTCCCCTGCTCCTCCAGATGAGACATGAACGGTGTGCGCTGAACAAGCCTCAAGCACTTTTGTGAAAACACGAGTAAAGCAGTCTCGAATCTGGCCGTCTGTGGTTAGGAAATCGTCTACCGTAACCTCTATACACATCACTGTGTCTCCACTACGAAACCTAAACATAAATACCATATCTAACTTCCTGGCAGATTAAAACCGTGTGCCCGACCGAGACTCGAACTCGGGACCTTTGCCTTTCGCGGGCAAGTGCTCTACCATCTGAGCTACGGAAGCACGACTCACGCCCGGTACTCACAGCAGAACTAGCACTCCTGAAAGAAAGGATATAGCGGAGACATGGCTTAGCCACAGCCTGGGGGATGTTTCCAGAATGAGAGTTTCACTCTGCAGCGGAGTGTGCGCTGATATGAAACTTCCTGGCAGATTAAAACTGTGTGCTCGACCGAGACTCGAACTCGGGACCTTTGCCATGTCTCCGCAATATCCTTTCTTTCAGGAGTGCTGCAAGGTTCGCAGGAGAGCTTCTGTAAAGTTTGGAAGGTAGGAGACGAGGTACTGGCAGAAGTAAAGCTGTGAGTACCGGGCGTGAGTCGTGCTTCGGTAGCTCAGTTGGTAGAGCACTTGCCCGCGAAAGGCAAAGGTCCCGAGTTCGAGTCTCGGTCGGGCACACAGTTTTAATCTGCCAGGAAGTTTCATATCAGCGCACACTCCGCTGCACAGTGAAAATCTCATTCTGAATACCATATCTGCATACTCAGCGTTTGTAAACACGTCCGAAAGGCTTGAACGATTAGAACTGGCCAACAAATCTCAATCATAATCTAAAAATTCATTACGTAAGCTCAAGCTCAACCTCACAACTTGGACTTAAAAATGACAATCGATAAATAAACCAACAGCAAGTTGAGTACCACACACGAAACGAACAATTATCTCTGTAAGCAGCTCTATCTCGTAATCAATAAAAATCGAACACACATTACGCAGAACGCTTTGTTGGAATTAGCCTCCGTCTTCAGGCCGCAAGTGGCCCATCGGGACCATCCGACCGCCGTGTCATCCTCACTGAGGATGCGGATAGGAGGGGCGTGTGGTCAGCACACCACTCTCCCGGTCGTTATGATCGTTTTCTTTGACCGGAGCCGCTACTATTCGGTCGAGTAGCTCCTCAGTTGGCATCACGAGGCTGAGTGCACCCCGAAAAATGGCAACAGCGCATGGCGGTCTGGACGGTCACCTATCCAAGTGCCGGCCACGCCCGATAGCGCTTAACTTTGGTGATCTGACGGGAGCCGGTGTATCCACTGCGGCAAGGTCGTTGCCAGCCTTTACTAGCTGCTCCTAAAATAGCTGCTGTTCGTCCTGAAACACCTTCCGCATCGCAGCCAGGCCCGATCTCACCTCACGTCACAATACGGCCACACGGGCGCCCGCTACGGAAGCGGGTCACGCCCGTGCCTCCAATCACGTCACAACGTCTCGTGTCGCGTGCTGCCGCCTGCACTATCGAACATTTCCTGTCTGCTCTTAAGCGGCGTTCCGGCGTAGCGTTGTAGCTCCTAGAGCAGTGGTTCTCAAAGTATGCGCCACGGCGCTCTGGTGCGCCCTAGAACATTTGCGGATGCGCCCTATAATATTTAAGGAAAACATATGGCCAAATATGAAACAACATACAGCTAATCAATGTTATCCATTTCACGACAGGTATAATACGGAAGAAGTCGAATAGTTTGGTTAAGGAAGTAAGGTGGCTTATTCTCCTTGAGTGTCGACAGTATTCGGAACGTTTCATGCCGACTGTCTTCTCTCTTCCATTGCTGCTAATCTAACAGTAGCGACTGTTTGCGAGCTGGGCAAAGGTATTTCAAAATAATTAGTGACGATAAAGCCATTGCTGGCCCATCGGGGTCATCCCTTACGCCACCGAGAAGTGTAAGGAATTCAAGGGAAAGTGTAACCGCGGTGGAGCGAAAAAAATAATTATTCGTATGGCAGAATGCTGCGGTCTGAAGAAACAGAATGGTCAGAAAATTGTCACATTGCTACTGAGACGCCCTGCTAAACCCTCCGGGCAGGACAGGTAGTTTAAGTTGTGGAAAGCGGCCGAAGTAAGCGGCTGACAGCTACATTCGAACATACAACCTTTTATTTGATCAAACATTACAAGGGCCAAGAAAATATTTTTTAAAAAAACACAGCTTTAGTTTTGGAAATTAATTCGCGGCTGAATGCACTGTAAAATCTCATGCCTTAAGGGCAAGACCACCTTAATTCAAAATGGCTGAAAGCCAATAACGTAAAGCTCAACCAAAATCGGAAATTTAAAAGACAAAGCCGTATCTTAAAACAGTTCCTTAATTAATCAGAAGGCTCAAAGAATCTGACAGCTTAAGAGCAGAATAACTGTAATTCACAATCGGCTGAAGGCCCAATACTTGAGACTCAATAACATTAATTTTAAAAATGCCAAAGGCTTTACATAAAACAGTTCTTAAATTAGGCTGAAGGCCCAAACCGTCTGATGCCTTAAGGGCAAAACAACCTTAATCTAAAAATCGGCTAGATGCCATACAAGTACAAACAGCAAGAACAAACAAGAAAGGCAGTACACCCAAGGGCACTCAGAAGTTCCGAGGGTTGGCCTGGAATTCAAACACTAACGCTCGCTTATGTGAGACAGGCAGTCGGCCCAACCATTCTCGATCCGACGACAACCCAACTGACAGACCCACTGACAAGATAACCTCCGCTTCACTTGACCAGCACACAACAGGGAGTTCAATGAAACAATGTAGATGGTATTGGTGCCCACAACCAATTACACATTGAGCTGTCAAACTACACAGCATTCTGGACAGCGACAACACGATGAGGAAAACACACTGCCTGAATTTATGTCAATGGCCAGTGCAGGTAACCGGAACGTTAACGGCCACAATGCAGAAGACTCTGCTGGTGCACTTCAATTGAAATAACCAAGTATAAATGATAATTAAATAGACACCCTAGCTGCAAACAGGCGTTGATATACTTCACTGGGGACATGTTGAAAATGTGTGCCCCGACCGGGACTCGAACCCGGGATCTCCTGCTTACATGGCAGAGATCCCGGGTTCGAGTCCCGGTCGGGGCACACATTTTCAACATGTCCCCAGTGAAGTATATCAACGCCTGTTTGCAGCTAGGGTGTCTATTTAATTATCATTTCATTTCTAGCAAAGCTGCATGGTCATCCACGGTATGTGTTCTTTCGAGAACAGATACTACCGTCATATATAACCAAGTATAGTTGAACTCCATCGGAGGGTGGCTAAAATTTGCCAACTTCAAAAACATACATTCCTCGCAGGAATGTCCCAACAGCCGACAACGAACTTCAGACGACACAATGTGAAGAGTCGTGACTTGCTGGTAGATTGAGTCAGAACTCAACTTTCATGTCCAGGATCGGTGAGCCACGAACCTCGTAGCAATGGGAACAGCACCACACATTCCGACACCGCATAGAGGCCGCCAGCGGGCCCGGCCAAACCACGCGCTGCGGAGATTTCCTCGCTGCTCCACGCCAACCGACCAGCTGCCCAGGCTCGGAAACGGTGAAGGGACCAAATATACGTCGGCCGATGATACGACCAACCAAGGGTCGTCCAGCTCCAATCTCCCTCCGTGGGACAGTTCATGTGTGTCGCCAGCGGTCGGCGAGCACTGGCTGTCGGCGCCTCACCGGCACTCCGTCCCCGACTTCACTGCTGCTGCGTCCCGACTGCACAGCTGGCCCGCCCCGAACTGGCTGCCAGACACACGTCGACCCGGAAATACGAGGGCAGTTCAATAAGTAATGCAACACATTTTTTTCTCGGCCAATTTTGGTTGAAAAAACCGGAAATTTCTTGTGGAATATTTTCAAACATTCCCGCTTCGTCTCGTATAGTTTCATTGACTTCCGACAGGTGGCAGCGCTGTACGGAGCTGTTAAAATGGCGTCTGTAACGGATGTGCGTTGCAAACAATGGGCAGTGATCGAGTTTCTTTCGGCGGAAGACCAGGGCATCTCAGATATTCATAGGCGCTTGAAGAATGTCTACGGTGATCTGGCAGTGGACAAAAGCACGGTGAGTCGTTGGGCAAAGCGTGTGTCATCATCGCCGCAAGGTCAAGCAAGACTGTCTGATCTCCCGCGTGCGGGCCGGCCGTGCACAGCTGTGACTCCTGCAGTGGCGGAGCGTGCGAACACACTCGTTCGAGATGATCGACGGATCACCATCAAACAACTCAGTGCTCAACTTGACATCTCTGTTGGTAGTGCTGTCACAATTGTTCACGAATTGGGATATTCAAAGGTTTGTTCCCGCTGGGTCCCTCGTTGTCTAACCGAACACCATAAAGAGCAAAGGAGAACCATCTGTGCGGAATTGCTTGCTCGTCATGTGGCTGAGGGTGACAATTTCTTGTCAAAGATTGTTACAGGCGATGAAACATGGGTTCATCACTTCGAACCTGAAACAAAGCGGCAATCAATGGAGTGGCGCCACACCCACTCCCGTACCGAGAAAAAGTTTAAAGCCATACCCTCAGCCGGTAAAGTCATGGTTACAGTCTTCTGGGACGCTGAAGGGGTTATTCTGTTCGATGTCCTTCCCCATGGTCAAACGATCAACTCTGAAGTGTATTGTGCTACTCTTCAGAAATTGAAGAAACGACTTCAGCGTGTTCGTAGGCACAAAAATCTGAACGAACTTCTCCTTCTTCATGACAACGCAAGACCTCACACAAGTCTTCGCACCCAAGAGGAGCTCACAAAACTTCAGTGGACTGTTCTTCCTCATGCACCCTACAGCCCCGATCTCGCACCGTCGGATTTCCATATGTTTGGCCCAATGAAGGACGCAATCCGTGGGACGCACTACGCGGATGATGAAGTTATTGATGCAGTACGACGTTGGCTCCGACATCGACCAGTGGAATGGTACCGTGCAGGCATACAGGCCCTCATTTCAAGGTGGCGTAAGGCCGTAGCATTGAATGGAGATTACGTTGAAAAATAGTGTTGTGTAGCTAAAAGATTGGGGAATAACCTGGTGTATTTCAATGCTGAATAAAACAACCCCTGTTTCAGAAAAAAAATGTGTTGCATTACTTATTGAACTGCCCTGATACTATCGGTCGCTACAGAGATGGTGCGACAGTGCACTTATCGATATGCTCTGCTGCTGGCTCTCACGGACAAGTAAGGCAGAAAGTTAGTGACGCCAGTAAATGGAATAAGAAAGCGAGGTAGAAGTACCGTAGTAGAAGATGACGAACAATAAATGGGATAAACGCGAGCCGTGCACGGGTCAGCTAGAATCATAACAATATGCAGTGGTGAGACTGATTAATTCATTTAATAATGAATGTAACACTTTATACGTGGTAAAGTTTGGCGTGGCCAACACAGTAACTTATTTGATATCTGCTGTAAAAAAACTTGCAGTCCAACTCTGCAACCATGGACTGCAAGTTTCTTAGAACATAGTGCTTCATAGTGATTATTAATTAATAAATGCCTGAAATACCATTTTCTTCAACTCATTGCACTAGAACTGCATTACAACAGACTTACCTTAATTTCACAATTTTTTGTAGGAATAATGCGCTTTTACCGAACTCTTTTTACTTTTGTGTGTAAATTATAACTATCTTAGTCGCTGGTCGGAACAGGCTGACAGGCATCCGTGGATGACTAACACTGGTCGTGAAATTTCCCTAACCATCCCCACTATCACCACCCTTCGCCCTGTTGACGCCGTGCAAATTATTTTAGGACGCCTCGTCTCGGGCCTTCTTTGCGTGACCAAACGGTACGACGCGTGTGTCTCTCTTAAAGTTTCTACATAAACACTGAGTTAATCCACAGAGTTGTCAAGCATTAATGGATTTCTGGTCACTCTCATTGTCTTAGAACAATGGTTCTCAAATCTTTTTGAGCTTCAGGCGCGTTTAAAAGGCCTCAAATAATTGTGGGCGCACTGTATACACATTTCTGAGGAATGTTTTACAACAGTCAATACAGGGAGTAAATATGTGGTAAAATAACAATTAAGTCATTGTATTTTGAATTCGCGCCACGACTACAGAAAATTAGTAAAGAAAATACATTATCACAATATGAACAAAGAATTATTATATAAAAAATGTGAGAGACTCATGGCGCACGATTGTCACACAAATGCGACGGCCGTGCGCCGTGTTACCTCCTACCGTGCCGAGACGATAGGCAAGAGAAACTATTAAGTGAAACGTATTAAAATGAAATAATGCAATAAAATTAACGATTAATTGAAATTATAGAGAAAAGTCATAATGCAATACAAATGAAACATACCTTTCGTCTACTCTTTCTAGTGTTTATGAGAAACATGAGCCTGATGTGTTCTCGCGATTTCTTGAATGTTGGGAGATATGTTTGAAAGATAAACTCTCAACTGGTTCAAATGGCTCTGAGCACTATGGGACAACATCTGAGGTCATCAGTGACCTAGAACTCGGAACTACTTAAACCTAACTAACCTAAGGACATCACACACATCCATGCCCGAGGCAGGATTCGAACCTGCGACCGTAGCGGTCTCGCGGTTCCAAACTGAAGTGCCTAGAACCGCACGGCCACACCGGTAAGTAATTTGCCCCTCGACAACCACCTGACTTCTGTGTGTAAAAGGAACCATCTGTGTTCTGACTCCGTATCGATACACAGTTTTTCGAATAAACGGGTTTTGACATGTCTTGTTTCAATAAAATTTACTATCTGAACAACTTTCTCTAAGACTTCTCTCAATTTTTCTCCCAATGTCTTTGCTGTTAGGGTCTCCCTATGAAGAAAGTAGTGAGTTACGATAATATCTTAATTTTGTTTTTCTGCAAAAGAAATAAGATCCTTAACACGGCCTACCACTGCAGGGGCGCCATCTGTAAAAATGCCTACACACGACTTCCATGTTAACTGCCACTCATTAAGATAACCATTTAAAATGTTGAAAACGTCCTCACCTATAGCAGACACACTTAATTGTTTGCAAAAAAGAAACTGATTTACTGCTTGATCTTCATTAATGAGACTGGCAAATGCAAAGACTTGCGATTGGTTGGTAATATCTGCTGGTTCATCAACTTGCAATGCAAAGTGTGAGTGCTTGAGTTTATTACAGCATACATTTTTCTCAGTATTAGTAGACACTTCTATAACACGCAAGTACTGTCAACTTCTCCTGCGGTCGCATTTTTTCATAATATGCTTCTAGCAACTAACAGAAAAATCCAAAAGCCGTCAGCTGGCAGTACGAGCTTCTCAAGACTGTATTCTTCTTGCTCAGTAACAAACAAAAATACTTACAAATTTACCATTGTTTTAAGATGTGCTTTGTTTTAACTGAGCTTGCTGACTTCGACTCTGAGCTAAGTAAAGTCTGCCGTTTACGCCAGGACATAATGGTACGTAGCGCGGCCACTGCAAGATTAACAGAAATACAGAAATGAGAGGTGGAATATTTTATGGTTTGTCTTCCAATGCTGACAGCCCACGAGCGTGCGCAACTTGGACCGACCAGCTGCTGTGGTATACACGTCAAGCGGAAGCAACATGGATTCGTGAATGTTTAGTATAGGGACGGTCATCTTCAAATATGGTACATGTTTGTAGCAATTACTAAGAAAACAGTATAGACTGTGATGATAAAACGCGATCAGTAAAAGAAAAATGGCATTCAAATCATGTAGCAAACATTTGTGATAGTGTCTCATACTGCACCTACTGTACTAAGTTATGTGAGTTAGAAATTTATAGTAAGATCGAAAGGGAATTGTGGTAATTTGGCCAGGATGAGAAAAGTGACCATTGCATACTTTTTGCTTTGAACAGTGCTGCTGCCTACTGAGAAGTGGTCACACTAGTTCTAATATACATAGCCGTTGTTTTCAGTGAGATTGACAGGAATGTAGTTCTGTCATTTTTAATAATATGTCTTTTGTATTCCCGTCCTTTGATATAATGTATGTCACTTATAGTATTCTTGTTACTTCACATATACGAAAAGTAACGATTTTTAACAATATAAATGTTTTAACATCGTCTTTTGGCCTATAAATGTAGTTCCTTGTTATTTATTTCAGTTTGATAGTTTCTTCTGGGGATCACAAATGCCGCCATAGTGTCCGTACAGAAAATTGGCGGCGCATGTGTACACTCAACAAGAATTAGATACTTTAAAGAAAAAAATACGCATAACACAACATATAAAACTGATTCATAAGCCCTAAAAGCTGACATGCGCCATTTCAAGGTGACACTTTTGAATTAAGTTTTTTTAAACCGTTTCTTCATGTCATATTTCTCATAGTACAAAAGTCCGATTGAGAACGGTCTGCTGCAGCCGCTTGGTATTCTTTCAGATACAACGGCGTTAAGATGCCTAGAAGATGCGATCAGAAATCAGGAAGACAAACATGGGATTCTGATGCGATTGCACTGGCCACGTTACCTGGTTAAGTATTGAAACTTCGTCACTGTGTAAGTCTTCATAAAAATGTTTGTAGCGCCAATATATTACTTTCTTTTTCACTTAAAAATACACACGTCAAAAAAAAAAAAAAAAAGATTTGCATCCCCTCGGTTCCGAAGGTTCCGGAACCTGCACAGAAAATTGGAATAAGATCAACATAAACATTATTTACGCCCTTTTTATTGCTGATGTAAACCACACGTTGGATGTTATACCACCATACAATGAGGTGGTGGTCCGGGTTGCTGTCCACACCGGTAAGTCTAATACCCAGTAGCACGTCCTCTTGCATTCACGCATGCCTGTATTCGTCGTGGCATACTATCCACAAGTCCATCAAGGCACTGCTGGTCCAGATTGTCCCACTCCTCAACGGCGATTCGACGTAGATCCCCCAGAGTGGTTGGTGGGTCACGTCGTCCATAAACAGCTCCGAGTATGTGCGCTGGCAGGCGCGACAGCGGCACCTCCCATCCGTCGTCAAATCCATGTTGTGAAGGGTTGTCACCATCCCGATGCTCCGACGAAGAAGAAGTTGTGTTATGTTGGCCACCATGGGTTTGTTGTACACCACGGGTAGCATTTTCATACTCTCTTCTTGTGAATCCCAGAGCGGGACGCATGTTGTACGCCATCCTGAAATGTCCAATACATAATAGAGCCTAGCCAAACATTGCCATCTAAAGTGCAAACAATAATCATACTCGCATGTACATTGCCACCTTTCTTTCTCTTTATCCAACTTGTGCACAAGCCTATACTTTTTTTTACCCTGAATAGGAGACCTCACTGGACGTGAGGCCATTTTCTAGGATGGCCTACGGCTGTGTGTCTGAGAAGGACTCTGAGAATACTATTGAGGTTCTAATATGTGTACCACAGAGGTCTGTATCTACCCTGTCTAAAATCGTAATATCTGTTTGCACATCTTATACCGTTTGGCATAAATACATATTCCCTGTATGCGTCCCTAAATTGTAGTATTAGTTGATTAAGGTTTGGCTTGTAAAACCAAAGTTCTTCTAAAACAATCACTGCAGCAGAATAGTTTATCTTGTTGCCGTAAAATGTAATAGCAAGTTCGTCGATTCTGTCTTGACTCGTAGGTACAAAGAATGCCAATCGTAGGTCGTCTGGATAGGTCCTTGTGTGTTCCCAGTTTTGATAAAAGAATTCCAACGCAGACATTAGCTGTAACAATAACCTTTATTTAGAACGTTACTGTTCCTTTCCTTTTACAAAATGTCATATATACACGATTACGAACTACAAAGGTAACATATTTCACTTCGCTCTGAACAACGTCATTTTTTGCAGGTTCATCACCAGCGATTTCTACACCTATATAAAATGGGTTGACACCCTGAAATAGTTTGTTTTTACATTTACACATATTTTCTAAATCAGGCCATCCCTTTACCTTATTAATATCGGCACTGGTTTCTGGCTTACAATACGTAACAAACTTAAATGTGTTTCTTCTACTGTATTTTCTCCACGGAACGCCTGGCATGTTCGATAGGCTTCATGTCTGGAGAACATGCTGGCCACTCTAGTCGAGCGATGTCGCTATCATGATGGAAGTCATTCACAGGATGTGCACGATGGGGGCGCGAATTGTCGTCTATGCTGCCGATATGGTTGCACTATCGGTAGGACGATGGCATTCACGTACCGTACAGCTGTTACGGCGCCTTCCATGACCACCAGCGTCGTACGTCGGCCCCAGATAATGCCACCGCAAAACAGCAGGGAACCTCCACCTTGCTGCACTCGCTGGACAGTGTCTAAGGCGTTCAGCGTGACCGGCTTACCTCCAGACAAGTCTCCGACGATTGTTTGGTTGAAGGCATATGCGACACTCATCGGTGAAGAGAACGTGATGCCAATCCTGAGCGGTCCTTTGGGCATGTTGTTGGGCCCATCTGTACCGCGCTGCATGGTGTCATAGTTGCTCAGAATGACCTCGCCATGGACGTCGGGAGTGAAGTTGCACATCATGCAGCCCATCGTCCACAGTTTGAGTCGTAACACGGCGTCCTGTGGCCGGACGAAAAGCATTATTCAACATGGTGGCGTTGCTGTCAGGGTTCCTCCGAGCCATAATCCGTAGGTAGCGGTCATCCACTACAGTAGTAGCCCTTGGGTGACCTGAGCGAGGCATGTCATCGACAGATCCTGTCTCTCTGTATCTCCTCCATGTCCGAACAACATCGCTTTGGTTCACTCCGAGACGCCTGGACACTTCTCTTGTTGAGGGCCCTTCCTGGCACAAAGTAACAATGCGGACACGATCGAAGCTCGGTATTGACCGCCCAGGCATGGTTGAACTACATAAAACACCGGCCGTGTACTTCCTTCCTGATGGAATGACTGGAACTGATCGGCTGTCGGACCCCCTCCGTCTAATAGGCGCTGCTCATGCATGGTTGTTTACATATTTGGGCGGGTTTACTAAGATATCTGGTCGATGGGACTGTGATACAATATCCAGTCAACGTCTATCTTCAGGAGTTCTGGGAACCGTGATGACGAAAAACTTTTTTTGATATGTCTATTTGGTGTGATATCTTACAATAAGCAGATTAAAAAGTGTAAGTGATAAATCTTCTGCCAATACCCATGGTTTGGTGAAAACTGAACTTCTCTTTTCTTAGTGGCTACTCGCCCCCGGCCCTCCATTCGCACCCGCTTTCCTTGGTGGCTCAAAGTAGCCGGCTGGAGTGGCCGCGCGGTTCTAGGCGCTTCAGTCTGGAACCGCGCGACCGCTACGGTCGCAAGTTCGGATCCTGCCTCGGGCATGGATGTGTGTGATGTCCTTAGGTTAGTTAGGTTTAAGTAGTTCTAAGTTATAGGGGACTGTTGACCTCAGATGTTAAGGCCCATAGTGCTCAGAGCCATTTGAACTATTTTTGGCTGAAAGTATCGCCCAACAGTGTCAACATTGGCCCTTAAGCAAAATAGTTTGTCCTAGACAGTCGACAAGTAGCACATTCTCGGCTCTGACGAGCAAATTACATATGAGCATGGAGAAGCTGAATCTGACGCGACAGAGCGCTAAACTAAACGTGCAAATCTGCAACTGTGAGCGTGGTAACCTGAAAAAGGTCTTGAGATTACAAACAATTCATCACAATATCAGTATCAAATATTCGACTCACAGAGTCAGACGTCGATAGTCTGCAGTTGTCTCAGACGACAGTGTGTCGGCGAGTGTCAAAACAAGGTCTGAAACCAAGTGAGAACAAATACATCTCGATAAGCAACAGTTTTCATTTCGAGATTAAAAAAACACGTTTTGGAGTTCAGACACAATAAGGTGATTAATGTCATGAGACACCTCGTTTTACTCGGCGTAGTGCAGCAACTCGACGTGGCATGGACTCAACAAGTTGAAACCTCCCCTTAGAAAAATTTATGATTGATTGTGCTGATAAACCCCTTACGTTATTTGATTTTCAAACAGCTGACCAAAACTGAACGTGCACAGACATTTCTCTCTTTACTTATTCAGATCATCAATAAACTGACACACAATATTTTTAGCACAACGCAATCTGACTTTCAATAATCCCTACAAAAGAATGGCCCTGACTAACAATAACCTATACCTTTCATGAATCACTTACCTCACAAAAATCTTCGTTACTCGAACTACTGCAATACAGCGAGCGCCAATACTGACAGCTAAATAAAAGATTCCAACTACTGAAGGCACCAACTACTGGTAGGCATAGTTAGCAAATGAAAGATTTTGATGGAGAACAAACAATCTATTTACCTTAATAGTGTTCAAAAGTCATAATGTATATATCAGTTCATGACATCCAGTCTTACAAATTTACTGTCTCTGATGGACACACGTCCAGATCGTCCGCTCTCAAAACTCCGCCATCTCTCTCCCCACATCCACCACTGCTGGCGGCTCACCTCCAACTGCGCAACGCTACGCGCGGTTCACATCTAACTGCCAAACACTACAATAGGCAATATCACAACAATGCCAACCAGCCACAGACTGCACACAGCACAGCCAGTGATTTTCATACAGAGCGCTACGTGGCGTTACCAATATAAAAACCTAAACAGCCTACTTACAAAGTCTTTGCAAGTCCCCTGGAGAAATATTGAGCCATGCTTCCTCTATAGCCGTCCATAACTGCCAAACTGTAGCCAGTGCTGGATTTTGTGCATGAAATAACCTCCCGATTAAGTCCCATAAATGTTGGATGGGATTCACGTCGGACGATCTGTGTGGCCAAATAACTTGCCCGAATTGTCCGCAATGTTCTTAAAACCCATAGCCAACAGCTGTAGCCCGTAGACATGGTTCAGTGTCATCCATAAAAATTCCATCATCATTTGGGAACACGAAGTTCGTGAATGTCTGCAAATGATCTCCAAGTAGCTGAACATCAGCCATTTCCAGTCAATGATCTGTTCACTTGGATCAGAGGACCCAGCCCATTCCATCTAAACACAGCCCAACCGTAATGCAGCCGCCACCAGCTTGCACAGTGCCTTGTTGACAAACTGGGTCCATTGCTTCGTGGGGTCTGCTCGGTAGGTCTTACCAATTCAAATCGGGGCTCTTCTGACTAGAGACGCTGCAATCAATGTCGTGCTGTTAGAAAACGCGCTCGCATCGTTCGTCTGCTGCCACACCCCATTAACGCCAGAAGTAAGGATTGCAACAAAGAAGTGATTTACAAACAGTAAGTATATTTCACACATCTAAACTTCTTAGTTTTAAATAGGGTTACAGTGTGCACGTCAAGCAAGTGCCGCAATGGAGAGGAGAAATGTAGGTTCAAATGGTTCAAATGGCTCTGAGAACTATGGGACTTAACATCTGAGGTCATCATCCCCTAGACCAACAACTACTTAAACCTAACTAACCTAAGGACATAACACACATCCATGCCCGAGGCAGGATTCGAACCTGCGACCCTAGCGGTCGCGCGGTTCCAGACTGAAGCGCCTAGAACCGCTCGGCCACAGCGGCCGGCGAGAAATGTAGGAGAAGTATGTTTTGTAACAAGTGTATACCAAAAAATGTTCAAATGTGTGTGAAATCTTACGGGACTTAACTGCTAAGGTCGTCAGTCCCTAAGCTTACACACTACTTAACCTAAACTATCCTAAGGACAATCACACACACCCATGCCCGAGGGAGGATTCGAACCTCCGCCGGGACAAGCCGCACAGTCCATGACTGCAGCGGCAGAGACCGCTCGGCTAATCCCGCGCGGCAAGTGTATAAAAATGGTTGAAATGGCTCTGACCACTATGGGACTTAACTTCTGAGGTCATCAGTCCCCCAGAAGTTAGAACTACTTAAACCTAACTAACCTAAGGACATCACACACATCCATGCCCGAGGCAGGATTCGAACCTGCGCCCGTTGCGACCGCGCGGCGCCAGACTGTAGCGCCTAGAACCGCTCGGCCAGTGTATATAGTTAGCTTTCATTTCTGAGAAGGAGTTGTGGGTAGCGCTTCCGATGCACCACGAATTCCTTCGTCACTCATTCTAACACATATATACAAACACACACACACACACACACACACACACACACACACACACACACACACACGCACGAACTGAATATCATTCATCTTTCATCATTTTAAAAACAAAAGTGTTCCAAGGAAAGTCTTTCGCTCTACAGTTTAATTAGGTGCTAAAGATGGTGATAATGTGGAGGAGTGGGGAGGCGGGGGCAAGAGATGGCATGGGGAGGGGGGAGAGAGGGAGGGGGTACGAGCTGATTGCACTCAGGGGTAATGGTCTAAGAAAGGTTGGGAACAACTGTTTCAGAGAGTTTTTTCTAGCGGTCGATGTGGAACTACTTTGGACAAGCATATGGTGCATTCGAAATCACAGCGAATAACATTATCATAGTTGAGTTGCAAAGCATTGTAATTCGTTTACAAATGTAATGACCTTTATAAACATGCAGTTCATCTATAGTTTTTTAACTTACGCTGACATGAATAAATCACTGACAGATGCCGAAATCGAAGCTTCTAAAAGTAATATTAGGAAGCAGCGATTTGAGCTACAGAGGTGACTTATGTAATGAGAAAGATCTCAGAAGTGCCCTAAACACAGGACTAATGACCTCAGCAGTTGAGTCCCATAGTGCTCAGAGCCATTTTTTTTTTTGCCCTAAACACAGATTTTTGAGGATCTGAAACAGAAAATTACAGTTGAATACATTGTGAGAGTTAACAGTGATAAATGTGTTACAAATATTTACTATCAAAAACAGTCAGTAGTGATTTACCACCAGAAGGAGGTTCTTACTTATTGGTCTGAAGATGACCACAGTAGTGGTCGAAACTGGTCACCGTAATACATAAATTGTGATCAGAACTGTTTTTGATAGTAAATAAAAAGAAAACTACAGATCTTCACATCACATATCCTTTGTTGTTGTGATCTTCAGTCCTGAGACTGGTTTGATGCAGCTCTCCATGCTACTCAATCCTGTGCAAGCTACTTCATCTCCCAGTACGTACTTGCAGCCTACACGTTACTGTTTTCGTTTACTGACTACTTCACTTGTGAGACACGTGTTGTAGAAATACAGAAGATAGCAGATAGTTTTGAATTTCCGGTCTTTCGTACAGTAATCGCACATATTTATTTCTTTTGCTTTCTTCATCTGCCAATTAATCCAGGAGTTCTGGTGTTAAGTAAAGTCAGTAAAGGGAGTGTAATCATTTTATTCTCCTCCATTCTGTTCAGTACCTCCTCATCAGTTATGTGATCTCTCCACTTAATCTTCAGCAAGTTTCGAAAGCTTCTATTTCCTTCTTGTCCGAGCAGTTTATATCGTCCATGTTTCATTTCCATACATGACTACACTCTAGACAAATACATTCAGAAAAGACTTCAGAACACGTAATTCTATCATTCGATGTTAACAAATTTCCCTTCTTTAGAAATGCGTTTCTTGCCATTGCCAATATGTAATTTGTATGCTCTCTACTTCCGCCATTATGTTATTTTTCTGCCCAAATACCAAAACTCATCTACTATTGGAAGTGTCACGTTTACGCATCTAATTCCCTTAGCGTCATCTGATTTAATTCGACTACATTCAATTACCATTGCTTTCCTTGTTCATCTCAGATCCTCCTTTCAAGGCACTGTCCATTCCGTTCAACTGCTCTTCCAAGTCCTCTACTGCCTCTGACAGAATTACATATCATCGGGAAACCTCAAAGTTTTTATTTCTTCTCCCTGAACTTTAAACCGTACTCCAAATTTTTCGTTGTTTTCTATACTGCTTACTCAGTGTACATATTTAATAACACTGGGGGCAGGCTACAACACTGCACCGAGCGAGATGGCGCAGTGATTAGACACTGGACTCGCATTCGGGAGGACGACGGTTCAATCGCGCGTCCGGCCATCCTGATTTAGGTTTTCCATGATTTCCCTAAATCACTCCAGGTAAATGCCGGGATGGTTCCTTTGTAAGGGCACGGTCGACTTCCTTTCCCATCCTTCCCTAATCCGATGAGACCGATGACCACGCTGTCTGGTCTCCTTCACCAACCAACCAACCAACCAACCAACCAACCTACAACACTGCCTCACTCGCTTCTCAACCACTGCTTCCATTTTTTATGCCCATCGTCCCTTACAACTGCCGTGTGGTTTCTGTACAAGTTGTAAATAACCTTTCGCTCTCTATATTTTTGTCTCTGCTACCTTAAGAATTTCAGAGAGAGTACTCCAGTCAACATTGTCAGAAGCTTTCTCGAAGTCCACAAATACTATAAATGTAAGTTTATCTTTGCTTAAACTATCTTCTAAGGTAAGTCCTCGGGTCAGTAGTGCGTGGTGTGTTCCTACATTTGTACAGAATCCAAACTGATTTTTCCCGAGGTCGGCTTCTATCAGTTTTTCCATTCTTCTGTAATGAATTCGAGTTACTACGAGGTGTGGCGAGAAACAAACCGGACTAGTACTGGTGAAACAATAAAACGAATGCAATAAGGCTGAAAGTCGCGTGGCCTGTCACGTGACTCTCGCTCCGCCTGCTGTTTCATCTGCCTCCTGCACTCAGTCTGCCCGTGGCGTCTGTTTTAAGTAGTTGACGTTTTGTCTGTGCGTCGGAAAACGTTGAATGTACAGAAAGAACAGCGTGTTAACATCAAATTTTGTTTCAAACTAGGAAAATCTGCAAGTGAAACGTTTGTAATGTTACAACAAGTGTACGGCGATGATTGTTTGTCGCGAACACAAGTGTTTGAGTGGTTTAAACGATTTAAAGATGGCCGCGAAGACACCAGTGATGACACTCGCACTGGCAGACCATTGTCAGCAAAAACTGATGCAAACATTGAAAAAATCGGTAAACTTGTTCGACAAGATCGCCGTTTAACAATCAGAGCAGTGTCTGAGTTAACAGGAGTTGACAAGGAAAGTGTTAGGCAGATTCTTCATGAAAGTTTCAACATGAACAAAGTGTGTTCAAAAATGGTTCCAAAGTGTCTCACAATTGAACAGAAGGAACGCCGAAGAATGATTTGTTCTGACATCCTGGAAAACATTGAAAGTGATCCCACCTTCTTACAAAATGTTATTACTTGCGATGAATCGTGGTTTTTTACTTACGATCCCGAAACTAAACGCCAATCGATGCATTGGAAAACTTCTGGTTCTCCACGACAAAAAAATGCACGAATGTCAAAATCGAAATTCAACGCAATGATGATTGTTTTTTTGACATCAAAGGGATTGTGCACATTGATTGGGTACCAGAGGGACAAACAGTGAATCAGCATTACTACATTAGCGTCCTGGCTACCCTACGTGAGCGAGTACGGAGAAAACGGAACGATTTGTGGAGAAAAAAGTCATGGATCCTTCACCAAGACAATGCCCCAGCTCACAGTGCGTTGTCAGTGAAGACGTTTTTGGCAAAACACAACATTCCCATCTTAGATCATCCACCCTACTCACCTGATTTGGCCCCCTGTGACTTTTTTCTTTTCCCTAAAGTCAAGTCAGCTTTGAAAGGAACTAGATTTGAGACTGTTGAAGCATTAAAAGAAAAAGCGACGGAAGTAATGTATGGACTTACCGAAAATGATCTGCAGCATTGCTATGAACAGTGGAAAATTCGTATGGAGCGGTGTAGAGACCGAGGAGGAGTGTACATTGAAGGAGATAACATGAAATTGAAAATAATTGTAAATAAATGTTTTTTTCCAGCATCAGTCCGGTTTTTTTCTAGCCGCACCTCGTATTTTCCGACGTACTACGCATAAATCGGAGAGGAACAAACAACAAACCGCTCAGCAGTGCAGCCAGATCGGGACTCGAAAAGCACGGCCGCGCTACATTTGGCTTCATGGCGCACCTATCTTATCTAGCGGCTTGCCCCCCCCCCCCTCCCCCCCTCGCTGTCTGTTACGAGCTCCTGTTACGCGACTCAACAGTTTACGTGTCCTCAATAATGGACAGGGCGCGACTATTTTACGCACGGCCTGAAACAGGTGCTTTTACGACCTCAGTATCTCGCTTTGCACTAATTGGACGCCTGACACAGGAAGGGAGACGACATTTTCTTAGCAAATTGGTGGCCCGTCAGTCCATAATTCTGTCGTGTGCGTTTGTGGAACAACACACAAAGCTTACGATAATGCCGTGTGAGCTGTCTTCCTTAGCCGCTACAAGCGAAACGACAGTAAAAGTTGCGGTTACACACGCGCAACTTCAGGGGAGTAGGAGCATAGGAGCATACTGCTGTTGCACGTAGAGGCTGGGATTGTGTGAGTTGGCGAGATGGGTGGGGTGGGGTGGGGGGGGGGGGGAGACATGCAGTGCCGTCCAGAGCCACGACCGTGCAGTAAGTGAGCCTCAGCTAGCCATGGGTCAACTCGCGTTTATGCCAATCCGAATTACGCCAGTTGAAAGTTTGCGTAAAGCGAGTTCAAACCGAATTAAACCGAGCTGAGATGTGCCAGTTTCTTTGGCTCTTCAGTGTATAGAGGGTGGTCCATTGATAGTGACCGGGCCAAATATCTCGCGAAATAAGCTTCAAATGAAAAAACTACATAGAACGAAACTCGTCCAGCTTAAAGGGGGAAACCAGATGGCGCTATGGTTGGCCCGCTAGATGGCGCTGCCATAGGTCAAACGGATATCATCTGCGTTTTTTAAAATAGGAACCCCCATTTTTTATTACATATTCGTGTAGTACGTAAATAAATATGAATGTTTTAGTGGGGACCACTTTTTTCGCTTTGTGATAGATGGCGCTGTAATAGTCACAAACGTACAAGTACGTGGTATCACGTAACTTTCCTCCAGTGCGGACGGTATTAGCTTCGTGATACACTACACGTGTTAAAATGGACCGTTTACCATCTGCGGAAAAGGCCGATATCGTGTTGATGTATGGCTATTGTGATCAAACGGCCCAACGGGCGTGTGCTATGTATGCTGCTCGGTCTCCGGGACGACATCATCCAAGTGTACGGACCGTTCGCCGGATAGTTAAGTTATTTAAGGAAACAGGAAGTGTTCAGCCACGTGTGAAACGTCAACCACGATCTGCAACAAATGATGATGCTCAAGTAGGTGTTTTAGCTCCTGTCGCGGCTAATCCGCAAATTGGTAGCAGACAAATTGCGCGAGAATCGGGAATCAAAAAACGTCGGTGTTGAGAATGCTACATCAACATCGATTGCACCCGCACCATATTTCTATGCACCAGGAATTGCATGGCGACGACTTTCAACGTCGTGTACAGTTCTGCCACTGGGCACAAGAGAAATTACGGGACGATGGCAGACTTTTTGCACGCGTTCTATTTAGCGACGAAGCGTCATTCACCTACAGCGGTAACGTAAACCGGCATAATAATGCACTATTGGGCAACGGGAAATCCACGATGGCTGCGACAAGTGGAACATCAGCGACCTTGGCGGGTTAATGTATGGTGCGGCATTATGGGAGGACGGATAATTGGCCCCCATTTTATCGATGGCAATCTAAATGGTGCGATGTATGCTGATTTCCTACGTAATGTTCTACCGATGTTACTACAAGATGTTTCACTGCATGACAGAATGGCGATGTACTTCCAACATGATGGATGTCCGGCACACAGCTCGCATGCAGTTGAAGCGGTAGTGAATAGCATATTTCATGAAAGGTGGATTGGTCGTCGAAGCACCATACCATTGCTCGCACGTTCACCGGATCTGACGTTTCCGGATTTCTTTCTGTGGGGAAAGTTGAAGGATATTTGCTATCGTGATCCACCGACAACGCCTGACAACATGCGTCAGCGCAATGTCAATGCATGTGCGAACATTACGGAAGGCGAACTACTTGCTGTTGAGAGGAATGTCGTTACACGTATTGCCAAATGCATTGAGGTTGACGGACATCATTTCGAGAATTTATTGCATTAATGTGGTATTTACAGGTAATCACGTTGTAACAGCTTGCTTTCTCAGAAATGATAAGTTCACAAACGTACATGTATCACATTGAAAAAACCGAAATAAAATGTTCAAAAGTACCTGCGTTCTGTACTTTAATTTAGAAAACCTACCTGTTACCAACTGCTCGTCTAAAATTGTGAGCCATATGTTTGTGACTATTACAACGCCATTTATCACAAAGTAAAGAAAGTGGTCCAACTAAAACATTCATATTTCTTTACGTACTACACGAATATGTAATAAAAAAATGGGGGTTCCTATTTAAATAAACGCAGCTGACAACCGTTTGACCTATGGCAGCGCCATCTAGCGGGCCAACCATAGCGCCATCTGGTTCCCCCCTTCAAGCTAGACAAGTTTCGTTCCTTGTCGTTTTTTCGTTTGGCGCTTATTTCGTGAGATATTTGGCCCGGTCACGATCAATGGACCACCCTGAATACTAACGAGCGCGATTGGTACAGCATATGGAGCAATTTTTGGTCTTTTGGCTTGAAATTTTGAAGATAGACTTGTGAGAAACCAAACATGTTCCATAGATTTTGATGGCAATCGGGCGATCTTCAGGTAGTTAAATCGCAGTTCACGGTTAGGACTCCATACCGCACTACAGACCGTAAATTTAGGTTGTTTGGTTTGAAACTTTGAAAATAGACTTGTGAAACATGTGAAATTCGCAGTACAATTTTTGATATTGATCCATCGTATGACAGCTAAAAGCCTGTTCAAGAGCATGTCGGTATATGCTCTACAGACAGCAATTTTGCGTCTACTGTTTTGATATTTGGAAAATAGAATTGTGGACCATCCGAAACTTGATGCATAGATTTTGACAGCTATCGTGCGATCGTTATGTCGTTAAATTCCGGACTAGCGCGAAAGAAATCGTAACTCAGGGTACGCCCGGCGTGCAACACGTTCAACTCGAGTTAGTAGTGACAACCCAAGTTAGCTCGTTTCGTAGACCGAGCTGACCCCATGACCACTCATACTGAGTTGGCAGGAAAACCTAAATAAACTTTCGGCGTCGTTTGCCACGTTCCGTCTGCTCGCGTTGTAACTTCTCTTAAGATACGGCAACCAACCCGAGTTGGTAGGAAAATTCTAATAGCCTTCATTTCTCATATTAGCGTCTGCAAGGTTTGCGAACCGGTTTGATTGCAATTTTGTTTGTTATATGAAATCGGCGATCAAACTGAAAACACTTTTTTATTGTCAGACGCACAAATGTCTGATATCAAAGCGATGTGTTCCACCTATTGCCATTTCTCCTTACAAACTATATACTCAATGTGATGTTTAAATCTTTCCCAGCGTACTGATTGTTCCATAAAAACACGGGAGAATTGCCGGATATCAATAACTTCCTGCCACGATATTTCGGCGCAGAGTCTTCTGGCCATCTTCAGGTGAATGCCACTGTAGTAGTACTACTCGTGAGTGTATTTTCGAAACATGGCACAGTAACCATTCATGCACATGACGAGGCATTCGGCCACCTTAATGTCCGATCACAGTCCAAATCTTACAGCAAATTCGCAGTAGCTCGTGGGTGTATTTTCACTGTAGTACTACTACAGTGGCATTCACCTGAAGATGGCCAGAAGACTGCGCCGAAATATCGTGGCAGGAAGTTATTGATATCCGGCAGTTCTCCGGTGTTTCTATATACTCAATGTTACATAAACCATCTAACATACCAATAAATTTTTTGAAGAGGCCAATTCATAATCGGCGATCTAGTAGCCAAATGTCTCGCAGATATCATTAATGGATGGCACACTTCAGGTTGAAATTTGAAAATACACTCACGAGCTACTGCGAATTTGCTGTGAGATTTGGACTGTGATCGGACATTCTTAAGGTGGCCGAATGCCTCGTCATGTGCATGAATGGTTACTGTGCCACAGTTTACACCCACGAGCTACTGCGAATTTGCTGTAAGATTTGGACTGTGATCGGACATTCTTAAGGTGGCCGAATGCCTCGTCATGTGCATGAATGGTTACTGTGCCATATTTCGAAAATACACTCACGAGTCGTCCGGAATTTGCTGTTAGAATTTTGGCCACGATCGGACGATATTAAGATAGCTAAATACCGTGGCTATAGCATGAATGCTGTAAGGTTTCCGTTTCATCACAGTTTCCCTCAGTCATTTTATAATCAAAATTTTAATATATATAATTTCTGATTTGCCATGACAATGTTCTGTATAACAGAGGCACTTGTAAATAATAATTATCAAACACTTCACGAATTTCGATTAAACAAAATAAATCATAATGAGCTATGGCACTTTTAAAGACCACAGTGAGTGACGTCACGTTGTGTAGGCACATATTCTATTCATATTAAAAATTAAGAAACTCCTTCAGCTGTATTTAAGGTGTCGATTTCATTTTGGCAACTAGTTTCAACGTTGTAACAACGTCATCTTCAGGCCCATACACTTGTTGACGTCAAATGTGTGCGGCTGATACTAGAAGTCAGTGGTGCGTGGTTACTAACCACCTTCCACATGGAGCACGTCCATATCTCAGCACTGACTTTGGTTCCTCATGCTCTGTCCTGACTACATATGGTCAGTTGCGTGTTGTGTGTGCGTGAGCAAAGTTGCTGATGTATGAAAATTATTGTTCTTCCATATTATTACTGATACAACTGACAGTTGACACGATTGTATGGTTCAGCATTATTTACGTGTGTCTTGCAGTAGCCAATTGTTTGTAAGTTAAGTTTTTGTATTTCGTGGCTTGTGAAGTTTTTCACAATGAGGTTTTGTTGTCATTTCTGTTTTCTAAAGTTGAATCAGGTGTCACATGATGGTCATTGTCTGAAACCGGTAGCAAATTAACGAATTGTTGTATTGCAGGCAAGTGTCATGAATTTAGTTTCTGCAGTTCCTCACGAAGAAGAAGAAGAAACGAGAAACAACAAAGGCGAGCCTCAGCCAGATATTAAGAGACTTTGCTTGTACTTGCGAGGAATACATGTGTACGAAGAGAATTGATTCTGGTTCCTTATCGTTCAGAAGCCGTCCTGGTTCCTTTACGAGCAGCTTGTTAATCAACAGAATTGTCCATCATAGAAAATCCAGGTGTGCACGAGTTAAATTGTACAGACGAACATTGGTGTGCTGAGTTGTGGTGGTGGTTTCTGGGTGAAGTGGAATCACGAGTTTTACATCCTCAGTTTTTCGTGTACATTACTAAGCGACAAACGCAGAACCCCAAACGCACTAGTACTTGCAGACTGCCTATCTAACGACATCTAGTGGCAACAGAAATTTCATTTTCAATATTTCGCATTAATAACTGTGTTGGAATTGTGTGAACAATATACACTCCTGGAAATGGAAAAAAGAACACATTGACACCGGTGTGTCAGACCCACCATACTTGCTACGGACACTGCGAGAGGGCTGTACAAGCAATGATCACACGCACGGCACAGCGGACACACCAGGAACCGCGGTGTTGGCCGTCGAATGGCGCTAGCTGCGCAGCATTTGTGCACCGCCGCCGTCAGTGTCAGCCAGTTTGCCGTGGCATACGGAGCTCCATCGCAGTCTTTAACACTGGTAGCATGCCGCGACAGCGTGGACGTGAACCGTATGTGCAGTTGACGGACTTTGAGCGAGGGCGTATAGTGGGCATGCGGGAGGCCGGGTGGACGTACCGCCGAATTGCTCAACACGTGGGGCGTGAGGTCTCCACAGTACATCGATGTTGTCGCCAGTGGTCGGCGGAAGGTGCACGTGCCCGTCGACCTGGGACCGGACCGCAGCGACGCACGGATGCACGCCAACACCGTAGGATCCTACGCTGTAGGGGACCGCACCGCAACTTCCCAGCAAATTAGGGACACTGTTGCTCCTGGGGTATCGGCGAGGACCCTTCGCAACCGTTTCCATGAAGCTGGGCTACGGTCCCGCACACCGTTAGGCCGTCTTCCGCTCACGCCCCAACATCGTGCAGCCCGCCACCAGTGGCGTCGCGACAGGCAATGGAGGGACGAATGGAGACGTGTCGTCTTCAGCGATGAGAGTCGCTTCTGACTTGGTGCCAATGATGGTCGTATGCGTGTTTGGCGCCGTGCAGGTGAGCGCCACAATCAGGACTGCATACGACCGAGGCACACAGGGCCAACACCCGGCATCATGGTGTGGGGAGCGATCTCCTACACTGGCCATACACCACTGGTGATCGTCGAGGGGACACTGAATAGTGCACAGTACATCCAAACCGTCATCGAACCCATCGTTCTACCATTCATAGACCGGCAAGGGAACTTGCTGTTCCAACAGGACAATGCACGTCCGCATGTATCCCGTGCCACCCAACGTGCTCTAGAAGGTGTAAGTCAACTACCCTAGCCAGCAAGATCTCCGGATCTGTCCCCCATTGAGCATGTTTGGGACTGGATGAAGCGTCGTCTCACGCGGTCTGCACGTCCAGCACGAACGCTGGTCCAACTGAGGCGCCAGGTGGAAATGGCATGGCAAGCCGTTCCACAGGACTACATCCAGCATCTCTACGATCGTCTCCATGGGAGAATAGCAGCCTGCATTGCTGCGAAAGGTGGATATACACTGTACTAGTGCCGACATTGTGCATGCTCTGTTGCCTGTGTCTATGTGCCTGTGGTTCTGTGTGATCATGTGATGTATCTGACCCCAGGAATGTGTCAATAAAGTTTCCCCTTCCTGGGACAATGAATTCACGGTGTTCTTATTTCAATTTCCAGGAGTGTATTTCGTGTGTGTCGGCGCAAAGTGCAGTGTAAAATAGACCTCTATGGCATTGTCTAACACTCTTTGTATGCGCTAATTATTCTGTTGTGTTCCCTGTAAATTTTTTTGTTCTTGAATGTTCAAATATAGTTATTAGTAAAATGTCCTTTTTTTCTCCTTAATACTTATTCAGCTGCGCAAATTCCAATAAACTGGACCGAATTTATAAAATTTAAATTGCTGTCACAATACGCTCATTAAGACGTATAGCCTTATGTTGAAAGTGTAACACAGTAAGGCAAGTACTACAGCTAGAGATTGTGTACATTTGTTGAGGCAGCGCAACTGACGGCGCTCAAGTAGAGTCCACACAGGATACGGTGACCCGATGTGCAGTCACCACTTTTCATCCAAAGTGCTGGGCGAGTTCATCCACTTGCCTGGATGGGGAGGCCGACACTGTATGCCACCTTTCGGCCTGTTGGCGATGACATACTCGTGGCGTACGATGTGCAGTTATTCTCAAACGCTTTTACAGAAACATTCGGTAAAAAACTTCAGTTTTTCTTTCTTGGGGAGCAAAATAACTGATGATGGTCGAAGTAGAGAGGATATAAAATGTAGCCTGGTAATGGCAAGGAAAGCGTTTGCGAAGAAGAGAAATTGTTAACATCGAGTATAGATTTAAGTGTCAGGAAGTGGTTTCTGAAAGTATTTGTGTGGACTGTAGCCATGTATGGAAGTGAAACTTGGACGATAAATAGTTCAGACAAGAAGAGAATAGAAGCTTTCGAAATGTGGTGCTACAGAAGAATGTTGAAGATTAGATGGGTAAATCACGTAACTAATGAGGAGGTATTGAATAGAATTGGAGAGAAGAGAAATTTGTGGCACAACCTGACTAGAGGAAGGGATCGGTTGGTAGGACACGTCCTGAGGCATCAATGGATCACCAATTTAGTATTGGAGGGCAGCGTGGAGGGTAAAAATCGTAGAGGGAGACCAAGAGATAAATACACTAAACTGATTCAGAAGGATGTAGGTTGCAGTAGGTACTGGGAGATGAAGCTTGCACAGGATAGAGTAGCATGGAGAACTGCATACAACCAGTCTCTGGACTGAAGACCACAACAAAACAGCTTTATTTGTCAGGTTCATTGTGGAGTGCTCATTATTTCGTTAATGGTCATAGTTACTGTGTTATTTACGTGGAAGTAAGACACTCCGCGAAATTCGAAGAAGTTTGCAATGAAAAATATGAACGCTATAATTTTGCATTTGGTGCATACTACCTATGATGTTGCTGCACATGAAATTGAGTTAACGTACTTGGGTGGAGGTCTCTATCTGTCACCGATCTCGCCGGCCGCTGTGGCCGAGCGGTTCTAGGCGATTCAGTCTGGAACCGCGCCACCGCTACGGTCGCAGGTTCGAATCCTGCCTCGGGCATGGATGTGTGTGATGTCCTTAGGTTAGTTAGGTTTAAGTAGTTCTGAGTTCAGGGGACTGATGACCTCAGATGTTAAGTCCCATAGTGCTCAGAGCCATTTTGTCACCGATCTCAAGAAAATTAATCTGACGCAGCCCACTCATTTGCAATCGCCCCGCACCAGCGACAAAGCCAGAGTGAAATATCCACAACATCTATATCTACATCTACATCTACATCCATACTCCGCAAGCCACCTGACGGTGTGTGGCGGAGGGTACCTTGAGTACCTCTATCGGTTCTCCCTTCTATTCCAGTCTCGTATTGTTCGTGGAAAAAAGGATTGTCGGTATGCCTCTGTGTGGGCTCTAATCTCTCTGATTTTATCCTCATGGTCTCTTCGCGAGATATACGTAGGAGGGAGCAATATACTGCTTGACTCTTCGGTGAAGGTATATTCTGGAAACTTTGACAAAAGCCCGTACCGAGCTACTGAGCGTCTCTCCTGCAGAGTCTTCCACTGGAGTTTATCTATCATCTCCGTAACGCTTTCGCGATTACTAAATGATCCTGTAACGAAGCGCGCTGCTCTCCGTTGGATCTTCTCTATGACTTGTATCAACCCTATCTGGTACGGATCCCACACTGCTGAGCAGTATTCAAGCAGTGGGCGAACAAGTGTACTGTACCCTACTTCCTTTGTTTTCAGATTGCATTTCCTTAGGATTCTTCCAATGAATCTCAGTCTGGCGTCTGCTTTACCGACGATCAACATTATATGATCATTCCATTTTAAATCACTCCTAATGCGTACTCCCAGATAATTTATGGTATTAACTGCTTCCAGTTGCTGACCTGCTATTTTGTAACTAAATGATAAAGGATCTATCTTTCTGTGTATTCGCAGCACATTATACTTGTCTACATTGAGATTCAATTGCCATTCCCTGCACCATGCGTCAATTCGCTGCAGAACCTCCTGCATTTCAGTACAATTTTCCATTGTTACAACCTCTCGATACACCACAGCATCGTCTGCAAAAAGCCTCAGTGAAGTTCCGATGTCATCCACCAGGTCATTTATGTATATTGTGAATAGCAACGGTCCTATGACACTCCCCTGCGGCACACCTGAAATCACTCTTACTTCGGAAGACTTCTCTCCATTGAGAATAACATGCTGCGTCCTGTTATCTAGGAACTCCTCAATCCAATCACACAATTGGTCTGATAGTCCATATGCTCTTACTTTGTTCATTAAACGACCGTGGGGAACTGTTCAAATGGTTCAAATGGCCCTGAGGACTATGGGACTTAACATCTGAGGTCATCAGTCCCCTAGAACTTAGAACTACTTAAACCTAACTAACCTAAGGACATCACACACATCCATGCCCGACGCAGGATTCGAACCTGCGACCGTAGCAGTCTCGCGGTTCCGGATTGAAGCGCCTAGAACCGCACGGCAGTGGGGAACTGTATCGAACGCCTTGCGGAAGTCAAGAAACACGGCATCTACCTGTGAACCCGTGTCTATGGCCCTCTGAGTCTCGTGGACGAATAGCGCGAGCTGGGTTTCACATGACCGTCTTTTTCGCAACGCATGCTGATTCCTACAGAGTAGATTTCTAGTCTCCAGAAAAGTCATTATACTCGAACACAATACGTGTTCCAAAATTCTGCAACTGATCGTCGTTAGAGCTATAGGTCTATAGTTCTGGACATCTGTTCGACGTCCCTTCATGAAAACGGGGATGACCTGTGCCCTTTTCCAATCCTTTGGAACGCTACGCTCTTCTAGAGACCTACGGTACACCGCTGCAAGAAGGGGGGCAAGTTCCTTCGCGTACTCTGTGTAAAACAACGTTGCTCTTATTTCAAGAGCAGTGTGCCGTAAGGCTATTATGCAAAATTTTATTATCTACCAAGTTATTTGACTAACTACAGGTTTTTTTCGATAACAGAATATAACTTTTAAGGGCCATCGATAGCTGCCGAAACGAGAAATGCTATGGATTTTGGAATAACGTAAGTGAAGACATTACACATTTATATTGTACTGTGGGTGTGCTTTTTCATAAAATACTTACCTTGTATGTTGTATGTTAACACGGGACCTAGAAACGACGGAGAGGCTCCGTCCCCGCCGCAGCCGCAGTGGTCCACAACCCCACAACGACTACCGCAGTCCACTTCACCCCTCCGCCACGCCACACCGAACCCAGGGTTTTTGTGAGGTTCGGCCCCCGGTGGACGGGGTCCCCTCTAGGGAACGTCTCACACCAGACGAGTGTAACCCCTATGTTTGCTTGGTCGAGTAATGGTGGTGTATGGGTACGTGGAGAACTTGTTTCTACATCTACATCTATACTCCGCGAGCCACCTTACGGTGTGTGGCGGAGGGTACTTATTGTACCACTATCTGATCCCCCCTTCCCTGTTCCATTCACGAATTGTGCGTGGGAAGAACGACTGCTTGTAAGTCTCCGTATTTGCTCTAATTTCTCGGATCTTTTCGTTGTGATCATTACGCGAGATATATGTGGGCGGTAGTAATATGTTGCCCATCTCTTCCCGGAATGTGCTCTCTCGTAATTTCGATAATAAACCTCTCCGTATTGCGTAACGCCTTTCTTGAAGTGTCCGCCACTGGAGCTTGTTCAGCATCTCCGTAACGCTCTCGCGCTGACTAAATGTCCCCATGACGAATCGCGCTGCTTTTCGCTGGATCATGTCTATCTCTTCTATTAATCCAACCTGGTAAGGGTCCCATACTGATGAGCAATACTCAAGAATCGGACGAACAAGCGTTTTGTAAGCTACTTCTTTCGTCGATGAGTCACATTTTCTTAGAATTCTTCCTATGAATCTCAACCTGGCGCCTGCTTTTCCCACTATTTGTTTTATGTGATCATTCCACTTCAGATCGCTCCGGATAGTAACTCCTAAGTATTTTACGGTCGTTACCGCTTCCAATGATTTACCACCTATGGCATAATCGTACTGGAATGGATTTCTGCCCCTATGTATGCGCATTATATTACATTTATCTACGTTTAGGGAAAGCTGCCAGCTGTCGCACCATTCATTAATCCTCTGCAGGTCTTCCTGGAGTACGTACGAGTCTTCTGATGTTGCTACTTTCTTGTAGACAACCGTGTCATCTGCAAATAGCCTCACGGAGCTACCGATGTTGTCAACTAAGTCATTTATGTATATTGTAAACAATAAAGGTCCTATCACGCTTCCTTGCGGTACTCCCGAAATTACCTCTACATCTGCAGATTTTGAACCGTTAAGAATGACATGTTGTGTTCTTTCTTCTAGGAAATCCTGAATCCAATCACAAACCTGGTCCGATATTCCGTAAGCTCGTATTTTTTTCACTAAACGTAAGTGCGGAACCGTATCAAATGCCTTCCTGAAGTCCAGGAATACGGCATCAATCTGCTCGCCAGTGTCTACGGCACTGTGAATTTCTTGGACAATTGCCAACATAGTGTAGCTGAGGCGGAATAAGGGGAAACAGCCCGCATTCGTTGAGGCAGATGGAAAACCGCCTAAAAACCGCCCACAGACTGGCCGGCTCACCGGACCTCGGCCTAAGTCCGACGGGTGGATTCGTGCCGGGGACCAGGCGCTCCTTCCCGCTCCGGAAAGCCGTGCGTTAGACCGGTCGGCTAACCGCGCAGGCAGATACTGACCTTACTTTTCCTCAGTTCCTCACTTAATAAATTTAATAAATCGCTGTTTCAGAATTCTCTCGCAATTGCAATTAATAAATTTAACAAATCACTGTTTCAGAATTCTCTCGCAATTGCATTTCCATAATATGTCAGTGAGGTGAGACTGTGTAGACTTCGCTTTGTTTTCGCAAATGAAGCCGATTTTAACACGGGAACAAAAGAAAGTGTAGGCTTTACTCAAAATTCGCCACTAGTGTCACTTCTCTGGAGCCGGCCAGTGTGGCCGAGCGGTTCTAGGCGCTTCAGTGTGTAATCGCGCGACTGCTACGGTCGTAGGTTTGAATCCTGCCTCGGGATTGGATGTGTGTGATGTTCTTAGGTTAGTTAGGTTTAAGTAGTTCTAGGGGACTGATGACCTCAGATGTTAAGTCCCATAGTGCTCAGAGCCATTTGAACCATTTGAAGTTCTCTGGAAGTTACAAATGGTCATCTGGCCGGGCGAAATTAAATCACAACATTTTTGGCAGAATTCTTTTTAAATACTAACCAAAGCAGAGGTGACAGATCTTTTTGAATTGTCACCATGAAAGTGTGGACCTGGAGGTGCATCATTTAATATTTACAAAAAGTGTGAGTGTAGGCTTGAATTTAGAACGAACGGCACTCCTGCCCTCCCCCCCTCCCTCCAACGCTAGGCCTTTCCCCTACAGCTCCTGCCCATAACCCCCACCACTTCTGCTCTTCCCACGTGTGCCCTGCCATCTGCGCATGTACAGGCCACGGTATTCTTTGTGGACTCTCCCTCAGATTCACTCGCCCACTGTTTGAGAATGAGAGCACTTAGCAAATTTCAGAAAACTGCAACGAACTTTAAACAACTGTTTACTAAACTTTTCCTCGCTGACACCCCCTGTGCCGGCCGCGGTGGTCGTACAGTTCTAGGCGCTGCAGTCCGGAACCGCGGGACTGCTACGGTCGCAGGTTCGAATCCTGCCTCGGGCATGGATGTATGTGATGTCCTTAGGTTAGTTAGGTTTAAGTAGTTCTAAGTTCTAGGGGACTGATGACCTAAGATGTTAAGTCCCATAGTACTCAGAGCCATTTGAACCATTTGACACCCCCTGTAAAGCGAAGAAAGGAAACGTTCATGACTCACTACATTTTCGCTGTTCATTCAGTAAAACTTCAGCATCAGTCCCGATGTTTTAATTTATTACTTCTTTACTACTAACTATTAACAACATACTTTGCAGACAGTATCTACATGATCACTGTATGTACCTGAAAAATCGTATCATTGTATGGCACAAAGTCCAGGAAAAATGCTGTGGTTAACATTAGGATTTGTGGAAAATTTGCTTTTGCTTATAACTCGGTGCAAATTACGAACTCTGATTCATTCAGTGTTTCATAAAGAGAGCAGTTAGCGACCTCCATCAGACTTTAAGCATAATTGGAAACAATTTCTGACTTAGATGCTTAATGTTACATATTTAACACATTAAGACATTTGTAAAGTAATCAGACGTTTGAAGCTGTTTGATACCCATAGGATTTAGATTATTTAAGGTACTGGAAGTTAACTGATTTCTTCAAATAAGGCTTGGTTCAGTCTGAACTCACAGAACACGCGCCGTAGTGCATCATAAAATCCCCATCAATACTTCGAAGAGCCATTGCCTAATTTCTTGTAAATATTTTCTGGGCAAGTCATATTTTGGCCATGCTGTAGAAATTCTTTCCCTGAGCTCTTCTTTTAATTCTGCATTTGACTATAATCGTTACAATGTCCACTGCAACCTGCACCATTAATTATACATGCTCACCGCCCTACCATGGACAGAATAAGTGTCTTTTTTCCTTAGGAGTTGTTCATACTGATTTTCTTCAAACTCCTTCACAAGAGCTACGAATCAGAGAAAGTGGTAATTCGTGCTGATTGCTCTGTTCTTCGTTATCGTTCACGAGAGGCATGTGCTACATCCGTAAGAAAATTTAATGTTTATTTTCTGTGTGTGTATCTTGTGAGTACAGTAGTGAATATTTTGCATACTATCGAAGACAGGCAGGTAGTCTACAGTATTTACATCTGTCTGCTGTCGTGTGAAGTACACTAATCATAGAACACTGTCCCAGATTTAGGTAATGGTTTCTCTCTGAAGATAACTCTGGATGTCCTTTTTGTTAACTCTATCTCTAGCTTTAACGATTTATATTAAAATACCTTCTCTAGGCACCTTTCCTACCTTCATAACTCTAATCGCTTTATACATCTCATCTGGAATTACTTTCGGAATCTCACTACGATAGTTACCAGCTACGTTTCTGTTATTCTCTTGCGCGCTATAAACATTTGCGGAAATCTTCGAATGCTCAAACAGTTTTCTCTTTGTCGTTTGTTAATGTGCTGTCACCTGTTCGATGAAATGTGATGCCCACCCGTTAAATTTTTTATTTTGTTTTCTTCATCTCCTCATTGTTTCCTCTTCCTTCTCTGCTCGTTTCTTCATTGCAGTTTGTTGTGGTCTTCAGTCCTGAGACTGGTTTGATGCAGCTCTCCATGCTACTCTATCCTGTGCAAGCTTCTTCATCTCCCAGTACCTACTGCAACCTACATCCTTCTGAATCTGCTTAGTGTATTCATCTCTTGGTCTCCCTCTACGATTTTTACCCTCCACGCTGCCCTCCAATGCTAAATTGGTGATCCCTTGATGCCTCAAAATATGTCCTACCAACCATTCCCTTCTTCTTGTCAAGTTGTGCCACAAACTTCTCTTCTCCCCAATCCTATTCAACACCTCCTCATTAGTTACGTGATCTACCCATCTAATCTTAAGCATTCTCCTGTAGCACCACATTTCGAAAGCTTCTATTCTCTTCTTGTCCAAACTATTTATCGTCCATGTTTCACTTCCATACATGGCTACACCCCATACAAATACTTTCAGAAACGACTTCCTGACACTTAAATTTATACTCGATGTTAACAAATTTCTCTTCTTCAGGAACGATTTCCTTGTCATTGCCAGTCTACATTTTATATCCTCTCTACTTCGACCATCATCAGTTATTTTACTCCCTAAATAGCAAAACTCCTTTACTACTTTAAGTGTCTCATTTCCTAATCTCATCCCCTCAGCATCACCAGTATATGCTATAATCTTCTAACTTCAGGTATCAAAACTAGAAGAAAATGAGATGTGGGTTCAAAAACCCACACCTTGATAACTATGAGCGCTAGTGAAGATAAACAGCTGGTCATAACTATTAAGGTATGCACTTTGGAGCCCCTTGTTTATTGGACATATTTTTATTTTTTTGGTCCATACTACCGCATCCGAAAGTTGTCTACCCTACAGCGTTAGCAACAACACTAGCGGTATGCGGTAAAGCCCGTCCCACACGGAGCAAGGTTCGTAAGTTTCCTTGTTGGCTCGCGCGGCGGCTACCTTGCGGGCTCCGTCGTCTGTTAGCGGGCTACCTTGCTGGGAACCTTGTAAGATTTCCAGGATAGGTCCGGTGCTATTTTTCTTCCAAGGTTCCCTGCGTGCTACCTGAGGTGGCCAATCATGACGCGTTTCGTTTGTGACGTCAGACGCGGAAAACTTGGGCGGGAAGCCTTTGTTGATAGTCGCTTTTCTGCTGTTGTGAGGTGCGGTAGGAAGTTCTTATAATTATTAAATAATGGCACCGCAGTGGTCCAAGGAAGCGATTGAAGCATTGATATGTACTTATAGGGAAGAACAGTGTCTGTACGTCGTGAAAAGCGCGAACTATTATAATAAACACTTGCGTGCAGAGGCACTCAAAAGAGTTGCAAATACCAATACATCCATTCGTATAAAATTTGCAAAGGATGTACGATCTTCTATCCTATAAAATAAAGTCGTATATAACAGTCACTATCGGTATATTTATAAAATAAAACAGTAATGAAATGGTGATACTTTTCAAACGAAAGTAGGTGTTATGCGAATTAACCTCAACTCTTTATGAAGCATGGAGAGCACACCTTTTCCAGCGTTTCTCCTCTTAATCCAGTTTTTCGTCCATTCTTTCTTTCTTCTTCTCTCATTAGCATGCATTTCTACATCGTTTAGCACGAAAACAGCTAATAACGCCAGTTTTCTCTGAACATCTGTACCTGAAGCAGCCATCTTCGTTCGATACAACATGCAGCCGATCACAACAGAACTAGCTACCGATCTTGCACCGTGGGAGAGCTTCGGCATGGAAGATTGCCGGCTCCTACCCATGCAAGCCATCTCGCAAACTTGCGGCGAACCTTGCTCCGTGTGAGACGGGCTTAAGCGTATCGCTACAGTATAACTGCCAAAGCGTCCACAGCTCGTGGTCCAGTTGCTAGCGTTGCTGCCTCTGGATCACGGGGTCCCGGTTTCGATTCCCGGCCGGGTTTGGGGTTTCTCTGCCCGGGAAGTGGGTGTTTGTGTTCTCCTCATCATTTCATCATCCTCTTCATCATTCGCGTCATTGCCTCGATTGGACTGCGTAAAAAAATTGGACTGTGTTAAAATTGGGACTTTGTACGGGCGCTGATGACCGTGCAGTTGAGAGCCCCACGAACCAAACATCATCAACTCATCACTGATAAATGTATTAAAAAGTCGTTATCAGTAGCGCAATGATAGCGGTAGCCTCGCAACCAGGGCAAGTCACTCGTATCTAGTACGTATTCTTCTCCACAGAACATCAATTGGCAATACCGATAATATAATGGCTCTGCCCATCAAACTGAGAGCGGGATAGTGCAAATAAAACCAATTCTGGGAGAGAGACACGGAAGGTATCTCAAATATCAGAGCTACAGTATCTCTAATAGCCGCCATTCGGACGTTGACACCTGTCTGTCAGAACAGTTTCAGCAGCTGCTGATTGCTTCAAGACGCTATCAGCGTTCCACTATGCGGAAAACTTGGTGCGGTGTGATAAGGCTGGCCGTGTACACAGAGCACAGAAGTAAAAAAGTGGCCTTCGGGCTACGCAAGGTGCGTCAAACTTCGCCCTCCATCTGGCTACCCGCAAGCACCTAGGTGCTGGTCGCTCAACGCAAAACACAGTACACAGTTCTGCACGAGGAGTGACATTTCATGACATCCGATTTACCTTTAGAGAATTGTTTTACACAGATGAAGCAAATCTACATCCGTTTCTGTAGTTAGTTTCTCAATAAGACGTTTAGTTTTCATGTTAAGAAAATAAAAACTACTGTTTTGTGATTCACACGTCTTCTCTGCTACGTAGTCTTTCTGATTCGATTTTGGTAAAAAAATATAGTTTTTCCGTATCGTGTAGCCACACAATGCAGCTCGATAACGAACTTGTTTTCCTTTCAATATGGCCAATGGTTATTGTAATACTTCGAAGTACAAATCTTGCGTATTTTGAAAAGTTTGCAATGAAAAATGTAGTCGCTCAACAGTTTACTTTGGTGGGATTTAGGACTTAGGCTGCTACGTACGAAATGTAGGTAACATATCAAAACTGTTTTTGACGGTGGAAGAAGAATCATGTCTGGTTCCATCCTCAAGAAAATACATGAGATACATTGGAGATCCTGCGCGACGACATTGGTGGCTACGCGCCACAGCCCCATCTATTGACGCCTGCTATGTGGTCTGCTTTTGCTAACGATATTGGACTGATTTCTATTTACTACACAGATAATGATAGAAATACGAGTACTTCACGAAACTGCAGCTAAAACCGGATTACTAATATCATACGAGAAAACGGAATGCACCGAACATAAACACAACAGATAGAAATATATACAAACACAACACAGAAACACAAAAAAATTGATAAATTGAACGCCGACCGGCGTGGCCGAGCGGTTCTAGGCGCTTCATTCTGAAACCGCGCGACCGTTACGGTCGCAGGTTCGAATCTTGCCTCGGGCATGGATGTTTCAGTAGTTCTGAGTTCTAGGCGACTGATGACCACAGATGTTAAGTCCCATAGTGCTCAGAGCCATTTGATAAATTGAAGTATTTTGGAGAACGGATACAATCAAATGGGTTAGATAACACCAGAAGTAAGAAAAAATCGAGGAAATTGGAATTAGCATACAAACTCACCCAAAACCGATATAATAAAAGATCAGTATCATTCCAGGCAAAAATTAGAACACTACACATCAGTAATTAAACCGGAATCACTTCGCGGTTGCACCTACCTAACACTGAATAAAAGAAGTGAAAAAGAAGAACTGGAGAAAAAGGAAGGAAAATACGCAGAAAAATGATTGGGCCACAAAAGAACAATTAGACGAAGAGAAGAAATGAAAATCTATACAGAAACATAAACACCGTCACAGACACAATAGGAAAGAGGAGATTAAAATTTTACTGTCATATTTACAGAATGAATCACAACAGGCTAACGAAGAAAAATTTTAATTTCATTTTCAAATTAAAAAAAAAAAAATATTATGGGATGGGTGGAAGAGACAAGAAAGGACTGGAGAAAAATTAACGTCGCAGAAGATACCATAGAGGACAGGGTAAGTTTCAGGCTACCGCTAAGAATTGAAAAATTTCCTGTCCGACAACTAAATTCACAACCTTAGGGGGTGATGTTAAATGAACAGAGGCAGGCCTTCAGGCAACGCGTGAAGCAGTTCTGGGAAGATAAAAAGGAAAAGATAGTACCTTTATCTTAGTTTCTAAGCGGTCTATAATTGGACAAATTCTGTAATAAAATAATTTTAGTTTCCATTTCCTTACTTAAGAGTTGAGCAAACTCTTTGATCAAGTCACTGAGGTCAAGTGCGGCAGCTGTGTCGTAATCTGTCAATAAGATGGCTAAAATTGACATTCCGCTTTCATCCATGTTGTTGTCGTGGTGTTAAGTGCGAAGATTATTTTGATTCAGCTCTCCATTCTAGTCTGTCCTATGGAAGCCCCTTCATTTCTGCATTATTCTATTACCGCTGTTCCGCTTTCTCCAATACTCGACCTGTAATACGTTATTGATCATCTTCAGTTTGACGAAAGTGCGTTAACAAGAAGCTGCAGTTACGCCATTGTCATAAATTTCGAAGTTTGGATAAGCATCTCTTAACCCATAACCTGAAAAGAAAAACCTTCAAAATATCCAAATTGGAAACCATGTCTCAGTGATTTTCACTTGCTCTCTCAAGTGCAACTTGAAAGCAGCAATTTCGTTAACTACATCCGCCATATCAATAATATTCCTGCGATATTTGGCACCGAAATTTCCTGCACATTTTTCAAGATAAGATACAGAGCCTTGATTTAGAGCGTTTACTAACAGAAAGTTAAAGTCAGATAATTTTTGTACTTTCAACATTGCAACACATCCAGCAATCGTGATAATCTAATATATACGAAACTATCAGCCTCGATTGCGGTAATGAAACCAACCGTTACCTAGGTTTCAGCCCAAATAATTCAGCCTTCTTCAGAAGATGTACCTGAATCTATAATATGTCTAAGAGGAGATGGTCTAGAAATAAAACTAAAACAGCCTGAATAGACGTAGTCACATTTTAAAAATGCGGTACATAAGTACGAAGTCTTGGTGTTGATGAACCATCTTCAAGCTGTCTCTCCACCGTTCCACTCTCTAACAGCGCGCGGGAGAAACGGGCACTTAAATTTTTCTGTGCGAGCCCTGATTTCTCTTATTTTAACGTGATGATCATTTCTCCGTATGTACGAGGGTGCCACAGAATGTTTTCGCAATCGGAGGACAAAATTGGTGATTGAAATTTCATGAGAAGATCCAGTAGCAACGAAAAACGCCTTTGTTTTGATGATTGCCACTCCAATTCACGTATCATGTCTGTGACATTATCTCCCCTATTTCACGATGATACAAAACCAGCTGCCTTTCTTTGTACTTTTTCGATGTCATCCGTCTGTCCCACCTGATGCGGATCCCACACCGCACAGCAATGCTCCAGAATATGGCCGACAAGTGTGGTGTAAGCAGTCTCTTTAGTAGACCTGTTGCAGCTTCTAACAAGGGAACCTCCCCATCGCACCCCCCTCAGATTTAGTTATAAATTGACACAGTGGATAGGCCTTGAAAAACTGAACACAGATCAATCGAGAAAACAGGAAGAAGTTGTATGGAACTATGAAAAAATAAGCAAAATATACAAACTGAGTAGTCCATGTGCAAGATAGGCAACATAAAGGAGAATATTTGCCGCTGAGCGCCATGGTCTCGTGGTTAGAGTGAGCAACTGCGGAACGAAAGGTCCTTGGTTCGAGTCCTCCCTCGAGTGAAAATTTTACTTTCTTTATTTTCGCAAAGTTACGATCTGTCCGTTCATTCATTGACGTCTCTGTTCACTGTAATAAGTTTAGTGTCTGTGTTTTGCGACCGCACCGCAAAACCGTGCGATTAGTAGACAGACGAAAGGACGTTCCTCTCCAATAGGAACCGAAAACATTTGATCGCAAGGTCATAGGTCAACCGATTCCTCCACAGGAAAACACGTCTGATATATTCTTTACGACACTGGTGACGGCATGTGCGTCACATGACAGGAATATGTTGTCGACCCACCTAACTTGCACACTTGGCGAATGGGTAAAAAGATTCTTCTACCTTGCCCGATTTAGGTTTTCTTGTGGATGTGATAATCACTCCAAAAAAAGTGATGAAAACATAAGAGTTTGTCACATAAACTGCATCAAATGAATGCAACAGTTTCAGAGTCGACAGTTTTCCCTGTGCTCTGTCAAAACATATGTTTTTTACGTTTTCAAATGTTTCCGTGCGTAGACCGTCAAATTCTGTATATGTCCAAGCAAATCTGAACATGTCCTGGAATTTTGGAGAGCGAAGTTGATTATGTGTGAGTGCCTGAACTTTGATAATTATCTGAAAATAAAAAATTAAAATTTTCACCCGAGAGAAGACTTGAACCAAGGACCTGACGTTCCACAGCTGCTCACGCTAACCACGGGACCACGGCGCTCGTAAGCCAACGCTCTCCTTGATGTTGCCTACTTTGCGCATGGACTACTCAGTTTGTATATTTTGCTTATTTTTTTCATAGTTCCACACAACTTCTTCCTGTTTTCTCGATTGATCTGTGTTCAGTTTTTCAAGGCCTATCCCTGTGCCAACTTATAACTAAATCTGAGGGGGATGCGATGGGGAGGTTCCCTTGTAAGTGGTCTGCCAATGAACTTTGGTTTGCTTTACCCACAATATTATCTATGTGATCGTTCCAGTTTAGGTTATTTGTAATTGTAATCCCTAAGTATTTAGTTGAATTTACAGCCTTCAGATTTGTGTTGCTTATCGCGTAATCGAAATTTAGCTGATTTCTTTTAGTACTCAAGTGAATAACAGTCGCACAACTGAGGCTATATTCCGTAGGCACGCAGTTTGGTAAGAAGACGCTTGTGAGGAACGGTGTCGAAAGCCCACTGGAAATCTAAAAATATGGAATCAATTTGACATCCCCTGTCGATAGCACTTATTACTTCATGAATATGAAGAGCTAGTTGTGTTTCACAAGAACGATATTTTCTGAAACCGTTCTGACTATGTGTCAATAAATCGTTTTCTTCGAGGTACTTCATAAAGTTCGAATACAGTATATGTTCGAAAACCCTACTGCAAATAGACATTAGTGATATAGGCCTGTAATTCAGCAGATTACACCAAGTTCCCTTTTTGGGCATTGGGGTGACTTGAACAATTTTCCAGTCTTTAGGCACGGATCTTTCTGTGAGCGAGTGGTTGTATATAATTACTAAATATGGAGCTATTTTATCAGCATACTCTGAGAGGAACCTGGCTGGTATACAATCTGGACCGGAGGCCTTGCCTTTATTAAGTCATTTCAGCTGATCGTTACACTGAGGATATCTACTTCTATGTTTCTCATCTTGGCAGTTGTTCTTGGTTGGAATTCAGGAATATCTTCCAGTGTCACAAAATTAATTACGTAAATCAATGCAAAATTACAATGGAACATTCTAGACACATATAGAAAAGTTCACAAGTTCTCTACAGTTCTAAGACCAGACTGATCGCGTGCTGTAGAAGGGAACTATTATTAAAATGAAAAAATTAAAAGTAGTTGCAACCAGTTGTAACTGTGTTATTGGCGTGATTTCTTGCAATGAAAAACAGAAAGCTCGCTTCTTGATGCAGTGGCTCCACATGCAAACCTTAGTACATTAATTATATTTGTACGAGGGCAGTTCAATAAGTAATGCAACACATTTTTTTTCTGAAACAGGGGTTTTTTATTCAGCATTGAAATACACCAGGTTATTTCCCAACCTTTTAGCTACACAACACTATTTTTCAACGTAATCTCCATTCAATGCTACGGCCTTACGCCACCTTGAAATGAGAGCCTGTATGCCTGCACGGTACCATTCCACTGGTCGATGTCGGAGCCAACGTCGTACTGCATCAATAACTTCTTCATCATCCACGTAGTGCCTCCCACGGATTGCGTTCTTCATTGGGCCAAACATATGGAAATCCGACGGTGCGAGATCGGGGCCGTAGGGTGCATGAGGAAGAACAGTCCACTGAAGTTTTGTGAGCTCCTCTCGGGTGCGAAGACTTGTGTGAGGTCTTGCGTTGTCATGAAGAAGGAGAAGTTCGTTCAGATTTTTGTGCCTACGAACACGATGAAGTCGTTTCTTCAATTTCTGAAGAGTAGCACAATACACTTCAGAGTTGATCGTTTGACCATGGGGAAGGACATCGAACAGAATAACCCCTTCAGCGTCCCAGAAGTCTGTAACCATGACTTTACCAGCTGAGGGTATGGCTTTAAACTTTTTCTTGGTAGGGGAGTGGGTGTGGCGCCACTCCATTGATTGCCGTTTTGTTTCAGGTTCGAAGTGATGAATCCATGTTTCATCGCCTGTAACAATCTTTGACAAGAAACTGTCACCCTCAGCCACATGACGAGTAAGCAATTCCGCACAGGTGGTTCTCCTTTGCTCTTTATGGTGTTCGGTTAGACAACGAGGGACCCAGCGGGAACAAACCTTTGAATATCCCAACTGGTGAACAATTGTGACAGCACTACCAACAGAGATGTCAAGTTGAGCACTGAGTTGTTTGATGGTGATCCATCGATCATCTCGAACGAGTGTGTTCGCACGTTCCGCCATTGCAGGAGTCACAGCTGTGCACGGCCGGCCCGGACGCGGGAGATGATGACACACGCTTTCCCAACGACTCACCGTGCTTTTGTCCACTGCCAGATCACCGTAGACATTCTGCAAGCGCCTATGAATATCTGAGATGCCCTGGTTTTCCACCAAAAGAAACTCGATCACTGCCCGTTGTTTGCAACGCACATCCGTTACAGACGCCATTTTAACAGCTCCGTACAGCGCTGCCACCTGTCGGAAGTCAATGAAACTATACGAGACGAAGCGGGAATGTTTGAAAATATTCCACAAGAAATTTCCGGTTTTTTCAACCAAAATTGGCCGAGAAAAAACATGTGTTGCATTACTTATTGAACTGCCCTCGTAACAGGGCAGATGTCTGGAGGCGCTCAACAGTCTGCTAATAAGGAAATTACAAAATTTCGGAAGAAAATATTCCCGAGTCAAAACAATGGAAGACATTATTTTACGCTTCTCTGTAACATCTATACCGTTCAATTCGAGTTTGTGTGAATTACCTCGAAAAAAACTCAAAGTCGTTGCTCCAAGAAACTGTGTTACTGTTAGCTGCGCGACAAATGTACAGAAAGCTCTAGTGATCTCAGAGTTGAATCACCTGATTGTGAATCACATTATTCTTTGGATGAACTTTTAATTAACGTAATGTAAACATCTATTGTTGTGTTATACAATATGTGTACTTATTTTGTACTTTTTATTTTAAAGTGGTTCATGTTAGATCCGTTTGAAATTTTCGCGTCGGATGCGTGATAAGCGCTGCCTTTCTGCCATATTTACAACGGTTTAGACTTTTCGCCAGCTTTCTGGGCTTTGGCGTCAGTGCACGCTGCCTCTGAATTGGTGCACTATTTGTCGTGGTTGCCATGTCGCTGCCGTGTTGCCGATTCGTCGTAGAGCAACATGAGCAGGAAGTCTCTCTGTTTCTTCTCTTACTGAATTAGAAAGCCAAAAATAGAAAACTGAATAGGAAATTCTGGCTGCTTTCGTTTTTACAATGGGGAGGAGCTAAGGGTATCTTTCATACACGACCTTCAACAGTTGGGCGGGAAATTTCATCCTTTATTTCCGAATGTCGTGTTGATCATTCGACGACCGTTTTGCCATGGTTGAGTTTCCTATGCACGAAACATGTACCAACGTGCGACTTTGCATTCCAGCTACTGAGAAGCTTGCTTTTACGTAAATTTAAAAATAGTTTCTACTTATATCCAATCGAAAATTTATGAGGGTTGTTTGAAAAGTTCTAGGATTTTAATACAAAGAGACCATTTACCTCACTGAAACTCGTTTATTTTTCAACGTAATAAAAGCGCTAACGATGCTAAAAACCGACCAGTTAAAACCCATTCCGGCATTTTAGTTCTGAATAACCGGTATTTTTCAATATTTGTTTGGTCTTGGTTATAAGACGTTCTTATTTTCTACTAATAAGTGCATAAAGAAATCAGTACAGTAATCTGCTATAGCAACAGTGTTAAAAATTCGTTACCGAACCAACTGCTGCTTCACTTTCAGAATCCTTCACTGTCCACAAGCAGTGGTCCTTTCGTCTTTTGGGAGCAGAGTAAAAGGTATATGCAAAGGCTTGTCAGTTGTAGCCCAAAAATATTTATCTTCAGTGTGAAGTTGTGTGGCTTCTGATACGATAGTATCGTCTTTAAATGATATTGTTTCTGATGAAGAGAGTCGACTTAGAGATCAACACATTATAGAATGAATATTTATGGAGAAAGAATGAATATTTATGGAGAAATTAGACAGTAAATATTGGCCAGTGGAGTAATTCATGATTAAAATTTTAATTATTACAGCAACTGTTTTCAGTTGATATATTTTTACTACTGGCTAAATTGTTGATTTGAATTTTCTGAAAGAGCGTTTTAAGTTTTGTAGGCAAAAAATCGATTTTGTTTACATTCTTTTTATAGAGTAAAAAAATATTTGACTACAAAACTAAGTTTTTCATTGAAAAATAATTAAAGAAAAAGAACACTACAAATTTTACACAGAAGCTTATTATTTGTCTGTCATTTTTAGGAAATAGTTAAACAAAATTGAAATAATGGCTACAATCATAATTTAAAAATTTAGCAATTCATTTGTAGTATTTACTAAAAATAGAAAGCAGCTGATCAGCAACTTGTGTCTATGTAATAAGCTTTTACCTGCTTTCAGCCCTTAGAAACGGACAACTTAACACAAAAATTGAGTTCTTCAAGCCTAGTTTTCACCCTTACGCACTGACAATTCGTTATTCCCCAGTGTAGGTGTGATCCTCGATTATAACATGATTTTTTAGCAGGGTTTCGAAAAATTAGAATCAGTAAGAGAATAATGGTTATTTTTTGTAATATTGAACCCCTGATTACTTTTGGGAAAAGCAATGAACTGTAGACAGACTAAGTTGTCTTATATTTACTTATTTTATTTGATACTTTGGTATGCCATTTGGTCCAGGTGCTTTTCATTCTTTAACTCTGACACCACAGAAGTTGGAAACCTAGAAAAGGAGACTCTACTTTTGCTAAACACCCGTTTTAGGAGGCCTTAGTTAAAAGGCGAAACATGTATTATTACATCACATCCACAAATGAAGATTAACTATCTTGAAATTATGGAAATTAATAAACACATGTCTATCACCCCAAGGTTAGTACTGAATGACTAGACGCAGTTCCCTTACTCACCACTTTTAACTATAGATACTACTCACAATCCCATCCAGGCCATGTTGTAAATTATCCCTCTTACTCATATGCTCCAGTTCCTTTATTTGAATTACTATAATTTCTCTTCTTTTGTTCAAAAATTTTTACTTTGTGTAATCACAGCTGCATCACCCACATGCTTAATATCACTATTATATCTTATCTGTTTACAGTTTATGATCTATTAAAGACAAGATTATTTTGTTCAGTCACATATTTGCAATATTTCATCAAAGCTTATTGTTCAATTAGGTTCTTCTATGTACAACTGTTGTAATTTGTCTGTAGTTCATTAGTTAATGTGTTACATATTTTATTTTAGTTAAATTATCCTACATCGCATTCACACTGAAATAACTTGTTTTATCCCTGTTCTAACATTAACGCCTCCATCCCTGGAAATGGAGATACTATGTACATGCACTAGTTTAAAACCTTTGATCCAACCAAGTTCCACTGCACCACATATATATCTTTGTACCTGATGATCGCATAGCAGCCGAAAACCGGTTCATGCAACAAATAATAAATACTGAAGAATATTAGACCAGTGTGGTGAGTGTTTCATTTATAATTTAAAACAATTACTTAAATGGATTTTGTGTTCAAATTGTGCATGTTTTACTTCTTTTCGTAATTTTTTTGGATTTCCCTTTTAGTAATGGTTTCTGGTTATTTAAATATGTGGAATGGATCTACCAGATTAGGTCAACAGAAGACGGTTGTTTCTAAGTCCAGATATCTCAGTACATTTTCCAGTTTACACAGGGGAAACTGATAAGGAAATTCCTTCGGATTAAGGGGACCATACCCTACCTATCTAACCCATGTTAATTTAGGCAAGTATTTGACCCATTTCAGAAAAAAACTATTTGATGCAGGACCTTAATATTTTTACTGAATGTTACATGATGCTAATAGAGTCAACTATACTAAAATTTACTGTATCCATTTTATAGTTTTTAAGAAATTCTTTTTTAAATTTATTAACAAAAAATATTAAGTTTTTTCTGCAGAAAAATTTTTGTGAACTTCCTAATGGGGGAATATAATGAATGTAGTACCAGAGGTGGCTTTGTATGTTATGCGGAGTCTCTGAAAATTTCATTCATTTATCTATGATAGTTTCTTATATAATGGGGCATATGTACTGAACATTTTAGTTTGCGGGAAATTTTTTGAAATTTGTTACTTAGTTAATAAAAACTGTTCTGCTGCATATGATGGCCCTTCTTTGGCCTCTAGCAGGTTTTCCAGCTTCTTTTTCAACTTCCTGGATGTTTGTCTTGCTTTCTTGGCCATATTAGATGCAGACCTGTTTGCATCGGTTATTCTCATTTTATCGCAATGTAGCAGCCCAGTGAACATATTTTCACCAGGATTAATTCCCAGCTTTTTCAGTACCCAACACTTTCCAGTGTTACCACAATTGAATATAATAACGGCATCATGAACTCCTAGTCTCACTGTATGCATGCCTACAAATACGATTGTAGGAAGGCAGTTCCAAATTATGCTGTTGAAACATTCATTAGGGTTATGTGTCTGCCCATGCAGACGTTTCCTTAGAAGGTCAGGATGAGCTAAATAGGTTTAATTGCTGTAATAACAGCAGCAGGAAGAGAATGCTGGTGAGAATAAGATTCTCCAGTTGCCTGAGCCCTACTGTATTTGCACCACAAATTGTCTCCTGATGGATACAATCCATAACATGGCTTATCAACAGCAGAGAACTTATGGAAGAATATGGCCCAAACCTCTCTCTTCATTTCCTCCAAATTTTCTTTATTTCTCCTAATTACGTGCACATAGTATACCTGCAAGTTTTTTATTTCAGTTTTAGTTAACCGACCATGTCCATTCAACAATTTTCCATTTTCTAATTTTTTTTCCTCTCATATCAGCAGTTAGTTTTCTCAGCCTTGTTCCCAAACGTTTTTGAACATGGCCTACACAATCTATTTTGCTAATAGTGGCATCTCCATATGGCTTAGAGTTCACCACAATGTTGTATGCCTTACTGTGACCATTGCTCAAATATTTGGATTACCGTACGCCTCTTGCTTCTACGGAGTGATGAAATATTTGTTGTACTCCATGAACTTCCATACCACCACTTTCCTCTAAAATTAGCCACACAGTTGTGTTATTAATGTTCATTGACTTTACAACATTTGCTATATTTAGACATTATCTCCACATCTAACAATTTACTGGTGTCTACACTCGTGGCTGTCACTACTCCATTCGGAGAAGTGTGTTCTCTTTTCCGCCAACTTCCATAAAGTGCAATTGCAACATCCGAACATCCATCTTTCCTTCCACTGATTCCCTAGCAGCCAGTTTCATGCTTTCCTCACTGACCTCACATACAGCTTTCTATAATATTGCCATCAGTTTTTCAAATCTATTTGGTGGTTGATGTAAGTTCATCACTGAACAAAATGTTCTCCCTGCAGCCATGCCCTTGCCAATGGATCGTAAGGCATAAACTAATCTAGTGTTGATTTCATAAGGGCCACTTGCATATGGTTTTGAAGAACTCAGAAATGAAATCACAGCTGAGCATTTAGTGCAAATTAAATCCAAAGCAATTGCTAGGCCTTTTCTTCCACTGGCACTCTCACAAGTTTTCACACTCTGTGACTCGCACACTGTCTATATTTTACAAATTTAGAAATTACGTCTGATAATATTCTCAGTTTTATAATAACGTTACTGCACCCCTTGTCACTTACAGGAAATTCGTTGTAACTCTCTTGAAATGAAGCTTATTTGTTGAAGAATTACAATTAGAAACGTCGTTGCCAGGCGACATAACCTCTTGTACAGAAAGCTCTCTAAACTTGTTTCCTCTAAATTGCCGTTTCTTGAAAATGCCTTTATGTTTCGTCATCTTCAATAAACAAAACAAAACACATGTAAACAAGCACTGCAAACATATGTGTAACAACTACTCGCAATCACACATGAACAAAAGTAACTGCGTGTTTGAAAGCGTGTTGTTTACAAACAGCAGAAACTAAACAATACCGACCGTTGCATTCCAAGGATAGCCAACACACTCGGGAGTAAAAAAAACGTCCATAACGTGGAATGTAGGGCATATAAAGATCTAAAGTATATGCAGAAAAGTGGGTGACAGAAAAGTCGGCGTGACACATAAACACACGTGGTAGGATAATGCTCTTTAAATAAAAAAAAAATTTTTTTTCAGCAGAATCCTTTTCACAGTACTTAAATAAAACCTTAACCCATCGAAATATTATGAAAACGAAAATCGATTTTTGTTTCGACCTGAACCACGGTGTAGTCCCCTTAAATGATTCTGCAACAACTTTACAAACCGTTTTATGCATCTTGCACTTAATGTTGCAAGTTATATGTTCAAAATTTATTTTAGTGAAAGTGGATCTCTAATGTTCATTGCGAATTTAATGTGCAGTGCAGCCTCTCTGCTGAGGCCGTGCCCGCATGTCTAAGAAATTCACACCTTACGAGAGAGATTCCGGACATCCAAAACAAGAAAAAGTCCTAAGAAAATTTACACACGTATCTTTCAATACGTGGAAATTTTTTTAACGTGTTATTTACGTGTACACCGCATATTCTGCAGTATATTCGCCAACTGCACAATCTTTAGTTTATCTATATCATAGTTTTCGTAATTTACAAAAATTCCATTCTTACCCAGTTAACGGGAATAGTATTACTGATTCATGCTTCTGCACATGTGTTGATTCTAGCATTGTGTTTATGTGTGAACACGTGACTTGTTGCCACACTTGACAGAATATCGTAAGAAGATTTGGTTCTATGTTAAATCAGTAAATGGATCGAAGCCATTGTCCAGACACTCTGTGATTGTACGAGGTGTGGCTAGAAAAAAACCGGACTAGTACTGGTGAAACAATAAAACGAATACAATAAGGCTGAAAGTCGCGTGGCCTGTCACGTGACTCTCGCTCCGCCTACTGCTCGAGTTTCATCTGCCTCCTGCACTCAGTCTGCCCGTGACGTCTGTTTTAAGTAGTTGACGTTTTGTCTGTGCGTCGGAAAATGTTGAGTGTACAGAAAGAACAGCGTGTTAACATCAAATTTTGTTTCAAACTAGGAAAATCTGCAAGTGAAACGTTTGTAATGTTACAAGTGTAGGGCGATGATTGTTTATCGCGAACACAAGTGTTTGAGTGGTTTAAACGATTTAAAGATGGCCGCGAAGGCACCAGTGATGACACTCGCACTGGCAGACCATTGCCAGCAAAAATTGATGCAAACATTGAAAAAATCGGTAAACTTGATCGACAAGATCGCCGTTTAACAATCAGAGCAGTGTCTGAGTTAACAGGAGTTGACAAGGAAAGTGTCGAACAAGTTTACCGATTTTTTCAATGTTTGCATCAGTTTTTGCTGACAATGGTCTGCCAGTGCGAGTGTCATCACTGGTGTCTTCGCGGCCATCTTTAAATCGTTTAAACCACTCAAACACTTGTGTTCGCGATAAACAATCATCGCCGTACACTTGTTGTAACATTACAAACGTTTCACTTGCAGATTTTCCTAGTCTGAAACAAAATTTGATGTTAACACGCTGTTCTTTCTGTACACTCAACATTTTCCGACGCACAGACAAAACGTCAACTACTTAAAACAGACGCCACGGGCAGACTGAGTGCAGGAGGCAGATGAAACTCGAGCAGTAGGCGGAGCGAGAGTCACGTGACAGGCCACGCGACTTTCAGCCTTATTGCATTCGTTTTATTGTTTCACCAGTACCAGTCCTGTTTTTTTCTAGCCACACCTCGTAATGGCATTGAAACGGAAGACGACACAGAAAATGTGACAATACTGAACGTCTTTTTCCAAAACTGTCCAATAGCGAAACATCATATTGTAGTGACTTATAAATAGTTACTCGAACGACAAAATGGCTTATATCGAAATAAGTCACCATAGACAATCGCTAAAAAGAGGGAAGAGTACATCATAGAATTTGCCCCTTTTGCAGCAGTGTACTGTAGGTCACTGGACGAGCAATCACTGGAAAAAAGCACAGGTAATTTCCGTTTTCAAGAAGGGTCCTCGAACACAGGTAGGAAACTATGGGCCTCTATCACTGGCGTCGGTCAGCTGTCCAATTTGGGAACATGTTTTAAGGTCACATATTACGAAATTTCTGGAGGCCTAAGGAGTGTGCGTTTATGTCCTATGACGATTTCTCTCCTTCCAGGAATTTCTTAGTATGGACTCCAAGCACAATACACCAGAACTGAGAGCACAAGTGATTTACGTAAAATGCTTCGGACTTCTTCCACCTGGAGCTCCATCATGCATAAACCATACATTTCTTCCTCTTAACCATCTGTTAAATCATCACAACAATCTCAAATGTGTAAGGCTCATCTACAGTACACCAATAAGGAGTGATAACCTCTCAGCATGCCTGCATCTAGAGAGATCGTGTGTATTTGGATGGGTGATGCGAGTAAGACTGGTACAGAACAGTCTTTGCAGAACACCAGTTAGTGGACTGAGAATACCGGTCTATACCACTAGCATCAGTCGGTTATGCAAGTTTGGAACTCACTATGCTTTTCCGAAAGCAAAATATCAAAGTGTATTGATTACGTGGACTTCAGCTCGTTCTGTTCCTTCACGAGATGTCAAATGAAGTGGGTATAGTGCCCGCCTATTTCTGGTCAGTTCCAAATTAAACCGGAGACTATGTCGCAGGGAGTGTTAGTTAAAGACACAGGAACAGTTGCAGGATGCGTACAGAGGCCATGTAAAGTTTTGCTCAGGATCCTTAACCGATAGGTTCAACGAACGTGCAGCTCGTTTGGAAATAGAGGGCAGAGTGCTGCTTTGGATATGTTTCGTTTGTTGTGGTGGTAATCATCAAAGATGTTGATGAGAAGTTTTAACCTCCGACTTTATCCTACGGATGCGAGAATGCTTTGTGGCTCCCATCCACATAGGGAGAGATGTGTAATCGGAATAAAATCTTGTCGAATTTATAAAGTGTTTCGGCTAAAGAACGTATTTTCTCTGCTGTTCTTTATTTCCCACAGAAACAGTATTTGTATCAGGTCATGTAGGCATTGTAACAGTTCTCAGGATATGTTCACATATATAACGCATTCGCAGAGTAGTGGAGGAGGTGGTTTAGTAATCGTACAGAAATGGAAAACCATGCTGCTATGTCATTGGCTGATAGCATCACTAAATCGACACGATGAGAAGCTCCATTCACATGACGTCTAGAACACTGGTTTGGCACTTGCGTAATTGGGTAACACTCGTTGAAATTACAGAAACCTGGTAAAAGTGAAAAAATTGATGAAAAACGTCTTAAATTGGGAATATACGACAAAAATGATTGATGGAGAGCTCTGATCTTGCCTTTTTGCTCATTAAATCATCGACAACACTATCATTAAAAGAGTTCGTAGTTTTACTTAGTTGGATGTTACAAAATAACGAGAAGGGAGGGGATGCGAACTGAGCGAATTGTAGCTTGCTGTCGGGTGTAAAAATGACGTAACATCACAGTGTAACCTAACAGTCGCGACACTCCATCTCATTTCTGTTACCCCAGCGATAGCAGTGCCCCAAGCGGCCAGCAAGGGACACTTCTGAACACGATATCGGATTAGTGGGAATACTAAGGTTTATACTGATTTGTGACATAGTTTTTACCATAGGTTGTGTGTGTAGTACCACAAACACCGACAAGAAGTAAAAAATTACACCACATATGTGATTATTTAGTTTCCTAAGGTTTCTGGAAGATACGAAATGGTGCAGTACGAGACAGTTTATTCATGATTCTCTCATAACATACAGACGTTTGCTCGATAACGTCGTTTTCAACCAACAACAAAAAATTGACAGTTAACACCAGAAGACCTGATTTTTTACTAACAGACGTTATATATCGAACAGAATAGAGTTTTGCTCGCTACACTTTCAGATAAATCAGTACGGTAATGTGGAACTTAGTTAACCTATATGAAATGTAATTCCTACATCACTGAACGTATCAAATAAGCCACCACAAGTGTAGCTTAAGCGAAAACCTTACAGACCTGATAATACATCGTCAAAAGCAATAAAACTATTTCCCAGCACAGGAAAAACTAATTCCACAATTGTTGCTAATCGTTAGCCACAAACGGCAGAAGTGGTGAACACATTCGCTTTTAAAACAAAATTAATTACATTTCCCAAAATGATCGTGTATTAGAATGTCGAATGAAGTATAAAAAAGGGCTAATTATTGGACTCCATAAAAAATTTTGAAGTATTAAGGTACGTGCTTATTGGCTATGATAATATCAACAGAATTACATGCTTCTCATGCGTGTAATGTGTTTGTATTCTCTTCCTCTCAGCGGAATAAGATTCGAATATAGACACATTCGAAATTATTTCTTCATAAATGAGTTGCAGTTTACGTCATTGAATCAGTGTGGCTCAAATGGCTCTGAGCACTATGGGACTCAACTGCTGAGGTCATTAGTCCCCTAGAACTTAGAACTAGTTAAACCTAAGGACATCACAAACATCCATGCCCGAGGCAGGATTCGAACCCGCGACCGTAGTGGTCTTGCGGTTCCAGACTGCAGCGCCTTTAACCGCACGGCCACTTCGGCCGGCGAATCAGTGTGATTCGGTTGTTTTTACAAGTATTTCACGATAATTCATGTCTCTTGGCAACTTAGCAACGCATGAGACGCAAAAATATAACCACTATTCTGTTAACTAAGTAGAAAATGATTAAAAACAAACATTATCCTTTCTCACCGCTTGGAGCGCTAGTGTCACTCCAGCTGTCAAACAGTAACAACTTTCACACCAGTGAGTGTTGTGACTATATCTACAACACAGGGCTATTCTAAATGAAGGACCCAGTTTCAAAAATTCGTAAGTATTCAAATCCAAAATGAACTACCTTTATACCAATGAAAAGAGGAAGTTTCAAAGCTTTTGGCGGGCGGCGGCGGGCGGTGATGGTTTCAGAAACGGCCGGTAGGTGCCGCTCCTTCCCCTTCCTGGGCCGTCGCTGTGTTTCACTGTCAGTTATGAGATGGCGCCTGTGCAGCACAGGGTTTTCTGCGCCCATGAGTTCGCGGAAAGTGAGTCACAAATTGCAGTGCAGTGGGCATTTCGTACCAAATTCGCTATGTAACCCCCAGCTCGCAAAAAGCATTAGTGGTTGGTTTAAGCAGTTTAAACAGACTGGGAGTGTGTGCAAAGGAAAAAGCACAGGCCGACCTCTTATGTCAGAGGATGATGTCCGACGGATTCGACAAAGTTTTGTGCTCAGCCCCAGTAAGTCTACCAATACAGCCAGTCAAGAACTTGGAAAGTTCTGAGACAGCATCTGCTGTACAAGCCCTACCGATTACAAATTGTGCATGCTCTCAACCCCAACGATAAAGAGAAGTGTCTCGGATTTTGTGGTTATGTGCTAGCAAAGATGGAGGATGACTGCCTACCAGTCAGTTGGCAGTTGATGGTTGGAGTGCTGACACATTATCTGCATATCCAGTTATGCTGGGAACTGATGTGATATATGTAGGGATCATATCAACCCGTACCTCATCAACAAAAGCCTGAAGATGGCGCACTGAAGCGTTGAAATTGGTTGCAAAAAAAATAAAATCATAAGCATGGCTGTAGGTGTTTTATTTTGTCACAATAGTGAACAGCCGTCGTCCCAAAGACCTCCTGCCAAAAGGATGGACATACAAAAACAAAAGCTGGTATCCCAATCTCCATTTAACCTATATAGCTCAACGCTAGAGTAAAGATGCACTTACGGTGTTGGTGGCTTTTCTGTTGCATGTTGCAGTTGGTAACTATATGTGCGGTGAATGACGGGCAGTGGACATGACAAATGGTGAGTCAGATAGGATAAAATGGCAGAACTCATAAGAAAATGGTTTTCGATAAACTTTGTAAGTGGAGAAGTGATGGGAGCAAGTAGGTGCTCAGTGCTCTTAATTAAATCTTGGGAGAAAGTAGGTGGATTAATGCTTTAATCAAATCGTGAGAGAAAGTAGGTTGATCAATGATTGTTAATAACACTTTTGATATAGCACTTTTGATATAGAGTTCGGGAAATACCGAAGCGTCCGATCCCGCCCGTCTGCTTTGACCCATGACGTCACAAATATGGCGGAAACAAAAACAAACACACACACTTTCCACAAGAAGCCTAATGACACTAACGGGACAAGCGCGGGAAATGGGGTGTTTTGGGTGGGGGCAAACTAAATATAAACAAATTTAGACGCTTTGCGTAGCTACAACGTGTAAGTGAAGACAGTCATGCATGAATACCCACCCACCTCCCCAGGGGTCGTAACCCCTGCAACCCATAGAAGATAAAGATGCTTCAATAGGTGATTAGTGTTTTTTGTCTTCAAAAAAAAAATCTCACGGGATAGAACGAACTGATCAGAAAGATAAATATAATAAACTAAAACAGAAATTGGAGGAAACAGATAATTAAAATAAGTAATAAGTGTATTTAAATTTTAAAAAGATCTCACGAGATAGAACGAACAGATCAGAAAAGTAAATAAAATAAGATAAAACAGAACTGGAGACAGCCACACTCAAACCAAACTCCGCGCCGTCATGACGTCACACACGACAACACCCTTACGTCACGGGTCAAAGCCGACGCGTGGGATCGGACGCTTCTGTCGACCCAGAGTTCGCAAGAAAAATGTATAGACAATTTAAGAAACGAGAAGTAGGACTTATCGGTTTAATTTACATTTAATAACTGATCACACACGTTGTCGAACCTTCAGTTTAGCAATAGTTACTTTAAATGTTCAAAATGTTCACGGTTGGCAGCTATACACATAACAGAATAACAAGTCGTCGCCGCATCTGCGTTAATGAATGTTACTTTGGAGATCGCTGCACATGTCTAATTTCCTGGGGAAGTTCCTCCAGTGTGCATGGGTTATGTCGACAGACGTTACCTCTCACAGTTCCCCACAAGTAGAAGTCCATAGGTGTTAGATCTGGCGACCATAGAGGGAACTCAATGGGCCCTCCGTCCCGTTGGTAGAAGACATCTTCATCAGCTCCATAAAGCGCACATATACCTGGCAAAATAGATGTGCACAACAGGTACACTTCTCTACTGACAGTAGCATCAAAGAAAAAAAGTCCTACTAAGCCCCTAGATGATAGTCAACACCACACATGAAGCCTTGGTACAATGACCGCTTTATTCACAAACATGCGGGTTTTCCAGTGCCCAGTACACACTGTTACGCCAATTCATGGTCCCATTAAGTTTAAATTGTGCCTCGTCACTCCACACTAGCTTCATCACAAACTGTCATCAGTTACCACTTGCTGATACCATTCACAAATTGCATTCAGCGATTAGGATCGTCATTATTAATCTCGTGCAGTAACTGTGGGGTGTAAACTTTCCACTTTGCAGCTTTCAGAATTCTTCGTATACTTGTAGTGCTAAACCCCACTTCACATGCACATTGCGTAGCAGACCTCTGTGGAGAATTAACAAACGTTTCCAACACGAACGCCGACGAATCAGGACTTGTAGCTGTACGCAGTCGTCCTGATTTTCCTTTGTGAATATCACAAATCGTTCCATGCAATTCAAATTTGTCAATGATGCATTTAATTGCTAGGCAGGTTGGTGGTTCTGTTTCAAACTCCCACCGCCACTGACGTTACACTTCAACGTCGTTATCAAACTTTAAAAACCACTTCACAATAAATTTTGTTGCTCGAATGTCAAGCCATCTTGTTTTCTCAATAGTGAACGTACTGACACCTGTTGAGCCAAAGACCATACTACAACACACACGTAACTCAAATCGAACGACGATGTCGATATCTCGGTAGAGAATGACAAAGAGTGTATACATTTTTCTGTCGGACACTATTAATAAACATTGATCCACCTACTTTCACCTGTGATTTAATTAAAAACATCGATCTGCTTACTTATTGGTTATCCATGCATATAAGAGTATAGTTTAAATTTTACTATGTATTCCGTTCTGTTATGACAACATTCTGCTCAGTATATCCTATCGTGATGATGATGATGATGATGATGTTTGGTTTGTGGGGCGCTCAACTGCGTGGTTATCAGCGCCCGTACAATTTCCCAACTTTTGCTCAGTCCAATTTCGCCACTTTCTTGGATGATGATGAAATGATGAGGACAACACAAACACCCAGTCATCTCGAGGCAGGTGAAAATCCCTGACCCCGCCGGGAATCGAACCCGGGACCCCGTGCTCGGGAAGCGAGAACGCTACCGCGAGACCACGAGCGGCGGACTATATCCTATCGTGTGCCACCACATATTTTTTTATATACACTCCACATCATGACCACTGTGTAGCACACTAAATAACACAATAACATACTCTGCAAACGCATCACCACCACGTAATTAAATCGTTAGATTCTGCCCCCTCTACAACATTTCACTTAAACTCCAAAACAAACACACAGCAGCTCGATGACGTCACACAACACGCCGCAACTACGTCAGGGTCAATGTATCCTACAATCTAGCATACAGGTCATTCACAAACCCTTCTTCTCAATTTCTGACCTGTCCATGCTACAATTATTTTAAATATTACACAGCTTCTGTGAACAACTCGCTGTTAGGAAGCCATTGTCAGACGTAATTCTGATCTTAAATGCATATTTGATCCATTAGTATGACATATTTGGCCTCGTAAACGTAAATTTATTTCTGTTACATGTTTCGGATAACCGAGAAGCGAAATATGTGATGTTGGAAGACTGCTACCGGACTCCAGCACTTTCCTTAATATGGAGTGACGAAACTTATGTCCCGCCCATGTCCTTTTTCCGAGAATGCTGAGAACACATTTTGCTATGTCTGGACGGCTTGGAATAATTCCTTCTGACCGTGTTCAACGAGAGCGCTCTTTCATTTGTATTGGTAGGAAATCTAAAGTAAATTTAAAGAAATAAAATCACTATAGTAAAAGTAATCAGTGCAACTAAAATTCCTGTATATAAAATAATGCATCGCTTATACGAGCCCCCTTAAGAACGAAATGTGATTCCTTTACACTTAAGAATATAATGAGAACGTCTGGCACACCTGTAAATGATGCAAGCCGGGCTTTTTTTTTTTTTTTAATCAAAACACTTCCAGCAGAAGCTAATGTTTGGGGCCTATTAACATGGCGGACGTCGGCTTCAAGTTTGTTACGTCATGACATCTCCCCGTATTGTACCTCCATTAATAATAAAAAAGGGGAAATACGGAAGCGGCCGATACCACCCGTCTGCTTTGACCCATGACGTCACAAATATGGCGGAAACAAAAACAAACACACACACTTTCCACAAGAAGCCTAATGACACTAACGGGACAAGCGCGGGAAATGGGGTGTTTTGGGTGGGGGGCAAACTAAATATAAACAAATTTAGACGCTTTGCGTAGCTACAACGTGTAACCGAAGACAGCCATGCATGAATACTCACCCACCTCCCCAGGGGTCGTAACCCCTGCAACCCATTGAAGATAAAGATGCTTCAGTAGCTGATTAGTGTTTTTTGTCTTAAAAAAAATCTCACGGGATAGAACGAACAGATCAGAAAGATAAATATAATAAACTAAAACAGAAATTGGAGGAAACAGATAATTAAAATAAGTAATAAGTGTTTTTAAATGAAAAAAAAATCTCACGAGATAGAACGAACAGATCAGAAAAGTAAATAAAATAAGATAAAACAGAACTGGAGACAGCCACACTCAAACCAAACTCCGCGCCGTCATGACGTCACACACGACGACACCCTTACGTCACGGGTCAAAGCCGACGCGTGGGATCGAACGCTTCTGTCGACCCCGTTATGGGACGAAGCCGCCATCCGGTATCGGTAGGTTCAATTGACCCAAAAACAATACATCGATACACTAGTTATATTTGGAGAGGTGCGTGTCAGCAGCCCCACACGCTATAAACACAAATATGAAAATGTAGTGTAATGTTACTCACCACTCCATCAGCCGTTGGCACCAAGAGGGAAGTCGTCGTTGTTGCTCCGTTGTTTCCTTCTTCTTTCTCTTGGCCTTCAGCTCGTTTCTTGTCCCCTTCTGCGGGTGTATCCAGGAGGTACGACAACACAGGTGTTACACACGGCGAGCAGTTGGCCACACGTACAAACATCAGCGGGCAGCAGAATTCCACAGGGTGTTTCCGCGAGTGTGACGCAATCAAACATGCGCGGAGCACTCAAACACTGAGCCTCACCGAAAAAGTATCGGTGTAGTAACGGTTTCGTCAAACAATTTATTCAGAAAACTCACTTTTCTTCCAAGTCACTTGCCTACGATGTAGAGAATATGACATTTTCGCACGCATTAATACCATCACTTTAAGTAGAATGCATGTTCAATTCCACTTCTACGTAATTGCAACGGCTTATTCAAAGTGTAAAGCACATAATATATTCGAACGAGTGATTAGAGCATTAAAAACAACGTTAATCTGTTTTACTGCACTCTCACCGAAAATGTCAACACGACAGATGAGGAAGAAACAGGGGTTAAAAATTCGCCTACAAATAGTTTAAACAGTTTTCACTTCGAACGCATTTGAAACTGACGCGCAACATACGTATTCCCGCTGTAAAAGTAAGTGTTAATTACTCTGCAGTCGATTTACTTTTTAATAGTCAACGACTACGAAAATAATCTTATTTTCTGAGCGTCAGATCCAACCCTTTCTTTTCAGGAATTAGCTGGATGAAACAGTAGCAAATAAAGAGCGATTAAAGGCCAGAAAGTTATATTTACTGTACGCGGTTTTATACCACTATTTGAAGCGTTTCGTAGAATTGTTGACGACGATATTTTTATTTCAAACTTAAGAACAGCGTACTCCCTCACTCCCTACGTCACTTGTTTCAGCCATAAATCATATGAAATTGTTTCGTATTAACGCCTTCAGTTAGGTGCAGAATGAGGAACTATATTTTAAAAGGCCATTATTCACTACTGACTGATGACTTTCACGAGATCGAAGGGTAAATTAAATATCTCGAAGGTAACGGGGAGTTGAACGTACCGCTGTCGATCGTCAGGTGTTCACAAATAATTGACTGTCAAGTTTTCTCCGTTCTCTTTCACACAGAGCCGTGAAGCATTTCCGTCAGTAACGCGTGGTACACAACACAAGGGATATATTTTCATTCAGGACATCGAGATCACACATATAGTCGACGAGAATCAGCAAATTTCAGTTCAGATTGGAACGGTAATGAAAGGATTTGTTCACCATTCACAACGATCCTCGCAGTTACGGTAGCACTTACGAATTCATTTCCGTGTGAACGTTACAACAGCGCTTTGACAACACACACAATGACCACAGATGTTCCCAGGCTTAGCAACGAATAAGAGCGTCAGTAGACACATCTCGCCCTAAATGAATCGTTTTTACTTATGTCCGCATTATACTGCAGTAGCGACCTCCTGCCGTCGCATTTCGCAACGAAATGTCGTCAAACGCTTAATCTCATTCCTTAAATGGCTACATTGGTTGGAAAGGAAGAAAAATCCTCATTCAGCTGTCACTGTGATTCAGTAGGCACACTCTCTCCTGAAGGCAGTCGGTTCACTTTGAGAAGTTTCTCTGCGGATATGTAGGACAACGCGCACACGCGTTCACCCCCTGGGGCGACGGCAAAATGTCACGGCGCGGAAGCAAGACGCGAGGAAACGGAAGGCCGAGAACACACCGAGCCGCGTTTCGCCAACTCCGACGCGAGAGTCGCGAAGCGCACGCTAACGGCCCGCGGACCATACTGACGCAGCTGACATAACCGGGCGCGCTGCCGGCAGCACGCTTGCGGGACAGTCTTTGCGACTGAAGTGCCTTGCGGCCGGCCTGCGTCACTGCCCCGCGTTGTCTGGCACGCTCGCTTGTTTGAAAAGCGCGGCCGGGATTCGTCACCTACAGGTGACAGTCATCTGTGGCGAGAGGAATGCCGCTGTGACGTCACGGGCGTAAACGAGCGGTGTTTTACTAGGACGGATCTGCGCATGCGCCGAAAAGGGTAGCGGGCATCGAGAGACCTCGATAGGCGATCGTAATTTCAGACGACTTTGTCCCAAATTGCCACATTATTCTATTAAGGGGAGTCCGCATCGCCCAAAATGACAAAATTTGACATTACAGCATTGATACAGATCACGAAAATATCGATATTTATGGAACTTCCTGGCAGATTAAAACTATGTGCCGGACCGAGACTCGAACACGGGAGCTTTGCCTTTCGAGGGCAAGTGCTCTACCAACTGAGCTACCCAAGCACGACTCACGCCCCGTCCTCACAGCTTTACTTCTGCAGAGTTCGCAGAAGAGCTTCTGTAAAGTTTGGAAGATAGGAGGCGAGGTGCTGGCAGAAGTAAAGCTGTGAGGACGGGTCGTGAGTCGTGCTTGGGTAGCTCAGTTGGTAGAGCACTTGCCCACGAAAGACAAAAGTCCCGAGTTCGAGCCTCGGTCCGGCACACAGTTTCATATCAGCGCACACTCCGCTGCAGAGTGAAAATCTCATTCTGGAAACATCCCCCAGGCTGTGGCTAAGACATGTCTCCGCAATATCCTTTCTTTCAGGAGTGCTAGTTCTGCAGGGTTCGCAGGAGAGCTTCTGTAAAGTTTGGAAGGTAGGAGGCGAGGTACTGGCAGAAGAATAGCGGAAAGGTCGGGGAAGAAGGCCAGTGTTCACTCTGTCTGCTTGCAACGGGGGGTCTCATCCGAGATGTGGAGGAGGCCCTGCCGGCGGCGATAGAGAGCACTGGGTGCACCCGACTGCAAATTGTTGCTCATGTCGGCACAAATGACTCCTGCCGTCTGGGTTCAGAGGTCATCCTCAGTTCGTACAGGCGGTTGGCGGAATTGGTGAAGGCGCAAAGCCTCGCTCGCGGGGTGGAATCAGAGCTAACTATTTGTAGTATCGTTCCCAGAACCGATCGCGGTCCTCTGGTTTGGAGCCGAGTAGAAGGCTTAAAACTGAGGCTCAGACGATTCTGCGGAGATCTGGAGTGCAAATTTCTCAACCTCCGCTATCGGGTGGAGAAATGTAAGGTCCCCCTGAACAGGTCAGGCGTGCACTACACGCCGGAAGCGGCTACAAGGGTAGCGGAGTACGTGTGGAGTGCACATGTGGGTTTTTTAGGTTAGAGAATTCCCTCCCTAGGCCCGACAAGACGCCTCCTGAGACGCGGCAAGGTAGGACTAGGCAAATGCAACAGGGAATAACAATATTAATGTGCTAATAGTAAACTGCAGGAACGTCTATAGAAAGGTCCCAGAACTGCTCTCATTAATAAACAGTCACAATGCCCACATAGTACTAGGGACAGAAAGTTGGCTGAAACCAGACGTAAACAGTAATGAAATTCTAAACTCAGATTGGAATGTATACCGCAGAGACAGGCTGGACAGTGAAGGGGGAGGCAATACTATCGAAGGAAATTGACGGAGATCCGAAATGTGAAGTAATTTGGGTGAAGGTCACGGTTAAAGCAGGCTCAGACATGGTAATTGGCTGTCTCTATAGGCCCCCTGGCTCAGCAGCTGTTGTGGCTGAGCACCTGAACGATAATTTGGAAATTATTTCGAGTACATTTCCCCACCATGTTATAGTTCTGGGTGGAGATTTTAATTTGCCGGATATAGACTGGGAGACTCAAACGTTCATAACGGGTGGCAGGGACGAAGAATCCAGTGAAATTTTTTTAAATGCTTTATCTGAAAATTACCTTGAGCAGTTAAACAGAGAACCGACTCGTGGCGATAACATATTAGACCTTCTGGTGACAAACAGACCCGAACTATTTGAAACAGTTAACGCAGAACAGGGAATCAGCGATCATAAAGCGGTTACTACATCGATGATTTCAGCCGTAAATAGAAATATTAAAAAAGGTAGGAAGATTATTCTGTTTAGCAAAAGTGACTAAAAGCAGATTACAGTGTACCTGACGGCTCAATACAAAAGTTTTGTCTCAAGTACAGATAGTGTTGAGGATCAGTGGACAAAGTTCAAAACCATTGTACAATATGCGTTAGATGAGTATGTGCCAAGAAAGATCGTAAGAGATGGAAAAGAGCCACCGTGGTACAACACCCGAGTTAGAAAACTGCTGCGGAAGCAAAGGGAACTTCACAGCAAACATAAACATAGCCAAAGCTTTGCAGATAAACAAAAATTACGCGAAGCGAAATGTAGTGTGAGGAGGGCTATGCGAGAGGCGCTCAATGAATTCGAAAGTAAAGTTCTATGTACTGACTTGGCAGAAAATCCTAAGAAATTTTGGTGTTATGTCGAAGCGGTAGGTGGATCAAAACAAAATGTCCAGACACTCTGTGACCAAAATGGTACTGAAACAGAGGATGACAGACTAAAGGCCGAAATACTAAACGTCTTTTTCCAAAGCTGTTTCACAGAGGAAGACTGCACTGTAGTTCCTTCTCTAGATTGTCGCACATATGACGAAATGGTAGATATCGAAATAGACGACAGAGGGATAGAGAAACAATTAAAATCGCTCAAAAGAGGAAAGGCCGCTGGACCTGATGGGATACCAGTTCGATTTTACACAGAGTACGCGAAGGAACTTGCCCCCCTTCTTGCAGCGGTGTACCGTAGGTCTCTAGAAGGGCGTAGCGTTCCAAAGGATTGGAAAAGGGCACAGGTCATCCCCGTTTTCAAGAAGGGACGTCGAACAGATGTGCAGAACTATAGACCTATATCTCTAACGTCGATCAGTTGTAGAATTTTGGAACACGTATTATGTTCGAATATAATGACTTTTCTGGAGTCTAGAAATCTACTCTGTAGGAATCAGCATGGGTTTCGAAAAAGACGGTCGTGTGAAACCCAGCTCGCGCTATTCGTGCACGAGACTCAGAGGGCCATTGACACGGGTTCAGAGGTAGATGCTGTGTTTCTTGACTTCCGCAAGGCGTTCGATACAGTTCCCCACAGTCGTTTAACGAACAAAGTAAGAGCACATAGACTATCAGACCAATTGTGTGATTGGATTGAAGAGTTCCTAGATAACAGAACGCAGCATGTCATTCTCAATGGAGAGAAGTCTTCCGAAGTAAGAGTGATTTCAGGTGAGCCGCAGGGGAGTGTCGTAGGACCGTTGCTATTCACAATATACATAAATGACCTTGTGGAACACATCGGAAGTTCACTGAGGCTTTTTGCGGATGATGCTGTGGTATATCGAGAGGTTGTAACATTGGAAAATTGTTCTGAAATGCAGGAGGATCTGCAGCGAATTGACGCATGGTGCAGGGAATGGCAATTGAATCTCAATGTAGACAAGTGTAATGTGCTGCGAATACATAGAAAGATAGATCCCATATCATTTAGCTAGAATATAGCAGGTCAGCAACTGGAAGCAGTTAATTCCATAAATTATCTGGGAGTACGCATTAGGAGTGATTTAAAATGGAATGATCATATAAAGTTGATCGTCGGTAAAGCAGATGCCAGAGATTCATTGGAAGAATCTTAAGGAAATGCAATCCGAAAACAAAGGAAGTAGGTTACAGTACGCTTGTTCGCCCACTGCTTGAATACTGCTCAGCAGTGTGGGATCCGTACCAGATAGGGTTGATAGAAGAGATAAAGAAGATCCAACGGAGAGCAGCGCGCTTCGTTACAGGATAATTTAGTAATCGCGAAAGCGTTACGGAGATGATAAACTCCAGTGGAAGATTCTGCAGGAGAGACGCTCAGTAGCTCGGTACGGGCTTTTGTTGAAGTTTCGAGAACATACCTTCACCGGAGAGTCAAGCAGTATATTGCTCCCTCCTACGTATATCTCGCGAAGAGACCATGAGGATAAATTCAGAGGGATTAGAGCCCACACAGAAGAATACCGACAATCTTTCTTTCCACGAACAATACGAGACTGGAATAGAGGGGAGAACCGATAGAGGTACTCAAGGTACCCTCCGTCAACGGTTGTTTCAATGCAACATTGCATTGAAACAAGCGTTCAGCATAGTGCTGTGGAATGTGGGGAAAAATCGCAAATTGGCCTTCATAAGAAGAAGAACAACATCAAAACTGCAACAGGAGCGTAATATGTAGGAAATTGTCCACGCAACCTGCCACTGATGATGCCTAGCAGAAAATAAAGGCGAAACGCGTATGGCACTAAAATTGTGTTTTATTCAGTTGCTGTCAGACGGTCCATAAGTAAAAATTATCAATATACCGTAATATTATTGAATTATTCGAATATTTACTATTTTAAATAAATATTTGGAAATATCATGCACAGACATTTCTGAGAATTTTGTTTTGCATCATTGAAGTAACTTGTAAGTAGGTTATTTAGGTTTTTCTATTGGTAACGCCACGTAGCGCTCTGTATGAAAATCACTGGCTGTGCTGTGTGCAGTCTGTGGCTGGTTTGCATTGTTGTTGCCTATTGTAGTGTTGGGCAGCCGGATGTTAACAGCGCGTAGCGTTGCGGAGTTGGAGGTGAGCCGCCAGCAGTGGTGGATGTGGGGAGAGAAATGGCGGAATTTTGAGAGCGGATGATCTGGACGTGTGTCCATCAGAAACAGTACATTTGTAAGAATGGATGTCATGAACTGCTATATATATTGTGACTTTTGAACACTATTAAGGTAAATACATTGTTTGTTCTCTATCAAAATCTTTCATTTGCTAACAACGCCTATTAGTAGCTAGTGCATTCAGTAGTTTTTATTTAGCTGGCAGTATTGGCGCTCGCTGTATTGCAGTAGTTCGAGTAATGACGATTTTTGTAAGTGATTTGTGAAAGGTATAGGTTAATGTTAGTCAGGGCCATTCTCTTGTAGAGATTATTGAAAGTCAGATTGCGTTGCGCTAAAAAATATTGTGTGTCAGTTTAAGCACAGTCATGTATAAATTTTCTACGGGGACGTTTCAAACTTGTCAGTTACAGAACTAGAATCCATTAATCATGTGCAGAAGAGGATGGGCACGGACTGTACAGACTAAAACAGCAATTGGGAGGTACTAAGTTGTCAGGTGGTTTAAGCATAAGGCGTTAACTGATGACAAACCATTTGATGAGATTACACAGTAATATGGTATGGCTATTAGATATAACAGGGATAACTTAGATGGTATGAAGAGAACTGTTTGGACAATTTATTTCCACAAGCGGTCTACAGATGCTGGCCCTATTCGCAACTTGTGTTACACTGAATACTTTCTCCCACAAAACTACTATACCAGATGCTGTTGTGGTTGCCATAAAACCTGTGTTTCAGTATCTTGCCCACCCAGATCTGTTGAAGAAATGTCTGTAAGGCAAAACACAAAATGCCAACGAATTTTTAAACAATGTTATATGGTCAAGGATACAAAAAAATTTTTTTATTGCAAATTCAGTCTACGAACTTGGTGTCTTTAACCCTACTCTATTATGATGGGTTGTATGCGACACAGTTCGAAGTTATATCTCGTGCCGAAGCTAACCTAAAGGGCGCTCCATGCTGTCGTCCAAGGACGCCTCCTCGTCAGTTGTGGGGAAGCCGTTGACCCGATCACATTGATAAAGTACGCACACTTCTTCATTTATCCCCCTTTTGTTGGACCTGAGCCAACAGTAGTATATGAGTGATCTGAAACCACAATAGTAGAGGAGGGTTAATGATGGCTGTTCCGTGAGACTACAGGTATTGGAGCATCTCGGAGACCAAGAGATGAATCCGCTAAAGTGATTCAGAAGGATGTAAGTTGCAGTTGATACTGGGAGATGAAGAAGCTTGCACGGGATAGAGTAGCATGGAGAGCTGCATCAAACCAGTCTCAGGACTGAATACCACAACAACAACAACAACAACAAAACACCACTAAAAGTGTGATGGACTTGGACCAACTGCGAATCATGAAGGCAGAGATTACAACAACCAATACGTCAAAAGAAGCCAGATCCAAGGAATGGAGGGTAGCATTAGCTGAGGAAGATGAACAAGAAAATGACGACTACCAGCTAGGAAGATTCTAACATTTTTGTATGAGTCAGTATTAAATTTTTTTCTTTAAAAGGCAATTTTCCCAAAATGACACTTTGCGGTATAAGTGCCCCTTTATTTACCACATAAAGTAGATTGTACTGTGATGTTGTAGGTCTGCTTTAGCAGCATTTACTCTAATGGTTAAATTCATGAAATTAAAATTGAGAAAATTTACATAAAAAATTAGATATTTAGGGGAAAAAAATCATAACTTTTTACCTAACTGTCATTTTAAAGTGATTGTAGAGCAATATTGTCCCAGAACACGAGAGAACGAGCGGTAATAATCTCATATTTATATACTCATCACTTCCTGAGGAAACGGAGCTTCTATATAGCCAATTTAACAGTGTCAAGAAAGGGTGGTACGACTCCTCGTAAAGTCTTCATTAATCCGCGACTGACTGTGACCAACCAATATATTCCACACAGATTGCTTCGGATGAAAACTGCTTTGTAAACTATAGCCTAAAGGAATTAAGAGAATTAAAGTTCGGAGGGAAGGGGTTTGAGTATGACATACACTGCGCAAAAGAAGTACCACATTTGCCAAACCTCAATATTGTCTCATTGTGGTGCATAAGTTAAGTTTGAAATTTGGCTCGAAGGTGCCTGCAGCCTTTCTCTTGAGTGGTGCAAAAGCGTGGCGCCCTGCGACTTCACCTTCACGGGCGGCGACCCTTCAAACAGCAAGATTTCAGCGCACCGAAAAAAAAAGGGCGGCAGCTCAGAAGTTAATGTGAGGTTTAAGGTGGGCTAGTGATGTCACATTGGCACCAAATTTGACCTTAATTCTGGTCAACACCATAGAGGACGTGTCACACATGAAGAGGTCGTCACAGCCACTCTTACCCACGTTTCATCCCTTACTTCGATGCGTCTGCAATGAAGATCAGTACTGTGACACCTAGCTTTGAAATCACGCGGTTTCCTTGTGACTAGTCAAGGAAAACATTTCAGACCCCCTGCTGCTGAGAATCGACACGAAAAAGTGGCGTGAAGGGTTTCTCTGAAACCACTTTTTCCCTTGGGGCGTTGATTTCCACCCATTTGCGCTCGAAAACGACAGTTCGCAGTGCTATGAGCAACAGGGCGACATTGATAACCAAGTTCTAGACTGCTGACAACCACCAGACGATTCACCTTCTAACGCCTCCTCTTATACACTCCTGGAAATTGAAATAAGAACACCGTGAATTCATTGTCCCAGGGAGGGGAAACTTTATTGACACCTTCCTGGGGTCAGATACATCACATGATCACACTGGCAGAACCACAGGCACATAGACACAGGCAACAGAGCATGCACAATGTCGGCACTAGTACAGTGTATATCCACCTTTCGCAGCAATGCAGGCTGCTATTCTCCCATGGAAACGATCGTAGAGATGCTGGATGTAGTCCTGTGGAACGGCTTGCCATGCCATTTCCACCTGGCGCCTCAGTTGGACCAGCGTTCGTGCTGGACGTGCAGACCGCGTGAGACGACGCTTCATCCAGTCGCAAACATGCTCAATGGGGGACAGATCCGGAGATCTTGCTGGCCAAGGTAGTTGACTTACACCTTCTAGAGCACGTTGGGTGGCACGGGATACATGCGGACGTGCATTGTCCTGTTGGAACAGCAAGTTCCCTTGCCGGTCTAGGAATGGTAGAACGATGGGTTCGATGACGGTTTGGATGTACCGTGCACTATTCAGTGTCCCCTCGACGATCACCAGTGGTGTACGGCCAGTGTAGGAGATCGCTCCCCACACCATGATGCCGGGTGTTGGCCCTGTGTGCCTCGGTCGTATGCAGTCCTGATTGTGGCGCTCACCTGCACGGCGCCAAACACGCATACGACCATCATTGGCACCAAGGCAGAAGCGACTCTCATCGCTGAAGACGACACGTCTCCATTCGTCCCTCCATTCACGCCTGTCGCGACACCACTGGAGGCGGGCTGCACGATGTTGGGGCGTGAGCGGAAGACGGCCTAACGGTGTGCGGGACCGTAGCCCAGCTTCATGGAGACGGTTGCGAATGGTCCTCGCCGATACCCCAGGAGCAACAGTGTCCCTAATTTGCTGGGAAGTGGCGGTGCGGTCCCCTACGGCACTGCGTAGGATCCTACGGTCTTGGCGTGCATCCGTGCGTCGCTGCGGTCCTGTCCCAGGTCGACTGGCACGTGCACCTTCCGCCGACCACTGGCGACAACATCGATGTACTGTGGAGACCTCACGCCCCACGTGTTGAGCAATTCGGCGGTACGTCCACCCGGCCTCCCGCATGCCCACTATACGCCCTCGCTCAAAGTCCGTCAACTGCACATACGGTTCACGTCCACGCTGTCGCGGCATGCTACCAGTGTTAAAGACTGCGATGGAGCTCCGTATGCCACCGCAAACTGGCTGACACTGACGGCGGCGGTGCACAAATGCTGCGCAGCTAGCGCCATTCGACGGCCAACACCGCGGTTCCTGGTGTGTCCGCTGTGCCGTGCGTGTGATCATTGCTTGTACAGCCCTCTCGCAGTGTCCGGAACTAGTATGGTGGGTCTGACACACCGGTGTCAATGTGTTCTTTTTTCCATTTCCAGGAGTGTATTATTATGTTTTGCTATTGTTACTGTTAGAAAAATCTTTATTCAGTCGGTCGTCGAAATTTTGAAATAAAAGTTATTGTGGATGTCGCGTAATAAATATTGCACGTGAAGCGCTGTTCCGACACAGGCAAAGATCAATTGTGGGAAGTAAGCCACTGAATATTACAAATAATGTTATTAAAGAATACGGCCGACTGACTGCATCAAATAAGAGTGCACGTACATTCGCGAATGAGTGGTCAAAAAAAAAAAAAAAAAAAAAAAATGCGTTAATACTGTGTAGGAAATGAGTCTTAAATATAGTTACGCTTGTACGCACTCAAATGTATGCGAACATACGAACGGGATAGAGGCACGTACATTTTGAGTGCAATGATCCCCCGTGGCCTGGATAAAAGGAATTACAGTTAAATGCATTTATTCATCTTAGAGCGTAAGATATACTTGGTATACTTGGAAAACGCCGGGAGATACGGCAAGATTTCAATTAGATTACATAATGGTCAGACAGAGATTCCGAAATCAGATACTGGATTGTAAGGCGTACCAAGGAGCAGATATAGACTCAGATCACAAGATAGTAGTGATGAAGAGTAGGCTGAAGTTCAAGACATTAGTCAGGAAGAATCAATATGCAAAGAAGTGGGATACGGAAGTACTAAGGAAAGACGAGATATGTTTGAAGTTCTCTAACGCTATAGATACATCAATAAGGAATAGCGCAGTAGGCAGTACAGTTGAAGAGGAATGGACATCTCTAAAAAGGGCCATCACAGAAGTTGGGAAGGAAAACATAGGTACAAAGAAGGTAGCTGCGAAGAAACCACGGGTAACAGAAGAAATACTTCAGTTGATTGATGAAAGGAGGAAGTACAAACATGTTCCGGGAAAATCAGGAATACAGAAATACAAGTCGCTGAGGAATGAAATAAATAGGAAGTTCAGGGAAGCTAAGACGAAATGGCTGCAGGAAAAATATGAAGACATCGAAAAAGATATGATTATCGTAAGGACAGACTCAGCACACAAGAAAGTCAAAACAACATTAAAAGCAACAGTGGTAACATTAAGAGTGCAACGGGAATTCCACTGTTAAATGCAGAGGAGAGAGCAGATAGGTGGAAAGAATACACTGAACGCCTCTATGAGGGTGAATATTTGTCTGATGTGATGGAAGAAGAAACAGGAGTCGATTTAGAAGAGATAGGGGATCCAGTATTAGAATCGAAATTTAAAAGAGCTTTGGAGGACTTACGGTCAAATAAGGCAGAAGGGATAGATAACATTCCATCAGAATTTCTAAAATCATTGGGGGAAGTGGCAACAAAACGACTATTCACGTTGGTGTGTAGAATATATGAGTCTGGCGATATACCATCTCACTTTCGGAAAAGCATCATCCACACAATTCCGAAGACGACAAGAGCTGACAAGTGCGAGAATTATCGCACAATCAGCTTAACAGCTCATGCATCGAAGCTGCTTACAAGAATAATATACAGAAGAATGGAAAAGAAAATTGAGAATGCGCTAGGTGACGATCAGTTTGGCTTTAGGAAAAGTATAGGGACGAGAGAGGCAATTCTGACGTTACGGCTAGTAATGGAAGTAAGGCTAAAGAAAAATCAAGACACTTTCATAGGATTTGTCGACCTGGAAAAAGCGTTCGACAATATAAAATGGTGCAAGTTGTTAGAGATTCTGAAAAAAATAGGGGTAAGCTGTAGGGAGAGACGGGTCATATACAATATGTACAACAACCAAGAGGGAATAATAAGAGTGGACGATCAAGAACGAAGTGCTCGTATTAAGAAGGGTGTAAGACAAGACTGTAGCCTTTCGCCCCTACTCTTCAATCTGTACATCGAGAAAGCAATGATGGAAATAAAAGAAAGGTTCAGGAGTGGAATTAAAATACAAGATGAAAGGATATCAATGATACGATTCGCTGATGACATTGCTATCCTGGGTGAAAGTGAAGAAGAATTAAATGACCTGCTGAACGGAATGAACAGTCTAATGAGTACACAGTATGGTTTGAGAGTAAATCGGAGAAAGACGAAGGTAATGAGAAGTAGTAGAGATGAGAACAGCGAGAAACTTAACATCAGGATTGATGGTCACGAAGTCAATGAAGTTAAGGAATTCTGCTACCTAGGCAGTAAAATAACCAATGCTGGACGGAGCAAGGAGGATATCAAAAGCAGACTCGCTATGGCAAAAAAGGCATTTCTGGCCAAGAGAAGTCTACTAATATCAAATACCGGCCTTAATTTGAGGAAGAAATTTCTGAGGATGTACGTCTGGAGTACAGCATTGTATGGTAGTGAAACATGGACTGTGGGAAAACCGGAACAGAAGAGAATCGAAGCATTTGAGATGTGGTGCTATAGATGAATGTTGAAAATTAGGTGGACTGATAAGGTAAGGAATGAGGAGGTTCTACGCAGAATCGGAGAGGAAAGGAATATGTGGAAAACACTGATAAGGAGAAGGGACAGGACGATAGGACATCTGCTAAGACATGAGGGAATGACTTCCATGGTACTAGAGGGAGCTGTAGAGGGCAAAAACTGTAGAGGAAGAGAGATTGGAATACGTCAAGCAAATAATTGAGGACGTAGGTTGCAAGTGCTACTCTGAGATGAAGAGGTTAGCACAGGAAAGGAATTCGTGGCGGGCGGCATCAAACCAGTCAGTAGACTGATGACAAAAAAAAGAAAAAGACGCAAAGTCATCGGTTAAAACGGAAGTAATATCCGGCGTTCCCGAAGGAAGAGTTAAGGCCCTCCATTGTTGCAGATCTACATTAACGACATAGGAGACAATCTGAGCAGCCGTCTTAGATTGTTTGCAGATGATGCTGTCATTTATCGTCTTGTAAAGTCATCAGATGACCAAAACGAATTGCATAATAATTTAGATATATCTGGATATTGGCATTTGACCCTCGATAAAGGAAAGTGTGAAGTTATTCACATGAGTACTAAAAGAAAGCCCCTATATTTCGATTACGCGGTAAGTCACACAAATGTGAAGGCTGTAAATTCAACTGAATGCTTAGGGAATACAATTATAAATAATCTAAATTGGAACGATCATACAGATAATGTTGTGGGTAGAGCAAACCAAACTTCTAATGGAAGTAGCTGAAGAAATATGCAAACCAATGGGTAGCAATTTCCAAAACAAAAGAATGCTGTCTATTTACGACAGTTTGGATGCAAACTCAATCTGCCAAAAACTCGATTTGAGATGGAGGGTGGATAATATGGTTATACCATAACATTTTTGTAGTAATACGTCCAATGTTTGAGCTCTGTCAGTTTCTGTAACAATAATTGTATTGACTGCGAGTGGGGTGTCAGTGGTGGATCTAGGAGTCGTGTACAGTGTGGGCGGGGACTAGCAAGGACTCAGGGCGTTGTGCCAACAAGTTTGAGGGGCTCTCTCTATCTGAAACTGAAACTGAGCCAGTGGGACTCACTTCACCTGTTTTGGGGAAACCTGTTTTGTCCGATGTCAAGTGGAGGCAAACACAATAGGGTATGGCTCTAATAATCGGTGGCAGTTCAGACGTAAGGTGAATGATGATACACCTTAAGAAAATGGCAGCAAAGGTCAGGAAAAGACACCAGGTGTACTCAGTGTGTATGCCTGGGGAACTCATTCGTAATGTTGAAGAGGCTATTACAGCAGCCACTGAGCGAACAGGGTGCAACGAACTGCTGACCGTGGTGCACTTTGGAACAAATGATGCCTGTCGTCTGGACTCCGAAGTCATACTTGGGTCATTCCAGCGAGTGGCAGAGGAGGTTGAGCAGACCAGCCTTGAGCGTGGAGTTTGACGAAGCTCACAATTTGCAGCATTGTCCTCAGAACTGATCGTGGCCCTTTGGATCTGAGTCGAGTGGAAGGACTGAACCAGAGACGTCGAAGGTTCTGCGTCAAGGAAGGCTGCGATTTCCTGGACTTCCGCCATTGGGTTGAGAACTGTAGGGTCTCTCTAAATAGGTCAGGTGTGCACCACACGTCAGAGGCTGCTACTCGGGTAGCTGACTGTGCGTGGGCTGCACACAAGGGTTTTTTAGATTAGACGACTCTTCATCCAATCTATACAACGATAGCTGTAGGGAACCCCGAAGCATGTCCCTCACAGGTGATAGTATCAAAATGCTAACGGTAAACTGCCGAAGCATTCGCAACAGTGTAATATTATTTGATTTCAGATACTTTGCATATATTTGCCATAAAATAAAAGAACAGCAACCGAGCTGTAGTTCGTAAAGATGCTAAGTATCACAGCGTGAGAGTAGAGAGACGAAATATTTTTTTTTAATGTACGCCTGTACCAAGACGCGCGTCAGCGTTTAAATACTCTAAATAAACTCTATGACCCGCTGGGCGCAGATATTTAAAATCATTGCCGCAGCGCTTGATAGCAACAAGCTGCGAAACAGAAGAAAGAACAATCTGTTGTGGGTTGGCAGGAGAGCCAACACCGTGATACTAGAGGAAGCCGAAAGGCACGCATTTTAGCTCACGCAGGCTGGCGTGAGGTCTGGAACGGGACAAGGGAATTAGAGTTTAGAAAAACGGACGTAGCTGGTGGAATACTTAACTTTAATCCATTAATGATGAGCGTCGCTCTTGACTGTACATTATTCACAATATCAATAGTAACTGAACATGGCGCCTTGCTAGGTCGTAGCAAATGACGTAGCTGAAGGCTATGCTAACTATCGTCTCGGCAAATGAGGGCGTATTTTGCCAGTGAACCATCGCTAGCAAAGTCGGTTGTACAACTGGGGCGAGTGCTAGGAAGTCTCTCTAGACCTGCCGTGTGGCGGCGCTCGGTCTGCAATCACTGATAGTGGCGACACGCGGGTCCGACGTGTACTAACGGACCGCGGCCGATTTAAAGGCTACCACCTAACAAGTGTGGTGTCTGGCGGTGACACCACACAATCTATCTTTTGTTAAGAAATATTCTAGAGACTTCATTATTGTTTGTACTTTTGGTCCCAGACATGTTAAGACATACTAGATAGCATTGCTACAAGTTGAATTCTTATTTTATGTCACATATATTTTAAACGAAGAACAGACAATTCAGTAACTCGGGTGAGGATACAACGTACTTACGCACACGCAAAGACATTTAATTTTAAGAAGGAGCGGACTGACAAAGCATTGATTATTGGACTGCGCCATGTACAAAAGAAATATCAGATGTAAGTGACGTATTTATTGTGTATTTGTCAATGTCTAGTAGTTAAAAGCCAGTTTGTTCAAAAATGTTAATATTTTACGAAGCAGTAATTTTCTTCTTATTCTTTTCTTTCACTAACAAAAATTACGTTCAAATTGTATATGAGCTTTGTAACAGATTCACTCTTCATCGCAGTGTCTTGATTTCATTTCGGAGACCACTAATGTGTTCAACTTCCGATCTGTTAATCTTTCTCTTACGAAATTCCACTAATTTGCTTTCATTTCCATTTTTATATTCAAATAGGTCCCTTAGGTATTTTCATCGAAGATTCTGATTGCATGAAGACAATCCGGGTCAAAAGGTCAATTATTCGGGTAATCAATCCGTACGTCTCCTGAACACAATCGAGAACCGACGCATCGGTGATCAATTAATAATCTCCATCTCTCTTTTTAAGTCGCACTAAACAACGGCCGTAAGTACGCAGTCTAGCGTTAGGTTGCATTTTGTCAGTAAATATTACCAACCAAGAGTTACAGCGTCGCTATGAATATTTACTAATATTTTCTGCAAAATACTAACAAGAAATGGAAAAACTGGTAGAAGCCGACCTCGGGGAATATCAGTTTGGATTCCGCAGAAATGTTGGAACGCGTGAGGTACTACTGACCCTTCGACTTATCTTAGAAAATAGATTAAGGAAAGGCAAACCTACGTATCTAGCATTTGTAGACTTAGAGAAAGCTTTTGACAATTTGTACAGAAACCAGATGGCAGTTACAAGAGTCTAGGGGCATGAAAGGGAAGCAGTGATTGGGAAGGGAGTGAGACAGGGTTGTAGCCTATCCCCGATGTTATTCAATCTGTATATTGAGCAAGCAGTAAAGGAAACAAAAGAAAAATTCGGAGTAGGAATTAAAATCCATGGAGAAGAAATAAAAACTTTGAGGTTCGCTGATCACATTGCAATTCTGTCAGAGACACCGAAGGACTTGGAAAAGCAGTTGAACGGAATGGACAGTGTCTTGAAAGGAGGATATAAGATGAACATCAGCAAAAGCAAAACGAGGATAATGGAATGCAGTCGAATCGGGTGATGCTGCGGGAATTAGATTAGGAAATGAGACGCTTAAAGTAGTAAATGAGTTTTGCTCTTTGGGGAGCAAAATAACTGATGTTCAAATGCTCAGATGTGTGTGAAATCTTATGGGACATAACTGCTAAGGTCATCAGTCCCTAAGCTTGCACACTACTTAACCTAAATTATCCTATGGACAAACACACACACACCCATGCCCGAGGGAGGACTCGAACCTCCGCCGGGACCAGCCGCACAGTCCACGACTGCAGCGCCCGGGACCGCTCGGCTAACCCCGCGCGGCGAAGATCGAAGTAGAGAAGATATAAAACGTGGACGGTAAATAGTTCAGATATGAAGAGAATAGAAGCTTTCGAAATGTGGTGCTACAGAAGAATGCTGAAGATTAGGTGGGTAGATCACATAACTAGCGAGGAGGTATTGAATAGAATTGGGGAGAAGAGAAATTTGTGGCACAACTTGACTAGAAGAAGGGATAAGTTGGTAGGACATGTTCTGAGGCATCAAGGGATCACCAGTTTGGTATTGGAGGGCAGCGTGGAGGGTAAAAGTCGTAGAGGGAGAGCAAGAGATGAATGCACTAAACAGATTCAGCAGGATGTAGGTTGCAGTAGGTACTAGGAGATGAAAAAAATGGTTCAAATTGCTCTGAGCACTATGGGACTTAACTACTGTGGTCATCAGTCCCCTAGAACTTAGACCTACTTAAACCTAACTAACCTAAGGACATCACACACATCCATGACCGAGGCAGGATTCGAACCTGCGACCGTAGCTAGGAGATGAAGAAGCATGCACAGGATAGAGTAGCATGGAGAGCTGCGTCAAACAAGTCTCTGGACTGAAGATCACAACAACAACAGGAACAATATTTCCTATACAGAAGAAACAAGTTTCTAACGCCAGAAGTGCCATAGTTTGAAGTGCTCATGAAAAGCATTGAATCCCGCATAATATTAGCTATAGAAAGCTAGTAGATAACTGAAACTGGCAGAACTAAGATTTCTGGGGAAAATTTGAGTGTATATCGAAAGGAAAGGCAACTGGGAAATGGAAGTGCTGTGTTTGTCGCAGCAGACAAAAAATTTAAACCCACCGAGATGGAAATTGAAGCTGCATGTGAGATTGTATGGGCAAGACTCAGTATCAGAGGCAGGCATAGAATCCTTCCTTCGCCCACCAGACTCATCTCCTGATGTAACTGCAAACTGTAGAGGAAATATGAGTTCACTTGTAAGTTTCCCAATCATACTGTAGTCATTGGTGGCGATTTTAATCATCCAACAATTAATTGGGGAAATTCCTATTTTGTTAGTGTTAGGCGTGATAAGACATCATGTGAAAATGCCTTCTCTGAAAACTACCTACAACAGATAGTTAGGAACCCCACTTACGATGGAAAAGATTGGATCTAATGGCAACAAACAGATATGACCTCTTTGAGGATGCCCACATCGAAACTGGTATCAGTGACTATGACGCGGTTGTTGTAACAATGATTACCAAACTACAAAGGACAGATCAAAGAAGCAGAAAAATAAACTAGATAAAACGTTAGCAGTGATATATCTCACAAGGGGAGGCCGCCAATTGTGAAATTCAGATTCGATTCATACTGCGCATAATAAAAGCTCATGGCCAGAGGTGTAATGTGGCAAAGCACCAAGATGCACTTCTCAGCCGTTGTCGAGAAAATCGACAGTTAAAAGAAACCGTTGCGGTGAAATACTCTCTACGATGAATAATTTTCTACAGCGTCGTGGCGCACGGGAAGCGCTCGGGTTCGTAATGCGAAGGTCGCCGGATCAAATCTCGCGCCATGCAACATTTTTTTTATTATTAGTTTTTTGTAATTCAAATATATATATATATATATATATATATATATATATATATATATATATATATATATATATATATATAAACTATTAATGAATGACTTATGCATGTTGGTGAAGGCGGATCGCTCTCCAGTTGTACCGCCTCCATTTTTCCGTATGTTTAAGAGGGTGTACCAAATCTCTCACGTCCGCAATGATTTTCGACGATGTTATAAGTTGCGCTAGGGACCGCATCTACCTTCTTTCGAAGTTAGCAGGCAACTACGCTGTTATGCGGCGGCTCGTTGCGGCCCATTCAACATCTGTCCTTCAAGTGTGACGAGCGAGTAACGGAGTTTATATTTCATACCTGCCACAGCAAATTTGTGTTCGTGGGGTTTCTATTCTAATTCGAACGTTTGACTTACGCTATACGTATTCGTTTCGGAATATCGTTTCTACGTCTTCCGTTAACTATACGTGGTTAACATTATGAAGACAATTAATAACATTTGTAAAATACAACTTCGTTTGCGGAAAACATAATGATGTTCGAAGTCGCCAGTGTTTCCACGACACACGACTTTCAACAACTTATTATATGCATAATTGTTGCAACTGATTGCTGGGAAATATATATATATATATATATATATATATATATATATATATATATATATATATATATATATATTCCTGGAAATAAGAACACATTGACACCGGTGTGTCAGACCCACCATACTTGCTCCGGACACTGCGAGAGGGCTGTACAAGCAATGATCACACGCACGGCACAGCGGACACACCAGGAACCGCGGTGTTGGCCATCGAATGGCGCTAGCTGCGCAGCATTTGTGCACCGCCGCCGTCAGTGTCAGCCAGTTTGCCGTGGCATACGGAGCTCCATCGCAGTCTTTAACACTGGTAGCATGCCGCGACAGCGTGGACGTGAACCGTATGTGCAGTTGACGGACTTTGAGCGAGGGCGTATAGTGGGCATGCGGGAGGCCGGGTGGACGTACCGCCGAATTGCTCAACACGTGGGGCGTGAGGTCTCCACAGTACATCGATGTTGTCGCCAGTGGTCGGCGGAAGGTGCACGTGCCCGTCGACCTGGGACCGGACCGCAGCGACGCACGGATGCACGCCAAGACCGTAGGATCCTACGCAGTGCCGTAGGGGACCGCACCGCCACTTCCCAGCAAATTAGGGACACTGTTGCTCCTGGGGTATCGGCGAGGACCATTCGCAACCGTCTCCATGAAGCTGGGCTACGGTCCCGCACACCGTTAGGCCGTCTTCCGCTCACGCCCCAACATCGTGCAGCCCGCCTCCAGTGGTGTCGCGACAGGCGTGAATGGAGGGACGAATGGAGACGTGTCGTCTTCAGCGATGAGAGTCGCTTCTGCCTTGGTGCCAATGATGGTCGTATGCGTGTTTGGCGCCGTTCAGGTGAGCGCCACAATCAGGACTGCATACGACCGAGGCACACAGGGCCAACACCCGGCATCATGGTGTGGGGAGCGATCTCCTACACTGGCCGTACACCACTGGTGATCGTCGAGGGGACACTGAATAGTGCACGGTACATCCAAACCGTCATCGAACCCATCGTTCTACCATTCCTAGACCGGCAAGGGAACTTGCTGTTCCAACAGGACAATGCACGTCCGCATGTATCGCGTGCCACCCAACGTGCTCTAGAAGGTGTAAGTCAACTACCCTGGCCAGCAAGATCTCCGGATCCGTCCCCCATTGAGCATGTTTGGGACTGGATGAAGCGTCGTCTCACGCGGTCTGCACGTCCAGCACGAACGCTGGTCCAACTGAGGCGCCAGGTGGAAATGGCATGGCAAGCCGTTCCACAGGACTACATCCAGCATCTCTACGATCGTCTCCATGGGAGAATAGCAGCCTGCATTGCTGCGAAAGGTGGATATACACTGTACTAGTGCCGACATTGTGCATGCTCTGTTGCCTGTGTCTATGTGCCTGTGGTTCTGTCAGTGTGATCATGTGATGTATCTGACCCCAGGAATGTGTCAATAAAGTTTCCCCTTCCTGGGACAATGAATTCACGGTGTTCTTATTTCAATTTCCAGGAGTGTATATATATATGTGTGTATGTGTTTGTGTGTGTGTGTGTGTGTGTGTGTGTGTGTATACACACATTTGAATTACAAAAAACAAATACTAAAGAAAAAAAAAAGGTTGCGTGGCGCGAGATTCGATCCGGCGACCTTCGGATTACTAACCCGAGCGCTTACTGCTGCGCCACGACGCTGTGGAAAATTATTCATCGTAGAGAGTATTTCACCGCAACGGTTTCTTTTAACTGTCGATTTTCTCGACAACGGCTGAGAAGTGCATCTTGGTGCTTTGCCACATTACACCTCTGGCCATGAGCTTTTATTATGCGCAGTATGAATCGAATCTGAATTTCACAATTGGCGGCCTCCCCTTGTCAATGAGGAACTTGAATCTTTCAGGACAGGGTTGGAGCATGTAATGGAACTATGGCTCAAGTTTAACACTCCAGTGGTCGCGTGTGATATCTCAGATACAAAGGTACGTTTTCTCGTACTAGGCAGCCCGTGCGCGTACAGACCAAGCCCCCCCCCCCCCTTCTCCTCGTCAGGGACTTCAGCGTCTGTACCGTCAGTCGAATTACTGAGGCAGCATCTTTTAATTAAACCGCCTTTTTGGTATGTACGTACTACAATGCTCAGGAGCATCTGAACAACATGGATTGCGTTTCGCCTGATTCCTATGCAACCCACATGACGTAACCGTGTTGCTGGTCCTCTGCTTACCTTTTCAAAATGATCAAAAGTGTGTCAATTTCTAAGGGACCAAACTGCAGAGGTAATCGTCCCTAGACTTACACATTAATTAAACTAACTTAAACTACTCTATGCTAAGAACAACAAACACACCAGTGCCCAAGGGAGGACTCGAACCTCCGGCGGGAGGGGCCGCGCAACCCCTGACATGGCGTCTCAAGCCGTACGGCCACTCCGTGCGGCTTTACTTTTCAGTACAGTCGTTTGACTAATCAAAATGACTACTGCAAGAGGCCTCAAGAGATAAGTGCTCCGGATGGCTACCAATCCAGATGCAAATTAATACCACGATAATGCAAATATCGAAAAACAGGTTATTAGAGACGACACGGCCATTACTCTCGTAAACTCATGATATTGCAAAAAGCAGCTAGAAATAATATGACAAAAATTTTTCGACTGGCCTTGGATCTGGGACTCTAATCCGGCAACTAACCAAGAAAGATCTTAAATATGGTTTCAGACCCAAGTAACAAAGTATGTGCAAGTTTAAACTTGAAATTGATATGAAAAAGTTCTGTGTTGGAAAGAGATTCGAACCCACCACCTTATCAGACTGTTAACTACGCAGAGTCAAATGTTAAAAATCGAAATTTTTCACCAGTAGCGAGACGACATAAACTGAAACGATGAGGCGAAAATGTTTTGCTTTACCGGTATTCGAACCCAGCGCCTATCGTCGTTGACCTGTAGTCACTAATAGACGTTAAAAATAGGTTCATGTTACCAGTAGCGAGCTGTGCACGTGTCCGCACTGGAAATAAATGACGGAAATTACCGTGCTGACTGGGAATCCAACTCTACACATAACATCGGCGTTGACTATACAAAGATACACTGAATATCAAATTCTTTTTCGTCAGTAGCTAGGAGTGGCGTGTGTGAACCTGAAGTGATACGACGAGAAGTTCTGTGTCTGAGTAGGAGTCGAAACAAGCACCAATCGATACTGTCGGAAACGCACGAGAGGCGTTAACAATCGTAATTATTTGTCACTTGTAGTTTGGTATGCGCGTGCTACAACTTGAAATGACGGTATAGAAACTTTTGTGCTAGACCAGGATTCGAACCCAGACACGCGCCTTTCGTGGAGAACACAGCGAAACGGATGATGGTAATTCGAGTCCTAGTCCAGTATCAATATTTTAAACATCTCTACTTCGTGTGGTTGTAGAAAAATATCCGCTACCAGTCACAATAAAAGGTTGTTTATTCGTCACACGACCGGTTTCGGGCTTGCGTCCATCTTCAGGTGTTTATACATTCATGTACATGTTTGTACTGTTGGAGATGACTGTATAAATACAAAAAATTATTTGCTGGTGACTACACAGATACAAGTGGGACAATTGTAAGTGGTAAGGCAGCATTTGACGAAAGTATATCTGTACTTACAAAAAGATGAAGCACCATTATTAAGTTATGCTGTGGTGATAGTTTTGCCACTTAGTTACAGACACACTTACAGTCATTTTCACGTCCATATATCAGTTTTACCAAGTATAGCTCCGTATTACACTATTATGATGTGCACTCGTGAAATACACTATGTTTACATACAATCATATGGACTATGGTCAAAGAACTTAGACGAGGCAGATGTAAAGATGTTGCTCACACAGAAACTTGTAGGTTCTGGTCAAAGAACTTAGCCACAGGAAGTGCAACACCTATATATGCAACATCTTTGCACTTCCTGTGGCTAACCAGGGTTCTATTCCCAGTGCCGGCCTCTGTGACCGAGCGGTTCTAGGCGCTTCAGTCTGGAACCGCGCTGCTGCTACGGTCGCAGGCTCGAATCCTGCCTCGGGCATGGATGTGTGCAATGTCCTTGGGTTAGTGAGGTTTAAGTAGTTCTAAGTGATGAGTGATGAGCTCAGGTGTTAAGTCCCGTAGTGCTTAGAGCCATTTGAACTATTTCTATTCCCAGTCAGCGCAGAAAAGTTCGTCACGTTATTTCCAGTTCAGACATGTGCACTTCTCGCCACTGGTAAGGCGTCTATTTGTGGCAATGACGCTAGGCGCTGGGTTCGAATCCCGGTAATGCAAAATATTTTCGTCTCGTCTCGTCAGTTTGTCATCTCGCTACTGGCGAAAAATTACGATTTATAACATACGATGGTGTTTAGTTGACGATACGACTAGGTTAGGTGCTGGATTTGAATCCTCGTCCAATACAAAACTTTATATCATTTCAAGTCAAAATGTGCGCACGCTTCCCTACTTGTGACTGAAACCATATTTAAAATCTTTCGTGGTTAGTTAACAGGAGCAATAGTTGCCGTATTAGAGTTCTGGATCCAAGTCCAGTCCAGAAATTTTCGACATATAATTTCAAGTTGGCACTTGCTTCTTGAAATGTCATTCAGTGTAGTAAATTTGAGTTTTTCAGCTTAATTGTTGTGTCGTCTCTAGGAACTTATTTTCTGAAATTTGCATTATCGTGGTACTACTTTGCATCTGGACTGATAGCCATACAGAGCATTCGCTCTTGTGGTCTCGTGCAGTAACCATTTCATGTAGTCAAACGACCGTACCGAAACGAGAACAGAGGCGATACCCAATTCAGGTCGTTCGGACACTTTTGAGCGTACTAATACGTTAGCACCGGTGTGTTTCGTGTCGGTGCTATCTATTTAACGGATTCTGAAGACAGGAGGAAACCGAAAGTATGTCACGGAGATGAAGAGCCCAATAACGACACACAAACGGAAAGCATTTATGAGATGTTTGGAGTGCTGTTTTCATCCCATTAACAGCAGTTTCTCACCGAGCGAAGTGGCGCGTAGTTAACACACTGGACTCGCATCCAAAATGACGACGGTTCAAACCCGCGTCCGGCCACCCTGATTTAGGTTTTCTGTGATTTCCGTAACTCGTTGCACGCAAATGCCGGGATGGTTGTTTTGAAACCATGCCTCGGGCATGGGTGTGTGTGACTTATTTCCCCACTACTCCCTAATCCAACGGGACCGATGACCTTGCTGTTTGGCCCCTTTCCACAAAACCGACCAATCGGCAGTTTCTATGGGTTGACAGTGCTGCCAGTCAGTGTTTTCTAGCGATTTAACAGCGCAGATTGTTGACTCAACAATGACCAGCACAGACAGTGGCGCTTTGACACTCTATTGAAGGAAAGCCGGCTGCTACAGTACGTACGCACGTGGAAGCTCATAACTGCAAGGCGTCGCGCTTCACGGAGGCCCCTCTCGGGGCTGCTGTACATGAATACTTCATGTAGCCTGCATTTGGCGGGTCTGTATTGCTCAGTATAGAAGGTGATTTCATGTACCCTAGCGTGGCTAAATAGCTGCTATTACGTACAGGGGTGTGATCCAAAAGTTTCAAGACTTAACTCAGAACTAGAAATTCATTGGACATTTAAGTCCAGAGGACTAAAATTCTTCAAAATATGATCCTTCAGCATCAACACAGCGCTGCCAGCGCGTCTTCCACTGTTCATAGCCCTTCTGGTTCGAATCCTGCCTCGGGCATGGATGTGTGAGATGTCGTTAGGTTAGTTAGGTTTAAGTAGTTCTAAGTTCTAGGCGACTGATGACCTCAAAAGTTAAGTCCCATAGTGCTCAGAGCCATTTGAACGATTTTTTTTTTGGAGAATCCAGTCGCCCTTGATCGCCGGGCGGACGCGGCGCATTCGATCCCTCAAGCGGAGGAGCACTCCAGCGTGAAAGTCACCTGTGACCGTCTGTCCACGAGCAACAAACTCCTTGTGAAACACTCCTTTACCATAAAAAAAAATCAGCATGCACTTCACACACGACTTGCTTATGCGAGCTTTCTTGGGCTTCGGCGAGGAAGCAGTGTGCCATTCTGAGTTTTGACGCTTCGACTCAGGTCTCATCACCAGTAACCACTTTCTCTAGAAGGTTCGGCTCAACATTCAACCGTCGAAGCATTTCCTGGCAGTCAGTCATGCGCCTTTTCTTCTGATCCACGGACAAAACTTTTAGCACCAGTTTCGTACACACTTTTTGCATCATCAGATTCTCCGTCACAATCCTCCACACCGTACTCTGACTGAGTCCCAGTTCATCGGAAATTAATCTAGTGCTGAGACGACGGTCATTCTTTAAAAGTTCCCGCACTCTCTCCACAAAATGGTTCAAATGGCTCTGAGCACTATGGGACTCAACTGCTGTGGTCATAAGTCCCCTAGAACTTAGAACTACTTAAACCTAACTAACCTAAGGACATTACACACATCCATGTCCGAGGCAGGATTCGAACCTGCGACCGTCGCCGTCGTGCGGTTCCAGGCTGTAGCGCCTTTAACCGCTCGGCCACTCCGGCCGGCACTCTCTCCACATTTTGATCCGTTCGGCTTGATGATGGCCTCCCAGAGCGTCTTTGAAACGTTTGCGCCACATGAAAACCATTGCAAGGGACATGGCTTCTTCCTTAAAGGCCTCTTGAATCATACCGAGAGTCTCTGTGGCAGTTTAGTTCAGTCGCACGGAAAACTTAATCGCATAACACTGCTACAAGTGCTCCATTTTCGCCTCTCACACTTTTCGACCGATGTCATTGACACGCACTCACGCTGCAAGCGATGTGCATTGTCCAGGGTTCCGGAGGCAACTGCTGCAGCGTCAGTTCGTTCCCTGAGACCCCCCACTACTTCCCCCACCAGGCGGAACCGATCCGCGCGCGCACCCCTACTCAGAAATGAATCAGTCTTGTATACACTCTGAAAATACGCCAAGTCGTGCAATTCCTAGAGTATCTGAGTCGTGGCGCCGTTAAGTTAGTAGACTGTTCCGTCTGGCGCCACTAACTCAGGGGTTGTACCGACTATCCCTCTTGCGGCCCCATTGCTGTGGGTTGCGTCCTTAGAAGGTATTTGCTGCCCGATGTACACTCCTGGAAATTGAAATAAGAACACCGTGAATTCATTGTCCCAGGAAGGGGAAACTTTATTGACACATTCCTGGGGTCAGATACATCACATGATCACACTGACAGAACCACAGGCACATAGACACAGACAACAGAGCATGCACAATGTCGGCACTAGTGCAGTGTATATCCACCTTTCGCAGCAATGCAGGCTGCTATTCTCTCATGGAGACGATCGTAGAGATGCTGGATGTAGTCCTGTGGAACGGCTTGCCATGCCATTTCCACCTGGCGCCTCAGTTGGACCAGCGTTCGTGCTGGACGTGCAGACCGCGTGAGACGACGCTTCATCCAGTCCCAAACATGCTCAATGGGGGACAGATCCGGAGATCTTGCTGGCCAGCGTAGTTGACTTACACCTTCTAGAGCACGTTGGGTGGCACGGGATACATGCGGACGTGCATTGTCCTGTTGGAACAGCAAGTTCCCTTGCCGGTCTAGGAATGGTAGAACGATGGGTTCGATGACGGTTTGGATGTACCGTGCACTATTCAGTGTCCCCTCGACGATCACCAGTGGTGTACGGCCAGTGTAGGAGATCGCTCCCCACACCATGATGCCGGGTGTTGGCCCTGTGTGCCTCGGTCGTATGCAGTCCTGATTGTGGCGCTCACCTGCACGGCGCCAAACACGCATACGACCATCATTGGCACCAAGGCAGAAGCGACTCTCATCGCTGAAGACGACACGTCTCCATTCGTCCCTCCATTCACGCCTGTCGCGACACCACTGGAGGCGGGCTGCACGATGTTGGGGCGTGAGCGGAAGACGGCCTAACGGTGTGCGGGACCGTAGCCCAGCTTCATGGAGACGGTTGCGAATGGTCCTCGCCGATACCCCAGGAGCAACAGTGTTCCTAATTTGCTGGGAAGTGGCGGTGCGGTCCCCTACGGCACTGCGTAGGATCCTACGGTCTTGGCGTGCATCCGTGCGTCGCTGCGGTCCGGTCCCAGGTCGACGGGCACGTGCACCTTCCGCCGACCACTGGCGACAACATCGATGTACTGTGGAGACCTCACGCCCCACGTGTTGAGCAATTCGGCGGTACGTCCACCCGGCCTCCCGCATGCCCACTATACGCCCTCGCTCAAAGTCCGTCAACTGCACATACGGTTCACGTCCACGCTGTCGCGGCATGCTACCAGTGTTAAAGACTGCGATGGAGCTCCGTATGCCACGGCAAACCGGCTGACACTGACGGCGGCGGTGCACAAATGCTGCGCAGCTAGTGCCATTCGACGGCCAACACCGCGGTTCCTGGTGTGTCCGCTGTGCCGTGCGTGTGATCATTGCTTGTACAGCCCTTTCGCAGTGTCCGGAGCAAGTATGGTGGGTCTGACACACCGGTGTCAATGTGTTCTTTTTTCCATTTCCAGGAGTGTATATACGGGTTCGCTGGCCCCAGAGGAAGAGGGACCAAGTTCGGGGATTGGTGGTAGCGTCGCGACAAGAGACAATCACGCGGTCTGAGCGACAGAAGCCACGAGCTACTCAAGGAGGGCCTGTGCAGAGCGAAGATACCGAGGTACTTAACTGGGGTCAGCGTCGGCAGCAAGCATCAGGCCGACATCCCGTCGGTTGGTTGGCAACATTCGTGTCGGGCGACCGCTCATGGCTTGGCTGCCCTCTCCTACCTGGCTGTCATCGGCACCACTCAGTAACCGCCGTGACCCACCGTGGATCCGTGGAACTGCTCGCTGATAAAGGGGAGTAACATTCTGTAATCCTCGTGGTGATTTGTGTCGTTGTCTACCTGACCTCCTAATTATTTTCTGGTTTGTACCTGACCCTCAGAGTTTCACTCGGTCGGCTCTCTGGTCGTAAATATAGGCCTCAGTATTGGAAAATATGTTCCAGCAGTGTATTGCCTTTCCTTTCTGGTTTATACCCGATCATTAATGTTCTAATGAATCAGCCTCTGGTCGTAAATACAGCCGGAACAATTGTACTGAGGAACAGGTTGCCGTTAGACAAACAGGGGTCTTGTGGTTAGGTTTAGATGTTAACCAGTTCAATTCTTGGATTGTAATTGCATTAGTTTTAATCTGAACAATCTGTTGCACTAAGCTGTACGATGCTGCCTTTGAAAGACCGGGTCATTATTGGTGTATTTTTAACTGTATTTTGTGGTTCCGTCGAGTGAGTTCTCTTGTAATAAGCGTTCGTAAGTAATGTTTAAAAACGTTGATTCAGAGCGGTCTTCATAACTGACAATCAGTTTAAAATATTAATAGTCAACTGTCACCAGGGCTTTAGTTGGAATAAGATTGTCAAAAGGGACGGGTTGGGATCCAGTCGGACCTTGGTTGCCGACTGAAATCAAGAGGTTGCTTGCTTTGAAGTAAGCCTTATAATTGTCATTATTGTTCCCTAATCTGTTTATCCTATAAGCACAGGTTCGCATCTTAACCCCGTACCTTTCAAGTTAAAGCTTTCAATTTAAAAGTTACGTCATCTGTTCGAGGAATTGAAAAACTCTTGTCATCAATGGTGCTTATATACACTACTGGCCATTAAAATTGCTACACGAAAAAGAAATGCAGATGATAAACGGGTATTCATTGGACAAATATATTATACTAGAACTGACATGTGATTACATTTTCACGCAATTTGGGTGCATAGATACTGAGAAATCTGTACCCAGAACAACCACCTCTCGCCGTAATAACGGCCTTGATACGCCTGGGCATTGAGTCAAACACAGCTTGGATGGCGTGTACAGGTACAGCTGCCCATGCAGCTTCAACACGATACCACAGTTCATCGAGAGTAGTAACTGGCGTATTGTGACGAGCCAGTTACTCGGACAGCATAGAGCAGACGTTTTCAATTGGTGAAACATCTGGAGAATGTGCTGGCCAGGGCAGCAGTCGAACATTTTCTGTATCCAGAAAGGCCCGTACAGGACCTGCAACATGCGGTCGTGCATTATCCCGCTGAAATGTAGGGTTCCGTAGGGATCGGATGAAGGGTAGAGCCACGGGTCGTAACACATCTGAAATGTAACGTCCACTGTTCAAAGTGGCGGCAATGCGAACAAGAGGTGACCGAGACGTGTAACCAATGGCACCCCATACCATCACGCCGAGTGATACGCCAGTTTTGCGATGACGAATACACGCTTCCAAAGTGCGTTCACCGCGATGTCGCCAAACACGGATGCGACCATCATGATGCTGTAAACAGAACCTGGATTCATCCGTAAAAATGACGTTTTGCCCTTCGTGCACCCAGGTTCGTCGTTGAGTACACCATCGCAGGCGCTCCTGTCTGTGATGCAGCGTCAAGGGTAACCGCAGCCGTGGTTTCCGACCTGTTAGTCCATGCTGTAGCAAACGTCGTCGAACTGTTCGTGCAGATGGTTGTTGTATTGCAAACGTCCCCATCTGTTGACTCAGGGATCGAGATGTGGGTGCACGATCCGTTACAGCCATGCGGATAAGATGCCTGTCATCTCGACTGCTAGTGATACGAGGCCGTTGGGATCCAGCACGGCGTTCCGTATTACCCTCTTAAATCCACCGATTCCATATTCTGCTAACAGTCATTGTATATAGACCAACGCGAGCAGCAATGTCGCGATACGACAAACCGCAATCGCCATTGCCTACAATCCGACCTTTATCAAAGTCGGAAACGTGATGGTACGCATTTCTCCTCCTTACACGAGGCATCACAACAACGTTTCACCAGGCAACGCCGGTCAACTTCTGTTTGTTTGTGAGAAATCGGCTGGAAACTTTCCTGATGTCAGCTCGTTGTAGGTGTCGCCACCGGCGCTAACCTTGTGTGAATGCTCTGAAAAGCTAATCATTTTCATATCACAGCATCATCTTCCTGTCGGTTAAATTTCGCGTCTGTAGCACATCATCTTCGTGGTGTAGCAATTTTAATGGCCAGTAGTGTAGTTTTCACGTGTTGCAGAAGGGCATTTAGTAAGAGAAACTGTGTCCAGCGCGGTAGTAACATCGCTGTTTCACCCGAGAACGGGCGAGCAGTAGGTCCCGTCGTGTTGTAATTATTGTCATGTTCTTTGTTGTTTTGATTTCTCTTGCAAAAGCTTATTCATTTCACATATTTGTTCACAGTGTAAAACAAAATAATAGTTATGATTATACTGAGCCGAGATGCTGCTCGCGTTGGTGCCGTTGCTAGGTTGGCATCGTTTAGTTGGCATGGTTACGGTTGTCTTATTTTTGTGTTCATCAGCGCCACTCCGTTTGCAAGCGTTGTCTGTCCGCTAGTGGCAGCAGCGGCGGTTATCGATATTAGTAACGGTGGTACTATCTTTGGGGCGACGTTGTGGTGTTTCCGTGTCGTGTGAGTCGGCAGTTCGGTTGGGGACGGAGGAGCATTTAGGCTCGCGCAGAGTGACAACATGCTGGGGCCACTGGCGGCACGCATGGACTGTCGGATCGAAGGGCTGTGGTCACGAGGGTGCACGACCTCGTCGAAATCGAATCCTGCATGTTTAAGTTGAGTGCATTGCAATTCGCTTAGAGAAACCTCCACCATTGTGAAATCTCGCGGTTCTCCAGTGACTTGGGTTGGTGTTGCTGCTCGTACTGTCGCCGAGGCGAAGAGCAGCGAGTGGAGTGCATGGGGAAGGCGGATCTACATCTACATCTACATTCATACTCCGCAAGCCACCCAACGGTGTGTGGCGGAGGGCACTTTACATGCCACTGTCATTACCTCCCTTTCCTGTTCCAGTCGCGTATGGTTCGCGGGAAGAACGACTGTCTGAAAGCCTCCGTGCGCGCTCTAATCTCTCTAATTTTACATCCGTGATCTCCTCGGGAGGTATAAGTAGGGGGAAGCAATATACTTGATACCTCATCCAGAAACGCACCCTCTCGAAACCTGGACAGCAAGCTACACCGCGATGCAGAGCGCCTCTCTTGCAGAGTCTGCCACTTGAGTTTATTAAACATCTCCGTAACGCTACCACGGTTACCAAATAACCCTGTGACGAAACGCGCCGCTCTTCTTTGGATCTTCTCTATCTCCTCCGTCAACCCGATCTGGTACGGATCCCACACTGATGAGAAATACTCAGGTATAGGTCGAACGAGTGTTTTGTAAGCCACCTCCTTTGTTGATGGACTACGTTTTCTAAGGACTCTCCCAATGAATCTCAGCCTGGTACCCGCCTTACCAACAATTAATTTTATATGATCATTCCACTTCAAATCGTTCCGCACGCATACTCCCAGATATTTTACAGAAGTAACTGCTACCAGTGTTTGTTCCGCCATCATATAATCATACAATAAAGGATCCTTCTTTCTATGTATTCGCAATACATTACATTTGTCTATGTTAAGGGTCAGTTGCCACTCCCTGCACCAAGTGCCTATACGCTGCAGATCTTCCTGCATTTCGCTACAATTTTCTAATGCTGCAACTTCTCTGTATACTACAGCATCATCCGCGAAAAGCCGCATGGAACTTCCGACACTAAAGAGATGACTTAAGGGGCTCCGGAACGCCCTATACTTGCAATGTTAAAATAACGCTTATAAATTACATCTTTCCTCACAAAGTATTTGAGGTAGGAAGTTGAACTTTTTTAAGATTATTTATTGGAATATAGGCTACAACTTAACACAGGGATTTTACAAAATTTTAGTTCAGTTATTAAAGATGATTTTTTTTTCAATTTTAATGAAAATTCACAACATTTTTTTGCAATTTTTTATTTATATATTCAAAAATATACAGTTTTTTGGAAAAAGGCTGTGTTAAATTATGCAGAAGATACTGTGTAACATTTACTGAAAGTTCGAAACAAATATGTTTGGAAGATCCTTAGAAAACATGTAACTAGTATGAGAAAATAAAAGTTTTGGGAATCGAGCGACAAAAGATTGGATTAACTTTTTAGTGCATTCCAGGTCCATAGGATGGATTATCTTCATCCTCTGCAAACTCCTCCTCCAGCTTCCTCTTGCTCCTCCTCCTGTTTACTCTTGCTTGTATTTCTAGACTCTTTACAGCCCTGTCTGCAGCCCGAAGGCGTTCCTTGTCTAAAGCAAGCATCGTTCGTACCATGTTAGAACCTATCTTCATTCCCCTATTTCTAAATACCTTGGCTTTCCAACATTTCTCCTTTTCTTAAAAGCCTTCAGAGGATTTCTAATAACTTTACTTTTACTCATTATTATACTTCAACAAAACAGAGACTCAAGAAACAGAATTAATTACGAATATTTTCGAGATAACGACAGAGTAAATAAACATGAAACAATCGACAATCACACCAGCGATACATATTTAACCATCACAGGTTAGCCACAACACTTACTTTATCTCACATCACTAAAATGTGCCTGATGAACACGGACGTTAATAATAACACCATTTGACAGCAGTTTAACAGCGCCACAGTGGGTCACGCCCATGTAGAACACATTTCAAAAAAAATTTAAAAATAGTTGTAGTCTTCGGAATTGAATAAATTATATATCTATTAAAAGGTAATAGTCTGCAGATTCAGAAAACGCAAAAAAGTAAAAATTGAACTTTTCATGATTTTGAGCCTTTCCGGAGCCCCTTAAGTGGGGTAGGACGTGAAACGGGCCGACTTGGAGGAGGAGAGGCATCACAGGACAATTTAATTTCCAGTGTCTATATTTTTAGAAATAAATTCATAACACTTTGTCAGCATCACCAGGAAGGGCTCAGGATTCATACTCATTGCAGTGGAAGTTCGAAAATATAACAAAATAATTTTTTTTACGTGTGAAATTTCATCATTTTTTTCACGTACTAATGGCTGCTTTTGTTGCTATAGGTACAATTTTCTTCATAAGTTAGAGAGATTCTTCGATGAATTTCGCCCAGCATACATACCATACTTACAGCTGTATGAAACTCTAGAAATTATTTAATTTATGAAAAAACGAATGATCTGTTGTATTTTAAACTTCATGTTTAGAAAAATACACAAATTTTGTAGTTAATCACCTTAATTTTTACCAAAGTTTTTAATAGATTTGGAAAATTCTAGAGTTTCATACACCTTTAAGTATGGTTTGTATGCTGTGCAAAATTCATCGAACCATCTCTCTATTTATGAAGAAAAGTGTACCTATAGCAACAAATGCTGCCATTAGTAAGTGAAAAAAAATGATGAAATTTCACATGTAAAAAAATTACTTCTTTATGTTTTCGAACTTCCGCTGTTATGAGTATGAATCCTGAATCCTTCCTGGTCATGCTGACAAAGTTTTTTGAATTTTTTTGTAAAAGTATAGACAGTGGAAATTAAAATGTCCTGTGGTGCCTCTCCTGCTCCAAGTCGGGCCGTTTGACGTTTTCGTGGTCGTCCCCTCCACTTGGGAAGAACTGCATGCGATATTCCGCTCTTGGACGATATACACTGTGAAGTTAAAGTTCAGCCCGTGGGCTCCGGATTACCAGCGTCAGCTGAGTCTTCTAAAGAGGAATCGCGGCATTGTTTCAGGTGTGGTCAAACTCAGCGTTTAATTCATACTTGCGTTCAGCTGCAGGCACCCAGAGTTAATAAATCATGCCCAGCTGGACAGCGACCCCAGGATCGAGCCTTTAAACCCTGGTGTGCCCGTGTCGCTGCTCCATCATCACCCCCACTACCTTATATTTGTCCTCGAGTAGGTGGTGAACCTATTTGTGCCCTTTTGGATTCTGGTAGCTCATTGTTGAGCTTGGAATGGTTTCTTGAATTTGGTCATCTTGCGAGACATGGGCTGGTCCCTTCCTCAGTGCAGAGATGTCAGGTTGCCAACGGGCAGGTGTTGCCTCTGCATGGTTGGGGCCAAGGGAGTATCTCGGTTGATTTCTCGTGGCCCTTGTCTTTGGCCTTGGTTAAGGAGCTGCAGGTCAATTTGATTTTGGGATGTGATTTTATCAGTAAAACTGATCTTGTCTTGGATTATTCAGGGTACATATTTTTCTTAAGTTCGCTTCTGGTCAGAAATTTGGGTTCTGTGGGTGTATGAAACGCAAGGTGCATCGAGATGAGGGAATGCTGGCTGTTGATGCTAAGGCTAGTGAGTTTGATCTCACCCATCTTTCATCCCAGCAGGCCGCTGAACTAAGGGGTTTGTTGAAGAGATTCCCAGAGTATTTTCTGTGATCTGTCAAAAGCCTTTGACTGTGTGACCCATAGCATTCTCTTAAGTAAATTAGAATATTATGGTCTTACCAGGAATGCTGTGAAATGTTTTCAATCTAACCAACCGGAAACAAAGGGGTGTCATTACAAAATACCTGTGCAGTAAGCAGTCAGTCTTCATCTGATTGGGTATTAATTACATGTGGTGCTCCTCAAGGTTCCACCTTGTGTTCATTAATGACCTCTCATCTGTTACATTGCCAGATGCTAAGTTTGTGTTGTTTGCATATGATACAAACATTGCAATAAGTAGCAAATCAAGTATAGATTTAGAAATAACTGCTAATCAAATTTTCACTGACATTAATAAATGGTTTAAAGGTAATTCACTGTCACCAGACTTTGAAAAGATCCATTATATGCAGTTCAGAACCTGTAACAGATTTCCTTCAGCTTTTGTATAACATATGGAGACATGTAGATCGAATAGGTCGACAGTGTTAAATTTCTGGTATTGCAACTCGAGAATAAATTCTGCTGGGAACGGCATACCACAGAATTACAGAACCACTAAGCAAGTCTGTAGTTGGCAGAATGAGATTTTCACTCTGCAGCGGAGTGTGCGCTGATATGAAACTTCCTGGCAGATTAAAACTGTGTGCCGGATCGAGACTCGAACTCGGGACCTTTGCCTGTGCTCTACCAACTGAGCTATCCAAGCACGACTCACGCCCCGTTCTCGCAGCTTTACTTCTGCCAGTACCTCGTCTCCTACTTTCCAAACTTAACAGAAGCTCTCCTGCGAACCAGGAATTTTAATCTGCCAGGAAGTTTAAAGTCTGTAGTTGCAGAAAGAGAATGATGTCAGATGTAGGAGATTTAAATATAAAAAACTTGCATACTTTGTTTACTTTAATTCTGGGGTAACTCATCAAAACGAGTAAAGTTTTTAACGTGTAACAGCGTGTGATAAGAATCATTTGTGGTGTAAATTCGAGAACATTATGCAGAAACCTGTTCAAGGAACTTTGTATTCTAACCACTGCTTCTCAGTGTATTATTCATAAATAAAATTTGTTGCAAGTAATATATGTCTACTTCCAACCAATAGCTCAATACATAGTATCAATATTAGGAATTAGAAAAATCTGTAAAGACCTGAAATCACTTACCTTGGTCCAAAAAGGAACACACATTTTCAATAAATTGCCACCAACCACTAAAAACTTGGTTTCAGATAAAGCACAGCTTAAAAAGAGTTTGAAAGACTTTTTGATAGGCAACTCCTTCAACTCTATAGATGAATATCTCAACAGGGACTATTAAACCAGCTTAAGTAAAAATGTCTGTTAGATTTTAATTTTGACAACATTTGATCACAACAGTAACATTAGGTATTTTGTGTATGAAAAATTTATTAAAAGTGCATAACAACACTTATTCTGACAGTGTATTAATTCTGTAGGTATTAGCTGTTCCCGTTTTCTGTAATGTATTAACCTGTTTTGACACTCTCCTGAGAAATGATCAGGGTAGTTCAATTGTTTTATATTTTTTATGTTATAATTTCTGACATGTTCCACACCCAAGAGAATAATCTCATTTTAGGATCTGTGGAACGAAAACTGAATCTAATGTATGTAATCTTTGCGAGCTATAGTTTCAGAAATACAATTGCACAGACTGAATACACACTTTATATACTGACATACTACTGCAACGTGAATATCGCACTTTTTTACGTTGCTGACTTATTTTAGAATACTGTACGCAATAATTTAGAAAACTTGCAGTATATAAGGCTCTTAGAGACTCTTATGATTGCAAATCTGTTATTATGCATAGCCTTCACTTGGCCTGTGTCATTTGTAATAATAATAGCACTTTTCAATGAGTTTGATCGATTATGTGTCATTTAGTGAATAACATGAGGAGTTATCCTGTACTTCCTAAAATTATGCTTAAGGACAATTTAAATGTGGAAATATTCAATTTGAGGGTGTAATGTGACTTACAACAGTAGTATGTTTAATTAGTTACATTCAGTCAATCTATCCGCTTGCTTGTTGTTGTTGTTGTGGTCTTCTGTCGTGAGACTGGTTTGATGCAGCTCTCCATGCCACTCTATCCTGTCCAAGCTTCTTCATCTCCCAGTACGTACTGCAACCTACATCCTTCTGAATCTGCTTAGTGTTTCATCTCTTGCTCTCCCTCTACGATTTTTACCCTCCACGCTGCCCTCCAATACTAAATTGGTGATCCCTTGATGCCTCAGAACATGTCCTACCAACCGATCCCTTCTTCTAGTCAAGTTGTGCCACAAACTCCTCTTCTCCCCAATCCTGTTCAGTACCTCCTCATTAGTTATGTGATCTACCCATCTAATCTTTCGCATCCTTCTGTAGCACCACATTTCGAAAGCTTCTATTCTCTTCTTGTCCAAACTATTTATCGTCCATGTTTCACTTCCATACATGGCTACACTCCATACAAATACTTTCAGAAACGACTTCCTGACAAATCTATACTGGATGTTAACAAATTTCTCTTCTTCAAAAAAGCTTTCCTTGCCATTGCCAGTCTACATTTTATATCCTCACTACTTCGACCATCATCAGTTATTTTGCTTCCCAAATAGCAAAACTCCTTTACTACTTTAAGTGTCTCATTTCCTAATCTAATTCCCTCAGCATCAGCAGACTTAATTCGACTACATTCCATTATCCTCGTTTTGCTTTTGTTGATGTTCATCTTATATCCTTCTTTCAATATGCTATCCATTCCATTCAACTGCTCTTCCAAGTCCTTTGCTGTCTCTGACAGAATTACAATGTCATCGGCGAACCTCAAAGTTTTTATTTCTTCTCCCTGGATTTTAATACCTACTCCGAATTTTTCTTTTGTTTCCTTTACTGCTTGGTCAATATACAGATTGAACGACATCGGGGAGAGGCTTCAACCCTTTCTCACTCCCTTCCCAACCACTGCTTCCCTTTCATGCCCCTCGACTCTTATAACTGCCATCTGGTTTCTGTACAAATTGTAAATAGCCTTTCGCTCCCTGTATTTTACCCCTGCCACATTTAGAATTTGAAAGAGAGTATTCCAGTCAACATTGTCAAAAGCTTTCTCTAAGTCTACAAATTCTAGAAACGGAGATTTGCCTTTTCTTAATCTAGCTTCTAAAATAAGTCGTAGGGTCAGTATTGCCTCACGTGTTCCAACATTTCTACGGAATCCAAACTGATCTTCCCTGAGGTCGGCTTCTACCAGTTTTTCTATTCGTCTGTAAAGAATTCGTGTTAGTATTTTGCAGCCGTGATTTATTAAACTGATAGTTCGGTATTTTTCCCATGTGTGAAAGCCTGCTGTCTTTGGGATTGGAATTATTATATTCTTCTTGAAGTCTGAGGGTATTTCGCCTGTCTCGTACATTTTTCTCACCATATGGTAGAGTTTTATCAGGACTGGCTCTCCCCAGGCCATCATTAGTTCTAATGGAATGTTGTCTACTCCCGGGGCCTTGTTTCGACTTAGGTCTTTCAATGCTCTATCAAACTCTTCACGCAGTATCGTATCTCCCATTTCATCTTCATCTACAGCCTCTTCCATTTCTATACCATTGCCCTCAAGTACATCGCCGTTGTATCGACCCTCTATATACTCCTTCCACCTTTCTGCTTTCCCTTCTTTGCTTAGAACTGGGTTTCCATCTGAGCTCTTGATATTCATACAAGTGGTTCTCTTTTCTCCAAAGGTCTCTTTAATTTTCCTGTAGACAGTATCTATCTTACCCCTAGTGATATAGGCCTCTACATCCTTACATTTGTCCTCTAGCCATGCCTGCTTAGCCATTTTGCACTTCCTGTCGATCTCATTTTTGAGACGTTTGTATTCCTTTTTGCCGGCTTTATTTACTGCATTTTTATATTTTATCCTTTCATCAATTAAATTCAATATTTCTTCTGTCACCCATGGATTTCTACTAGCCCTCGTCTTTTTATCTACTTGATCCTCTGCTGCCTTCACTACTTCATGTCTCAAAGCCACCCATTCTTCTTCTACTGTATTTCTTTCCCCCATTCCTGTCAATTGTTCCCTTATGCTCTCCCTGAAACTCTGTACAATCTCTGGTTCTTTCAGTTTATCCAGGTCCCATCTCCTTAAATTCCCACCTTTTTGCAGTTTCTTCAGTTTTAATCTACAGTTCATAACCAATAGATTGTGGTCAGAGTCCACATTTGCCCGTGGAAATGTCTTACAATTTAAAACCTGGTTCCTAAATCTCTGTCTTACCATTATATAATCTATCTGAAACCTCTCTGTATCTCCAGGCTTCTTCCATGCATACAACCTTCTTTTATGATTCTTGAACCAAGTGTTAGCTATGATTAAGTTGTGCTCTGTGCAAAATTCCACCAGGCGGCTTCCTCTTTCATTTCTTTCCCCCAATCCATATTTACCTACTACGTTTCCTTCACTTCCTTTTCGCACTATCAAATTCCAGTCACCCATGACTATTAAATTTTCGTCTCCCTTCACTATCTGAATAATTTCTTTTATCTTATCATACATTTCTTCAATTTCTTCGTCTTCTGCAGAGCTAGTCGGCATATAGACTTGTACTACTGTCGTAGGCGTGGGATTCGTGTCTATCTTGGCCACAACAATGCGTTCGGTGTGCTGTTTGTAGTAGCTTACCCGCATTCCTATTGTTTTATTCATTATTAAACCCACTCCTGCATTACCCCTATTCGATTTTGTTTTTATAACCCTGTATTCAACTGACCAAAAGTCTTGTTCCTCCTGCAACCGAACTTCACTAATTCCCACTATATCCAACTTTAACTTATCCATTTCCCTTTTTAAATTTTCTAACCTACCTGCCCGATTAAGAGATCTGACATTCCACGCTCCGATCCGTAGAACGCCAGTTTTCTTTCTCCTGATAACGATGTCCTCCTGAGTCGTCCCCGCCCGGAGATCCGAATGGGGGACTATTTTACCTCAGGAATATTTTACCCAAGAGGACGCCATCATCATTAACCATACAGTAAAGCTGCATGCCCTCGGGAAAAATTACGGCCGTAGTTTCCCCATGCTTTCAGCCGTTCGCAGTACCAGCACAGCAAGGCCGTTTTGGTTAGTGTTACAAGGCCAGATCAGTCAATCATCCAGATCGTTGCCCCTGTAACTACTGAAAAGGCTGCTGCCCATCTTCAGGAACCATACGTTAGTCTGGTTTCTCAACAGACACCCCTCCGTTGTGGTTGCACCTACGTACGGCTATCTGTATCGCTGAGGCACGCAAGCCTCCCCACCAACGGCAAGGTCCATGGTTCGGGGGGGTGGGGGGGGGGGGGGGGTGGAGGGATCCGCTTGCTTAGCGTAGTATTTTAGGCAACACGTTTTTTCTGCAATTGCAAGCGTGGTTAGATTACTTTTATTACATGTGATTATTAAGTCTAACTTCTAAAATGTCATCTGTTATCAGACATGGAATTAAACAATGGGGTATTTTTGAATACATAAGGAAATTTAAATTACAATGAGCTGTGGAACAACATCTTAATCCAAATTCTGTACCCATAGCCTGTATATCTTCCACAGTCCTGACCTTACAATTTATTAATGAAATATTTATATTAGTGATCACTGCATCGTTCTGGGACAAAATGAGACAAAAATATTAAATTTGAAAAAATCGGTATGATTCACTAAGTATTAGGACATGTTTGAAGTGAATACTATTCATGTTAGAAAGTAACTGATATATTTGCAATGTTCAGAAAAACTTATGTCAAACATCTAAAACTATGAAAAAAATGTATTTAATGTAAAAGTACAGGTCGTTCCTGGATGTTGACCTAGTGCTAGATACAAAGGAATATAACTCTGTAATGTTGTCATCAAGTGAAGATCCACTTATTCGATAGAATAGGGTGTGTTAGCATACTATAACGTATTCTAAACACGTTTTACTGAAAATGAAGATAGTAACTGTTCTCGAAAGAACAGATACCATTGATGACCGTGCAGCTTCTCTAGAATAAATGATAATTATTTGAAACCCGCAGCTGCCGACAGGTGTCAATGATGTACCTCGATGGGTATTATCATTTATTGTATAGAAGCTGCATGGTCATCAATGGTATCTCTTCTTTCGAGAACAGTTACTACCTTCATATATATAGTTAAAGGCTACCCAGCCATTGACCTTCGTCTGAGCGAATGTGCACAGGTTACCCGAACTCTTACGGGAATCGCCAAAGCGTGCGCGATTAATGAGTGGATGGGCAAATATCTATTAGGTACAATACGTATGTAGATTGTGGACAGTTGGGAATGTGGAGATCACGGGAAACGTGCAAGGGATAAGTCCCTGCAGTCGCGCTATTTATCTGTGTCTTCAGAGGCTCAGATGGATAGAGCGTCTACCATGTAAACAGGAGATCCCGGGTTCGAGTCCCGGTCGGGGCACTCATTTTCAGATGTCCCCGTCGAGGTACATCAATATCACCTGTCGGCAGGTGAGCGTTTCAATTAATTAACAATTTACCGAAAAGTTGCTAAAAACAAACAGAAGAAATGCCTACAAAGAGCTAAGTAGCTTTCTTCAAGCAAATGCTGCCACCTGTTGGGAGCATGCGGAAACGAAAACAAATGGTGCACAGGAAGGACATGCGGTAATCGAGCACTGCGAGTATAGTTTATTTCCTGAGCTAGAAAGACGTGAAAGATGGAAGTAACATACGAGGGCCGTTCAGAAAGTAACCTCCGGTTGATTTAAAAAAATACACCAAGTTAAATAAAAATGTTTTAATATATACATCTTACAACTACATCTTTGCACTATTTTTCTACATAGTCTCCATAGCGATTGAGGCACTTATCGTATCTCTTCACAAGCTTTGAAATTCCTTCTGCATAAAAATCACCCGCTTGTGCCTGGAGCCAGCCTGTGACCGCATCTTTGAGCTCTTCGTCGTCATCAAACCGCTGTGACCCGAGCCATTTCTTCAAATGCATGAAGAGGTGATAATCACTTGGCGCCAGGTCTGGGCTGTAAGGTGGATGGTTGATAACGTCCCACTTGAAGGACTCAAGATGGGCCGTTGTTCTGCGAGCAGAGTGAGGACGGGCTTTATCGTGCAAAAAAACGATACCGGAAGTCAGCATACCACGGCGTTTGTTCTGTATAGCCCGTCGTAACTTTTTTATTGTTTCACAGTACACGTCTTGATTAATGGTCGTACCACGTTCCATGAATTCAAGCAACAACACCCCTTTGGCATCCCAAAACACCGTTGCCGTCAGTTTTCTGGCAGAAAAATCTTGCGAGGCTTTTCTTGGTTTGGTAGGCGAATTTGAATGTGCCCACATCTTTGATTGTTCTTTTGTCTCAGGGTTCACGTACTTAATCCAGGTTTCGTCACCGGTCACGATTCTGTTTAACAATGGTTCTCCTTCGTCCTCATAACGTGACAGAAAGTCTAATGCAGAGGCCATTCTTTGAGTTTTGTGGTGGTCGGTAAGAATTTTGGGCACCCATCGTGCACAGAACTTACGGTAACCCAATCTTGCTGTCACTATCTCGTACAAGAGAGTCTTAGAAATCTGTGGAAAACCAGTAGACAACTCCGACATTGAGAAACGTCGATTTTCACGAACTTTTGCATCAACTGTCTGAACGAGTTCGTCTGTCACCAATAATGGTCTACCACTCCTCTCTTCATCATGAACGTTTTCTCGTCCACTTTTAAATAAACGTACCCATTCATGACCAACTCCTTCACTCATAACTCTTGGTCCGTACACGGCACAAAGCTCACGATGAATAGCTGCTGCAGAATATCCTTTGGCTGTAAAAAACCTTATGACAGCACGCACTTCACATTTGGCGGGGTTTTCTATTGCAGCACACATTTCAAACTGCCACAAAAACTAAACTAGCGCAGGTACGACGTTCACTCGACGACGGCTTGATGCCGACTGACCTGTTGAGTGCGTGAACGCACAGATGGCGTCGCTGCTCCCCCCACAACCCACACTGTGACCAATCGGAGGTTACTTTCTGAACCGCCCTCGTATATGGTACATGAGGACTGAGGACAGAGGTTCGGGACCATATGGTTGCAAATCACTGAATCTTATGTCCTGATTTTTTAATATGAACCTTTATACAGTTTTAATATGAACCTTTATACAGTGAAATGCAGTACCTACACCACCAGATTTGCGATGAAACAGCAACAGAAGTACATTAGAAGCAAATGCTGTTGAATTTAGTTAAACACTGAGAGAAGGCGCCACAACGGATGTGCGTCGTAGGCAACACCAGTTTGTGGCTAAACGCTAATGGCGTTGCTGGTGATCCAGTCGAGGACGGAGGTGATTCTGACGTAGGCAGCGGCTGCCCCGGCCACGTCACAGCCTCCGTCCCAGGGAAGGAAGCTGGACACCCCGATCTGCTTGTAGCCTCCGCCGGTCTTGACAACAAGCGCGCCACCGAGGTCCCCCTGCAGTACAGACAGTTATTTCCTTACACTTCTGCTGCACATATAAGAATGCTTACGAACCATATTACACCGTAAGCTACACAAATTTCGCACCTGTCTGTTTACACATGACGTAAGCATGATGATGCCAGACACTCCCATAGCAGAAACTGCCAGGGACATAATGTAATATGCCTACACTTGGTCTACATCTGCATCTGCATCTACATCTACATACATATTCCGCAAGCCACCGTACGGTACGTGGAGGAGGGTAACCTGTACCACAACTACATCTTATTCCTGTCTGTCAAATTTCGCGTCTGTAGCACGTCATCTTCGTGGTGTAGCAGTTTTAATGGCCAGTAGTGTATTTGATCCTCGTCTGCAGTCACTATTTCGTCTCTGAAAACTACCCAATCATCTTGTACTGTGTTCCTTTCCACTGTTTCAGTCAATAGTTTCCTAGTTCTTCCCTCTCATCCATATACACTCCTGGAAATGGAAAAAAGAACACATTGACACCGGTGTGTCAGACCCACCATACTTGCTCCGGACACTGCGAGAGGGCTGTACAAGCAATGATCACACGCACGGCACAGCGGACACACCAGGAACCGCGGTGTTGGCCGTCGAATGGCGCTAGCTGCGCAGCATTTGTGCACCGCCGCCGTCAGTGTCAGCCAGTTTGCCGTGGCATACGGAGCTCCATCGCAGTCTTTAACACTGGTAGCATGTCGCGACAGCGTGGACGTGAACCGTATGTGCAGTTGACGGACTTTGAGCGAGGGCGTATAGTGGGCATGCGGGAGGCCGGGTGGACGTACCGCCGAATTGCTCAACACGTGGGGCGTGAGGTCTCCACAGTACATCGATGTTGTCGCCAGTGGTCGGCGGAAGGTGCACGTGCCCATCGACCTGGGACCGGACCGCAGCGACGCACGGATGCACGCCAAGATCGTAGGATCCTACGCAGTGCCGTAGGGGACCGCACCGCCACTTCCCAGCAAATTAGGGACACTGTTGCTCCTGGGGTATCGGTGAGGACCATTCGCAACCGTCTCCATGAAGCTGGGCTACGGTCCCGCACACCGTTAGGCCGTCTTCCGCTCACGCCCCAACATCGTGCAGCCCGCCTCCAGTGGTGTCGCGACAGGCGTGAATGGAGGGACGAATGGAGACGTGTCGTCTTCAGCGATGAGAGTCGCTTCTGCCTTGGTGCCAATGATGGTCGTATGCGTGTGTGGCGCCGTGCAGGTGAGCGCCACAATCAGGACTGCATACGACCGAGGCACACAGGGCCAACACCCGGCATCATGGTGTGGGGAGCGATCTCCTACACTGGCCGTACACCACTGGTGATCGTCGAGGGGACACTGAATAGTGCACGGTACATCCAAACCGTCATCGAACCCATCGTTCTACCATTCCTAGACCGGCAAGGGAACTTGCTGTTCCAACAGGACAATGCACGTCCGCATGTATCCCGTGCCACCCAACGTGCTCTAGAAGGTGTAAGTCAACTACCCTGGCCAGCAAGATCTCCGGATCTGTCCCCCATTGAGCATGTTTGGAACTGGATGAAGCGTCGTCTCACGCGGTCTGCATGTCCAGCACGAACGCTGGTCCAACTGAGGCGCCAGGTGGAAATGGCATGGCAAGCCGTTCCACAGGACTACATCCATCATCTCTACGATCGTCTCCATGGGAGAATAGCAGCCTGCATTGCTGCGAAAGGTGGATATACACTGTACTAGTGCCGACATTGTGCATGCTCCGTTGCCTGTGTCTATGTGCCTGTGGTTCTGTCAGTGTGATCATGTGATGTATCTGACCCCAGGAATGTGTCAATAAAGTTTCCCCTTCCTGGGACAATGAATTCACGGTGTTCTTATTTCAATTTCCAGGAGTGTATTTTCTTCTTAATTTTCTGTCGTTTCGAAGATATCAGTTCAAACCTAACCACCCTAAGCATATCACACACATCCACGCCCGAGGCAGAATTCGAACCTGCGACCGTAGCAGTGCGCGGTTCGTGACTTTTTGCCCTTTACAATTGCGTCTATGTTCGGAGTAATTGTTCTTGTGCATTTTAGGCGCAGCGTGCAGTTTAAATTTCGATCAGACAACGCGTTTCTCAGGCGCGTCTTGTTACATTTTATTGCAGAGAACAGTTGTTCACAAACATACGTGGAACCGAACATTGATATTATTGTAGCCGCCAGTTTGTGCAAACGAGGAAATCTATCCTGAGGGAAGTGTCTGTAGAATTCCAAAATGTTTTTCTTGTTCTGAAATTTGTCTCTGTATTCTCTGTCACACTGCAGGTCAATAATTTCTTGCTGCAGCTCAGGACGAATCTCCTAAATATTCGCTGAATATGGAGAGAACAGATCAAAATCACTGTCTAGTGCTGTCAGATCTTGAAAGCGCTGATCAACTAAACTATGTGAATAACGTTCACAGTCTTAGTGAACATCTTGCATGGATGATAATTTAGGAAAATGAGCTAGGTTTCCTGTTTCCAGCTGACTCGCCCAAAGTGTCAATTTCATTTTAAAATCTCGTATTCGATCTATGTAATGAGTAATTAGCAGATCTTTACCTTGTAGTAAAATGTTCAAAGCATTCAGATGGCTAGTTAAATCTGCTAAGAACGCGAGATCACATTCAAACGTGCGCGCGCATTTCCCCTCCCTCCCCTCCGCTCTGGTCCGGTAGTGGGGGTAGCGTGCTCGCACTGCTCCGTGCTCGCGCCTTGCTGCTCACAGCTTGCTCCGCGAGCACGTATGTTGTGAAGCCCTGAACTACTGCAACCTAAATCCCTCTGAATCTGATTACTGTATTCAAATCTTTGTCTCCTTGTACGTTTTTAGTCCCCCCACGCTTCCCTCCAGTACTAAATTGATGATTCCTTGGTGCCTCAGAGTGTGTCCTACCAACGGATCCCTTCCTCTAGCCAAGTTGTGCCACAAAATCCTCTTCTCCCCAATTCTACCTAGTACCTCTTCACTAGTTACGTGAACTACCTATCTAGTCTTCAGCATTTTTCTGTAGCACCAGATTTCAAAAGCCTCTATGCTCTTCTTGTCTAAACTACTTATCGTCCATGTTTCACATCCATACATGGCTACACTCCAAACAAATACTTTCAGAAAGAACTTCATGACACTTAAATGTACACTTGATGTTTACAAATTTTTCTTCAGAAACGCTTTTCTTGCGATTGCCAGTCCACATTTTATATCCTGCGTACTTCTATCATTATCAGTTATTTTGCTGTCCAAACAGTAGAACTCCTCTACTACTTTGTCTCATTTCCTAATCTAACACCTGATTTAATTCGACTATATTCCATTATCCTCATTTTGGTTTTTGTTGATGTTCACCTTACATCCTCCTTTCAAGTCACTGTCCATTCCGTTCAGCTGCTCTTCCAAGTCCTTTGCTGTCTCTGACAGAATTAAAATGTCATCGGCGAACCTCAAAGCTTTTATTTCTTCTCCTTGAATTTTAATTCCTACTCCAAATTTTTGTTTTGTTTCCTTTACTGCTTGCTCAATATACAGATAACATCGGGGATAGGCTACAACCCTGTCTCACTCCCTTCTCAACCACTACTTCCCGCCGCGCGTGATTAGCCGAGCGGTCTAAGGCGCTCCAGTCATGGACTGTGCGGAAGTTCGAGTCCTCCCTCGGGCATAGGTGGGTGTGTTTAGATTAATTAGTGTGTAAGTTTAGGGACTGATGACCTTAGCAGTTAAGTCCCGTAAGATTCACACACATCTGAACATTTTTTTGAACACTACTTCCCTTTTGTGCCCCTCGACTCTCATAAATGTCATCTGGTTTCTGTACAAATTGTAAATAGCCTTTCGCTCCATGTATTTTACCCCTGCCACCTTCAGAATTTGAAAGAGTGTATTCCAATCAATATTGTCAAAAGCTTTGTCTACAAGTGGTAGAAACGAAGGTTTGCCTTTCCTTAATCTATCTTCTAACATAAGTCGTAGGGTCAGTATTGCCTGGCGCATTCCAATATTTCTACGGAATCTAAACTCATCTTGCCAGAGGTCGGCTTCTACTTATTTCTCCATTCTTCTGTAAAGGATTCGTGTTAGTATTTTGCTTTCGTGACTTTTTAAACTGATAGTTAGGTAATTTTCACACCTGTGAACACCTGATTTCCTTGGAATTGGAATTATTATATTCTTCTTGAAGTCTGAGGGTATTTCGCCTGTCTCATACACCTTGCTCACCAGATGGAAGAGTTTTGTCGTGGCTGGCTCTCCCAAGGCTATCAGTAGTTCTAATGGAGCGTTGTCTACTCCCGGGGTCTTGTTTCGACTTAAGTCTTTCAGTACTTTGTCAAATTCTTCGCAGTATCGTATCTCGCTTCTCATCTTCTACGTCCTCTTTCATTTGCATAATATTGTACTGAAGTACCTTGTATAGACCCTCTGTATACTCCTTCCACCTTTCTGCTTTCCCTTCTTTGCTTAAGACTGGTTTCCCATCTGACTTGATATTCGTACAGGTAATTCTCTTTTCTCTGAAGGTCTCTTTAATTTTCCTGGAGGCAGTATCTATCTTACCCCTAGTGATATATGCTTCTACATCTTTAGATTTGTCCTCTAGCCATACCTCCTTAGCCATTTTATGGAAGTAAAATAGCTGTGTTACTGTCTGATTACGTCTCACAGACTTGTTCTCTTAGTCCTTATTTATGTTCTAGATTGAAAATGCCATATTCAAGACTAATTTTTATGTAATTAATAATATTTGATAGCTTCACAGCGTCTAGCTATAAATAATTCCATCACCACCTACATTACTTGCTGGTGTGGTATCAACATATTCACCTCCCCCTAAGTTCAGGCACACCAAATTCTGCTAATTCGAGTAAATAAATCGTTGCAACATTAATCAATTACAAGTGTGTATTGCCTAAAGCATTTACACTTTCACAAGTACGCAGAGTTTAATACACCACAGAACAAGAAGTTTTTTAGAAGTTAGTGGTCAAGATGAACCACACTTTCTACTCACCCAGCATGAGCCAGTGTACTCGTTTCCGGCACACAGTGTACTGTCAATAACGGCGCCTGATTCGTAGAACTGCTCACATACTTTGTTGGGAACAACCGTCACATCGGTCCACTGAAGAGTCTCTGAAGCGTCTCCATCTGTAATAAAAATAATTAAATCATATCACCTTTGTGCCACTTTACCAGCATGCACGTTCAGCGTGAACTTCAGTAGCAGTAAAAGAAAAATAAATAAGTAGAACCTTGAGTAATGAATTATTAAAATCACTGTAATAATTTTCACTACGATTAGTGAATGCTGTTGGATTAGTTACCGAACTCCATTTGCCCAAATTTTTCGTTATGGTACAGACTGATTCGGTTTCCATGTCGCGAATAAATTTTATGTTTGTGTGCATAGTTACATACTGACTATTGTCATGGTCATACATAAAGCACACCAGTGGCAAGACGCAATCAATACCTTCCCTGCGCGATAACAACGGTGAATTCACTGACGACAGTGCCACAAAAGCAGAGTTATTAAACACGGTTTTCTGAAACTCCTTCATCAAAGAAGACGAAGTAAATATTCCTGAATTCTAATCAAGAACAACTGCCAAGATGAGAGACGTAGAAGTAGATATCCTCGAAGCAGCTTAAATCACTTAATAAAGTCAAGGCCTCCGGTCCAGATTGTATACCAGTCAGGTTCCTCTCAGAGTATGCTCATACAATAGCTCCATATTTAGCAATTATATACAACCACTCGCTCACAGGAAGATCCACACCTAAAGACTGGAAAATTGCTCAAGTCACCCCAATACCCAAAAAGGGAAGTAGGAGCAATCCGTTGACTTACAGGTCCATACCACTAACGTCGATTTGCAGTAGGGTTTTCAGACATATACTGTATTCGAGCATTATGTAGTATATCGAAGAAAACGATTTATTGACACGTAGTCAGCACGGATTTAAATAATATCGTTCTTGCGAAACACAACTAGCTCTTTATACTTATGAAGTAATAAGTGCTATCGACAGGGGATGTCAAATTGATTTCCAGAAGGCTTTCGACACCGTTCCTCACAAGCGTCTTCTAATCAAACTGCGTGCCTACCGAGTATCACCTCAGTTGTGCGACTAGATTCGTGATTTCCTGTCAGAAAGGTCACAATTAGTAGTAATAGACGGAAAGCCATCGAGTAAAACAGAAGTAATATCCGGCGTTCCCCAAGGAAGTGTTATAGGCCCTCTATTGCTCCCGATCTATATTAACGACTTAGGAGACAATCTGAATACCCCTGTCAGATTGTTTGCAGATGATGCTGTCTTTTACCGTCTTGTAAAGTCATCAGATAAGTAGAGTAAATCGTGTTTGCAAAATGATTTAGATAAGATATCTGTATGGTGTGAAAAGTAGCAATTGACCCTGAATAAGGAAAAGTGTGCCGGCCGAAGTGGCCGTGCGGTTAAAGGCGCTGCAGTCTGGAACCGCAAGACCGCTACGGTCGCAGGTTCGAATCCTGCCTCGGGCATGGATGTTTGTGATGTACTTAGGTTAGTTAGGTTTAACTAGTTCTAAGTTCTAGGGGACTAATGACCTCAGCAGTTGAGTCCCATAGTGCTCAGAGCCATTTGAACCAAAAAAAAAAAAAAAAAAAAGGAAAAGTGTGATGTTGTTCACATGAGTACTGAAAGAAATCAGCTACATGTCGATTACGCGATAAGTCACACAAATCTGAAGGCTGTAAATTCAACTAAATACTTAGGGATTACAATTACAAATAACGTAAATTGGAACGATCACATAGATAATATTGTGGGTAGAGCAAACCAAAGACTGCGATTCATTGGCAGAACACTTAGAAGGTGCAACAGGTCTACCAAAGAGACTGCTTACACCGTCCTTGTCCGCCCTATTCTGGAGTACTGCTGTGCGACGTGGGATCCGCATCAGGTGGGACAGACGGATGATATCGGAAAAGTACAAAGAAGGGCAGCTCGTTTTGTATTACCGCGAAATAGGGGAGATAGTGTCACAGACATGATACGTGAATTGGAGTGGCAATCATTAAAACAAAGGCGTTTTTCGTTGCGACGGGATCTTCCCATGAAATTTTAATCACGAGTTTTCTCCTCCGATTGCGAAAACATTGTTGGCACCCTCCTACATATGGAGAAATTATCATTACGATAAAATAAGAGAAATCAAGGCTCGCACAGAAAAAAAGAAGAGTGGAACGGTAGTGAGACATCTTGAAGGTGGTTCATCGAACCCTCTTTATTGTGAATAGCAGAGTAATCACGTAGATGTAGATAGAAATGGAAGTGCCGTGTGGCTAGGGCCTCCCGGCGGGTAGACCGTTCGCCTGGTGCAAGTCGATGGGGATGAAATGATGATGATTAGGACAACACAACACCCAGTCCCTGATCGGAGAAAATCTCCGGCCCAGCCGGGAATCGAACCCGGGCGGTTAGGTATGACATTCCGTCGCGCTGACCACTCAACAACCAGGGGCGGACTATTGTCAGATAAATGAACACCATAGAGAAATGTACTAAACATCAGTATCAACCGTATACGTAATAGTCCTCAGCAAATAACATGAGGCTGGTGAGATCTAAACTGAATAAATAAAGATGTTAATCCTGTCCATTGTCTACATAAATTGTTTTTATCAAAAATTCATCATTCATACAAGAAGTCCAAAACCAGGAGTTGCACACTAAATGAAGGGTTTATTACACAATCCTTGATGCCTCTTTCTTTTGGGATGGATTAATGTGACGGTGTGATGTGCTCCATGTACGGCTAAGTATCTAAATAGAGGTATAAAGTAAACAGTTTTTGTATGTTTGTGAATATTACAATTTTTCAAATGCACAATAAAACTATTAGCAACTTATTTTGACATTACAGAGAGCAAGATCGATATGTATTTTAAAAAAAGTCTTACACTGTCTTTTTCACAGACTACTCTTCATCTGCAATAGCAATATTTGAAATTATTACTACCTATATACAAACTGCAGAAGGGCAAAGCAGGAATGGTAGGAGGAGAGATACAAAAATTTGTAATCCTGCATTCCTATAGGAAAAACACATTGAAGCGCCAAAGAAACTGGTGTAGGTATGCATAGTCAAAAATGGTTCAAATGGCTCTGAGCACTATGGGACTTAACATCTATGGTCATCAGTCCCCTAGAACTTAGAACTACTTACACCTAACTAACCTAAGGACATCACACACATCCATGCCCGAGGCAGGATTCGAACCTGCGACCGTAGCAGCAGCGCAGTTCCGGACTGAAGCGCCTAGATCCGCTCGGCCACAGCGGCCGGCAACAACAATGCTAAGCGCAGCAATGTGATAGCTATTGTATAGTAAAAATAGTGTCACGATGTCTGTTAGAATATGGTTGAAAAGCAATTCCAGGTCCATTGCGGAACTTATGCTTTATTCTTCTTGTTACTGGAATATTTCAGTGGTCTTTAATTCCATATCAGTTACATGTTTCTAGATGCTCAATTCGAGGCGCAAACGATATCTGCTGTACCAGTACCGCACGAGGAAACCGTAGCTTTTGTTAGCCAGCAAGAAAACTCCAACAAATAGTACTGCAGTATTGCTGCTATCAGCTTCTGACTTGAGTGTATAGCTTTACAAAATAAGATGGTTTCGAAGTATAAATCGTTAGAGTCATCCATAGACAATTTTTTGTTATTTATTTATTATTCATAGAAGAGCAAGGCGGTGTAGTGTCGATGGGTGTCCAAAATAGCTTGTTATGTGATATAATTCCAGTTATCTGCTGTCTGCTATATTAAGTAGATCAGTTCAATGTACAAAGGTGACAACCGGTTGCCTATTCTATACCGGAATATCTTTGCGGCATTAAGTAAATTCACCTCACATGTCAATTATGTTTCATTCCACACATTATACTTTCAATAAAATCTTCCCTTTGCCCATAATTTTTTGATTTATTTTGTGCGAAACATATTAAACGCATTTATTTGGATGGATATCGGTTAATGAATCCTGTTTACACATCCAGTTCTCACTTTTGCGGAAGCACCACATCACTCTATCGGTAACTGCAAGTCTGCAAGACACACAGTTCGTAGTGGCATAATATATTTTAGTTTCACAAATCCGTCGCACCTGATATGTGATGATTTGCGTAATTATTATTACAGCACATACCGTAGTTACTGTTAGAGTGTAAACATCACAGATTGTCTGACCACCCGCGCACAGGCGATAGAATGCATGTAAAAAGCTATATTGTAATTAATATTAAATTATCAATACAGTAACATTAAATCATCAAGTATCTCAAAGAGACAGCGCAATGAAGGTTTTACAGAAAGAAAATAATCAATATGCTGGAAATTAATGTGAACTTAACAGAAAATGATTTTCAAAGTTCTATGTTCTATGGAAAAGGCAGTTATTGTTATATTTAAATATCATCCACATCGTATCCTTACTTTAATTCTGTGAGGGACGACAAAGGAGTCGGAACATGAAATGGTCGGATCGCATAATGCCTTGAACAAAGGTAATAGAATGTGGTAGAATGAAATCAGCCTATGCTAATGTTTACTTGCAGCTATTAGCACGGAATGTAAATTTAAGCATTAGGAGGTCTTTTTTGAAGACATTAGTCTGGTTTGTTGCCCAATACGTAACTGAAATGTGCACGAAAAACATTTCCGACAAGAAGAGAGTATAAGCTTTTGAAACGTAGTGCTACAGAAGAATGCTGAAGATTAGCTGAGTGGATCTGCTAACTGATGAAGACGTACTAAATCGATTTGGGCAGACAAGAAATTTATGGCGCAACTTTACTAAACGTAGAGATCAGTTGATAGCAAACGTCCTGAGGCACAAAGGAATAATGAATATGGTAATGGCAGGAAGTGTGGGGTGAGAATTGGAGAGAGACACCATAGCTTGACTACTGTAGTCAGATTCAAATGGATGTGGGCTCCTGGAGTTACACTGAGGTGGACAGACTTGCAGAGGGCACGCAGGTTTGCAGAGCTGTAGCAGACCAGTCCGCGGGCTGGAGACAATAACAGCGCCACAGATTTCAATTTGCCAAGCTGGCTCGATCACATTTCCGCAAATAGTGATTAGGTCTGTTGATAATGCTAAAAAAAAATCGGGAATCCGATATATCGACATTTGAAAATTATTATGGCCCCAAATATATCTAAAAAAAGGATCGATATGTCCATATTTCGACAGATAAAATATCGACGTACCTACATATTGCCTGCACATTGTAAATACGAGTTCACTATCAGTTTTAGAGCTGTATACTTAAGTATTAATTTATTATTAGATAGTCTGTACATCAACAAGCTAGCATTCTGCCTATCCCGATTAGAGCAAGAACTGGAAGCAAAATAATGCACGATCACACTTGACGATAGCCACTTTGCTAACAGTGGTAACCGTATGTAAGTGACACATAAAAAATGTGTCCGTTGTTCTGTTTCGTCATGTATCGGATTTGTCCTGCTTCAAATGGTTCAAATGGCTCTATGGGACTTAAAATCTGAGGTCATCAGTCCCCTAGACTTCGAACTACTTAAACCTAACTAACCTAAGGACATCACACACACATCCATGTCCGAGGCAGGATTTGAACCTGTGACCGTAGTAGCAGCGCGTTTCCGGACTGAAGCGCCTAGAACCGCTCGGCCACAACGGACTGCGGATTCGTCCGGAACACTTCATGCCGACTTCCTTCTTTTTCATTTCTGCTAACGCCAGTGACCTCGCAGCTGTGACGTCAAGAGTGCGTGGTGAGCCTAACATTGCACTTTCTGTTGGTAGAGTCGAGCGCCGATTACGTCAGCATTTCCTCTCACAGGTGTCCGCCCACCGCAAAGAAGATGATAGACAGCACCATGTCGACAAGGGAGAAGACCAATAGGGAAGAGGAGAAGGAGGCACAGAGCATTGCTGTGTTACCATATGTACAAGGGGTCACCGAACGTATTGGCAAAATTCTACGAAAAGCCGATGGTTCAAATGGTTCAAATGGCTCTGAGCACTATGGGACTCAACTGCTGAGGTCATTAGGCCCCTAGAACTTAGAACTAGTTAAACCTAACTAACCTAAGGACATCACAAACATCCATGCCCGAGGCAGGATTCGAACCTGCGACCGTAGCGGTCTTGCGGTTCCAGACTGCAGCGCCTTTAACCGCACGGCCACTTCGGCCGGCCGAAAAGCCGACATCAAACCAATTTTCCGAAGCAGAAACAAAATATCAGACATGCTCGGTTCTACCAAGGATGCAGTTGACAAACTACACACATCTGGCGTGTATGAAATTGGTTGTGCGTGTGGATTAGTCTACATAGGTGAGACGGGACGTCCGATTAGCACAAGGCTCGCGGAACATGAAAGATATATCCGCCTGAAACCACACACTAAGTCAGCAGTGGCGGAACACCGAGACGAGTGCGGGAAACCAATATTTTTTCAAGAAGCCCGCGTCCTGGCGAAACAGCCTCTCACTTTCAAAAGAAAGATTAGAGAGGCGATAGAAATAGCCAAAAGACCCGCCAACATGAATAGAGAGGACGGGTACAAGCTTCCGAGGTCTTGGCTGCCTGCAATAGCAGGGCTACGGAGCGGCGGCAGAGCCGTGGCGGCCCATGCAGACACGCGGAGAGCCGCAGTAGTGGTCGCGAGTACACAAAGCAATGGCACGCCGCAGCCGGCTTCTGGACAGCATGGAAACAGTGTGACGTCACAGCCATCACCTGTTCGCTATTCGTCCGTCTCCTCCAATGGGGTGGATTAATATAAAGACCAATAGAAAACAGCTATTTCAACCAATGACAGATAATAAAGGAAACACCAATAAAGCATACCTTTCACCCCTCCTCCCCCTCTTTTTACAGCCAATCAAGTAACGACACGGTTTTCTCCTGCAGCTATTTAAGGAACCAAGTGTGTTCATTTAGCAGTTAACGTAAGGCCCTGATGAAGGCTAGCTGCAACGCTGCCCGAACCGTTGGCGGATTTTAAATTATGACGATGCGGTCTGATACCCTGAAGAATTTTATTGAAGAATTATCTTGTCATTTAGAGTTTTGTTCATTATATTAAGCAACTGTTTTTGAAAAATACCGATTTGAAGAAATAGCACATTAGTTGTGTTAAAAAAAAATTTCAACGCCACTGGTGTACAATTTGTTCACATCGGAAATCTTGCTATTCTATTCACCTTCCCCCCGTCCCCGTCACCAATGCAGTCGGACTACTTCTTTAGTGCCACACATACTTGACTGACACAGTCAAAAGTGAAAGACTGGACGTGATAAAAGCTCAAAAAGCAGTAAAACTCTTTTACACAGTAAAAGTAAAGTTATGATCTACTACAATTTCAAAAGAACGACTTCAAATATTTACCGAAAATTTGTGAAAAAATATAATATAAAAAAAATTTCGGCTCTCTAAATTGCCATTTGTCTATCTATATACAGGGTAAGAAGTATTGACGATGCATACCGATAGTTTTTGGATAAAATATCGATATAGCTATATTTTATCAACAGTCCATTAGTGATAATAAAGTAATAAAACTAACATTGTTCAAATAAATTTATGTTTGAGTCTGATTTTCAGTCAAAAATAACGAATACGTAATGACTTTCGACTAACTGATTTCTGTAGACGCCGTTAACTTGAAATAGAAACGTTTTGGACGGTAGCGGAAGTTAACGTTAAGCTCTCGAAAGAACCAGACGAGCGCCAGCAGATGTTTTTTTTTTCTATATTTTCAGCTCGATAATATGCCGGAATTTTAGGTTGTGGTTCAAGGGTACTTTTGTTTAAGAAATGTTTTGTGCTTATAAAACCGATAGTGTTTCTTTACTCTAATTACATAACATCCAAAAATAAAGTAGTTCGACAAAAAGTGAACTCGAGAGCGTTCAACGCTGGATAAAGCTACAGATCGAAATGGAAAAATTTGTATTAATGTGTTGATAGTCGTTACTGAAAATGGTTCAAATGGCTCTAAGCACTATGGGACTTAACATCTGAGGTCATCAGCCCCCTAGAACTTAGAACTACTTAAATCTAACTAACCTAAGGACATCACACACATCCATGCCGGTGGCAGGATTCAAACCTGCGACCGTAGCGGTCGCGCGGTTCCGGACTGAAGCGCCCAGAACCGCTCGACCACCGCGGCCGGCGTCGTTACTGAACTTGTGGAGTTTTCCAGCTACATTTTGCCATGAAAGCCAGTCAGAAATGATTAACAGTGCCATACTTCCAGCATGTGATGATACCCAATGAAAACTTTCACACTGGCAAGGAACACAAATGATTGTAAAGAGTGGAAAACAGAACGAATCATGCAGGGGAGAGTTACTGCAACGTGCTACATTTTTCACACTAACTAGTCCTAATATAGAAGTTGAATACAATTTTTTTAACCGTTGCTAAGTGTTGGCATTCAGTTCGTTTGTGCTGCAGCCTTTTCGTGAAATTAAAAAAAGAATACTACTGAAAATTGGGTTTCTTTACAGGTGTGAATCATGTTCCCAGATACAACGTGATCATGCGCCTAGAAAAAAAAATCGATTGAATTTTAAACACTTTGAAATAGAGAAAATATTGTCAATTTTATTCAAATACTTCAAATGGCTCTAAGCACTATGGGACTTAACATCTGAGGTCATCAGCCCCCTAGAACTTAGAACTACTTAAACCTAACTAACCTAAGGACTTCACACACATCAAAGCCCGAGGAAGGATTCGAACCTGCGACCGTAGCGACTGTGGCGCCTAGAACCGCTCGGCCACCCCGGCCGGCGGCAATTTTGTTACTCTTCTACATATCAATAATTATTGATTATGTATTCTCAGAAACCAGTTACAAATTAAATACGTATTAAACTGAAGCTATTTTGAAAGTATTGCAAATTTCCATTTTTAACACAGGTAGAAGTGTAAGAACATTAACGAAAGTGCGTTAATTTGCAAATATTACGTATTTCCAGGTAAAAGACCTTCTTTTGTTGCAAGAAGCAAGCCAGTGCACGAACGACAAAGTTGGCTCAAGCGTCCACACGTGACATAAGAAGTTTATGAACTATGTATAATTTTACTTGCCACAAAATTCTGTAACTGGAGAATTAACAATATTTTCCAAATAGCTTTAGTGAATACATCAGCACTTACATATTTTGCGCTAGAAATATTTGCAAATGCTGCAGAAAACGCAACCTCATGTTTTGCAAAAACAACAAACACAGCAAAAGGCGGGAGCTGCTCATGGCGATCTATGACTCTGAAGTCAGTCACTAGTCTGAGAAAAAAAAATCTGAAGTTTCTAGGTAGACTATGCTCTACGTAAGACATTGTGCCTCAGTGTGAATCAGGTCTGCTCACTTACTTTGAGAAGGCCATCCCCAGCCGGCGATGATCGCGTTTTCTCCCACGAAGGTGTCGTTGACCTCGAGAGGTGAAGGTAGCGCCACGAGGCCGATGAAACCTTGAGGACAAAATGCCACAAACCATCAAATCACATTGAAGGTACGTCATATTTGGAGTCTCTTAATGTAGAATGCACTATCAAACTAAGGACATTAAATGAAATACTACAGCTTCGAAATCAGCATGTTAGCTTAATATCTACATAGCTACTCTGCAAATCACATTTAAGTGCCTGGCAGAGGGTTCATCAAACCACCTTCACAATTCTCTATTATTCCAATCTCGCATAGCGCGCGGGAAGAATGAACGCCTATATCTTTCCGTACGAGCTCTGACTTCCCTTATTTTATCTTTATCATCGTTCCTCCCTATGTAAGTCGGTGTCAACAAAATATTTTCGTATTCAGAGGAGAAAGTTGGTGATTGGAATTTCGTGAGAAGATTCCGTCGCAACGAAAAACGCCTTTCTTTTAGTAATGTCCATCCCAAATCCTGTGTCATTTCTGTGACACTCTCTCCCATATTCCGCGATAATACAAAACGTGCTGCCTTTCTTTGAAGTTTTTCGATGTACTCCGTCAGTCCTATCTGATAAGGATCCCACACCATGCAGCAGTATTCTAAAAGAGGACGGACAAGCGTAGTGTAGGCAGTCTCCTTAGTAGGTCTGTTACATTTTCTAAGTGTCCTGCCAATAAAACATAGTCTTTGGTTAGCCTTCCCCACAAAATTTTCCATGAGGTCCTTCCAATTTAAGTTGTTCGTAATTGTAATACCTAGGTATTTAGTTGAATTTACAGCTTTTAGATTAGACTGATTTATCGTGTAACCGAAGTTTAACGAGTTCCTTTTAGCACTCATGTGGATGACGTCACACTTCTCGTTATTTAGGGTCAACTGCCACTTTTCGCACCATTCAGATGTCTTTTCTAAATCGTTTTGCAGTTTGTTTTGGTCTTCTGATGACTTTATTAGTCGATAAACGGACAGCGTCATCTGCAAACAACCGAAGACGGCTGCTCAGATTGTCTCCCGAATCGTTTATACAGATAAGGAACAGCAAAGGGCCTATAACACTACCTTGGGGAACGCCTGAAATCCCTTCTGTTTTACTCGAGATTTCCTAATATGTATCGCTGTGAGATGGTATAACACAGGCGGCTGCAGAATAATAGCGGCAGGCGCTTCAAGGCAGATGCCAACTGTTCCACGAAATCCTACTAAAAATAGCTCATTTTTATTGAATGATAAACTCTGAAATCTCTGGAATGCACTGCGCCCCTAAATACCACACTCACTGTCAGGCCATACTTTGATCTGACAACTGCAGTGGTTACGTATTTCTTTTTCTTCCCTTTTCATCTTACTCCTTACCGTGTTAGTAGTAAAGGAAGAGAGTTGAGTACGAATAAATACTAGTATACGAAATAAGAGTCTGTAGTCTTTTTTTTTTCTAATATGAATGAGATGAGGTGTGGTGATTTACGTTAATTCTGTGAAGAAAAAAGTCTGCAAAACGATTACAATATTTGCCAATAGAGCGCAGCTCTCGAGCCAGGAACGATACATACCATTGACAAACTCTCAGATAGAATCACACCAAATAATGAAAAATTCTAATATGAATACGTATGAGAGACGTCGTGTCTTTTAGGTCTTTTGTAAATATGATTGTCTGAAAGGAAAGAAATTCTTAAAGTAATTTGAGAATATGTCTGTCTTAAAAGCAACGAACTTTCGAAAAGGGCCTGGAAAACAAATTCAAGAACAGAATTGGCAGAAAGAAAAGGAACACTGGACATTGTAACTTAAGCTAATGTGTTATTTGAAATGAAACTAGAGAATCATTCATATCAATTGCTAAAAAAAAGTAGTTTTAGTTATTTAATTACTAGAGTTATTCCAGCTCAGTAATTCAGTGATGTATAATAAATGTTTAATTCCATCTGAATCTTGTTTAAATCAAAAGCTATGTCATCATCATAGTGCTAAGCGAACTGAAACTTCTCTTTCCATTTCCATTCACAAATTTAGTGCTCAGTGCACGAGTGTGATGAATAAATGTTTGGTTCAGCAGCCACAGATGATAAATGCACATGAGCCGCTACCAAACGTATGAACCAAGTGCTAGTGTCAGCATAATTCCATTCACAGGCAATACAATAAGGGATGGTGTTGACTGAGCATGATGTTTGATTATGGGACGCCAGCGACTGCAGACCGTCGCCAGGTGACCTGGACAGGCCAACTAGGGACTGAAGAGAAAAATTCAATGAACGATCACAAATTGTGATAAAATGGCAATCGTTAAGACCACAACTTTTGTGGGATTTCGTCATAAAACTGTCCGGAGAGCCGGTACTTTTGGATCTGATGACTGAGAAGAATATGATACAAGCTAATTTCAGTTTTATTGTTATAAAAATAGAAAGACATTTATATTTTATTTATACATAAGTATTCAGACAACTTCAATACTGCCCAGTGTGTTCCATTTTCAGATGAAATGAGCAGTTGTTTAAAGCTGAACCGATGGAGGTTGTAACACTTTCATGCCATTGTGCTCTTTGACGATTTATTATTGTATATATACTTGCTTTTATCTTTATGTAAATTTATATGTACACTGAAAGTGATAAGGGAGACCTTGGATATGTTCACAAAAGGACAAGTAATTTAGGATAAACGCAATCACATTCACGTTCATGTATCAAGAAATACGTGTGAAAGTAGATTTTCACTGCTGAGGGCTACTATGAACTCTATTAAATAATCAGCAGAGAAGTCCTACCTCAACCACGAGCTACTGGCAAGACAAGAAACAATAAAGAAAAATAATAATCGCCACATGCTGGTAATTGTTCTATTCAGCAATATATATGTAATCAATGATTACGAAAGAAGTGAATTTAGATACACTCTGGGTAACATGTGGTTGAACATCTTGCTACACATACAAAGGAAACCCTGTCTCTTCCTCAAGGAAATTCAACTTAAAATTGGAATACTTCACATACATTATGTGAGTACTGAAGTGCAGCTACTTAACGAGTAATTAGTCAAGGAATGTATGTAATGTGAACAAGTCCTCAAACCTCGAGGAATCCAATAAATTACACAACTTCACGACGACAAAATATAATACACCTGTACAGGTATTCACTCTACTCTGCAGATTTACATGTACAAAATGATAAAGAGAGAATTAAGTTTTGATATACTTTGAGCGACATGAGGTTAAGTACATAAGTAAATCCTGGTTGATACGAAGAAATTTCATCTGCTTCACGAGAAAAATCAGCTTAAATTTGATAATCTCGACAAAAATCACTTAAGCACTGAATGTGCAAGTGTCTACTGAAAACTAAATAAGAAATAGACTCAGATACCATCACTACCCGTGTGTCGCAGTAGCTGAACAAAGCCATCTACTTCCAAGTCCAAAAACTTATGAAAAACATAAAATTCAGTTCTGCACTTGTTGCAAATTACATTTATTTTAGATACTGAGAACAGTTATTTCACTTAGCTAAGTATATGGGAATATGATGTTCCTTTGTGCTGCACAGTACATGGTTACCAACAATATCCTTCCAAAAGCCCAAAAACAATGATAAATGCAACTCCAAATTTTCTCCTACCATAACTAACATGATTTCCTCCTAAACCTAAAAGGCTGAAATAAAGACGGTAGAATATTACTGACTAGCACAGTCCAATACCTCCATCTACAGACTGTCAGATGGACAATTGTTCTTACCAACACACAGCAGCAGAATGCTGTAGGAGACGAAACAGTAACATTTATGTCAAGTATCTTTTATAAAAGACGTTTCATAAAATATAAAAGTACTACGGTATTTGATACAGATGAAGCGGAGGAAGTTCGTCGTGAGTCTTGCCGTGTGTTGACTAGAGGTGCACCAATGAAGAGTAACATCTCGCCCATGGAGAGGATAGCCCTCCGTAACTTACGAGCAGATGTGGATACAGTAGTCTTAAAATGTGACAAGGGAAACGCTACTGTCCTCATACCAAGGGATGACTATATTAATAAGATCAATGTTTTATTATGTGACTCAACGTATCTCAAAATCGATAAGGATCCCACGAGCCGAGTGGTGCGAAAAACAGGAGAACTTTTATCAAATAGTTCTTACCGAAGGAGGTCATCAAGAGACTGAAACCAAACAGTTCAGTTCCACCTAGGCTATATGGACTGCCTAAGATCCACAAGGAAAATGTGCCGTTACGTCCAGTTGTGAGTAACATTGGAGCAGCCACCTACGACCTAGCATCTTTGCTCAAACCAGGGATAGGCAAGTGTGCACGTCACATAAAGAACTCTAATGATTTTATCAGCCGACTTCAGTCACTACAGATGCAAAGTAACGACTTATTGGTCAGTCTTGATGTGGTTTCTCTTTTCACAAAGGTGCCTCTTGTGGACTCACTGCACCTCATTGGCAATATGTTTTGTGAAGACATTACAGCGTTGTTTGAGCACACTCTCTCCCCTATATATTTTATATTAAACAATGAAGTTAACGAACCATCTGACGGTGTCGCCATGGGGAGTCCTTTGTCTCCCCTGGTGGCCAATCTTTTTAAGGAAGATTCTGAGGAGAGGGCACTCGACTCTGCCACTGTTAAACCGACAGTATTTTGGCGGTACGTTGACCACACTTTTATAGTGTGGCCTCATGGTCTGGACCGTCTCCAAGAATTTTTACGTCACATGAACTCCTTACAGGAAAACATAAAGTTTACCATGGAGATAGAGAAAGATGGTTGTCTGCCATTTTTAGACGTCTTGAAGCGACGTAAGAGTGATGGCACACTTGGTCACTCGGTGTACAGAAAGCCCACTCATACAGACCTGTATCCGCAAGCTACTAGTTGCCACCATCCAGTACAAACAATGGGCGTTCTCAAAACCTTGGTCCACCGTGCCCATACCATCTCTGACGCCGACAGTCTTCAAGCGGAACTGGAACACCTGCAAAAAGTATTTCTGAAGACTGGCTTTTCACCTAGGCAAGTGAACAGAGGGATGCAGACCTACAAACGACGGAACGAGGAAGAGGAGGCGGCCTTCAGGTCGACTGCTTATCTACCATTTATTGGAAATATTTCTTCACAGATAGGCAGAATATTGAGAGAGTATCAAGTGAGAGTCATCTTTCACCCTCCTTCCAAAATTTCATCACTGGTAGGATCCGTTAAAGACGACCTGGGCCTGCGTAAATCAGGTGTTTACAAAATTCCGTGTGACTGCGGCAAATCATATATAGGGTAAACAACACGAACTGTGCAGGAACGCTTAGTGGAACACCAACGGCGTACTCGCCTTCTCCAACCCACCAAGTCCGCAATCGCCGAACATTGTATTTCCACAGACCATTCTATGAATTACAACGACACAAAAATTTTGGCCCATACATCAAACTTTTGGAGCTAGATTATCAATGAATCTGTGGAAATAAGATTGTCTGACAACGAGACTCTCATCAATCAAGATAGCGGTTATCAGCTAAACTCTGCTTGGAATCCTGTTATAGAGGAACTTCGTAGGTGACGTAGTTATCTGAATAAAGATGAAAATCGACCTGATATCGATAAGCCAAACTTTCACCGTGGAGGGCGTGAGGCGCAGCGCACGGAGTTGTTATGAACGCGCACGCTGAGCAGCGCATGCGCAATATCACCTCAGTATGGCTTTAAATAGCAGAGCTCAGTGGTACTCACCTGAAGATGACCAGAAGACTCTACGCCGAAATATCGTGCCAGGACGTTACCGACATCCGGCAGTTCTCCCGTGTTTTTATGGAACATGGTCCTAGCTTTTAAAAAACATTTATCAGGGAAATTGAGCAGTGTATATGGGTCTAAGAGTTTTCCGCTTTCCAGTGAAGAGTGATAGTCCCAGATTAGCACGACCCCTCCTGTCAATGTACTGTGTACCTGCTCAGATATCTGACTTACAGTGACGCTAAACCTCTTTGTCTTTCCGCGGTAGCTACAATTACTGCCACAACCGTCGAAGTAGATACCGACTACTCTTAAAAAAACTCACATTCGCCCGTTGCAGTCACATGCAGCGGATTAAATAAGATGAAAAGGGTATACGAAGGACACAGGTACACAAATATCAGCGTAAACATTGAGAATAAGTACTCACTTCCATGTGAGAGACATACTAACTTCACTGACTATTGCTTCCCAGCCAGCCATCACGTGACTTCTACTCTGTCACTACTCTTCCTTTCTCTTTCTCTCTCTCGCTTTCTCTGCAATGCAAGAACGGTACGTGATTTTTTTAAGATGAAAAGGGCGTAGGAAGGACACAGGTGTACGAATATCAGTGTAAACATTGAGAATAAGAACGACTCACTTCCATGTGAGAGACATACTATCTTCACGAACTGCTGCTTCCCAGACAGCCATCACGTGACTTCTACTCTGTCACTGCACTTCCTTTCTCTCCCCCCCCCTCCCCCCCCCGCCCCCCCCCTCTCTCTCTCGCTTTCTCTGCAAGGCAAGAACGGTACGAGATTTTTGCGCCACTCACTGTTCAGAGGAGCTTCCTCGGGCAGATACACGACAGCCACGCTGTAGCTGTAGTAGGCGAACATGCTGAAGTCCGGATGCGTCAGGGCCCAGCTGGACTCCACGATCCAGGCGCTGCTCTCCGTCTCAGTCCTATGGATGCCTCCCAGGCGGACGACGAATTTCTGGTGCCTGTGACAGAAAGTTTCCAAATTTCAGCTGCGTAGCAGGCTATCGACAGTACTAATTTCTAGGAATGGCTGATGGTGGTGGTGGTGGTCAGTGTTTAACGTCCCGTCGACAACGAGGTCATTAGAGACGGAGCGCCAGCTCGGGTGAGGGAAGGATTGGGAAGGAAATCGGTCGTGCCCTTTGAAAGGAACCATCCCGGCATTTGCCTGAAACGATTTAGGGAAATCACGGAAAACCTAAATCAGGATGGCCGGAGACGGGATTGAACCGTCGTCCTCCCGAATGCGAGTCCAGTGTGCTAACCACTGCACCACCTCGCTCGGTAATGGCTGATGGAAATGAGTACCAGGAACATTCAAAAGCAGCTGAAAATTCAACTGCTCCTTGTCAAGCAGTTGTTGTTGTAGTCTTCAGTCCAGAGATTGGTTTGATACAGCTCTCCATGCTACCCTATCCTGTGAAAGCTGCTTCAACAACTCCAAGGACCTACTGCAAACTACATCCTTCCGAATCTGCTTAGTGTATTCGTCTCTTAGTCTTCCTCTACGATTGTTACCCCCCCCCCCCCCCCCCGCTTCCTTCCAGAACTAAATTGGTGTCCATTGATGCCTCAGAACGTGTCCTACGAACCGATCCCTTATTTTAGTGAGGTTGTACCGTTGTACCACAAATTTTTCGTCTCCCCATTTCTATTCAGTACCTCCTCACTAGCTACATGATCTACTCGCATAATCTTCAGTATTCTTCTGAAGCACCACACTACAAAAGCTTCTATTCTCTTCTTCTCTAAACAGTTAATCGTCCATGCTTCACTTCCGTACAAGGCTACACCGCATACAAAAACATCCAGAAAAGGCTTCCTCACATGAAATCTATACTTGAAGTTAACAAATTTCTCTGCTTCAGGAGCGCCTTTTGTTGTCATTGCCAGTCTATATTTTATATCCTCTCTACTTCGACCATCATCAGTTATTTGGCTCCCCCAAATAGCAAACCTCATCTACTACTTTAAGTGTCTCATTTCGTAATCTAAATCCCTCAGCATCACCTAATTTAATTCGACTACATTCCATTGTTGTGGTTTTGCTTTTGATGACGTTCATCTTATATTCTCCTTTGAAGATACTGTCCATTCCGTTCAACTGCTTTTCCAAGTTCTTTGCTGTCTCTGACAAAATTACAAGGTCATCCGCAAACGTCAAAGTTTTAATTTCTTTTCGATGCATTTTAATTCCTACCCCTAATTTCTCTTTTGTTTCCTTTACTGCTTGCTCAGTGTACAGATTGAATAACGTCGGGGATAGGCTACAATCCTGCCTCACTCCCTTCCCAACCACTGCTTCCCATTCATGCCCCTCGACTCTTATAACTGCCATATGGTTTCTGTACAAACTGTAAATAGCCTTTCGTTCCCTGTATTTGATCTCTACCACCTTCAGAATTTGAAAGAGAGTATTCCAGTCAATATTGTCAAAAGCTTTCTCTAAGTCTACAGATGCTAGAAAAGTAGTTTTGCCTTTCCTTAATCTATCTTCTTAGGTACATCGTAGGGTCAATATTGCCTCACATGTTCCAACATTTTTACGGAATCCAAACTCGTCTTCCTCGAGGTCGGCTTCTACCAGTTTTTCCATTGGTCTGTAAAGAATTCGTGTTGGTATTTTTTAGCCGTGAATTATTAAACTGATAGTTCGGTAATTTTCACACCTGTCAACAGCTGCTTTCTTTGGGATTGGAATTATTATACAAGTTGTATTAGGAATTTTTTCATTTGTATATCGATAGATGCTCTCAAAAGCAACGAATTATCAGCAAAATTAATTACATGGTGTTCTGAAATCCGTAACATATCACGTTGTTTTTGTAATCACTCATTTGTCAGTATAATATTTCCTGAATGGTTTTAATACGTTGAAGTTAAAGAAATGCTGTCAAATTTCCGTTTAGTTTCACTTTTGCCAGCATTCGCGAAAGTTTTATAAAAGGTAATACACAACCAGTTTCTTAGCTACCTGACTACTACAGTAACAATAATAATGTCGTGTGACTAGGGCCTCCCATAGGGTAGACGCTTCGCCGGGTGCAAGTCTTTCGATTTGACGCCACTTCGGCGCCTTGCGCGTCGATGGGGATGAAATGATGATGATTAGGACAACAACACCCAGTCCCTGAGCGGAGAAAATCTCCGACCCAGGCGGGAATCGGACCCGGGCCCTTAGGATTGACATTCTGTCGTGCTGACCACTCAGCTGCCGGGGGCGGACACTACTATAGTAATAATACACTGTCTATGTCGCAGTTCGGATTTCTAAAGAATTAGGAAACTAAGAAGGCTATTTACCCATATAAAAATAATGAACTTTATCCACTAGCCAATAGGCTATACGTCTGCTGGTATACATTCTGACCTGTCAAAGGCATTTGATGAAGCAAATCACAATATCCTTTTCATTAAATTAGAAAATTGTAACAAGAACGCTTACAAAATGCTTCAAACCGTATCTCTGTGATAGTAAAGAAAAGGCGTCAGTAGAAAATGGTTTGGTATTACACCGTCAAGCATCATACAGCTCAGAACTGATTGCGGTAGCTGTCCCAAAAGGTTCTTTCTTACAGCCCATATTTTTTTATGTACGTCGACGACCTCTTATCAATAATGTTACCTTATGCCAAGTTTGTTTGGTTTTCAGAGATAAAGACATTTCAATAAATAGCAAATGAGGAAGGGTTTGGAAATATGTGTTAATGAAATTTTCATGTAGATTAGTAAATGGTTTGTAGCGAATTCTTTGTCAGTAAACTTTGATAAAACACACTATATGCTGCTCATAATTTGGAAGAAGTCTCCCCCCCCCCTGTGTGTTCCTAAAACATGACGAAAAACAAAATACTAAAAGTAGTAAATTCTTGGTATAATGGCTTTATAATAAATTCAACTGGGAGGAACATAACATAAAACTGCTGAAGTACCTTAACAAAAAAACTTTTCATTGTAGACATTGTTAGATATAGTTGATAAAAAAATGAAAACCTTGGCTGAGCGTCATTCCATTGACCATGTGGGATCATTTTACTGACGTTTTCCTAGTTTAAAACCAGTTGAAACTACCCTCTGATTTAGTAACATCCCATATGATATACTACAACATTAACCGCTTCACATAGAAACTTTTAAGATCTTTAAAATCGGATGTGAATAGTCACAGTCGCTATATTGCATCTGAACACACATTCTCCACACCAGCAATTAGACAACGGCCGATTGATACCAACCCCTGACACTAACTACCACTGATGTACTACATAAAGCGCACAAATGAGGCGATGACAGCAGTATTAGTCCAAAACGAGTTGTGAGTGGGTGAAGATTAATTTTACTAGTTCATAGGATGCATTAATTTAAGACTAAATATGTGATAACACTGACAAATATTCTAACAACAAATGTCAAAAATAGCAAATACTCTGATGTGTGATGAGACAGGATACTTCCAAGTTTATGTTAAGACTTTCGCTGCATTGGGATTTGATAATGATTAATATAAGTGATTTACTTAATGTCAACATTTATGTCTATTTGAGGATTATTTAATGTATTGTCAATATTTTATGCTGAAGTTCAAGGATTATTCGTACGTCTAACTAAAAATTTTCTAATGTCTATACATAAATTATTGAATTGTTTTGATCAATTGTCCAATAACATCTGTGTCATGCTAAGAATATTTGGTGACTTTTTAATGTTACGAAAAATGTAGAAAAGGGGCAGAAATTAAAATTTTCCTTAATTTCTCGCTAGCACAGCCACAAGGAATCTCAGGTAGTGGTGATGACCTAACTATGCAGCAGAAAGAAGGAATCAAATCAACACTGAAAGGCAATGATGGACATGAGCGCGCGCTGGTATCTCGGCACCAATCACCAGGCCAGGCACAAGCTCATTCAGTAGAACATCGATTGACTATATATATATATATATATATATATATATATATATATATATATATATATATATATATATATTGAGAGATAGAGAGTGAGACGCAGAGAGGGAGAGAGAGAGGGAGAGATGGGGGAGACAGAGACAGAGAGAGAGAGAGAGTGAGAGAGAGGCAGAGAGAGACACATTGAGGGATAGAGAGAGAGAGAGACAGAAAGAGACACATTGAGGGAGAGAGAGAGACACACAGAGACATTGTGAGAGAGAGAGAGAGCGACAGCAGAGAGAGAGAGAGTAGGGAGAGAGGTAGAGAGGCAAAGAGAAACCGACAGAGAGAGAGAGAGAGAGGGAAAAAGAGGGAGAGAAAGAGAGAGAGAAAGTGAAAGAGAGAGAGTGTGTGTGAGAGAGAGAGACATAGAGGAAGACATATTCCTTTGCTCTTGTTACGTGAAGCAACAAGTGTCACCTCAAATACTATAACATCAGGGACTCGACAGTGCAATTGATAGCCTGTAACAAATTGTTAAGCAAACACAGAGGAATGACGACCGCTGACCAACAGCAAAGAAGCAGGCCATACTTACTCATAATGAACAGAGCCTCGCGCCATTGCCTCCTGCCCATCTCCATTGCTCTTGAGTTCAGTTGGACAATAGGGTCGACGGTAGTCATACCGATGCACATAATCCAGTGATTATTACGGTGTAATGACATCTGTGTAGCGGGCCGCGGTGGTCTAGCGGATCTAGGCGCTCAGTCCGGAACCGCGCGACTGCTACGGTCGCAGGTTCAAATCCTGTCTCGGGCATGGATGTGTGTGATGTCTTTAGGTTAGTTAGGTTTAAGTAGTTCTAAGTTCTAGGGGACTGATGACCACAGATGTTAAGTCCCGTAGTGCTCAGAGCCATTCTTTTTTACTTTTTTTTTTTTATTTTACATCTGTGTATTAGATCCTGCAGCACCTCTCGTGAATATGCTGCTTGCCATTCCAGAGATGACAACATCCAAGTAACCACAATTTGTCACTCGTGGGACATCCCATTGGGTACCTACTACAGTGGTGATGGTAGATTGAGCATCTTGCAACACCAGCATATCTCATACTGCTTGTTGCCTTATCATCCTCACTATTGGGTATTGGGCCGTCGAGTGCCTCTGCTCCCGCTCATGGCTGCAGGCACTCCTAGGTACCAAGGCCTACATGTCCCGTAAGGCCAGGATCAGCCGATTGCCTGAGTCCCGACAGCATCGTACATCCCAATGGGTAACCGCAGCTCACGGCCATCTTGGGGAGTGGGTGCACAATGTTACACTATGGCTTCACCTGCCACACAACAGCTACCAACACTTGGACCAAACAGCAGTTGTAGCAACCTTGGCTACGAGTAAAGGTGAACCAACGACACGAATCAGTGGAATTTCTGCGTGTAACGAACACGCGGCGTCAGCCGAGTCTGCCGAGAAGACACAGAACTGTAAATCTGAATGAATAAGTACTGACTTGCTAATCTTCCTTTATTAGCGCCAAAAGTCACGCTACAGGTTTCACAACACTATCCTGACAACGTAAAGGTGTCCCCTCCTGGCATCATTACAGCTTGGGCCAGAAGTGGATCCTTGTCGATATTAATATGGCATTAATTTTCTATAGTGATCAACGTACCAACAATAGCCTTCTGATGCCTCGAATGGAGTCCACATGGCTGAGCCATGACCACAACTTGGTTAGTCCCACGATCATTTCCTACTGGCCTTTCAATTTTTCCTGTTTTGTTATGGCCAGGACTGGATGTAGAAATCGGCATACAAGACGGAAATCTGTTTTGTCAAACCCGAATCACCTGCAGGTTGTCACAATTGAGAGGGGACTGTAAGGAAACTTATTTGTTACCTGTGAGGTGTAAGAACTGTAATTTAACTGGACGTAGAATGGCACCAGTAACTTTTACCACTTGTAGGCTTCTTGATTAAAAAAAAATGGTTCAAATGGCTCTGAGCACTATGGGACTTAACATCTGAAGTCATCAGTCCCTTAGAACTACTTAAACCTAACTAACCTAAAGACATCACAAACATCCATGCCCGAGGCAGGATTCGAACCTGCGACAGTAGCAGTCGCGCGGTTCCGGACAGAAGCGCCTAGAACAGCTCGGCCACAGCGGCCGGCTCTTTATGGTAATGCAGCACACGATTGTGCCGAGTGTCGCTGGACAATGATTACACATAAAGATTAGTTAAGATTACTTGTCTAAGTTTTGCGTACGATTGTCTCTCTTGAGTTTTTCTATTGCTTTTGAAAGAGGTAGTGTTTCGTTTCTTTTAGTCTCGTAAATATAAAAGTGGTAATAAATAGCACAAAGATGCCATAAACACGACGACCAGTGATGCAGTAACCAACCTGATGGAGCAGGCATCGAAACTGTCATTGTATAACAATGAGTTAAGTGAACAACTCGAAACTTTGCGATCTGTGAAACAGTCACAGTCGGATTTAGATGAGCTTGAGGCAGTAGTGAGTGTACCCTCCTGCCCCGAATATCACCGAGAGAGGTGGCGTAGTGGTTATTCGCATGTGAGAGGACGACGGTTTAAATCACACAATCCGAGCTTGTGCGGTATCTTTAATGACCTCGATGTCGACGGGATGCTAAACGCAATCTTCCTTCCTTCCTTCTCCTAACTATCCTTCAGCGGCTAACCTAATAACACCCTTATGTACAACACATGACGTGACAGTATTCATAAATAGCCACAGACGATCTAAGCAATTGGTCACATGAAACGAGTCTGTGGACGGCCACTCAACGAGTAACGAGTGAAGCAGAGGGTTTACAATACAGACGCCGTGAACCGGATAGCGCTTGATTTTTTTTTTTTTTTTTTGAGAGATGTTGAGTGGATTGGTGCAGAAATCTAACGAAACTGTTGAACCCTCTTCTAATTCGAAAACTGAACGTGCAGGCATATGAGTTGGTACAAAATCCAGAAGTTGGTCGACTCACGTCCAAAGAAGAGGAAAATAAAGCTCTAGACATCTTTCTACGGGGAACTCCCGGGGAATTTTCGTACAGAATCCTTATGGAAAGTTAAATTAGTTAGCTGCAGCGCTTCACATCTCCATCAACCTTGCAGGAAATCGACATTGCCACCAAAATATGCAGTTATCGACGAATCTTTGCTTCCGAAAAAGAATTTTATCAGTGTGGGATGAGCGATCATTTGAAAGCGCAATAACGACAGCCATAGTGTTATACACTCCTGGAAATGGAAAAAAGAACACATTGACACCGGTGTGTCAGACCCACCATACTTGCTCCGGACACTGCGAGAGGGCTGTAAAAGCAATGATCACACGCACGGCACAGCGGACACACCAGGAACCGCGGTGTTGGCCGTCGAATGGCGCTATTTCTTCGGTGTTCTTATTTCAGTTTCCAGGAGTGTATTAGCCCTCGTCTTTTTACCTACTTGATCCTCTGCTGCCTTCACTACTTCATCCCTCAGAGCTACCCATTCTTCTTCTACTGTATTTCTTTCCCCCATTCCTGTCAATTGTTCCCTTATGCTCTCCCTGAAACTCTCTACAACCTCTGGTTCTTTCAGTTTATCCAGCTCCCATCTCCTTAAATTCCCACCTTTTTGCAGTTTCTTCAGTTTCAATCTGCAGTTCATAACCAATAGATTGTGGTCAGAATCCACATCTGCCCCTGGAAATGTCTTACAATTTAAAACCTGGTTCCTAAATCTCTGTCTTACCATTATATAATCTATCTGATACCTATTAGTATCTCCAGGATTCTTCCAGGTATACAACCTTCTTTTATGATTCTTGAACCAAGTGTTAGCTATGATTAAGTTATGCTCTGTGCAAAATTCTACAAGGCGGCTTCCTCTTTCATTTCTTCCCCCCAATCCATATTCACCTACTATTTTTCCTTCTCTCCCTTTTCCTACTGACGAATTCCAGTCACCCATGACTATTAAATTTTCGTCTCCCTTCACTACCTGAATAATTTCTTTTATCTCGTCATACATTTCATCAATTTCTTCATCATCTGCAGAGCTAGTTGGCATATAAACTTGTACTACTGTAGTAGGCATGGGCTTTGTGTCTATCTTGGCCACAATAATGCGTTCACTATGCTGTTTGTAGTAGCTAACCCGCAGTCCTATTTTTTTATTCATTATTAAACCTACTCCTGCATTACCCCTATTTGATTTTGTATTTATAACCCTGTAATCACCTGACCAAAAGTCTTGTTCCTCCTGCCACCGAACTTCACTAATTCCCACTATATCTAACTTTAACCTATCCATTTCCCTTTTTAAATTTTCTAACCTACCTGCCCGATTAAGGGATCTGACATTCCACGCTCCGATCCGTAGAATGCCAGTTTTCTTTCTCCTGATAACGACGTCCTCTTGAGTAGTCCCCGCCCGGAGATCCGAATGGGGGACTATTTTACCTCCGGAATATTTTACCCAAGAGGACGCCATCATCATTTAATCATACAGTAATGCTGCATGTCCTCGGGAAAAATTACGGCTGGAGTTTCCCCTTGCTTTCAGCCGTTCGCAGTACCAGCACAGCAAGGCCGTTTTGGTTATTGTTACAAGGCCAGATCAGTCAATCATCCAGACTGTTGCCCCTGCAACTACTGAAAAGGCTGCTGCCCCTCTTCAGGAACCAAATGTTTGTCTGGCCTCTCAACAGATACCCCTCCGTTGTGGTTGCACCTACGGTACGGCCATCTATATCGCTGTGGCACGCAAGCCTCCCCACCAACGGCAAGGTCCATGGTTCATGGGGGAAGTTTATAGGGATATGAAATTGAATTCGTAGATGAAACAGGTGGTAGACTTCGGTTTATTGGCAGAATACTGGAAAAATACTATCAGTCTACAAAAGAGATTGCTTACAAATCACTCATTAGAGATATCCTAGGGTATTGCTGAAGTGTGTGGGACCCGTACGAGATAGGTCAAACAGGGGATATTGAGCGTATACAGTAAAGGACAACACAAATGGTCGCAGGTTTGTTTAATCCGTGGGAGAGTGTCAGAGAGCTACTGAAGGAACTGAACTTACAGACCCTTGAAGATAGACGTAAACTATCCCAAGAACCTCTGCTTCCCGAGCGGGAGGGCGTGCCGGTCCCTGGTACGAATCCGGCCGGCGGATTAGTGTCGAGGTCCGGTGTGCCGGCCAGTCTGTGGATGGTTTTTAGGCATTTTTCCATCTACCTCGGCGAATGTGGGCTGGTTCCCCTTATTCCGCCTCAGTTACATTGTGTTGACGAATGCTGCGCAATCACCATTTCCACGTACGCGTACACCATCATTACTCCACCACGCCAACATCTGGGGTTACGCTCGTCTGGTATGAGACGATCTCGGGGGTCCACTGGGGGCTGAACCGCAGATTAACCCTGGGTTCGGTGTGGGGCGGCAATAGGGTGGGTGGACTGCTGTGTGGTTGTGAACCACTGAGGACTACGGGAGACGAAGCCTCTCCGTCATTTCTCGGTGCCCGGTCCAGTACATACGTACATACATCTCGAAAAAGTCTACTGGCAAAGTTTCAAGAACCAGCTTTAAACGATGACTCTAGGAATGTACTACAACTCCCTATGTATCACTCAAATAGGGATCGTGAGGATAAGATTAGAATAATTACTGCACACCACAGAGGCATTCAAACAATCATTCTTCCCGCGTTCCATACGTGAATGGAACAGGAAGAAACCCTAATAACTGTTACAATGGGATTTGCCCTCTGCCATGCATCTCTCGGTTGTTTGCAGAGTATAGACGTAGATGTGGATTACTTTTACTTTTTCGTGTCCGGAAACTACAATTTGTTTGCCCAGTATTGGGCAATGTCCAATGCTTCTTGTTTAGCCAGCCATAGATCGTCGAGGATGCATCTGTGGGGGCAGGCAGGGCATTGTAGGAGATGTTCCATGTCCTGTCGAGTGCCGCAGTCGCATTTGTCGTCATTTTCGTCCAACAAACCCCATTTGATCAGATTAGATTTCACAGGAGCCACTCCAGTTATGATGCGGTTAAGCATTCTCCAGGTTTTCCAATCACCAGAAACGCCGCTAGGTGGGTCCGTAGATGTAGATGAATTGTTGGGCGTCTCGTTGTTGTACGTACATGTAGCTTCGTGAACGGCAGATGGTTTTTATGTGTCTGTAAATGGTTTCATTATTTAATTATTAATTTTAAGCCTCCACAGTTACAATGTCGGGCCGTCCTTTGCGCCCAAAGGTAAATTTCGCACCATAAACTGTTCAGTCAGCGTTCTCACCCTGTCCCCGACGAACAGTCTTACAGTTTACTCTGCACTTACGTTTCTCACGACGAATATAGGGAATACTGAAAGACCAAATTTATTGAAATCACAGCTGCAGATATTGGATACAATTTGTTAAAGTGTAACATGCGACATAATACAAAAAATACACTCCTGGAAATGGAAAAAAGAACACATTGACACCGGTGTGTCAGACCCACCATACTTGCTCCGGACACTGCGAGAGGGCTGTACAAGCAATGATCACACGCACGGCACAGCGGACACACCAGGAACCGCGGTGTTGGCCGTCGAATGGCGCTAGCTGCGCAGCATTTGTGCACCGCCGCCGTCAGTGTCAGCCAGTTTGCCGTGGCATACGGAGCTCCATCGCAGTCTTTAACACTGGTAGCATGCCGCGATAGCGTGGACGTGAACCGTATGTGCAGTTGACAGACTTTGAGCGAGGGCGTATAGTGGGCATGCGGGAGGCCTGGTGGACGTACCGCCGAATTGCTCAACACGTGGGGCGTGAGGTCTCCACAGTACATCGATGTTGTCGCCAGTGGTCGGCGGAAGGTGCACGTGCCCGTCGACCTGGGACCGGACCGCAGCGACGCACGGATGCACGCCAAGACCGTAGGATCCTACGCAGTGCCGTAGGGGACCGCACCGCTTTTTCCCAGCAAATTAGGGACACTGTTGCTCCTGGGGTATCGGCGAGGACCATTCGCAACCGTCTCCATGAAGCTGGGCTACGGTCCCGCACACCGTTAGGCCGTCTTCCGCTCACGCCCCAACATCGTGCAGCCCGCCTCCAGTGGTGTCGCGACAGGCGTGAATGGAGGGACGAATGGAGACGTGTCGTCTTCAGCGATGAGAGTCGCTTCTGCCGTGGTGCCAATGATGGTCGTATGCGTGTTTGGCGCCGTGCAGGTGAGCGCCACAATCAGGACTGCATACGACCGAGGCACACAGGGCCAACACCCGGCATCATGGTGTGGGGAGCGATCTCCTACACTGGCCGTACACCACTGGTGATCGTCGAGGGGACACTGAATAGTGCACGGTACATCCAAACCGTCATCGAACCCATCGTTGTACCATTCCTAGACCGGCAAGGGAACTTGCTGTTCCAACAGGACAATGCACGTCCGCATGTATCCCGTGCCACCCAACGTGCTCTAGAAGGTGTATTAAACTACCCTGGCCAGCAAGATCTCCGGATCTGTCCCCCATTGAGCATGTTTGGGACTGGATGAAGCGTCGTCTCACGCGGTCTGCACGTCCGGCACGAACGCTGGTCCAACTGAGGCGCCAGGTGGAAATGGCATGGCAAGCCGTTCCACAGGACTACATCCAGCATCTCTACGATCGTCTCCATGGGAGAATAGCAGCCTGCATTGCTGCGAAAGGTGGCTATACACTGTACTAGTGCCGACATTGTGCATGCTCTGTTGCCTGTGTCTATGTGCCTGTGGTTCTGTCAGTGTGATCATGTGATGTATCTGACCCCAGGAATGTGTCAATAAAGTTTCCCCTTCCTGGGACAATGAATTCACGGTGTTCTTATTTCAATTTCCAGGAGTGTAGTTCAAATGGCTCTGAGCACTATGCGACTTAACTTCTGCGGTCATCAGTCGCCTAGAACTTAGAACTAATTAAACCTAACTAACCTAAGGACATCACACACATCCATGCCCGAGGCAGGATTCGAACGTGCGACCGTAGCGGTCGCTCGGCTCCAGACTGTAGCGCCTAGAACCGCGCGGCCACTCCGGCCGGCGACATAATGCAGCATCAGAAGTTAGTCGTTCCCCCACGAGGCTGTGTCACTTTGTCAACACCTCGCCAGCTGCCGCTCCAACTCACCCGGTGGTGCACCCCGCGGAGGTGAGGACCGCCTTCTTGGTGATGAGCGAGCCGCCCCACATCTCGACGTCGTCAGAGACGATGAGGGCCTGGTACGGGAACTGGCCCACCCCAGCCGGCTGGCCGCCGGTGATTCGATCACTCCCCTCTCTGGGTGGGCTCCACGCGTCTGAAACAAGACGCATCTCTGCTGAATTCTGCGCTGTTTCGATCAGTCTGAGAACTGTCAGTTTAGAGCTGATCAATTCCTTCAGACAGAAGTCTCTACGTCCACCATCGCCAACATTCATATGTACACTACTGGCCATTAAAATTGGTACACCACGAAGATGACGTGCTACAGACGCGATATTTAACCGACAGGAAGACGATGCTGTGATATGCAAATGATTAGCTTTTCAGAGCATTCTCACAAGGTTGGCGCCGGTGGCGACACCTACAACGTGCTGACATGAGGAAAGTTTCCAACCGATTTCTCATGTACAGGCCGGCCGGAGTGGCCGAGCGGTTCTAGGCGCTACAGTCTGGAGCCGCACGAGTACTTGTCAACAAAAAATGGTGATGCAGCGGGATGGCTGAGGATGCATTTCGAAACTCATGATTGCCTGTGATGCAGCTGTTTCTATTTTTTGAAATGGCTGGTCAATCTACAGTGCAGGAGACGATTTAGTCTTATTTCATGATCCCAGACTAAACGAACCAGAGATGCTCGCCTTGGTGTATGGAGCTCGACTGAGCCAGTTCCCAGAGAATGCCTGAAATGGGTTTTGTTCCACTGGGAACCAATAGGAGCGCAGCATTCACGCCTCCCCCATCTGAAAATTATGGGAAACCATCAGATACACAATAATGTTACATCTGGTCACATGATTGTGACGTTGGGGAAATATAAGATGAATGCAGTCGCAGAACAGCAATTGAGATTGTCATCCACCTTCACCTAGCAAAAGAACTGCAGTGGTTTAATTCCATATCTTTGATCAACTCCATGTCTTTGTCTGTATATGCTTATTGTTTGTTCTTCTTTGTTCAGCGACCTCTGGCATGTCCAGACTGGCAGCAACCTGGCATTGGTCAGGACCTACAGTGACCACGAACATATCCTGGACAGCAGCAGCCACTACTGGCTAGTCAGCACTCCAGTGATCTCTGGCCCGTCAGGTCCAGCAGTGGCAACACCGTGGGATTCTGCAGTACACCTGCATGCTAAAGCAGGACAGTTGGCTGCTATTATCAATCCCAGTTGTGAATTTGCATAATGAAGACACCTAGTCAGTCCCTGACTCTCAGACGAATTCTGCTGGGAGAAGGGTAAAGGTCAGTACTGGTCTCCAACATACACACCATTCCAGAATATTCAAGTGTTATTGTAAGGACAGAGTGCTGATGTGGTGGATGATAAGATGCCAGTACCTCCCAGCACTCTACTGCTTTCCACTTCGACTTATAATTTAACAGCCAGTTGTTCAAAGTCCTTAAATATTGGTATAAAATCATCATTGGGCAGTGAGTGGTGTGTTGTGTTTGAGACTGAAAATGCATCAAAAGTGTTAAAGTGTAGTTTATGAAGTTGGAATGGGATAACTATGTTGTGCAGAACACTACATCAATCAACAGATGACCTCTGAGTATTGCCCATCTCGCACACCCCTAGACATTTACTGTGCTAGCCTGACACTATCTACAACATCATTGTATAAGGGTGCAGCACTCATGGTGAGGTCTGAAGATTGATCCATTTATCTGCAACACTCCTCCATTACAAAATTCTTCAGCCTTTGGATGGTGCTATCCCTTGTGTTGAAAATATTGAACAGATGACTGCCTTTTGTACAAACTCTGTCTAAAAACATTGTGATCTATCTCTGTATGTGAAGTGTGCATGCAGACTATCTATAACACTGCATCAATATGATGACAAAAGAAGAAGCTAAGGGAATAGCCATCAGTTTAATTTGCTAAATTCTGTGCAGCTGTGAAGATAAAGGAAGAGCCAACTGATTTTTTTTATGTAGTACACCCAGTGTATGATTGTTGAATAGAAATATGTACATTACTGCAAACCGTGTCTTATTTTGTTCGTACCTCTCATAATAATGCTGCTGTTAACAGTATTTTCACAGCCAAGCTGGGTAGCCATGCTGTCTAGGGCGCCTTGCCACAGTCTATGTGGAAGGGGTATGTGTGTTGTCCTTTAGTTAGTTTCAGTTTCAGTTAGATTAAGTAGAGTGTAAGCCTAGGGACCGATGACCTCGGCAGTTTGGTCCCATAGAACTTATCACACATTTCCATTTACAGTATTTTCACAGCAATGTCTAGAACACCACAGCAGCACCAAGCTGTCTGAGTCACCTCATCACCGCAGTCAGCGTCTTCAGTCATTGTTAAATTAAATAACACATCTAATTTCATGTATATATACCCTCTGAGCACTGCAACTCAGTGGTAACATATATTTTCTGTAAAAGCTCATTGCATGCAAAAACCTTACGTAACTGATATCACAGCTGGGTGGTGAAGCACCCTCGACGCAAGGACTTTGTAAGATACTGGTCCTGTGACAGTGTGGAAGAAGACCAGGTGAAGAAGAAGAAAATGGGATACTCCTACTCAACAATATACAGGTGATGATAGCAGGTCCCTCCAGCTATGGCAAGACAAATGTTCTCATGTCACTGCTAACAACCCAGATAGAGTACATTTTGAGCATGCATGTGTATTTTCAAAAACTCTGTTTCAGCCCAAGTACCAGCTGCAAAAAGATACTGCAAGGTGTCAGTGGTGTATCATACATGAAATTAAGTCAAAGCAGTGAAATCCCTCAACCAGAAAAAGTAAAACCATATTTGATGATGTCACTGTAGAAAACCAGGATCAAATTCTACGATATTCATCACATAGGTGGTGATGTATTTTATTTGAGTCAAACGTATTCCAGAATCCAAAAATAGTTGGTAAGGGATACTGCAAAGCTTATTATAGCCTTCAAACAATTTGAATACAAAGTATGTTTACCATGCTTAAGTAGGAACTGACATGTCTTTCGATTAATTTGTAAAGGTAAGTGCAAATTGCTGGAATCACAAACAGTATGGGTTTGTTGTTATTGATAAAACAAGAAAACTGAATGATGATAGGTATAGATGCAACTACCAGTTTTTTCATATATATAGTTATGAAACAGGTGGGTATGTTAGTTTACAGGATCGCAGTTATTCTGGACATTCCACCAGAGAGGATGGGTATACATAGGTGAAGAATTCGTTTATACACAGTCTCACGCACATAAAGGTAAGGCTCTAGAGATGTATTTCTAGAACTTTCTGAGGCTGGTCAACGAATTAGGTGCTAGGGTTACTCCACTTGAAAAGACGAAATTGATTTAACTTAAAAGGTTGATAGAACTGGACAGGATGTATATGAGGTGCACCCTATGAAGGAGTCTGCTTGGTATATAACAAGATGTCAACTAAGCATAAGATCATCGTGTCAGGAAGGCTGATCGAGAGAAGTTACAACTGATAAGGTTAGGACATTTGGATCAAGAGCAGACACTCTGAGAAACCTTTAACCACTTACTGAATCTCTCAATGAACTTTCAGCGATATTACACAATGAAAATAGCATCGCTAATTTCATTAACCATCACAGCGATGCTAGGAGAGACAGAACATTTCGTGTTAGTGGTGAAAAACCATAAGTGTTGAGCATGCAGCCTATAAGTTTAAAAGTATAAACAATATTGGTAGGTTAAGTAATTTCAAAGAACAATTGGTTTAATGAACCTCTTTTTCCTAAATGATACAAAAACTGTAAATTAGTCACTCAAAAACGGTGAAATACTGCAATTGACTGGTGTACATAGGAAAGCAGTGTGAAATACAGAACCATTATAAAACCTATATCAGATGCTTTATACAGCATTGATGATGGTATTGACATCCAGAATAAAGAAGTCAGCAATCGACCCCCTAAATATATGGCCAGTAGTCATATTATTATTGTTATTTTAATAGCAGTAGTACTAGTGGTAGTGGCTGCTGTCATACACAACCATTGGCAGCTTGAAGTATTGCAGCTGCTGCCAGCTCACAAGTAAGAAGTCCCACAATCAAATGGTTTGTAAATAGTAAGAATAGTTCACACATTTTGATGTCGTACATTTTAAACGGGGCTGAAACAAATTTGCTTGGGAGAGGAATGATGCGCAGGAAAGACGTTTTGTAACAAGTGTCTATCCTCATTCCTGTGGAGAGTTCTTACTTGTGATGCATTGAGAATTACATAATCAATCTATAAAAAGGAAGGTAGTTAGAAATAAGCAGTGCCAATTGTCTCGTTAAAGCATTAGTCTGTGGTTTAATAAAACATTTAGAAAAACTAAATACCATTTATCTTCCGTCATTTTAAAAACAAAAGTGTCAAATAAAATTCTTTTCATTGTAAAGTTTAGTAGGGTACTAATGTTCATGATGGTGGAGGGGAGGTAAGGGGAAAGGGGGAGATACAAGCTAAAATCTTATTTCACTCGAGGGATAACGTTCTCAGAAAGGCGAGGAACCACTGTTACAGCAGGTGGTGGTATTCTCAACAAACTGCCAATTCAATTGCACATTCTGAGGTGTAATTACTGCAGACCTAGTACAGAGTTTCAAATACTTGTGGTTTGTGTTGAGAAGGCGATTAGCCTACTCGATGAGGCATGTTTGGTACACGACATTGCGTATGCAGATATGAAGGTCTCTCAGGAAGTCACTCTGCAGATTGAATTGCAACTGGTAAGGCCAAGGTAATATGCGCGAGAAAGGGTACTGATATAGTGCAGCGCATTGTAGCATTTGTAGTTGATAAAACCGTGGATGGTATAATTATGTCGGGCTTGGGTGTGAATTTCAAACATGTTATGAGCGCCACACTTATTGCGCTGAAGAAGAAGAAGAACAAGAAGACAACGATAAGAAGAAGAAGACAGGGCAGGTTTGTTTCAAAATTGTATCCTGACAGCGATGTATTAAGCTAAAGTCGCCATGAAGGTAAAGGACCTGTTAAAGCACCCAGGGTTCTACTGATACCGAAGATATCATGCGGAATTATCCCCTTTCTCGTTACTGCCCTTGCAGGTCTCACTAGCTGGTGGTGCTACAGCTACTGAGTGAACAGTCAAGAACACACAAAACTCCCAGAAGCAGTTAGAGGAGGCAAGGTAACGTAACTGCATGATGGAAGCAGCTGCCATCGGAAAAGGACTATAACTGAAACCATACAAGAAAGGAGTAGCTCTCTGCATAGATAAAAAAAGGGAATTTAGCTATCGAACTAGATACAGATCTGCTCAAGTTTGTTATGAAAAAATTCAGCATTCCAAATTTCCGTGGTGTCTTTATGTGGGACACATTACTATGTGGAAATCCAGAGAAAGCGGAATTTTGAATTTAGATGTCGCTGTAGGACCAGGAACCCGCTGGGCGGCGTATGGTAAGCAAATTAGAAATGACATCTAATATTTCATCTCATTTCGAGACCTGCAGCCACACGAAGAGTTACAAAGATTCTCCACCGACAGAAGACGTGTGTTTCACAATTTTCATCGCTACCGAGACTTTCATACTCACTTGTGTGGGCATCTGTGCATCATGTTCTCCTTAATATTTACGAAGAAGCGTATTGGAAATGCATTATGCATCAAATTGTCAGTCGAGATTCACATGCAGTGTTGTATACTCTGACTTTAAAAGAACAATCGTTAGTATTACACGTGAATTACTTCCCACCGATTGATTTCAGCAGTGGAGAGTAAGAGTATTGCGCAGATAGGGCTGGAGCATTCCGAGTATCACAGAGGCTAACAATAAACTTCATCTGGAAAATAATGGTGGAAAAGAAATTGTGGAAACAGAACCTGGTGCATACAATACTGACGATTTAAACGATGTTTTAAAACATTCTAGAAAAGGGGTTGTGCTACACATAAATATCAATACATTTAAATCTGAAATAAAGGCAACGAATGCAACAACTGATTTTAACCAGAAGGGTTCAATAGGACGACTACTGGGTTTCACAAAAAGACAGGTTTTGAAGAAGGACCCTACTAAATTTTACAGATCTGACCAGTCATTGGATGTATTTCCTGTCAGTACAATTCATGTCGAGTGCAACATTGCAAAAATGTGGCTTTTGAATATTTAGTATTGTCTATCACGGTAAATATGATTTTCTCTGAATACAGTCGGAAGGAAAGGTCAAGTATTGTGATAATTTCTTTCGGTTTTAACAGTGTGCAGCACATGAGGACATGGGCGAGAATTTCGAGATAAGTATGATTTTTCTACACATGTGATCAGAGGAAGAGGGCAATTTTTGTAATGTTTAATTTCGTTTTTAATACTTTCTGTTGCATTAGAGCATGGCAAGAGTTTTAAGAGATTTTTCTACACGTGTTTTTATACCTGTGGAGACGAAGTTCCTATATCTGTAGCACACAATGTGCTATTAGAACAGGTGTTTTACTCATCGACGTTTGTGTAGTTCGAAGTTTTCCATTACAAGCAGTGAGTTACAAAGCATTATTCGATGTGTAGCCACAATTATGGTTTTTCTTCAGTTACCGGTATCTGAACATTTTTCTATGTGTGAATGATGACAATTACTTCATGAGAGCATTTTTATATCATCCTGCCAATTTTAAGTATCTTTGTTTATTTGAATTTTAAGTAGTAAAGCTGTAAGGTAATTGTCAGTTTGGTTTCTCCTCTAAAATGTAGGAAATTTTTCCAGCAAGATAATACACATATTAATAAATGAATACAATTCCAAAGAAAGTACCTTACATACTCCCCCAGCAACTGAGCAGAAACTGAAACATTTTCCAACCAGTTTTCAAGTGGAGGAAGGGAGGGGAATTAGGGCACAAGAGGAGGAAGTGTGGGATGAGACAGGGAAGTGAGGGAGGGGAGGGGAAGTGGGGGGAGGGCAGGAGTGGGTCTGATGATATCCACAATGTGACAATAACACATCTACCCCACTGCGAAGGGGAGGTGGGGGACCACCCAGAAAGAGCCGCCATCTTGATTAAATTTGGCAACAATGCAGACTGTACCAGAATGACGTTTTACCCACTACTCAGGGCACACACTCTATAATTTCAACTTCAGTACTTCTGTGATTGGAATTGAAGTCCCCTTAAAATTCTGCGATTCTCAGTACAGACTCAGACCATCTGTTTCTGCGACCTATATTCCATTCAGTCTACAGCCTGCTTCCATAGTGTACTGCAGTCAATCTGTTTCTTGAAACTGTAAAATGCCATGGTTGCTACAAACAACAAGTGTCTTTGAATTAATGAAAAATGAAGGTGTGGAAAGTGAACTTTAGAAAAATGGTGTTACAGGTCTGTTCGCTAATTTACCATCTGCATTACTGATGATTTTAAAAACTAAAGATCATTTCAACGGAACTGTTTCAGCCATATGAAGGAAATGAGATGAATTCCCCCACTTGAGGAGTGCTTGTCCAAGTGAACAAAGTACTGTAGAAAACGAACTGTTCCTGTGGCCAGTTTCATGTTCAAGGAAAAAGCAAAGTGTTTTACTCAGTGTCTCAGGATTGAAGGATTTTCAGCAAGGGAGGGGTGTTTCTTAATCTTTAAAAAACGTCCCACCATCACGTGGTAGCGTGGACAGTTCAACCTGTGAAAGTATTGAGTGGACTGGTGAAGTAAACCAACTTTTAAATGACTACGAGCCACACACCACATTAAACGCAGACGAAACTGGGATTTTTTTAATAAATGTCTTCCTGTTTGAACCCTACCGTTCAAAGACGAAAAGCATCATGGTGGAAAACTGAACAAGAACAGAATAACTGTCCTAACTTGTTACATGGACAGATCTTACAAGCTGGAACCAGTTATGGGTGGTGTAATTTTCAAAATGTGCCTCTAGAGAGAAAAATCTTCGAAGAAGTGCTCGGCACCTAGCAGGAAGGCAACTGGCAATAGAGGTGTATCAGGTGGTTGCCTACCCCACAGGCACCTAGCGCTACTTGGAAGGTTTTCTCTACGAAGGTATTTTTTTTTTTTTAATTCTCAGTAAATGCTGAGGCGGGTATCATCGAGGTTATTTCCGAACTGGAGAGCTTTGGAGAGATCCTTTGCCGTTTTATTCATTTGTCAATGTCACACCCTGTACCGTCCCAAAACATTTTAATATTAGATTATAAGTGAATACTAACCGCTCAGGCGAGATACAATTTTCTCTCATGCGTATTATTATTATTATTATATAATATTCTGTGAATCATTTTCGAGTGCAGAGAATACAAAGATGCACTCGAACGTTTTTCACAGCCGCCAGACGTTGCAGCAGAGCACGTAGTTTTAAGATTTCTATTTTCAGTTCAATAGCCGAGATCCAGAGCCCCGACCCAGACTACAATGCAAACTCTAAAAGTGGTAAGAAATAATTCTTATTAAACAATGATTAAAGATCTCATGCTTGATTAAAAATCCTAATTAGCCGAGGCAATAATCTGAAAAAATTTATTTCATTTTTCAACGAATACTTCCATGTTCTAAGATCAGTGTCAGTAACGTGACAAACAATTTTGCTAAAGATTAACTTTGACTAAACGGACAATTTCCACAAAAGCAATATAATGTAACTCAGAATCGAAACCAAATTATCAATTATTTTGAGCAAAGCCCAGCACGTTACAACAATACTCCATCATTATCAATCCATAATTTGTGTAAAAAAATAATAAATCACGTTGTCACGCGAGAACCCCTACGTGATCAGGCCACAGGATGGAGTGAACCTGGAGCACTGAAAAAGCATAAGAACCTCTTGCAGCTTCAGATCACATTCAAATTTCGCCTAATGCTTTTGGACGGTCCCAAGCGGTTCCACCCTTTCGACCTGAGCAAAAATTACGGCCACACTGCACTCAAAAGGGGTGATATAACGTTCAATGGCGTTTGTAGACCACGATGTCTTTAGAGAAGAATTGAAGCGCCAGGGAGATGACAGCAGTATAAAAGAGTATCAAGAACGTCTTCCAGCTGCTGTCTTTTTTCGACGGCCAACCGCTGAGGCCTTTTCGTGTCGATTCTGACCGACGATGTGTCTGAAATGTCGTCCTCGGCCGCTCGTAAGAAATCTGAGTGACTTCAGAGCTGGGTGTTGCAGTTGTGACCTCCATCGCCGAGGTGTCAAAATATGGCGGTGAAGTGTGCGTAAGACGGAGTGTCGCGACTTTCCCATCGTGTGGCGGGTGCACAGCGATGTTGGACAGAACTGTGGTGAAAATTCTTGCCCATCATTAACCCACTTTACACATGACACTAACTTCCCAGCTGTGGCCTTTTTTCTCACACGTGTCGACACCTTCTTGTTGAAGTGTCATCGAGCCCGAGGATGACATCGCAGGGCGCCACGCTATTGCACCCTTACAAGTAAAGTTATAGGAACGCTTGGGCTAAATTTCAAACTCTTGTGTCACAGTGGGTGTCAATTAAGGGGATCGAAAAAAAGTGATCCTTTACTTCTGTTGGGCAGTGTACTTTTAAACTCTCGTTTGTTTGAGCTTTTTCCTCCGTTCCTCTCCATTACTTGAACTCGTATTATGTTAAACTCCCGGAAATTCGAACTTTCTCCCTGGTTCCCTCAAATTCAAATTATCGAAAGTCGACTGTATATCATTGAGCCGTGTATCGACTCGTGCTACACCTTGTGTTTGGATTGCATTGGTTTCCCTTTTGTTCCCCTGACATGTTTGTTTGATATGTTGTCTGTCATTAAGTGGCTGCTTGGTTGTCTTTTCCCTCTGCTATCGATATCTGCGTTTTTTGCTTCCGGGAAACTGCTATCGAGGAAGTGAGAACTTTGACTGGTGGTAACCTCGTGTGGTGGCTCGGAAGTAGGGGCGTTGCGCTCAGAGAGAGTGTGGTGGACACGGGAGGGCAGTGTGGCTCTGCAGCGCGAAGCAGGCGTGGTCGGTTGTTCCAAGTCGCCACGTGATGTATGTCGGTTGTGTGTAACGAGCGGGTCGAGTTGACGGAAGAGCTCCCAGCGGGTTGGTTGTATACAGAATCGCCCCACGAGTAGTTGCTGTTCATTTCGCCTTGGTGGGACGTTAACAAGCTTCTTTAAACCCTCCGTTTCGACACTGGAGTTTAAAAAGGAGACACTTAACATGAAGGAGCGGTCACTACCCGTCAACGTTGCAGAGAAGACGTGAACTCCGGTGACAGAGCGTGTTGTCGCGTGACCGTGGCGTGTTGGGTACGCTGGCAACGCGTGCGCGGTCGGATGTGTGGATCCTGGCCATCGGAGGTCGTGTACTGCCTGTTCGAGCATAATTGCAAGTTCAGTTCGTGGAAGGTTTAATCATTAAGTAATAATTTTGTGTAACCAGTGTCTCTTCTGCCTTGTGGCCTCCGGCAATCGGGTTTCCTGTCCCCGGTACCGGTGTAATTGAAGACAGCGATCTTTCCTCCTCCTCTCGTTACTGTCCGATGGGAGGTGCAGTTTTGGCAGTTTAATTGTTTCGCTATTCTGTCGTGTGTTATGAGTAAATTCACGCTTCTTGTTGGTTGATCATGAGGTCGTTTATTCAGGACTGTGTGGTGTAATGTTTCCTTGCACGAGGTTAGCTGTAATTCTGTCAGCAAGTTAACCCATCTTATAAGTTTTCGCTGGCTACAAGTCGGTGCAGTGACCAGCCTGAGAGTGGCAATTGTGTTTACGGGCGTATTTAAATTGGTCAGTATTCTGTCTAGCCTGAGCATCCCTGCGTGGGTGATTTGTGGCCGCATTAACCCGACCGTCATATCTGTTACGGGGTCGACAGAAGCGTCCGATCCCACGCGTCTGCTTTGACCCGTGACGTAAGGGTGCTGTCGTGTGTGACGTCATGACGGCGAGGAGTTTGGTTTGAGTGTGGCTGTCTCCAGTTCTGTTTTATCTTATTTTATTTACTTTTCTGATCTGTTCGTTCTATCCCGTGAGAGTTTTTTTTTTAAAAGACAAAAAACACTAATCAGCCACTGAAGCATCTTTATCTTCTATGGGTTGCAGGGGTTACGACCTCTGGGGAGGTGGGTGGGTATTCATGCATGGCTGTCTTCACTTACACGTTGTAGCTACGCAAGGCGTCTAAATTTGTTTATATTTAGTTTGCCCCCCACCCAAAACACCCCATTTTCCCGCGCTTGTCCCGTTAATGTCATTAGGCTTCTTGTGGAAAGTGTGTGTGTTTGTTTTTGTTTCCGCCATATTTGTGACGTCATGGGTCAAAGCAGACGGGCGGGATCGGACGCTTCCGTATTTCCCTGTTACGTTCTAATCATATTCCAGGACACTTTTGTTTAAAAATTTTTTAAATTCCTCCAAGTTTGTAAATTCCTTTTATTGCCATTAATCGGGTGTTTGCTGAGACCTGTTTAATTTTTTTAATGGCGGTGTCTGTAGCTTCACTACCTCACCGTACTTTATTGACAAGGCTCTGTATTTATTTTAGTAGCCTGTTTACTAATGTTCTTTAATTTTTTAAAATTGTTGTATTGCTATAAATTACTTGATTTAGCCGTTAGCGGCGTGGTTAGAAGGCTGTTTATTGCCATACTGCTAGTTTCTGTAAGACACGAATAAAACTTTTGTGAAAATCTCAACTCGACAGTAAACTACTAGAAATTTGGCCCCGATTCCCACATTGTGGTGTGGCTTGTAGTAACCGTGACCACTGTGTGTGTCAATCATCACTTCGGAAGTAAAATTTTCTCACAGCGACACTGCCCAACATTCTAATTAAGTAGCTTTTTTAACAAGTCTGCTTGATTTTTATCTGTCGAAATGTACTGGAGGTCAGTCGTTCCGTTCATTACTTTCTCCCTGATGAAATTGTGTTTTATGCCGATGTGCTTCGTTCTTGACCTACCTATATGACTCTTGGAGAGAATAATTGGCGCCTGATTGTCGCAGCACGCAGTCGTCCCCTCTCCAGTCGGTTCCTTCAGGTCACGTCTCTTGAGTAGCTCTCTCTCCCTTGCGCAGTCTGGCACTGACTAGTATTCTGCTTCCATTGCACTCAGTGCAACTGCAGTTTGTTTGGTAGTCTTCCAGTACACCACCGATCTTTCCAGTATTATCACATATGCGATAATGCGTTTGCTATCACTTACACGGAGTGTTCAAAAAAATCTCTCCGCAGTGCCGCATGATTTTTAGCCTCGCGTGCCGTATGATTGTTCGCCTGCCTGGGTTACTTCCCTTCAAGTGGACTCTCCAGACATTCCACTGTTTCGTTTACCTCAGCCAGCGTCAGTAGTATCGTTGGTGTGTGTCGTGACGTGTTGACGCGAATGTTTAAGTTTAGTTTCTTTGTTCGTTTGTTTCGTTTTTGTTACTGTTAAAGTGATAACCATTGAAATACGTGTGTTTTTAGTCGAACAAGTGTTCAAAGCTGGCGGTAAATACACAGTTTCAGTTTGTCAAACATTTAATTCAGTTTTCCCGAAGACAACACTCCCACATCGCGATACTGTGACAGATGCACTGGGAAGTAGTCGTCCTAGAGTTTTGTCTGAGGATAAACTACTCGATATTTACGATAAAATGTCAGAGTCCGAACAAGTCAGTAAGAAAAATCGCCCAGGAAATGGCTCCAAATGGCTCTGAGCACTATGGGATTTAACATCTGAGATCATCAGTCCCCTAGAACTTAGAACTACTTAAACCTAACCAACCTAAGGACATCACACCCATCCATGCCCGAGGCAGGATTCGAACCTGCGACCGTAGCGGTAGCGCGGTTCCGGACTGAAGCGCCTAGAACCGCTCGGCCACTCCGGCTGGCTCCAGGAAATGGATGTTAGTGTCGGAACGGCCCACACAGCTGTAAGGAAAAAATTAGAACTTTTCCGATACAAAGCGACAGTCGTGCAAGAACTGAAAAATAGTGATCATGGCAAGAGACTGCATTATCTTCAATAGTTCAAAACTTTCGTTCAACAAAATGGAAGGGATATTCTTAATGAAACGTTTTTCACTGATGAGGCGTGGTTTCATTTACCCTGGTATATGAACTCGCAAAATTCTCGTATGAGGAGTACTGCAAATCCATTATGTATTCATGAGGAACCACTTCATTCTGTGAAAATAGGAGTTTGGATTGAAATTTCTAGACGTCGGATTGTGGGTCCCATATTTTTCAACGAAACAATAAACGCATAACGATACTGCAGTGATATTCTGTACCCATTCATAGGAGAACTTGTGAAATACTGAACGGTTATCTTCAACAAGATGGTGCAACCGCGCATACAGCTCGCGTTTCAATGTCAATGCTTGCTGATGTTTTTGGTGATCGCGTAATTTCATAGGGACTTTGGCCTCTACGATCGTCTGACCGAACACCACCTGACTTTTTCTCCTGGGGTGCAGTGAAAGCAACTGTCTATAAAAATCATCCAAAATCCATTGATGTATTGAAAACTGCAGTATCCACGTTCACTGCTTCTGTCACAGAAGAAATGTTACAGCTTGTGTTTAGAAACATGATTAGACGAATTGAATTGTGTGTTCAACAACAGGGAGGACACTTTCAACATTTAATGTGACAATTTGTAAGTAAAAAGGAATATTCAATAAATTAATAACTTGTATTGCGCTGAGTTTCATTTCGGTGTATTCACTGCGGCATACGGCACGCGTGGCTAACAATTCTGCGGCACTGCGGAGAGACTTTTTGAACACCCCGCGTCAACAAGCGTCAGCGAGTTCTTCAGGTTTTTCGCCAGAGGGGTCATATCTGAATTTGTGATGTGCTATTTGCTTCATGTATCCGTTTTACTGCGTTCCAGTGGTTCATGTTCAGTTTTGAACCACACCGTGACGACATTGCCATCGGAAAAGCTGTGTCTCGTCCTCTGTGAAAGGTGAAGGAATCCACCAATAAGCTCACGATATCAAAAGTTTTTGACTTCATCATCGTACTTCTCATCAAGGAAGAATCAGTCAAGAAGTTCCCTCTGTGAAAGACTAATTTTTCCATCTGTTCTGTTTTCAAAATTCAGTCCTAACGTGTGCGACACAATGCACATGTGCTTCATTTGAAAGAAATCTTGTTGGAGAACCTTCACCTTTTACCTCACTTCATTCTGTCCGAATGTAATCATGACATCCATAAACAGTGACAGTATAACTTTCCCTTCCTTTACATTTAGTATGTGTACACGTTTTTGTGAACCCTCGTTGCCAGTTTTGTAAAGGCCTCGTCGCTGCTGCTGTAATGGTAGGCCGAATGCCTCTGTTGTTACGGTAGGCTGAGCTGGTGAGTTCGTCAAACGGGTTCTGGCGCAGTACGCAGCTATACCTCAGGGTCAGGTAACAGAATAAATGGAGGCTCTACAACACCCCAACAAATTAGTAACGAAGTCACACAAATGAGTTAAAAAGGTTTAATTATCGGTGTGACTTCTCGAATAACCGAGTCTACAACACTGCATGTAATATAAAAGGCCCTCATGGCTAAGCGCAAATAATCGCAGGTAAGCTTCACAGTACATAGAAATTGGAATTTACAACTTTGTTGAAACTTCCCGGCAGATTAAAACTGTGTGCCGGACCGAGACTCGAACTCGGGACCTTTGCCTTTCACGGGCAAGTGCTCTACCAACTGAGCTACCCAAGCACGGCTCACGCCCGGTACTCACAGCTTTACTTCTGCCAGTACCTCGTCTCCTGCCTTCCAAACTTTGCGGAAGCTCTCCTGCGAACCTTGCAGAACTAGCACTCCTGAAAGAAAGGATATTGCGGAGACATGGCTTAGCCACAGCCGATTTACCCGCCAAACAGGCACTACACGGGTTTATTTCACCATTTTCACAGTCTAACGCGAGGACTGTTTCCTTTTTTATCATATTATTCATTGCACTCTTTCTCATATACGTCATTCAGCGATGGTATAAGTCTAGCAATTTTATGTTAAATTGATTATTTCTCAGTACTCTTGCTTATCTGTCACCACTATATGGCCTCATATTATGTAATATATAAAATACCTTTTTGCTGAGTTTTAATGAAGTCTCTCAGATCCAACGTTCTTCATCGAAAATAATCTTTATATCGTTTTGCGGTGAGCTGCCTCACAGATAAGATTGCCTCACAGAAGATTGTTATCTTAGGCACAAGCAGTGTTCTCTTAGCTAAAATTTCTTCATCCAAATCTTCGCTGTTAATTATCCCCGCCATTACTGTACTTTCGCCACGATTTCTGTTTTTCTCCCAACAGCTAAGCCGTGATTTCAATTGAAATAGTTTTATCAACAGCTGAAAACGCAGTTTTGATTTGGTACTATGTGACGAGTTGCGCTGAAGTCCATTATAGAGTTACCACTAATCAGTGTAATTGTGACAAAGGAAACACTCATACTAATAGAACCTCGTTTCTTCTGCTCTTTTCTTTTTTATCTTTTTCAGAGGAATTTCTTGATATGTGACCGACTTTGTGACACTTGTAACAAACAGAAGCAACTTTTCGTGTCGCTTATTTCCTTCTTTGGTCCTGTCTCTGTCACGTTGTTCCTTCAATGCCTTCGATTATAGGTATTAGCTTCCAGGGACGTCGCAGAATGTTTATCTTCATTATATTCATGACGTACAGCATCTTCAGCAAGCACACCTTTTTATTGAAGCATAGTTAAAGTTACTATCTGCCACATTGCACAAAGCTGTAACTAGTGCATCCCATTCGCTTTAAAATTCACACAGTATTATTATTGCTGGATCTCCATCTTTGATTTAATCACCAATGTTCGTTAATGTGCTACATTTTGTTTATTAGCTCTAAATAATATTCGAAACCTTCATAACTCTTGATCTTTAGCTGCTATAAATTCCGTCTCAGGTGCGCAGTGCGAAAGTTTGTACTCCTTGGGGCGCATAATTTTTTAAGTTCTTCTCATATTGCTTTTGGATACGTCAAATTTCGTATGTGCATTTTCTGCTCGTCGTATATGGAAAGTACAATTTTTAGTAGCGTCCACTGTGGTTCGACAGCCATGCCTTTTTATCAGAATCTGTTACAATCATTTTCATTTGCTACGACCAGGAAGCGTAATTCATTCCATTCGCTTTCGCAACACTGTTTCTGTTCTCCATCCTCTCTGTATATTTTGCTACTCGTCTTACCGTTGTTAAATGGGCACGTTTTGTTTCCCGCGAGATTCACGAACACAACTCTGCGTCAGTCAACGTTTTCCAGAGGCATCGCACAAAAAATAATCGGCATCGACAAATATTTCGTCTTTGTCACACGTACGAGTTTTACATCGGTAATGGTGTCGTCCATTTGATAATGGAGAGAGATGCGCACGGTATAAATGCTAAGGGAGGCAACGCTAAAGTAAAGTGAGGAGATTGAAATGGATGTAGGTTGCGGTGGTTGTTCGGCGATGTGTGTGTGTGAATTCCTAAGGGACCACACTGCTGAGGTCATCGGCCCCTGGACTTACACACTAGTTAAACTAACTTTAACTTATGCTAAGAACAGCACACACACCCATGTCCGAGGGAGGACTCGAACCCCCGGCTGGAAAGGCCTCTCCATCCGTGTCACAGTGCCTCAAACCGCGCGGCCATTCCGTGTGACATTCGCAGATGAAGAGGCCTGTTCAGGATAGAGTGGGTTGGAGAACTGCATCTAAGCCGACTAAAGACCACTACAGTAACAGCAAGCTACGGGTTCTGTCCGTCTCCCTTAGTGTCTGGTCTGTATACTGAAGAGGCAAAAAATGAAACAGACGAAAGGCTCATCAGTTGGACTAAAATTTGAGGTTAAACACAGATCCATGATAAGATACTGAGTTTGCTATTAATGGTATCTGTCGAAGTGAGGAAGAACTAAAGTCTTATAAGCACAGAATATGGACTGAGGCTAAACGAAATATTTGATGCACAGAGAAATAAGACTGGCGATAAAGCTAATATTAGTTTCTTTGATTTTGATGCAGCTTTATTCATTTCACTCTTCTACCTTTTTCAAGTAGAAGTAATTTTTTGTAATAGAACTGTTATCTACTGCACGCTTAATTTACGAACAAAATGGTTCAAATTACTCTGAGCACTATGGGACTTAACATCTGAGGTCATCAGTCCCCTAGAACTTAGAACTACTTAAACCTAACTAACCTAAGGACATCACACACACCCATGCCCGAGGCAGGATTCGAACCTGCGACCGTAGCGGTCGCGGGGCTCCAGACTGAAGCGCCTAGAGCCGCTCGACCACAGCGGCCGGACATTTACTAACAATATCACTCTGCCACATAAATGATTTACAGATCATTTTATATTTAACCTATAACCCTAAAATTATTGCATTTATCACAGGTGTTCTATACGAGATTGTCATTTTGCTTTAATGTAAAATTACGTTACTTCACACCGGGAAGACGCAGTACTTAAGCGCAAGTATATAGCGCCCACTGTATTGCAATTTTTCCTTATCAATTAAGCTTCCGTAGTATTAAGCCGAAGTTTCTTTTTATAGCGGCGTTATTTTAGCTCATATTTGCTTCTCTTTCCCCATGTGTTTATAACTGTGCTCCTTTGTAAATAGAACTCTAGCTTCTGCACTCTGAATTATACGTACAGTATTACTCTGTCAGCAAATGCATTAGAAATTTTATACGTAATGTATACCGGTAAATTTATTGCATTATTAGTAGCCTTGTAGAAGAAATATTCATTCTTACTTTAATGTGAAATGCTATTAATTAACACAAGCAAAGCGTAGTTCTTACACGGATGTATTGAGCGCTCTCTAAATCCCGATTTTTGCTTATCGCTTGAGCTTGTACCTTTGAACGATTGTCTTTTGTCTCTGGAATGGTGAATACATATGTAATGTAAATATTTTATTCTTTGGACTAATTTTATGATTTTATGCAGACAAGAACGTACACTATATGATCAGAAGTATCCGGACACCCACAAAAACATACGTTTTTCGTATTAGGTGCATTGTGTTGCCACCTACTGCCAGGTACTCCATATCAGCGACCTCAGTAGTCATTAGACATCATGAGAAAGGAGGACCTCAAGGACTTCAAATGTGGTCAGATGATTGGGCATTACCTGTGTCATAGGTCTGTACCCGAGATTTCCACACTACTAAACATCCCTACGTCCACTGTTTCCGAACTAATAGTGAAGCGGAAACATGAAGGGACACGTACAGCTCAAAAGCGTATAGGCCGATCTCGTCTGTTGACTGACAGAGACTGCCGACAATTGAAGAGGGTCGTAATGTGTAATAGGCAGACATCTGTTCAGACTACACACAGAAATACCAGGCTGCGTCAGGATCCACTGCCAAGTACTGTGACAGTTAGGCGGGAGGTGAGGAAACGTTGATTTCACGGTCGAGCGGCTGCTCGTGAGCCCCGGTAAATGCCAAACGACGCCTCGGTTGGTGTAAGGAGCGTAAACATTGGACGATTGAACAGTGGAAAAACGTTGTCTGGAGTGAAGAATCACGGTACACAATGTGGCGATCCGATGGTAGAGTGTGGGTATGGCGATTGCCCGGTGAACGTCATCTACCAGCGTGTGTAGTACCAGCAGTAAAATTCGGAGGCGGTGGTGTTACGGTGTGATCGTCCTTTTCATCGAGGGGGCTTGCACCCCTCGCTGTTTTCCATGACACTATCACAGCACAGGCCTATGCTGATGGTTTAAGCACCTTCTTGCATCCCACTGTTGAACAGCAAGTCGGGGATGGCGCTTGCATCTTTGAACACGATCGAGCATCTGTTGATAATGCACCGCCTGTGGCGGTGTGGTTGCACGACAATAACATCACTGTAATGGACTGGCCTGCACAGAGTCCTGACCTGAATCCTATAGAACATCTTTGGGATGCTTTGGAATGCCGACATCGTGCCAGGCGTCACCGACGGACATCGATACCTCTCCTCAGTGCAGCACTCCGTGAAGATTGGGCTGCCATTCCCCAAGAAACCTTCCAGCATCTGATTGGACGTATGCCTGCGAGAGTGGAAGCTGTCATCAAGGCTAAGGGTGGGCCAACACCGTATTTAATTCCTGCGTTACCGATTGAGGGGGCCACGAAGTTTGTAAGTCATTTTGAGCCAGGCGTCCGGATGCTATAGAGTATGTCAGTGGGCGAATACATTTGTGCAGTTATTGTGAGGTACACTGAGTGTAGTATGGCTGCTGTCTTATGCCATGGTATGTGAAGTTTCTGATTTTTACATCAATTTCATATATGACAAGAGCCGCTTAGGTTCAGCTAATGTAATTTACCACCAAGTGATGTAACAAGTGAGTACGCTTACCCTACAAATATTTTTCTATTATTAATATCTTGTTATATATGTGAAATCCCCCCTGCGGGTCCAGGGTAAGAATAGGCCCGAGGTATTCCTGCCTGTCGTACGAGGCGACTACAAGGAGTTTCAACCGTTTCGGCCTTTCATGTGATGGTCCCCCTTGGGGTTTGACCTACATTTTTCAAAATTCTTCTGAAGTACGAGCCTTTTGGGGAAGGACACCTTACATGGTGTACCACTGGTCCTAAGTGCTCTAAGACCTTGGCACTCAGTATTGCACCGGCGTTGTAACCATACCCACTATTCCTCAAATTGGGCCTAAACGCCTGATGGGTTGTCCAAGTTACGCCCATAGTGCATCTCCATCTGCCCCAGCGATCATGATGGACTTTCCATGGCACCAGAAATCCAGCACGGTAGCCAGCCCGTTGTGGTGGGGTCGTCATGTACCCTCTAGGTTGTAGCCCCCTGACAACACAGGGATCGTACTGCCGATACCTGAGCTGCACCCTCCCCACGTCGGCCAAGGAGTAGATGCCCGTCTCCTTGGGGCATCAGGACTCCCGGCAACGGTCATCCTGCCAGGTGGCCCTTGCTGCGGCTGGGTGGCGCCCGTGGGGAGAGCCCCTGGTCGGAGTGGGTGGTATCGGGGCGGACGTTTCGCAGATGAAACATCAACACGTATCAGGTCGCTCTGCGGCCGAGTCTTTCAAAAGAAAAGGTACCGTTTCAAGTCCTGGTTCTCCTGCCCTTTCCCCCTTGGCCACTCCATGGGAGGAGGGACAGGCCCGCCGGCTTGGGGCGAAGTACTTCCCCCGCTATTTGGTCTGTTCTCGAACCGATGGGGGGACATTCGCCACCTCCAAGCCAATGTTCTTTGTTCATCACATTGAGGACGTCTTTGGGGAAATCGAGGCTCTCAGCAAGATGCGTTCAGGGTCCGTTCTTATCAAGACCACCTCCGCCACACAGTCGGCGGCGCTCCAGGCGTGCGACCGCCTAGGGGACATCCCAGTATCCATTGTCCCACATCTAGCACTAAATAGGACGCAGGGGGTTATTTTTCATCGTGACCTCCTGCTACAATCTGATGAGGAGCTCAGGGCCAACCTGGAGCGCCGAGGCGTGCATTTCGTCCGGCGAGTCCAGCGCGGCCCCAAAGACCGTCGCATCGACACTGGGGCCTTTATCCTCGCCTTCGAGGGGGACATTCTCCCGGAGAAGGTAAAGGTGATGTGCTACCGGTGTGACGTGCGACCCTACGTCCCGCCTCCTATGCGATGTTTTAGGTGTTTGCGTTTTGGGCACATGTCGTCACGGTGTGAGGCTGAGCCCCTTTGTGGCGATTGTGGACGTCCTCTTCGTGAGGAACATACATGCACCCCACCACCTCGGTGCATAATTGTCCTGGCGTCCACTCGCCTAGATCCTCAGACTGCCCCGCATATCAGAAGGAGAAGAAGATACAAGAAATCAAAACTTTGGATCGGCTCTCCTATACTGAGGCCAAGAAGAAGTATGACCGCCTCCATCCCGTGCCATTGACTACTTCGTTTTGCCTCAGTTGTGTCCGCTCCTTCCGCGGTATCCGCACCCCTATCCTGTCCCCCCTACGCCTCCTCCGCCCATCAGGGGGCTCCGCCTCCGCCTCCCAAATCCCTCCCTTCCAAATCCTCCTCCCCCGTGGCCCCCACCCCCTCTGCCCCAGGGGCCACCCTTCCTCCTCCTCCTCCCCCCACGCCACCTGAGAAGCGTTCCTCTTCTCAGGCGTCCATCGGGGAAACGTCCAGGACCCCAGCTTCAGAGGTCCGGCGTTCCAAAACGGACCCCGCGCGTGAGGACCTTCTTCGGGTCCAGCCCACCATCCCTGTGCCTCCTCGGCCTTCCAAGAAGGCCTCCAAGAAGAAATCTCTATCCCCCTCTCCACCCCGGCGCGTTTCATCTGACGCTCCATCCGTGAGTCGCTGCTCCCGGCCGTCCTCAGTTTCGCCGGGACGCTCTGCTGCCAGACGCTCCGCCGGCCTTTCGTCGGCAAATGATGCGGCCCCTCCTACACAACCACGGACAGCGGCCGCAGCTGGCGACGAGTCGATGGAACCGGATCCGCCTCTCGTCGGTTGTAGCGTTGTTCACTCGCAACCTGGCCCTCCGCGGCCGTCGAGGTGACCAGCTCTTCCCCCGTCTCGTTCCCCCAACCTTTTGACTAGCGATGGCGTTGTTTCATTGGAACATAAGAGGTATTCGATCTAATCGGGAGGAATTACAACTGCTCCTCCGCTTGCACTGTCCGCTCGTCCTTGGTCTCCAGGAAACCAAGTTGCGCCCGACTGACCGTATTGCCTTTACCCACTATACCTCGGAGCGGTATGACCTCACCCCTGTGGACGGTATCCCAGCTCATGGTGGGGTCATGTTGCTCGTTCGGGACGATGTCTATTACCATCCCATCCCATTGACCACCCCACTCCAAGCAATAGCTGTCCGCATTACTCTTTCTGCTTTTACTTTTTCAGTTTGTACCATCTACACTCCACCGTCATCTGTTGTTAGTCGGGCTGACATGATGCACCTGATCGTTCAGCTCCCTCCGCCGTTCTTATTGTTTGGCGACTTCAATGCCCATCATCCCCTTTGGGGCTCTCCTGCATCCTGTCCAAGAGGCTCACTCTTGGCGGATGTCTTCAACCATCTCAATCTTGTCTGCCTCAATACCGGCGCCCCGACTTTCCTCTCGGACTCTACTCATACCTACTCCCACTTGGACCTCTCGATCTGTTCTACCACTCTTGCCCGTCGGTTCGAGTGGTATGTCCTTTCTGACACCTATTCGAGCGACCTCTTCCCCTGTGTCGTTCGTCTCCTGCACCACACCCCATCCCCACGTCCTTCGAGCTGGAACATACTGAAAGCTGACTGGGGACTTTACTCCTCCCTGGCGACCTTTCCGGACCACGATTTTCCTAGTTGTGACAGTCAGGTCGAATACCTCACGGCTGTTATCATCAATGCTGCCGAACGTTCCATTCCTCGTACAACTTCTTCACGTCGCGTTTCCGTCCCCTGGTGGAACGAGGCTTGTAGGGACGCTATCCGTGCTCGGCGACGTGCTTTACGCACCTTTCGCCGCCATCCTACGTTGGCGAATTGTATTGAATACAAACGACTCCGAGCGCAATGCCGTCGTGTCATCAAAGACAGCAAAAAAGCTTGTTGGGCCTCTTTCACCAGCTCCTTTAACAGTTTTACTCCCTCTTCCGTCGTTTGGGGTAGCCTGCGCCGGCTGTCGGGCATTAAGGACCACTCCTCGGTACCTGGCCTGACCTCAGGTAATGAGGTCCTTGTTGATCCTGTGGCTGTCTCCAACGCCTTTGGCCGCTTTTTCGCGGAGGTTTCAAGCTCCGCCCATTACCATCCTGCCTTCCTTCCCAGGAAAGAGGCAGAAGAGGCTCGGCGACCTTCCTTCCACTCGCTGAATCTGGAAACTTATAATGTCCCCTTTACTATGCGGGAACTCGAACGTGCGCTTGCACTGTCCCGGTCCTCTGCTCCGGGGCCAGATGCCATTCACGTTCAGATGCTGGCACACCTTTCTCCGGCGGGCAAAAGCTTCCTTCTTCGTACCTACAATCGCGTCTGGACCGAAGGTCAAGTCCCCATGCGTTGGCGTGACGCCGTTGTTGTTCCTATACCCAAACCTGGGAAGGATAGACACCTTCCTTCTAGTTACCGCCCCATTTCTCTTACAAGCTGTGTCTGTAAGGTGATGGAGCGCATGGTTAATGCTCGGTTAGTCTGGATTCTTGAATCTCGACGACTACTTACTAATGTCCAATGCGGCTTTCGTCGCCGCCGCTCCGCTGTTGACCACCTTGTGACCTTGTCGACATTCATCATGAACAACTTTTTGCGAAGGCGCCAAACGGTAGCCGTGTTCTTCGACTTGGAAAAGGCTTATGATACCTGTTGGAGGGGAGGTATCCTCCGCACTATGCACAGGTGGGGCCTACGCGGTCGCCTGCCCCTTTTTATTGATTCCTTTTTAACGGATCGAACGTTTAGGGTACGTGTGGGTTCCGTATTGTCCGACGTCTTCCTCCAGGAGAACGGAGTGCCTCAGGGCTCCATCTTGAGCGTAGCCCTTTTTGCCATCGCGATCAATCCAATTATGGATTGCATTCCACCTAATGTCTCAGGCTCTCTCTTTGTCGATGACTTCGCGATCTACTGCAGTGCCCAGAGAACATGCCTCCTGGAGCGCTGCCTTCAGCGTTGTCTCGACAGCCTCTACTCATGGAGCGTGGCAAATGGCTTCCGGTTCTCTGAAGAGAAGACGGTTTGTATCAACTTTTGGCGATATAAAGCGTTGCTTCCGCCATCCTTACATCTCGGTCCCGTTGTTCTCCCATTCGTGGACACAACTAAGTTTCTAGGGCTCACGTTGGACAGGAAACTGTGTTGGTCTCCACATGTCACTTATTTGGCGGCCCGTTGTACACGTTCCCTTAATGTCCTCAGAGTTCTTAGTGGTTCATCTTGGGGAGCGGATCGCACTGTCCTGCTTCGCTTGTATCGGTCCATAGTCCGATCGAAGCTGGATTATGGGAGCTTCGTCTACTCGTCCGCTCGGCCATCCCTCTTACGCCGGCTCAACTCCATCCACCATCGGGGGATACGTCTTGCGACCGGAGCGTTCTACACTAGTCCTGTCCAGAGTCTTTATGCTGAAGCTGCCGAGTTACCATTGACCTACCGGCGCGACGTACTGCTGTGTCGGTATGCCTGCCGGCTGTTGTCTATGCCCGACCACCCCTCTTACAAGTCCTTCTTCGCCGATTCTCTCGATCGCCAGTACGGGTCGTATGTGTCTGCCCTGCTGCCTCCCGGAGTCCGCTTCCGTCGCTTGCTTCGACAATTGGATTTTGCCCTCCCTACCACCTTCAGAGAGGGTGAGAGCCCGACACCACCTTGGCTCCAGGCTCCGGTTCATATTTATCTCGACCTCAGCTCACTCCCGAAGGAGGGTACTCCGGCTGCAGTGTATTGCTCACGGTTTGTCGAACTTCGTGCTCGACTTGCCGGACACACCTTTATTTACACCGATGGCTCCAAAACTGACGATGGTGTCGGCTGTGCCTTTGTCGTCGGGGCCGCCACCTTTAAATACCGGCTCCTCGACCAATGTTCCAGCTTTACGGCCGAGCTTTTTGCTCTCCATCAGGCCGTTCAGTATGCCCGCCGCCACCGCCATTCATCGTATGTACTCTGCTCTGACTCACTCAGTGCTCTTCAGAGTCTTGGAGCTCCCTATCCGGTCCATCCCTTGATTCAACGGATACAGCAGTCCCTCCATTCTTGCGCTGATAATGGTGGTTCTGTCAGCTTTCTGTGGGTCCCCGGACATGTAGGAGTGCCTGGGAATGAGGCTGCGGATGCTGCAGCCAAGGCTGCAGTCCTCCTGCCTCGGCCAGCCTCCCATTGTGTCCCGTCATCGGACGTTCGTGGGGATGTATGTAAGAGGCTTGTATCGTTGTGGTGGGATGCTTGGTCATCCCTCCAAGGAAACAAGCTCCGGGCAGTAAAACCGCTCCCAACTCCTTGGACAACATCCTCCCGACCATCTCGGCGCGAGGAGGTCCTTCTGACCAGGTTGCGGATTGGGCATTGCCGGTTTAGCCACCGCTACCTGCTCTCCGGTGACCCAGCCCCGCAGTGCCCTTGTGGACAGGCATTAACAGTGCGCCATGTTTTATTGTCGTGTCCCCGTTTTAGTCAATTTCGTGTTGTCCTGTCCCTGCCATCTACTTTACCGGATATTTTAGCTGATGACGCTCGAGCAGCTGCTCGTGTTCTGCGTTTTATAACTGTGACTGGCTTGTCCAAAGACATCTAACCTTTTTACTTATTTTATCTGCATCTTTGTCAGGTCTTTCTGGTGTCCCCCTCTCCCCTTGAGTTTTATTAGATTCCATGTGCTCTAACAACAGTGACTGGGCGCTAATGACCTCAGTAGTTGAGCGCCCTTAAACCCAATCCAAAAAAAAAAAAAAATATATATGTGAAATAGTTTGTAACCGTTTTATACATTTTAGGGCCCACACCTTCTGAGGAAGATATTTTTATAAATGTTGAAAGCTGGGGCAAAGAAACCTTTGGTTTGCAAATGGTTGGCTGATTTTTCAACCTTTTCAACAATGGAGACCACGCACTTCATGAAGGTTTGCGCCACCTTGGACGCAAACTAAAGTTTGGCAGCTTAAGTCAGAAGATCGTAAAAAGCCATCTAACACAGCAAAAAGAACATCCCTCGACAAAAGAAGGCTACTAGTATTAGAAACAGACAATAACTTGAAATTTCTGAGCATATACTCTTGAAGCACCAGATTTTTTGTGGTTTTAGGGCGCACAACTACAGTGGTCATTAGCGCCCGGACTAAATTACGAATGCACTGCGAGGCACAAGGTTAAAACAGGCACTAAAAGGGACAACACTATAAAAGACACGTTAACAGGCAAGGGCTTAAAAGAAAACAGTATAATCAAATGTCCTTAGACAGGTTTGTCAAGTGGATAAAACGAAGAACGCGAGCAGCTGCTCCTGGGTCATCCGCTAAAATGGCATCCAGAGTACATGGCATTCCAAGATCAACTCGCAGTGTATTAAAATTCGGACAGGACGTTAAAATGTGGCGTACCGTCAGCAATTGCCAACATGGGCAGAACGGCGCCGGCGCAGCCGTCAGCAGATGGCGATGGCTGAACCGGCAGTGTCCAATCCGTAACCGGGCCAAAACGACCTCCTCCCGCCGAGAAGAGCGTGAAGAGGTCGTCCAAGCCGTGGGGAGAGGTTTAGAGGCCCGAAGCTTGTTTTCAATAAGTGTAGCCCAATCGGCATGCCACAGCGATAAAATGCGCTGACAAATGACCCTGCTAAAATCAGATTAAGGCATACAACAAGAAGCGGTCCGAGGCTGGAGGACCGCAGCCGTGGCTGCGGCATCTGCAGTTTCGTTCCCAGGGATACCGACATGGCCAGGAACCCACATAAAGGTAACCGGAGAACCGACGTCCACCAGCTGCTGAAGAGAGCGTTGGATCCGGTGCACGAATGGGTGAACCAGATACGGATCACTGAGGCTCTGGATGGCGCTCAGGGAATCAGAGCAGATGACATAAGCAGAATGTCGGTGGCGGCGGATGTAAAGAACAGTCTGGTAGAGGGCAAATAGCTCAGCCGTGAAGACCAATCATTGGCCATGAAGCCGGTATTTGAAACTGTGTGCCCCGACAATAAAAGAACACCCGACACCGCCATTGATCTTAGAGCCATCTGTATAACTGAAGATCTTATTAATGAACTTCGAACGAAGTTCGACAAACCGTGAGCGGTATACCTAAGCTGGGGTAACCTCCTTTGGGAGCGAGCTGAGGTCAAGGTGAACGCGAACCTGAGCCTGGAGCCAAGGTGGCGTTTGGCTCTCGCCCAATCGAGAAAGATTGCAGGGAGTGAAAAATCAAGGTGCTGAAGGAGACGACGAAAGCGAACTCCAGGGGGTAGCAGGGCAGATACATACAAACCGTATTGACGGTCGAGACTGTCGTCAAAAAAGGTACGATAAGACGGGTGGTCGGGCATTGACAATAGCCGACAGGCATACCGACAAAGCAGTATATCGCGCCGGTAGGTTAGTGGCGATTCACCGGCTTCAGCATGAAGACTCTCGACGGGACTAGTATAGAACGCTCCGATCGCAAGACGTAACCCCCGATGTTGTATAGAGTTGAGGCGGCGTAAGATGGACGGCCGTGCAGAGGAGTGTACAAAGCTCCCATAATTCAGCTTTGAGCGGACGATCGACCGATATAGGCGAAGTAGGACGGTTTGATCCGCTGCCCACGACGTACCACTGAGAACACGGAGGACTGTGAGAGAACGGGTACAACGGGCAGCCAAATATGACACATGTGGAGACCAGCTAAGTTTCCTGTCAAATGTAAGACCTAAAAATTTAGTTGTCTTCACGAATGGGAGAGCAACGGGACCGAGATGTAAGGACGGTGGGAGAAACTCTTTGTAGCGCCAGAAGTTAATACAGACCGTCTTCTCGGAATGTACATCAGTCACAGACTGTGGGAATACCGGTAAATGAGAGAACTGAAAAGTTTGAGATGTGTTAAAGACAAGATAGTCCCATATTCACGGGATGGACACAAGGAAGCAGAAGCAGGAATCCTGCACCACCGTTCTAAGCGAGCTATAAGTAAAGGTGGTTTGCCATTATCTTCCTTCGTCCTTGTTCTGTCACGTGTTCATCTGTGTCGTGTGTATGGTTGTGGTGACTGCTTGTACAGGGCAGAGTCGGTCTGTGTTGACAAGGATGAAGGGAAGGAAGGAGGGAAAGCCGGTGTCGGTGAGAAGTCTGCTCCTCCCGAACAGCACTGAGTGGACCGCCGAGATTAATGTCCAAACATCAACAGTGTGACGTGCGGTAACTTCACGAGACACTGCAGAGAGGTTCGGACACGTCCAGGACATTCGCACAATGACTGGTGATCACGACCTTCACGCCACCTCCTGTTCTCCATCTCCTGGACAATTACTGGCAGCAAAAAATTTTTCACCACCAATATTCGAACCAGCTTACCTAGTCGAGAAACACAGCACAACCGTGCGTTAGTGATCTCAGCTATAGAGGTGGGTTGCTAGAGAAGTATGCAAGAAGTTAAGAGCGTTGATTATGTTGTGTCTAGACAAGACAGCCTAGACACAATGAGAGGAAGCCGAAAGGCACGCGCCCAAACCCACGCAGGCTGGCGTGAGGTCTGAAACAGGATACGTAATGAATGCTATAAAGAAAAGCACGTAGCCTCTGGAATACTCAACCCCAATCCACACTTGTAGAACATCGCTCCTGATGATACATTAATAGAATCTCAATACCAACTGAATACGGCGCCCTGCTAGGTTGCAGCAAATGCAGCCGAAGGCCATGCCAACCATCGTCTCGGCAAATGAGAGCGCACCCGTCAGTAATCCATCTCAGGCAAAGTCGGCTGTACAACTGGGGCGAGTGCCAGGACGTCTCTCTAGACCTGCCGTGTGGTGGCGCTCGGTCTGCAATTACTGACAGTGGCGACACGCGGGTCCGGCGTATAGTAATGGACCGCGGCCGATTTAAAGGCTACCACCTAGCAAGTGTGGTGTCTGGCGGTGACACCACAGATTATATAGGAAATGTGAAAATTCTGCACAGAATCGTCACGGAAAAGAGATAAAAAACACTGATTAAAGTGGGGATAGGAATGTGGGTCACATGTTAAGGTATTAGGAAATAAGTTTACTGGAGGGAACTAGTCAGTCCAAAATTGGCAGAGAGAAGACAGGTTGGAATACATGTAATTTTTTTTTTTTTTTTTTTTGTAGAAACGTATCACATACATTACCTTCTTCTTCCTCTTTAGCTTGTGCCTGTATCCCGCATTGGTCGCAGGGTCCGCGTTGTTACTATCGGATTTGGCATGGTTAATTTAAAGGGGTGGCTGGATGCCCTTCCTGTCGCCACCCCATACCCCCTCGGGGTGGAATCAGTGTATCCCTAGATGTTTGCATCTAGTGTGAACCATGGAATACTGCGAACGTGTTTCAGATGTCTGCGAGTCGTGTAACTGAGGCGGGATGCGGGACCAGCCTAGTATTCACGTAGATGTGGAAAACCGCCTAAAAACCACATCCAGGCTGGCCGGTACACCGGCCCACCTCGTTAAGCCGCCGGGCGGATTCGATACGGGGCCGGCGCGCCTACCCGAGTCCACGAAGCAGCGCATTAGCACTCTCGGCTAACCTGGCGAGTCAGATACACTCCTGGAAATGGAAAAAAGAACACATTGACACCGGTGTGTCAGACCCACCATACTTGCTCCGGACACTGCGAGAGGGCTGTACAAGCAATGATCACACGCACGGCACAGCGGACACACCAGGAACCGCGGTGTTGGCCGTCGAATGGCGCTAGCTGCGCAGCATTTGTGCACCGCCGCCGTCAGTGTCAGCCAGTTTGCCGTGGCATACGGAGCTCCATCGCAGTCTTTAACACTGGTAGCATGCCGCGACAGCGTGGACGTGAACCGTATGTGCAGTTGACGGACTTTGAGCGAGGGCGTATAGTGGGCATGCGGGAGGCCGGGTGGACGTACCGCCGAATTGCTCAACACGTGGGGCGTGACGTCTCCACAGTACATCGATGTTGTCGCCAGTGGTCGGCGGAAGGTGCACGTGCCCGTCGACCTGGGACCGGACCGCAGCGACGCACGGATGCACGCCAAGACCGTAGGATCCTACGCAGTGCCGTAGGGGACCACACCGCCACTTCCCAGCAAATTAGGGACACTGTTGCTCCTGGGGTATCGGCGAGGACCATTCGCAACCGTCTCCATGAAGCTGGGCTACGGTCCCGCACACCGTTAGGCCGTCTTCCGCTCACGCCCCAACATCGTGCAGCCCGCCTCCAGTGGTGTCGCGACAGGCGTGAATGGAGGGACGAATGGAGACGTGTCGTCTTCAGCGATGAGAGTCGCTTCTGCCTTGGTGCCAATGATGGTCGTATGCGTGTTTGGCGCCGTGCAGGTGAGCGCCACAATCAGGACTGCATACGACCGAGGCACACAGGGCCAACACCCGGCATCATGGTGTGGGGAGCGATCTCCTACACTGGCCGTACACCACTGGTGATCGTCGAGGGGACACTGAATAGTGCACGGTACATCCAAACCGTCATCGAACCCATCGGTCTACCATTCCTAGACCGGCAAGGGAACTTGCTGTTCCAACAGGACAATGCACGTCCGCATGTATCCCGTGCCACCCAACGTGCTCTAGAAGGTGTAAGTCAACTACCCTGGCCAGCAAGATCTCCGGATCTGTCCCCCATTGAGCATGTTTGGGACTGGATGAAGCGTCGTCTCACGCGGTCTGCACGTCCAGCACGAACGCTGGTCCAACTGAGGCGCCAGGTGGAAATGGCATGGCAAGCCGTTCCACAGGACTACATCCAGCATCTCTACGATTGTCTCCATGGGAGAATAGCAGCCTGCATTGCTGCGAAAGGTGGATATACACTGTACTAGTGCCGACATTGTGCATGCTCTGTTGCCTGTGTCTATGTGCCTGTGGTTCTGTCAGTGTGATCATGTGATGTATCTGACCCCAGGAATGTGTCAATAAAGTTTCCCCTTCCTGGGACAATGAATTCACGGTGTTCTTATTTCAATTTCCAGGAGTGTATATATATATATTATCTGTGCATTACAAATCAGTCTTCATTCTTCATACACTGGACTTGTTTCTGAACAATGACACTGCAAACAACTATTGGAAATAACCGCATTGTTTATGATTCATTAAAATAATCATGTGATCTGCACTAACTACATATAGGATATAACGCGTAACTGTTGCTGTGAGGTGGAGAGATTCGTAATGGAGAGGAAACGTAGCAAGGCGTCCCAAACTATTCGGAACAAAATAAGAGAAATCAAATTATGCTTACAAGGGAACCTCCCCATCGCACCCCCCTCAGATTTGGTTATAAGTTGGCACAGTGGATAGGCCTTGAAAAACTGAACACAGATCAATCGAGAAAACAGGAAGAAGTTGTGTGGAACTATGAAAAAATAAGCAAAATATACAAACTGAGTAATCCATTTGCAAGATAGACAACATCAGAGATTGTGGGAGTTCAGTAGCGCCGTGGTCCCATGGTTAGCGTGAGTGGCTGCGGAACGAAAGGTCCTTGGTTCAAGATTTCCATCGCGTGAAAATTTTAATTTTTTTATTTTCAGTGTATGTGACAAACTCTTATGTTTTCATCACTTTTTTGGGAGTGATTATCACATCCACAAGAAAACCTAAATCGGGCAAGGTAGAAGAATCTTTTTACCCATTCGCCAAGTGTAAAAGTTAGGTGGGTAGACAATAGATTCCTGTCATGTGACGCACATGCCGTCACCAGTGTCGTATAGAATATATCAGACGTGTTTTCCTGTGGAGGAATCGGTTGACCTATGACCTAGCGATCAAATGTTTTCGTTTCCCATTGGAGAGGCACGTCCTTTCGTCTACTAATCGCACGGTTTTCAGGTGCGGTCGCAAAACACAGTCGCTGAACTTATTACAGTGAACAGAGACGTCAATGAACGAGCGGACAGATCATAACTTTGCGAAAATAAAGAAAGTAAACTTTTCACTCGAGGGAAGACTTGAACCAAGAACCTCACGTTTCACAGCTGCTCACGCTAACCACGGGACCACGGCACTCCGGAGCTCACGCTATCCTTGATGTTGCCTATCTTACGCATGGTCTACTCAGTGTATATTTTGCTTATTTTTTTCATAGTTCCACAAAACTTCTTCCTGTTTTCTCGATTGATCTGTGTTCAGTTTTGCAAGGCCTATCCACTGTGCCAACTTATAACTAAATATGAGGGGGGTGCGATGGGGAGGATTCCTTGTTAGAGTGACAGCGAAAACGACAACAGAAGGTATAAAATATCTAGTAAACCAACAGGCCGTTTTGCACGTTTCACAGTGAAAGGTAGTCTTTGCTAGTGATACACTCACCCCGTCTGATAATACTCGTCTTCACCGTAACAACCAACAGCGCAGATACCAGCAAGTAGAGGGCGCGCACCGCCATCGTTCCCGCTGCAAGTGCCGCCGCTGCTGCTGCCACTGTGTTGGCCAGCCGTCGCGTCGCCTTTTATACCGCCACTGCCTCCTGCGTGGTGAAGCACAGTTAGCAACTCTCTGACTGCCTGTCGTAGATTCGATAAGAGCTCTGTGTCGCTAACTGACGCTATCTGCCGCTGTCTATCACTAATACTATCTGACGACATGTCGCTCAGTTCCAGTAAAGTTAATCGTCCGTTAAGTCCCACTACATTTCAAAACTTCACAACTTGGAAACTGAGAGACAAAGAAAATTGCTGTATTAATTCTGCATACAAAAGGTTTCCTCTACGCTGATAGGGTGACCCCCAACCAGCCATCTGTATGCGCTGTAACTGTTCGTTTGAACACTTTCGACATGGTTTTTGCATTTTCGGAAATACCATTTTTGACTGTTACATAAGTGTTGACACGACATACTCTCCATTCTTCACACGTGCTTAAAAATTTAGGTAATACGTGTATTGTACATGAGAGTAAATTTGGTTTTCTGTCTTTTAAGATGATCTGAAAATGCGTTGCGGCCAGAAAATACGTAGGTTGGAACTTAAATCTCTACCGTCTGGTGAGCAAGATGTATGAGACAGGCGAAATACCCTCAGACTTCAAGAAGAATATAATAATTCCAATCCCAAAGAAAGCAGGTGTTGACAGATGTGAAAATTACCGAACTATCAGTTTAATAAGCCACAGCTGCAAAATACTAACACGAATTCTTTACAGACGAATGGAAAAACTAGAAGCCGACCTCGGGGAAGATCAGTTTGGATTCCGTAGAAATACCGGAACGCGTGAGGCAATACTGACCTTACGACTTATCTTAGAAGAAAGAATAAGGAAAGGCAAACCTACGTTTCTAGCATTTGTAGACGTAGAGAAAGCTTTTGACAATGTCGACTGGAATACTCTCTTTCAAATTCTAAAGGTGGCAGGGGTAAAATACAGGGAGCGAAAGGCTATTTACAATTTGTACAGAAACCAGATGACAGTTATAAGAGTCGAGGGGCATGAAAGGGAAGCAGGGGTTGGGAAGTGAGTAAGACAGGGTTGTAGCCTCTCCCCGATGTTATTCAATCTGCATATTGAGCAAGCAGTAAAGGAAACAAAAGAAAAATTCGGAGTAGGTATTAAAATTCATGGAGAAGACATTGTAATTCTGTCAGAGACAGCAAAGGACTTGGAAGAGCAGTTGAACGGAATGGACAGTGTCTTGAAAGGAGGATATAAGATGAACAACAACAAAAGCAAACGAGGATAATGGCATGCAGTCGAATTAAGTCGGGTGATGCTGAGGCAATTAGTTTAGGAAATGAGACACTTAAAGTAGTAAAGGAGTTTTGCTATTTGGGGAGCAAAATAACTGATGATGGTCGAAGTAGAGAGGATATAAAATGTAGACTGGCAATGGCAAGGAAAGCGTTTCTGAAGATGAGAAATTTGGTAACATCGAGTATAGATTTAAGTGTCAGGAAGTCGTTTCTGAAAGTATTTGTATGGAGTGTAGCCATGTATAGAAGTGAAACATGGACGATAAATAGTTTGCACAAGAAGAGAATAGAAGCTTTCGAAATGTGGTGCTACAGAAGGATGCGAAAGATTAGATGGGTAGATCACTTAACTAATGAGGAGGTGTTGAATAGGATTGGGGAGAAGAGAAGTTTGTGGCACAACTTGACTAGAAGAAGGGATCGTTTGGTAGGACATGTTTTGAGGCATCAAGGGATCACAAATTTAGCATTGGAGGGCAGCGTGGAGGGTAAAAATCGTAGAGGGAGAGCAAGAGATGAATACACTAAGCATATTCAGAAGGATGTAGGTTGCAGTAGGTACTGGGAGATGAAGAAGCTTGCACAGGATAGAGTAGCATGGAGAGCTGCGTCAAACCAGTCTCAGACTGAAGACCACAACAACAACAACGGAACTTAAACAGTGGCATCACTGCTGTGGAGACACTATGCAATGGAATCTACTATTGTCGCTGATAACACACGTTGTTGACATACCTACCTTACCTCCGAGCAAATGGACTCGCCCGTCCCACGTCACCGGCGCGCGCACAATCGAGGGAAACACAGTCACTTGTGAGCGAGCGGTCTAACGTAACGGTGTCACTATGTTTTCGAAACAGGAACAGCGGAGTTGGATCAAGATTGACTGTGCCAGAGGTCTTACAGCACGACAGTGTCATCGAGATCTTCGAGAGGCGGGCGGGGAATCGGCATTGCCGTTCAGAACAGTGGCGCGCTGGGTAAAAGCCTTCAACGAAGGTCGGCAAACTGTGGCAGACGTGCATCGGGCAGGTCGTCCTAGCGGCTCTGAAGAAGAAGTGCATGCTGTTACGGCGTTAGTGGACAGTGATAGACGCCAAACGATTCGTGAGCTCTTCCACAAAACCGGGTTAGCGCATACGACTGTGCTTCGTATCCTGAAGAAACGCCTGGGAATGCGTCTGACGATGCACAGCTAACTGCGGAATCGATCCGAACATTTCTAGATGAGATAAAGAAACTTATCCAGTCGTCCAGTAAGGAATTCAGCTCCGACCAATCGGGATTTGAAGAGGAAAACCATATGGAAGGAATCCTGGAAATGAGAGACACTGAGAGAGTTGTATCAAGATCGACTAACACCAATGCCTTAACGCATTATGCGGACTGTTAATCTGAATAGCAAATTGGCTGGGAAGTTATTTATTGCTCTGCAAAAAGTTGGAGGTGCTCTGGCCCCCTACGATTTTTTCTTGTCTGCGTGAGCTTGCAAGGGCAGTAGGGGATATTTAAGTCACAGCAAGCAAGAGTGGGGAAATGGGGGTAAGAGAACTACAACTATGATATGTGAGCCGTGGTAAGATTTGCTGTTTTGAAGAGCGCGCCGCAGCGCGTAGTGTGAAGCAGTCGCCCTCCGTTTCCCCGGCCGGAGTGGCCGAGGGGTTCTAGGGGCTTCAGTCTGGAACTGCGTGACCGCTACGGTCGCAGGTTCGAATCTTGCCTCGGGCATGGATGTGTGTGATGTCCTTAGGTTAGTTACGTTTAAGTAGTTCTAAGTTCTAGGGGACTGATGGCCTCAGCTGTTAAGTCCCATAGTGCTCAGAGCCATTTCGCCCTCCGTTTCTGGCGGTGGCGCCTCTGTGGCAATCGCAGCTTTGGTGTCTCCCTCTCGTGTGAAAGGGGAAAGGTAGGCTGTTCACGTGCATTTAAGGGGCGCTAAGAGCTCGGCAGTCGTCTCCCTTCCCCCAAGCGGATTCTGTACGATCCCATCCCCTTCCCCCACTTCCTTGAAAGGATACGGATCCTGTACACCTCCCATAAACTCGATCCTCCTCACCCGCTAGTCTCCCCTATCCTCTCCCATCCCCGCCCGCTGCCGCGCCTGTATGCCCACGTCCCACCTGGTCTCCATCTCTCCACCCCCCTTACCCTCTCCCAAGGTGGCTTCCGCCAGCTCCCTCTCCCTGATGATGCCCTCCTCCCCTCCATCTACCCCTCCTACCAACTTTGATCCTCCCACCCTCCTCCTATGTTTGCTCCTCTGGGCACCCTCCCTCCCTTCTCTCCCTCTTCCCTTCCTCCTCCATTTCTCCCCACTCCTCCCCCGGGCTTCTCCTCCCCTGTCCCTCTACTCCTGCCCCCATATCCTCAGCCATTGGCATCCTTGTTCTCCCCTCTTCCCCACCTCCCCCTTGTTCCCCTCTTGGCAGCTCCCCGGACTCGCACACGCTAAGTGGACATTCGCGCGCCGGAGATCACCGCCATCAGTGTCTCGTGTGCGCCGTCGTGTTTAGTGTTCAGTGTTCACCGTCACACTCCATCGTTCACCAGTGCCATCGTCATCTTCAGTGTTTGTGCGTCGTATCAACAGTTTGCAGTGGATTATCGTCGAGTGTGAACGGATCCGTGTTTGTCTTTATGTGTATACTGTTTTCTAGCCCACCGTTCTGTAACTTCTATGTCTTCTCATTGTTTTTTCTCATTGTGTTTCCTATGGCCGAAGAGCAGCGTAGAGTGCTGCTGACAGCCTGCCTGTTGTACAGGTTTAAAATAACAATAAAGAAAAAAAAAAACTCGGCAGTTGGTCAGTCTGTCAGTCTCGGCGAGTGTGGTCAGTTGGTCAGCCGGGTGAGTGTGGGACAGTCAGTGTCTGTCTGTCGTCCGGAGTGCTAGTATGTGTCAGGCCGCCAGTCTGCTCGAGTTTGCTCAGGCAATGGGCATTGGCGGTCGGATCGATCGGTTGGTTGGTCGCGCACTGAGACACCAGATGACTTGTCCGTCTTGGGCGTCGGCGCATGTGAGGTCGCCACGTGAGTCCAGTGGGCCGCGGCGTATAGCGAGGGGTAGTGGCTTCACGGCCGACACGAGAGCAACAGGAGTCAACCCACGACATCGGGCTGGCTGGCGTGAGCTGCGACGCCGTGAGACGGGAGATCGGCGCGCCTTCCTGCGTCCATTGATGCGGCTGGCAGTGGACGGTTCGGGAAAGCGTTTTGGGGGTGCTGCGCCAGGTCTTCGCCAGATATCGCAGTTTATTAGAAGTTAAATGATTCGTGATATGTTGTTTCATTTAGTTGTTAGATTCTACTGCTCTTCTTGGTCAGTCTCTCGTCCCCAGCTTGCTCGTCTGTCTCTCGTCCGCATTTGTTAGGCAGTTAGTGTCTGTCTGTCGGTCTGTCGTACGTTAATAGCTGCATCTGTCACATTTGTCGGATTCGGAGTTAGCAAATTTTTTGCTTAAGGTGTAAAGGCCGAATCCCTGGAATATGTTTTTATCTTGCCTATCATCTTGAGAGGCGGTATATGTGTAATGTAGAGCATGTTTGTACATTTTATGTAAAGCTGCATTTCACGGGTTTTTATTTGAATGGTCATTTTAGTATATAAATTTGCCTCCCTTCCACCGTAAGAGTTCTTTTAAAAACATTTTGCACTTTCGGTGGCAAATAATTTTTAATGTGACTGTTTTGTACCATTTCCATCCCTCTTACGGGGCGCATGGTTTATGATTTTGTGTGAGTTGTTAAAATTTTTAATTTAAAGTAACCTGGTGTGTTGCAGATTTGCACCAATGTGGTCTTTCAGAGATTGTTGGAATAAATTGTAACTTGATATTAGAGGGTGCTATCTGATTATAATTTTTAAATCTTTTTTTTTTTTTAAAGAAAGGGTTTTTAGGAATAAAATTTCCATTCGTTGAAAAAAAATTTGTTTTCCATCACTTACCCACTGGCAACTACTTCCACGCTCACATGGTGTTATTAAATGTGTTAATGTTCTTGATGAAGCGCTAGTAAATAAAGTAAATTCTCTAAGAAAAGGTTTTGAAAGTACACTCCTGGAAATTGAAATAAGAACACCGTGAATTCATTGTCCCAGGAAGGGGAAACTTTATTGACACATTCCTGGGGTCAGATACATCACATGATCACACTGACAGAACCACAGGCACATAGACACAGGCAACAGAGCATGCACAATGTCGGCACTAGTACAGTGTATATCCACCTTTCGCAGCAATGCAGGCTGCTATTCTCCCATGGAGACGATCGTAGAGATGCTGGATGTAGTCCTGTGGAACGGCTTGCCATGCCATTTCCACCTGGCGCCTCAGTTGGACCAGCGTTCGTCCTGGACGTGCAGACCGCGTGAGACGACGCTTCATCCAGTCCCAAACATGCTCAATGGGGGACAGATCCGGAGATCTTGCTGGCCAGGGTAGTTGACTTACACCTTCTAGAGCACGTTGGGTGGCACGGGATACATGCGGACGTGCATTGTCCTGTTGGAACAGCAAGTTCCCTTGCCGGTCTAGGAATGGTAGAACGATGGGTTCGATGACGGTTTGGATGTACCGTGCACTATTCAGTGTCCCCTCGACGATCACCAGTGGTGTACGGCCAGTGTAGGAGATCGCTCCCCACACCATGATGCCGGGTGTTGGCCCTGTGTGCCTCGGTCGTATGCAGTCCTGATTGTGGCGCTCACCTGCACGGCGCCAAACACGCATACGACCATCATTGGCACCAAGGCAGAAGCGACTCTCATCGCTGAAGACGACACGTCTCCATTCGTCCCTCCATTCACGCCTGTCGCGACACCACTGGAGGCGGGCTGCACGATGTTGGGGCGTGAGCGGAAGACGGCCTAACGGTGTGCGGGACCGTAGCCCAGCTTCATGGAGACGGTTGCGAATGGTCCTCGCCGATACCCCAGGAGCAACAGTGTCCCTAATTTGCTGGGAAGTGGCGGTGCGGTCCCCTACGGCACTGCGTGGGATCCTACGGTCTTGGCGTGCATCCGTGCGTCGCTGCGGTCCGGTCCCAGGTCGACGGGCACGTGCACCTTCTGCCGACCACTGGCGACAACATCGATGTACTGTGGAGACCTCACGCCCCACGTGTTGAGCAATTCGGCGGTACGTCCACCCGGCCTCCCGCATGCCCACTATACGCCCTCGCTCAAAGTCCGTCAACTGCACATACGGTTCACGTCCACGCTGTCGCGGCATGCTACCAGTGTTAAAGACTGCGATGGAGCTCCGTATGCCACGGAAAACTGGCTGACACTGACGGCGGCGGTGCACAAATGCTGCGCAGCTAGCGCCATTCGACGGCCAACACCGCGGTTCCTGGTGTGTCCGCTGTGCCGTGCGTGTGATCATTGCTTGTACAGCCCTCTCGCAGTGTCCGGAGCAAGTATGGTGGGTCTGACACACCGGTGTCAATGTGTTCTTTTTTCCATTTCCAGGAGTGTAAATTCACGGTCCAGTATGTGTACTGCTTTTGGCGAATATCTCGTCAAAATAACTTGCTTTCGTTTTATTCCTGGTCTGTGTATAAAAACCATACTCTCTTCGAGCAAACTAACGACCAGAAAAGTATGTGAATAGTAATTCATACCTTCTGCAAAAGCTGGACATATTCCATTCGTTTACGTGGCCATCTTCCGTAGCAGCTGTTAAAACTCTTACTATAGGTTATCTGTCTTTAGCTGGCTGCAGTTTAATTAAAGACAATTACACTACACAATTGATTCAGTACATGAAAGACATGAAAGTTCCAGATAAAGCCTGCCCGCGTCTCGTGGTCGTGCGGTAGCGTTCTCGCTTCCCACGCCCGGGTTCCCGGGTTCGATTCCCGGCGGGGTCAGGGATTTTCTCTGCCTCGTGATGGCTGGGTATTGTGTGATGTCCTTAGGTTAGTTAGGTTTAAGTAGTTCTAAGTTCTAGGGGACTGATGACCATAGATGTTACGTCCCATAGTGCTCAGAGCCATTTGAACCATTTGAACCAGATAAAGCCACCCTCCAGTGATTCTATATAGAGAATATGTATTCCAGTATACCAATAACTGAAACAATAAAAATCTTAAACCAAACAGTGCACTTCCACATGAATACATCAAACAGTGAGGCTTCTAGAGCTAATAACAGAACAGATTTTCTGTTCAATAATGAATTCTGTTTACAAAGTGAAGGACTTCCAATGGGATTCCCAGTGTCTGGAACCATAGCAAACCATATAGAACAGATTATATTTAATAAATATCCTATACTGGATTAATATATGTGGATGACATGTTGTGAATCAAATAATAAAATTGACCAGTTAGACACAGACAAAAATTCCGTTCATGATAAGATATATTTTGCAGTAGAGAAAGTGCAAAACAGACAGTTAAATTTCTTGGGCATGACCATAAAGCTCTGACACAACCGGCGCATATTTGGCACCTACCGAAAAAAAGCAACAATAGACACAATTACACATGAGACATCCAGTTCTCAATAGAAGGCAGCACTTAGATACATGCTTGACAGTACCATTAGATACAGACAATTACAAGAAATAAATGATTATGTGGAATACTTTATACTGCTGCAGTCACTTTTTACTAATATTTTACTAGCACAATGCATTTCGGCAGCATACTGACATCATCAGGTGCATTATACAGTTACTTAAACATCAGCTGACAGGTTATGTACATTAACCGTGTGTGCCAGTGGGGTTAAGAATCGAAAAATAAAATTCTGTGGAAGGATAAATCTGTTACAGTGTGTACATTATGTGAATAGCATGATTAGGTAATATATTAATACGTTTACTTACATTTATGTTGGCGATTGCATTTTCTGGCACATAGAGCACAGTAACAGGTAAATCACAACTTAGCATTTTCACAAACATCTGTTTACATCTTTCCAAAGAGGTTTAAAATCTAAGATAAACTACTTACAATTTCAACGACTGTTAACATCTTTCCAGAGGGTTGTAAAATCTAAATTAAACTACTTACAATTTCAAACACAGTAATAGATACCTGTAGTGAAGATGAGGACTTTTATCTAGATTTAATGGCAATATGGAAAATGTTACATGGGTACCTAATGAAAACTATTCTATCAATGAAATAAACATTTAATGTTGGAGAAATTTTGGAAGAAGTTAACATTATTACTTTCAAGTTTATCATTTAATAATACATCTCCATGTGCTGTGCCATGAATGAAGATTTCCAGTTCTTCTACATCTACATCTACATTCATACTCCGCAAGCCACCCAATGATGTGTGGCGGAGGGAACTTTACGTGCCACTGTTATTACCTCCCTTTCCTGTTTCAGTCGCGTATGGTTCGAGGGAAGAACGACTGCCGTAAAGCCTCCGTGCGCGCTCGAATCTCTCTAATTTTACATTCGTGATCTCCTCGGGAGGTATAAGTAGGGGGAAGCAATATATTCGATACCTCATCCAGAAACGCACCCTCTCGAAACCTGAACAGCAAGCTACAAACGCGATGCAGAGCGCCTCTCTTACAGAGTCTGCCACTTGAGTTTGCTAAACATCTCCGTAACACTATCACGCTTACCAAATAACCCTGTGACCAAACGCGCCGCTCTTCTTTGGATCTTCTGTATCTCCTCCGTCAACCCGACCTGGTACGGATCCCACACTGATGAGCAATACTCAAGTATAGGTCGAACGAGTGTTTAGTAAGCCACCTCCTTTGTTGATGGACTACATTTTCTATGGACTCTCCCAATGAATCTCAACCTGACACCCGCCTTACCAACAATTAATTTTATATGATCATTCCACTTCAAATCGTTTCGTACGCATACTCCCAGATATTTTACAGAAGTAACTGCTACCAGTTTTTGTTCCGCCATCATATAATCATACAATAAAGGATCCTTCTTTCTATGTATTCGCAATACATTACATTTGTCTATGTTAAGGGTCAGTTGCCACTCCCTGCACCAAGTGCCTATCCGCTGCAGATCTTCCTGCATTTCGCTGCAGCTTTCTAATGCTGCAACTTCTCTGTATACTACAGCATCATCCGCGAAAAGCCGCATGGAACTTCCGACACTATCTACTAGGTCATTTATATATATTGTGAAAAGCAACGGTGCCATAACGCTCCCCTGTGGTACACCAGAGGTTACTTTAACGTCTGTAGACGTTCTCTCCATTGAGAACAACATGCTATGTTCTGTTTGCTAAAAACTCTTCAATTCAGCCACACAGCTGGTCTGATATTCCGTAGGCTCTTACTTTGTTTATCAGACGACAGTGCGGAACTGTATCGAACGCCTTCCGGAAGTCAAGAAAAATAGCATCTACCTGGGAGCCGCTATCTAATATTTTTTGGGTCTCGTGAACAAATAAAGCGAGTTGGGTCTCACACGATCGCTGTTTCCGGAATCCATGTTCATTCCTACAGAGTAGATTTTGGGTTCCCAGAAATGACGTCATACGTGAGCAGAAAACATGTTCTAAAATTCTACTACACAGCGATGTCAGAGATGTAGGCCTATAGCTTAGCGCATCTGCTCGACGACCCTTCTTGAAGACTGGGACTACCTATGCTCTTTTCCAATCATTTGGAACCTTCCGTTCCTCTAGAGACTTGCGGTACGCGGCTGTTAGAAGGGGGGGCAAGTTCTTTCGCGTTCTCTGTGTAGAATCGAATTGGTATCCCGTCAGGTCCAGTGGACTTTGCTCTGTTGAGTGATTTCAGTTGCTTTTCTATTCCTTGGACACTTATTTCGATGTCAGCCATTTTTTCGTTTGTGCGAGGATTTAGAGAAGGTACTGCAGTGCGGTCTTCCTCTGTGAAACAATTTTGGAAAAAGGTGTTTAGTATTTCAGCTTTATGCGTGTCATCTTCTGTTTCAATGCCATTATCATCCCAGAGTGTCTGGATATGCTGTTTCGATCCATTTACTGATTTAACGTAAGACCAGAACTTCCTAGGATTTTCTGTCAAGTCAGTACATAGAATTTTATTTACTAATTCACTGAACGCTTCACGCATAGCCCTCCTTACGCTAACTTTAACATCGTTTAGCTTCTGTTTGTCTGAGAGGTTTTGGGTGCTTTTAAATTTGCAGTGAAGCTCTCTTTGCTTTCGCAGTAGTTTCCTAACTTTGTTGTTGAATCACGGTGGGTTTTTCCCGTCCCTCACAGTTTTACTCGGCACGTACCTGTCTAAAACGCATTTTACGATTGCCTTGAACTTTTTCCATAAACACTCAACATTGTCAGCGTCGGAACAGAAATTTTCGTTTTGATCTGTTAGGTTGTCTGAAATCTGCCTCCTTTTACTCTTGCTAAACAGGTAAACCTTCCTCGCTTTTTGTATTCCTATTTACTTCGATATTCATGGATGCTGCAACGGCCTTATGATCACTGATTCTGCGCTTACTGAGTCGAAAAGTTCGGGTCTATTTGTTATCAGTAGGTCAAAGATGTTATCTCCACGAGTCAGATCTCTGTTTAATTGCTCGAGGTAATTTTCGGATAATACACTCAGTATAATGTCACTCGATGCTCTGTCCCTACCACCCGTCCTACACATCTGAGTGTCCCAGTCTATATCTGGTAAATTGAAATCTCCACCTACGACTATAATATGCTGAGGAAATTTATGTGAAATGTATTCCAGATTTTCTCTCAGTTGATCTGCATCTAATACTGCTGAGTCGGCAGGTCGGTAAAAGGAGCCAATTATTAACCTAGCTCGGTTGTTGAGTATAACCTCCACCCATTATAATTCACAGGAACTATCCACTTCCATTTTACTACAGGATAAAGTACTACTAACAGCGACAAATACGCCACCATCGGTTGCATGCAATCTATCCTTTCTAAACACCGTCTGTGCCTTTGCAAAAATTTCGGCATTATTTATCTCTGGCTTCAGTCAGCTTTCCGTACCTATAACGATTTCAGCTACGGTGCTTCCTATCAGCGCTTGAAGTTCCGGTACATTACCAACGCAGCTTCGACAGTTTACAACTACAGTACCGATTGCTGCTTGGTCCCCGCACGTCCTGACTTTGCCCCACATCCTTTGAGGCTGTTGCCCTTTCTGTACTTGCCCGAGGCCATCTAACCTAAAAAACCGCCCAGTCCACGCCACACAACCCCTGCTACCCATGTAGCCGCCTGCTGTGTGTAGTGGACTCCTGACCTATCCAGGGGAACCCGAAACCCCTATGGCGCAAGTCCAGGAATCTGCAGCCCACATGGTCACAGAACCATCTCAGCCTCTGATTCAGATCCTCCACTCGGCTCTGTACCAAAGGTCCGCAGTCAGTCCTGTCGACGATGCTGCAGATGGTGAGCTCTGCTTTCATCCCGCTAGCGAGACTGGCAGTCTTCACCAAATCAGATAGCCGCCGGAAGCCAGAGAGGATTTCCCCCGGTCCATAGCGACACACATCATTGGTGCCGACATGAGCAACCACCTGCAGATGGGTGCACCCTGTACCCTTCATGGCATCTGGAAGGACCCTTTCCACATCTGGAATGACTCCCCCCGGTATGCACATGGAGTGCACATTGCTTTTCTTCCCCTCTCTTGCAGCCATGTCCCTAAGGGGCCCCATTACGCGCCTGACGTTTGAGCTCCCAACTACCAGTAAGCCCACCCTCTGCGACTGCCCGGATCTTGCAGACTGAGGGGCAACCTCTGGGACAGGACAAGCAGCCATGTCCGGCCGAAGATCAGTATCAGCCTGAGACAGAGCCTGAAACCGGTTCGTCAGATAAACTGGAGAGGCCTTCCGTTTAGCCCTCCAGAATGTCTTTTGCCCCTTTCCACACATCGAGACCACCTCCCACTCTACCACAGGTGAGGGGTCAGCCTCAATGTGGGCAGTATCCCGGGCAGCCACAGCCATAGTCCGATCGGGGGATGCCTGGGACAAGCTGGCCATCCCCAACAAACCCCCGTCCAGACCCCCACAGTGACGCCCATTGGCAACAGCCTCAAGCTGTGTGACCGAAGCCAACACTGCCTGAAGCTGGGAGTGAAGGGATGCCAACTCACCCCGCATTCGAACACAGCAGTCACAGTCCCTGTCCATGCTAAATACTGTTGTGCAAAGAAAGTCTGAGCTAATCTACAGAGAGCACAAACCGACATAAAATTTAAACGGTTATTAAAATACAAGACTGCCTAGTAAATGCAGTAATGCTGCTACTTGAGCACTGCTGACACACTGCTCGGCGGCAGAAGGCTAACTGTTTCTTTTTATGTAATATATGAAGATCATTCGCAATATCATGGAATGGGTGACCCCTGTCTCTTGTGAGGGTATCTGTTACTGATCTACTGTAATTGTTAGTGTGGTAAGCATTTATGTGTTCATTATATCTTGTTTGGAAGTCTCTTCCAGTCCGGCCTATACACTCTCTGCCCTACCGGCCTATTCATAATGAATCCTATTCCCAATAACCTGCCTATCCATAATAAATTCTATTCCCATAATACCATTTTTTGCTGCTGTTGATACTAACCTGTACTCATCTGACCAGAAATCCTTGTCTCCTACCATTTCACTTCAGTGACACCTACCTATCTAGACTGAGCATTTCCATTTCCCTTTTATTTTAGCTACATCACTACAATTCAATAATATGTCCACCAATTAGCCACTGCTGCCCTGCACTAGAGTACTTCATTTATCCTACAGTTGCTATGGGCCCAATGATTAATGACTGATTATTTTTCGGTCGGCCTTCAAGCCCAGTGAACATACACATATGCACACTAGTGGCACCGAAATAATAGTCAACTGACTGATCATTCGAAGAAGCAAAGCCCCTCATCAAAGTTTAAGTCATTATATGTTAAACTGAAGCAGGCAAAAAGGAATACAAACGTCTCAAAAATGAGTTCGACAGGAAGTGCAAAATGGCTAAGCAGGGATGGCTAGAGGACAAATGTAAGGATGTAGAGACTTATCTCACGAGGGGTAAGATAGATACTGCATACAGGAAAATTAAAGAGACCTTTGGAGAAAAGAGAACCACGTGTATGAATATCAAGAGCTCAGATGGAAACCCAGTTCTAAGCAAAGAAGGGAAAGCAGAAAGGTGGAAGGAGTATACAGAGGGACTATACAAGGGCGATGTAATTGAGGACAATATTATGGAAATGGAAGAGGATATAGATGAAGATGAAATGGGAGATACGATACTGCGTGAAGAGTTTGATAGAGCACTGAAAGGCCTGAGTCGAAACAAGGCCCCGGGAGTAGACAACATTCCATTAGAACTACTGACGGCCTTGGGAGAGCCAGTCCTGACAAAACTCTACCATCTGGTGAGCAAGATGTATGAGACAGACGAAATACCCTCAGACTTCAAGAAGAATATAATAATTCCAATCCCAAAAAAAGCAGGTGTTGACAGATGTGAAAATTACCGAACAATCAGTTTAATAAGTCACGGATGCAAAATACTAACGCGAATTCTTTACAGACGAATGGAAAAACTGGTAGAAGCCGACGTCGGAGAAGATCAGTTTGGATTCCGTAGAAATATTGGAACACGTGAGGCAATACTGACACTACGACTTACCTTAGAAGCTAGATTAAGGAAAGGCAAACCTACGTTTCTAGCATTTGTAGACTTAGAGAAAGCTTTTGACAATGTTGACTGGAATACTCTCTTTCAAATTCTGCAGGTGGCAGGGGTAAAATACAGGGAGCGAAAGGCTATTTACAATTTGTACAGAAACCAGATGGCAGTTATAAGAGTCGAGAGGCATGAAAGGGAAGCAGTGGTTGGGAAGGGAGTGAGACAGCGTTCTAGCCTCTCCCCGATGTTATTCAATCTGTATATTAGGCAAGCAGTGAAGGAAACAAAAGAAAAATTCGGAGTAGGTATTAAAATTCATGGAGAAGAAATAAAAACTTTGAGGTTCGTCGATGACATTGTAATTCTGTCAGAGACAGAAAAGGACTTAGAAGAGCAGTTGAACGGAATGGACAGTCTTGAAAGGAGGATATAAGATGAACATCAACAAAAGCAAAACGAGGATAATGGAATGTAGTCGAATTAAGTCGGGTGATGTTGAGGGGATTAGATTAGGAAATGAGACACTTAAAGTAGTAAAGGAGTTTTGCTATTTGGGGAGCAAAATAACTGATGATGGTCGAAGTAGAGAGGATATAAAATGTAGACTGGCAATGGCAAGGAAAGCGTTTCTGAAGAAGAGAAATTTGTTAACATCGAGTATAGATTTAAGTGTCAGGAAGTCGTTTCTGAAAGTATTTGTATGGAGTGTAGCCATGTATGAAAGTGAAACATGGAGGATAACTAGTTTGGACAAGAAGAGAATAGAAGCCTTCGAAATGTGGTCCTACAGAAGAATGCTGAAGATTAGATGGGTAGATCGTATAACTAATGAGCAGGTATTGAATAGGAATGGGGAGAAGAGAAGTTTGTGGCACAACTTGACTAGCAGAAGGGATCGGTTGGTTGGACATGTTCTGAGGCATCAAGGGATCACCAATTTAGTAATGGAGGGCAGCGTGGAGGGTAAAAATCGTAGAGGGAGACCAAGAGATGAATACACTAATCAGATTCAGAAGGATGTAGGTTGCAGTAGGTACTGGGAGATGAAGAAGCTTGCACAGGATAGAGTAGTATGGAGAGCTGCATGAAACCAGTCTCTGGACGGAAGACAACAACAACAACAACAACAACATGTGAAACTGTTGATGAGAAAATGTCATGATGATTCTGGAATGTGAATTTAGTTATGTATAACATTAGTGGGAAAACATTTATGGTGCCTGTAACGGACAGTGAGAGAGTGATCCTCTCGCTACAAACAACATACATTATGTGATCAAAAGTATCCGGACATCCCCAAAAACCTACGATTTTCATATTAGATGCATTGTGCTGCCAACATCTGCCAGGTACTTCCTATCAGCGATCTCAGTACTCATTAGACATCGTGAGAGAGCAGAACGGGGCGCTCTGTGGAACTCACGGACTTCGAATGTCGTCAGGTAATTGGGTGTCACTTGTGTCATACGTCTGCATGCGAGATTTCCACACTCCTAAACATCCCTAGGTCTACTGTTTCCGTTGCGATAGTTTAGTGGAAACGTGAAGGGGCACACGCAGCACAAAAGCGTACAGGCCGACCTCTGTTGACTGACAGAGACCGCCGACAATTGAATAGGGCCGTAATGTGTAATAGGCAGACATCTATCCAGACCATCACAGAGGAATTCCAAACTGCGTGAGGATCCACTGCAAGTAGGCGGGAGGTGAGAGAACTTGGATTTGTCTGGCGGCTGCTCATACGCCACACGACACGCCGGTAAATGTCAAACGATACCTCGCTTGGTGTAAGGAGTGTAAACAATCGACGATTGAACAGTGGAAAAACGTTGTGTGGAGTGACGAATCACGGAACACAGTGTGGCGATCCGATGGCAGGGTGTGGGTGTGGCGAATGCCTGCTGAACGTCATCTTCCAATGTGTGTAGCGCCAACAGCAATATTCGGAGGCGTTGGTGTTATGGCGATTGCATCTTTCAACACTATCGAGAACCTGTTCATAATGGCCGAATGGTTAGACGGCAATAACACCTCTGTAATGGTCTGGCCTGCATAGAGACCTGACCTGAATCCTATAGAACACCTTTGAGATGTTTTGGAACGCCGACTTCGTGCCTCACCGACCAACATCGATTCCACAGCGCAGCACTCAACGAAGAATGGACTGCCATTCCCCTAGAAACCTTCCAGCACCTGATTGAACGTATGCCTGCGAGAGTGGAAGGTGTCATCAAGGCTAAGGGTGGGCCAACAGCATATTGAATTCCAGCATTACCGATGGAGGGCGCCACGATCTTGTAAGTCACTTTCAGCCAGGTGTCCGGATACTTTTGATCACATGGTGTATCACAACATATTAAACAAACTGATCTTATCCAAGGTTGGCTTCTATCACCTCTTCCATTCTTTTCTAAAGTAATTCGTGCCTGTGTTTCGCAACCGTGATTTATTAAACTGATAGTCCATAATTTTCACAACTTCTTCGTTTGCTGTTGGAATAATTACTTTTTTTTTTTTGAAATGTGATGCTATTGCCCCTGTCTCATAATATGGGGCGTTCACAATACGACGAAATTTAGTCAATTTTTTTGGTAATATTGTACGTACTACACTTTTAAATACTATTTACGAAGCTGTTTCCACAGCATAAAATATTCGTGTCCAGAGGTACAGTAAATAATTGTTCTAGAGCTAGCAACACAGTTGAATGTAAATTGTAAGAGTTTGCATAGCTTTTTTTTGTCCTTGTGTAATTTCTGATTAAAGTGGGCTGATGATTAAGAGTGATTCTTCTCAAGATATGGAAGATAACGCATCGGAATATCAGCACTGTAGCTAAAGTAAACTAGCTAAAGTAAACTTTGTATTTTTGATGAGTGAGAATTAATTAAAATTTACTTACCACACTGGACTGTTGAGCTTAAATGTATGATAACAATATTTTATCGTGTTTCCACAGTCATTGTACGTTAGCATTGTTGTTGTTGTGGTCTTCAGTCCAGAGACTGGTTTGATGCAGCTCTCCATGCTACTCTATCCTGTGCACGCTTCTTCATCTCTCAGTACTTACTGCAACCTACATCCTTCTGAACCTGCTTACTGTATTCATCTCTTGGTCTCCCTCTACGATTTTTACCCTCCACGCTGCCCTCCAATACTAAATTGTTGATCCCTTGATGCCACACAATATGCCCTACCAACCGATCCCTTCCTCTAGTCAAGTTGCGCCACAAATTTCTCTTCTCTTCAATCCTATTCAATACCTCCTCATTAGTTATGTGATCTACTCACCTAATCTTCAGCATTTTCTGTAGCACCACATTTCGATAACTTCTATTCTCTTCTCGTCTACAGTATTTTTCGTCCACGTTTCACTTCCATTCATGGCTACATTCCATACAAATGCTTTCAGAAACGACTTCCTGACACTTAAATCTATACTCCATGTTAACAAATTTCTCTTCTTCAAAAACGCTTTCCTTGCCATTACTAGTCTACATTTTATATCCTCTCTACTTCGACCATCATCAGTTATTTTGCTCCCCAAATAGCAAAACTCCTTTACTATCTTAAGTGTCTCATTTCCTAATCTAATTCCCTCAACATCACCCTATTTAATTAGACTACATTCCATTAGCCTCGTTTTGCTTTTGTTGGTGTTCATCTTATATCCTTTCTTTCAAGACACTGTCCATTCCGTTCAACTGCTCTTCCAAGTCTTTTGCTGTCTCTAACAGAATCACAATGTCATCGGCGAACCTCAAAGTTTTTATTTCTTCTCCATGGGTTTTAATCCCTACTCCAAATTTTTCTTTCGTTTCCTTTACTGCTTGCTCACTATACAGATTGAATAACATCGGGGAGAGGCTACAACCCTGTCTCACTCCCTTCCCAACCACTGCTTCCCTTTCATGCCCGTCGACTCTTACAACTGCCGTCTGGTTTCTGTACAAATGGTAAATAGCCTTTCGCTTCCTGTATTTTACGCCTGCCGCCTTCAGAATTTGAAAGAGAGTATTCCAATCAACATTGTCAAAAGCTTTTTATAAGTCTACAAATGCTAGAAACGTAGATTTGCCTTTCCTTAGTCTATTTTATATAACGTAAGTCATAGGGTCAGTATTGCCTCACGTGTTCCAACATTTGTATGGAATTTAAACTGATCTTTCTCGAGGTTGGCTTCTACCAGTTTTTCCATTCGTCTGTAAAGAATTCGTGTTAGTATTTTGCAGCCGTGGCTTATTAAACTGATAGCATATTTTTGTCTTAAAGCTGGAGAGAGCACCGCTGCTGAGGAATGTGGTGTTTCTGCGGCAGCTGACAATAACGTCTACAGTCAAGATGGAGCAGAGAGTGGAGAAACGAGACGTCCTTGACATCCTGGGAAGTGGAAGAGGAGTGGAGAGGCAACGGCAACGGAACTGAGGGCATTAGTGTACTGCAAGGAAGGGCATAAGAGTTCCTGCTGACGTCCTCTGCTGCCAGTTGCAGTGCCAAAATAAAATCAAAGAAGATGAGGGACAAAACATATTTCATTATCTGTAAAACCTTAGCGATTACAGGCGGCAAAATGTGTACCTCAGGGGACTTGTTCAATAGGGTTCGGTAATGAGGTCTTGTAAAACAATTTCAGACTCTTGTACCTGCCAAAACACGAACATAAAAAATTTTCTTTCCTTCATGAAGTTGTCTCAAGATGAGAACGTGAAGCCTCAAATCTTGATCAGAAATTCTTGCTACCAAGACACACTTATTTACCTGATGATAGTGGCATTAATTAAGAGGAGAAAGCCAGTAGGAAACTTTCGCATATTTGCAGACAAAATTAATGAATGGATTTCGTAAGACGAGCAAATACACACATCACAAAAAGTTTTGCATCCCTTTGACTGTTCAGAGATGTCACTAGAACCACCCAAAGATGTAAAAAACCATGCATGAGCAGCGCCTATTAGACGGAGGGGGTCCGACAGCCGATCAGTTAAAGTCGTTCCACCAGGAAGGAAGTACACGGCTCGTGTTGTCTGTCGTTCAACCATGCCTAGAAGATCAATACCACGGTTCGATTGCGTCCGACTTGTTACTTTGCGCCAGGAAAGGCTCTCAACAAGGGAAGGGTCCATGTGTTTCGGAGTGAACCAAAGCGATGTTGTTCGAACATACAGAGAGACAGGAACTGTCGACGGCATGCCTCGCTCAGGCCGCCCGAAGGCTACAACTACAGTCGATGACCGCTGCCGACGGCTTATGGCTCGGAGTAACCCTGACAGCAACTCTACCATGTTGAATAATGCTTCTCGTGGAGCCACAGGACGTCGTGTTAAGACTCAAACTGTGCGCAATAGGCTGCACGATGTGCAAGTTCGCTCCCGACGTCCATGGCGAGGTCCATCTTTGCAACCACGACAGCATTCAGCGCGGTACAGATGGACCCAACAACATACCGAATGGACCGCTCAGGATTGGCATCACGTTCTCTTCACCGATGAGTGTCGCATATGCGTTCAACCAGACACTCGTCGGAGACGTGTTTGGAAGCTGAACGCCCTGGACACACTGTCGAGCGAGTGCAGCAAGGTGGAGGTTCCCTGCTGTTTTGGGGTGGCAATATGTGGGGTTGACGTACGCCGCTAGTGGTCATGGAAGGTGCTGTAACGGCTGTACGATACGTGAATAGTGCAACCATACCGGCAGCATATTGCATGGGGGCTTAATTAAAATAGAATGCAAATAATTTTGATTTTTTGTTTCAGTAACTGTCTGTTCGGTTACGAAGTCTCGTAACGGTTGGCCCTGACTAGTATTATTACGCAATCTGACTGCTTAGAACAATAACAAAGAATGAAATGGAAATTTTCATTAACACAATTAATTAATTAAGTCCCCAGCAACTATAAAAACATACGAAACCAAAGCACAAGTGTAACTGTTCTGTGTGTGGAAGTATGACTCAACGTACGCATCTGGCACGGTTCTTCTTCAATAACACAAGAAATTTTAAATATCATTTATACTGAATTAATTAAAGAAAATAAAAATACCATAATTACTCAAGAAAACCAGAATTACACTCTAATACAAGAACACAAGCCAGATGCTTTGTTGACTGAACCTGTAATGACGCATTATTTAAAACATGGAAATAATGAAAAATAAATCAAGTTTCGTTACCTTCATATATTGACCAAAATCACTCTAATCATTACAATATATCTCCACACCGACTCGCTATTACCACATCTCAACAAGAACTTTTCAGTATCACATCTCAGCAAGCACTCCCTACTAGCACATCTGAACACGAACTGACTACTACGAGTCCTCGACAAGCACTGCCCACTACGAGTTCTCAATAATCACTGCCAGTGGAGGCGGCGGAACAATGCTCTCTAGCGATCTCTGGCGCTGTGGCTCAGTGTAGCCACCTTTCAATATTGGCAAGGCATTCGTCTACGTGGATGACAATTCGCGATTCCCCATCATGCACATCTTGTGAATGACTTCCTCCAGGATAATGACATCGCTCGACTAGAGTGGCCAGCATGTTCTCCAGACATGAGCCCTGTCGAACATGCCTCAGATAGATTGAGAAGGGCTGTTTGTGGACGACGTGACCCACCAACCACTCTGAGAGATCTACGCCGAATCGCCGGAGTGGGACAATCTGGACCAACAGTTCCTTGAAGAAATTGTGGATAGTATGCCACGACGAATACAGGCATGCATCAATACAAGAGGACGTGCTGCTGGGTATTAGAGGTACCCGTGTGTACGGCAGTCTGGACCACCACCTCTGAAGGTCTCACTGTATGGTGGTACAACATGTAATGTGTCGTTTTCATGAGCAATAAAAAGGGCAGAAATGATGTTTCTGTTGATCTCTATTCCTATTTTCTTTACATGTTCGGAAACTCTCGATACCGAGGCGATGCAAAACTTTTTTTGATGTGGGCGAAATGGTCCCTATATTTGAGGTCACTGAAATGAAATTTTAAAACTTCTTATCGTCCAGAAACTTGGATAATCCAGTAACGGACATAAAATATGTGGTAGCTGGTCATGGCATCAATTGTCTTACTATGAGATGGTTTACATTATGAAATACAATCTCCTGTTACCCTTACACTGTATCCAAAAAGACTCTGGAGCCTGGTGCGCAATGTGACGAACTTGGCTCAAGTGAGCAGCTCTGCATTCCATGACATACTTTTCTAACCTCCTGGAGGGCCCTCTTTATACTAAACGTCAGCCAGTAACGAAAGCTAAGAGAAAGCACATTTAAGATTTACATTCCACCTGTGCGTGTCACCATTTTTTCAAGGGCCTACCGTCTGACATTGGTACAAGAACTTTCTCACTTTGCAGGAGCAAGCACACGATAGTGACTAAACGTTTCTTTTTTAAATCTGAATTGCATAACTTCCTGTTTGGAATTATCTGTTATAAGCAGACAAAGGGAATAAAATTATATATTTCAGAAATGTATTTTATTTACTGTTTCCTGAATAAAATCTGAAGACCACGATAAACTGAAAGATACAAGCACAATGCATTCAGAGCACAAAAGAAAAAACTTTCAAATTTTACTTTGCTAATTAAGTTACCATGTAAGACAACTTAAATTTGGTCCTTTTCAGTAGAAGAATAAGCTACATGAAAGATTGTTACGCTACTGAAGAGTAAGAGGTAGAAAATTAGAAACTTTTATGAAAATTCATTGACACTGCCACAGGCAAAATCAAGCAATTCCACGGACAGAGGCGTAAGCAGGAATCAAGCCAGTACGCAACGAGCAGGTCCGGTCCTCGTCACATTACGACACCATCTGCCAAATAAAAACATGCATTCTGCAGAAATAAGGGTGGCAGAAAACCAATGGAAGCGAGATTACGAGGGTCATTCAAAAATTAAAGAGACAAATTGGTCTGGAGAAAAAATGCGTCTATTTTTACAAAACAATACTTTTTCTACTTTTCAACTAATTCCCTTGAACATTTATGCACCTGTTCCAACGGGCTACAAGCTTTTTTATTCAGTCTGCTAAGAACTCTTTATCTTGATGTTTGATCCAATTTTCCACAAACTTTTCCACGTCTACATCTACATCTACATCTATACTCCGCGAGCCACCTTACGGTGTGTGGCGGAGGGTACTTATTGTACCATTATCTGATCCCCCCTTCTCTGTTCCATTCACGAATTGTGCGTGGGAAGAACGACTGCTGTTGTTGTCCTGGAATCTCTTCCCACGCAATGCCTCCTTCAGTGCACCAAACAAATGGAAATCACTAGGTGCTAAACCAGACCTCTAAAGGGGATGTGGCAGTACTTTTCAGCCCATTTTGTCGAAGGTTTCATGTAACTAAGATGTTATTTTATTTTATATTGACAACCAGTTTCGGCATTCCACTGTCCCATCTTCAGGCCCCGCTTGTATCTCTCAAACGATAATGCCATAAAGCGCCATATATCCCTGGGTTTCGTTAATTCAAATCGTTTCATAAGTCCTTCACTCGAAGACTTGATAGCAAGTTTGCTATCCACTTCAACAATGTAGAAAAGTATTTCAACTGTGCAAAACTCACATCCGCGTCAGAGGCACTTAATCGTCAGGCAGAAATTATAACTCAGTGGAACACCAGTTTCAGTAAACTGACGAAGCGAAGACTATTTACCACTGCTCCTTCTCGTTGGAAAATACGGAGTTAACTTATTGGGCTCCGTAATTATACCGCTACAGTAATTTCGTGAGCAAGCAATGCATATGAATTGCAGAATTTAACAGTGTCGGGTCTCTCAGTTCTGTATGTTCCTGGCGTAAACTGGCTCTGCTTCAGACCGCAGGAACTGCAACGTCATACTAACACCAATAGTGTACTCGTACTGCCAACTTCATTGCTCATTTTACTTGATTTTGTAATCACGTGAGTCCCGACATGAGAGGTGTCTTTTCGCTCCTCCTTTCCTTCTGGGAGATTAGTTTTCTGGTCAGTAAGATTTTTCTCTTCTAACCAGCGAAATGCTGCCAGTTATCGCTTTACAAACCGCTATTTAGTGCTGATAAGATTCCTTTTAATGCTATCGTAGGCGAAGGAATTTAGTTTAATCTTAGAACGTCTTAAGCAGCAACGTTCACAGATTAACCGAATAAGACGCGGGTATTGTCTAGGTGGGAAAAGCTTTAAAAACAATTTCTGCATACTCTGGGCCAGGTCGATCTCGTTTGATAGCACTGCACTATACTTTCCTTAAGAAGTATCACGTGTTGTGTTCTTGTAACTGCGTAATTCATTAGTTGAAACCGAGTTTTAAATCTAAAGATATGGTACAGCTAAAAATACAAAACGATTAACAATCGAAGGCTGATATAATTTTCAGCCTGATTTGTATTTATAGTAGGGAAATCAGGGGAGACTGTTTGTCGTTGTCTTCCTCCAACGACCATTGGAAACCATATACACGAATAAATATTATAATGGAACTGCTGTGAACCTTACAATTGACCATGTTCCTCCTAAACTTACAATTCTTTGTTTACAACGAATCACAATTTGTAGAAACTGCAGGATTCGAACCTTATAACAAGAGAGTACAAACTCACCACCTAAACTACTGCACTATCCTACCACTTGTACAGAGAGATTTGTTGGGTAGCACAGGTGACTAAAATACATTATCCGAAGCAACATGACCTCTATCTCAAAGTGGATCTAAATTTTGCCTGTAGTCTCTGAAGACGGTGCCGTTATTATTACTAGGTATGATTTTTAGAGAGAAAATACATTTCTACACGATATTCTAAACGATACTCACAAAGAGCTAGTTCGTTAAAGGCCAAGCTACCCGTCATCGACGTCCACAATCAAGACAATAGTATACACCACTATAGCGGTGAAGACCCTTTCAGGACTAACACAGAAATTAGGAGCATTCTTCAGATAAAGGTGAGCAGGTCCACCTCTCGTCGTCGTCTCAACGAGAAACGAAGGTACTGATGAAAATCGGCGTGACGGAAATCGGCGCTTAAGACAATGTTGAAAGAACAACATAAGGCTGCCAGATTAAGCTTAGCACTGGAGTACAGAAGGAAACCGCATTTGTACAGGGAGCAAGCTACATTTATGAGCGATAAGGTGTTCCCTACTGCACACTTCACTATATCCATATCAATCAAGTGGAGCGAGATATGACAGCGAATACATCCATCAGACGCAAAGATGCGGCTACTACTTCTAGTATAGCTACTTGAAATAGGTGACATCGACCGAGTGGTCTGGAGAGAAAGATCGTGATATTTAACAGAAGACATTAACATCCTCTGGATTTGAAAGTGGCCTTTACCGCCAATTTTAGCATTTTTCAAGCGTCGTTGCTAAACGCAGGTAAATGAAGTAATGCAACGCAACTTCTGTTATGAAGTAATGTCTCCATCAGTTAATATAGTTTTACTGCAATCTACAAATAAATGTAGATATTAAATATTAATTTGAAAAGTATTCCCCAGAAATGGGAAGAACTACATAACCACTTGTTTCGATCCATTTGCCACAGAACTAAATACACACATCAAAAAAACTTTTGCAACCTGTAGAGAAAATTGTGATATAGATGAACATAAACATCATTGCTGCCCTTTTTATTGCTCATGAAAACCACACATTGCATGTTATACCACCATACAGCGATACCTTCAGAGGTGGTGGTCCAGATTGCTGTACACACTGGTACCTCTAATACCCAGTAGCACGTCCTCTTGCACTGATGCATGCCTGTATTTGTCGTAGCATACTACCCACAAGTTCATCAAGGCAGTGTTGGTCCAGATTGTCCCACTCCTCAACGGCGATTCGGTGTAGATCCCTCAGAGCAGTTGTTGCATACGTCGTCCATCAACAGCCCTTTTCAATCTAGGAGAACATGCTGGCCACTCTAGTCGAGCGATGTCGTTATCCTGAAGGAACTCATTAACAACATGTGCTCGGTGGGGGTGCGAATTGTCGTCCATGAAGACGAATGCCTCGCCAATATGCTGTCGATATGGTTGCACTATCGTTCGGAGGATGGTATTCACGTATCGTACGGGCGTTACAGCGCCTTCCATGACCACAAGCAGCATACGTCGGCCCCACATAATGCCACTGCAAAACAGCACGGAACCTCCATCTTGCTGCACTCGCCGAACTGTGTCTAAGGCGTTCAGCCTGATCGGGTTGCCTCCAAACACGTCTCCGACGATTGTTTGGTTGAATGCATATCCGACATTCATTGGTGAAGAGAAACAAGTAATTGGGTAGATTGAGCGCACTAGGAGATAATTTTCTGAGCAAACGCAACCCACCCACAATAACAAGGTGTAAAAAATTAAATCAGTAAAAATTTATTCAAACAATGAACTCTAGATTGTGAAATCATTATCATTGTTTTTAGTTCTCTTCATTCCCTTATACCTTACTTTAATATTACCATGTTCCAAAAATTGAGAGTCCCAGTTAGTTATTATTTTATTAAACCTATCTGGCAAAATAATTTTAAATTTATTGTCAAAATCCATACAAACTTTGCCCCGATATCTAGTTTTTTAATGTTCACAGCCTGTAATGTAATACAATTCACTTACTTCTAGTTAAATAATCTTTTAAAACAAATTAGAATTGCTTGCATTATTCAGCTTCTTCAGTAGAGTATCCATTTATATATAATAAAAAATGACATTAAAAATTTTATCTCAAAATTTTATGCTGAGTATCATATGTTAAATTTATCTTACCATACATGGCTATTTGGGAAACTGTATCTTTCAGAATTTTTTCATTGAAAGAAGGAACTAATTTCATTGTAGTTTTCTATGTGGCTAGCACGTTTATTCTCATAGACATATTTATAACAAAAACAGGATAATTTTCAATAAAACTGAAGGGATTTACATTGACATAGTCATTCAATTGCGTGACTGTTAAAATCGAGAAAAGCATCATACGCTCTCTGATAATTATTTGGTGGATAAATATTCCAAAATTCTGGATGAAAAACTTCATTTCTTCCATTTTGCACATAGATGTTTTGTAATTTAACATGCTCGAATAAAGAAGAATCTATTGGTTGTTAGCTGTAATACATTGTTAAGTATTAGTTGGAAATAAAAATTATCGCAATAAAAAAGTGGGAATAATGCAAATTTTGACAAATAAATTTAGTGATTTCCTCATCAACAGTCCAAAAGGAATTCAATATTTGATCAGAATTTTGAATAATCTTCCTCACACATGTTGGAAGAGTGAGAAACATGGTAAAGGATTAGTAAAGTGGGCTTTAAATAATTTACCAATGCAAAAAATGCCTGTACAAGGATATTCCTACTGCAGACCTTTTGCTAAACTAGAAGAGAGATTAGCACATGGTGATCCAGGAAAAATAAAGTAGATGAAGTTATATTGCAAATAGAGATCATAAAGATTTAGAATCTAGGTGTGAAGCTGATAAAGAATTTGGATTAGCTGCAAAAGAAAGAATGCATGCAAGTGATACTTCATTAGAAGAAAAATTGGCAGCAACTGCAGTTCGAGGAATTATGTATGCAAAGAGAAAATTACGAATGAGATACAGTCCTCAGTCTGCTTCAGCTGGTGATAGCTTAGGTGTGGACAACAATGGTTGGCGAGTGTAAAAAATATTAATCCTTATAAATTTTTTATCTGTGAGAAGGAGTAACTTTTCAGTTGATTATACTTTGCTACCAAGTGGCAAGACTAAAAGAAAATCAATTAAAATTAAAGTAAATAATGGAGAATTACATAGTACCGAACCATTTTAACTGAAAACTGGTGGAAATTTACTTATTATAGGTATTCCTGTTGTGAAAATGCCTATTAAACGAAAAGAAAGAAGGGAAAGGAGTAACACAAGACAAAGGTGGATTTCATCCATTACTATTAGCTGCATTGCCCTATTTAGCAACCATTGGTTCACTTGCTGGTAGTTCTGGAGTAACTGCAAATGCACTATTAAACAAGAATAATCTGCTGCAGAATTAGAAGAACAGAAAAGATGTAATCAAGCAATGGGAAAAATGGCACATGATCCAAAAAAAAATTTAAAAAAATCGATATCTCTTCTAATTTCGATATAGAAAAATTAGTTAAACAATTAAAAATTAAATACTTTCGTGGCGTTTTTATGATTGACGAATTACCAAGTAATCCTAGAGAATGTTGTTGTTGTGGCCTCTCAGTCCAGAGACTGGTTTGATGCACCTCTCCATGCTACCCTATCCTGTGCAAGCTTCTTAATCTTCAAGTATCTTCTGTAACCTACATCCTTCTGAATCTGCGTAGGCTTTTCATCTCTTGGCCTCCCTCTACGATTTTTACCCTCCACACTGCCCTCCTGTACTAAGTTGGTGATCCCTTGATACCTCAGAACATTTTGTATCAACTGATCCCTTCTTCTAGTCAAGTTGTGTCACAAATTCCTCTTTTATCAATTCTATCCAGTACCTTTTCATTAGTTATGTGATCTATCCATCTAATCTTCAACATTCTCTTCTTGTCTAAACTATCATCCATGTTTCACTTCCATACGTGGCTACACTCCATACAAATACTTTCAGAAACGACATCCTGACACATAAATCTATACCCGATGTTAACAAATTTCTCTTCTTCAGAAACGCTTTCCTTGCTATTGCCAGTATACATTTTATATCCTCTCTCCTTTGGCCATCATCAGTTATTTTGCTCTCGAAATAGCAAAACTCATCTACTATTTTAATTGTCTCATTTCCCAATCTGATTCCCTGAGCATCACCTGATTTAATTCGACTATATTCCATTATCCTCGTTTTGCTTATGTTCATGTTCATCTTACATCCCACTTTGAAGACACTGCCCATTCCATTCAACTGCTCTTCCATGTCCTTTGCTGTCCCTGCCAGAATTACAATGTCATCAGCAAACCTCAAAAATTTTATTTCTTCTCCATGGATTTTAATTCCTACTCCAAATTTTTGTTTTGTTTCATTTACTGCTTACTTAATATACAGGGAATACGAATCTGGAGTAGTTCATTTACTTACATTTGATAATGTTGGTTCTCACTATATTTGTTATTATTAGAATAAAGATATAAAATTTGTTTCTGATTCATTTGGTGGTAATATACCAGTCAAACTAGTTAACTATTTGGGAAAAAATGTTTTGAACTAGAATGCTGAGAGAATACAATATTTTAATGAAGGAATTTGTGGTCATTTATGTCTACTTGCATTAAAATTTCTGTCACATAAATACGAGTTTAATGATATTTTGGCTTTAATAAATAGAAATTTTTTGAAATAAGGTCAATAACACTATAGATTTTCAATGTAAAATTAAGAATGATTTTATTTCAACATTTCAATCAAAAATCGAAGATTCTAAATCATCAATTGATCCAAAACTAAATAATTTAATTAAACAATTTCAGAAAGAATTGAATGCTATTTTTAAAGTAACTAGGATGTGGTGAACCAACATTATTTACAGAACGAATATACAAGTATTCTAATGCAATTCAGTAATTATGTCAATAAAGAAGAATTAGAAAACCTTGTTACAAGGAACGAATACAGCAAAATGCTCACAGATTTAAGACGAAAAATGGTATTTATGATGGTATCATGGAACATCTTAATGAGCAAGTAAAAGAAATAAAACACGTCTTCATCAATCATTAACTAAAATACATACCCCTGAAACAAAACCTAACTCATTAAATTCGAAATGAGAGAACGTTCTAGAAGGACAACAAAATTAAAAGTTTTTATCCTGTATAAATGGATAATCATAATCACATCTACAGTTTGAAGTGTAAAAAGTTTACTGAAACACATAATCCTCACAAATTAACAACTTCAAATGGAAGACAAAGAATTGAAGGTCTTTGTACAGTGTGTAAAAGAAAAAAGAGTAAATTCGTTAAAAAATGGTTTTGTACGTGAAGGGGGGCTGCCAGACACCTTTAATATTCGTAAACAAAATATTAATGAATTACATAAATCAATGAGAAGAATTTTAAAATAACAAATGTTTCACTTGCTATAGATGATTTATGGCAAGCTGATTTAGTTGAAATGGACTCTTAGAGTTTAAAAGAAATTCAAAAATAAATAATGGCTATAAATAAGCATTAACTGTTATATATGTTTTTTCTAAAATTGTTTGGGCAGTTCTAGTTAAAGATATAGTTGATACCTTTGAAAAAAATTTTAGAGAACACAACAACTCAGAAAATTTACAAACAGATATTGGCAAAGAATTTTAAAACAAAGAATTTCAGAAATTAATGAAAAATGTAACAATAATCATTATTCAACATTTAGTAAATTAAAAGCATCTGTTGTTCAAATATTTAATAGAACATTTTCTCTTCAATTAAATTTTAATGGTTGGAAGTAGTTTCAAAACTGGTTGACAAATACAATAACACACAACATTCAACTATAAAAATGAAACCAATGGAAGTTAATGAAAAGAATTATAAACCCACCACATTTGTGTCTAATGTAAAAGCGAAATTTGAAAAAGGAGATAAAGCTAGAATTAGTAAACTTAAATGACTTTTAGAAAAAGGTTGTACAGCAAATTGGTCAACAGCAATTTTTGAAATTGAAGATCTTATTGATTTTCATCCAGTCATATACAGATTGAAAGATATCAACCGATATTTTTATGAACAAGAATTACAGAAAACAAAATATCCAGATGTGTACCTTCTTGAAAAAGTTTTGAGAAGGAAAGTAGATAAATCTTCTGATAATTGGTAGGGTTTTTGCATAATTCACACAGTAATTGGGTGAATAATGACAATGTAATTATTTAATGTGCAGTTTTCACATCCATTATTTCCCTTATAAGAGTATCTTGATTTAAACTTGTATCTTATTGATTTCCTTAAGAAATGATTGGTAATATTCTTTCATTAAATTATACAGATTTATTGAGTTTCGATTCCTGATTCTGAAACATATTATCCATTTCTGGATGATTTGTAATTCCTTCGATCTATAATTTATAGAAAAATTTGAGTTCTCATAACATATTATGGATATTCCCACATATGATTTTTCTTGATTAAAATAAATTCACTATGTTTATCTCAATTAATGGTAAGAGGAGTGGCATGATTATCAATAATTTAATTTTTCACTTGAATTATATCTCTGGCAATCTTGAACATAGTTTTCTTACTATTTTTCATACTTTCGATCTTATTTTTTAAATTTATTTTAATATGTTCCAAGTAATTAATTGTGTTTTGTAATTTATGTTCACCTGTTTTTCGAATTGTTGGTAAAACTTCATGAGTAACCCATTTTTTTAACTTTTTTGCTTCTTCTTTGTTGGAAGATAAAAGTAATGAATGAAGTCCTGCTTCATTTATAAATATTGTTTTTTTTTGTTGTAAGTTAGGCCCCTGATGGGTGAGAGTCTCGAAACTTCTGCACAGTTTGCTTTATCATCTCCTTCTTATTTTATGCTAATGGTTTGATCAGTGTTTTCATAATCAAGAATTTCAGCAATGTCTTCTGCATTAAACCAAGTATTATTTTTTCATAAATAATCATAAGAACTTGTCTATGAGTTTAGATAAGGTTGTTGATGATAAGTTCTAAAATCGACACTATTTATACGGAATAAATTTGTATTAGATAAATTAAAATTCTATAGTGGGCACATTCATAATTTCGTTGTAAATATTTTTTCTCTTATTATTTATTCCATCAGCAGTATCGTTGGATTGGTCACATAACTTCTCAACAAAGTAAGATACGCTGTTGAAGTGCATTTTGTATATTTCTTTTCTTTTGTCTACTCTGTGTACACCAAATTATGTGTTAAGCATATTCTCTACTAATTTGTAATCTATACATTTGTATTTTCTGATGTAAAGCATTTAATCATCTTTAGGCTTTCCACTATTATAACTGGACAATCTTCTTGAAAGATGATTCTGAGATAATAGTTTTTCTTGGTATATTCCTTAGATGTGGCAATGTAAATAATTTGCTCTTTCTTCATCTCTACTACATCATGTACTATATCTTTAAAATATAGACATTCTTTTCCCTTTTCTTTTAATTCTTGATCTTTTGTTTGTATTTCTATAGATAGCTGCCCTATAATTTTTTGATTGAGTTTTGCTATATTCTTCTGTATATTTCAAATAATGTACAAATATTTTCTTCTACAGTTAAATAATATTTTCGTACTTATTTATATCGATTGGTATTAAATGTCGTCATTGACTGTTTAAAATCATGACTTGTTAAAAAAATCCATTTCTTTCGGACAAGATTATTAGGTCTTAAAATGTTTATATCATCTTGAATATATTCGTGTTCTAAGGCTAATTTATTATTATATTTTATTTCTTCATTTGCCATTTTATTTTCTTCAAGAAATTTAACATTATTTCTTTTATATTGTGTTAATGTTTCATGCAGTAAATCTTTACCACCTGGAATTCTGCATAAAAAGTACAGAATATCATTAGTAATCAACACTCTCTTTTTTCCAAATAATGCAAACTATTTATGTCTAAACCAAGAACCTAAATCTAATCGATAATTCTTTTTCTGAATAATTTAAAAAATATTTAACATTGGGTTTTCAACAGCCACAGTAAATATTAATGGAATTGACTCCATTTATATAGAACAAAAACATATTAGATATATTAAAATTCTATAGAGGGACAGGGTCTATAAACCTGAAATTCCTTACTTAATAAAAACTTATTTGTTTAATGTTTACAGGGTTGATGCTCATCATCCCTGTAATTCCATACTCAATAAAACACAATATTTCGTTTGTGATCAATACATTTTCTCTTAAAATAATGGAAAACAAATATCTTTGAACCACTTACCTAGATTTAAGAGATTATTTTGATGGTTAATAAATTCAAATATATTCATGATAGATATTCAACAACAATAGTGCATGAATATTATGTCGATGGAGTCAACTTCATTTAATATAGAATACACGTATGTTAGAATTCTAAAGCACTCTGTTAATTTTTCAGGTGTCAGTTTCTTGGCACCTGGAATTCCATCTAAAATTTAGTTCTTAATTTCCTTAATAGTGTGTCATTATATGTAGAACACAATTTCTTTTTCATGAAATCTGTACTGTACTGTACTGCAAACTCGTAAATGGAATAAAAATACACAGTAAAATCACTACTTAAAGATAGAAAATTAAGAATTTAAATATTTTATCTATACAAATATCTACACCAAAGCAACAAGACAACGGTTTCATTTATTAAGGAATAATTTTGATTAATCTAATAAAAATTTGTCTTACTAAATAGAAGACAAAAAGAGTAAAAAATGTGAAGTAGAGAAACTGCTTGATAAGTTTTATTCACACATGTATACAAACGATAAACAACATTTGCATATTTGTAAAGAATGTGAAAACATTTACAAAGAAATTTGTGGAAAAATAAGAAAGTTCTTTTTGAAAATTATATACCAAATTATAAGAATTTCTTAAAACAAATTTCAAGTGATGAGAATACTAAATTATTGAAAGAAAGGAACTAATGTAGCATTATCTGTAACAGCCAGCCCTAATTCTAAAAACTGTATAGGCTCTCAAGGTATTTAAGATTTAAGTTTTTACTTCAACTCTCAAATAAATGTAAGGTTTTCCAACTAGAAGACAAGCTAAAAGAAAAATGGTGTGTAAATGTGGAAAAGAAATAAATGCAAGTGACTAGAAAATACATTTAGAGTCACTCAAATGCATAAAATTAACTGAAGGTAAAATTTAATTAATTACTACAATAATAAGACTTCTCATTCTAACAAACATAATGTTTTTTGTCCTTAATTAATGACTGAGGCTTTTAGAGAGATTACAGTCGTTCACCTCCATTATTATTGCAGAAGCAATAATTTACGAGTTTATAGCAGATTTAAAAAAGATGATTTGATTAATTTAATCGCTTCAAAATAATTTACCTCCTCCTACAAGAACTGTTGATAATTTGAAAGTAAGTGAACTCAAAGCTAGAAGTGAAATGAAGGAAAAGATACAGCTTCAATACAGTCAGATCACTAGAGATGTTGATACTAAAAATCTAGTCAACAAACAGGATAAGTAAGAATTCTCATTTAAGTATGATAAAAGAGTATTTCTAGAAAATTATTATACAGTGCCTTATGAATATTAAAAATTATTTATTATTTAATACATTTTTATACGATTAGATTTTTTCTATATCTTCTAATGTAAAAATAAAATTCACCCAGATTTCTTATACCAATAATACACATTTATTAGTTTTTTATTGTATTCTCTATCTTATAAACCCGTAATTATTGATTTTAAATTATAATTCACTACTTTTTTAGAGTCATAAAAAGAAAGAATATGAGTTTTCTATTTCCTCCCATATTTCCTTATCAGTTTTATCATAACTATTAAATCTCATTCTCTATTCTTCTTTGTAATTTTACTTTAATATATTAATAATTTCAGTATGGACCTAACTTCTCAAATGTTCTGTAATTAAAGATGGTTTACGATATTCTTTGCAAATATTACATTGAACTTGCTTCTCTCTTGGTTTGTTATTTCTGTCTACAAAAATTTCAAATTTAAGTACATCCCACACATTAGTCATATTTATATAGATTAAAAATATTAACATTACTTTTTTATTCTATATAAATGGATACTCTACTGAAGAAGCTAAAGAATACAAGAAATTCTAATTTGTTTAAAAAGATTAGTGAGCTAGAAGTAAATCAATTGTATTACATTACAAGCTGTGAACATTTAAAAACTAGATATGGAGAGAAAATTTGCATGGAGCTTGATAATAAACTTAAAATTATTTTTCCAGACAGGATTGAAAAAAAAAAATAACTTACTGGGACTTTCAGTTTTTTGAAGATAGTAATATTTAACTAAAGTATAAAGGAAGGAAGAGAACTAAAAGTAATGATAACGAATTTGTCGATCTACACCTCATCATTTGAATTTATTTTTTAATCCCTTGGTGATCTCAGGTTTAAATTTTCAAATATAATTTTTGAATATCTTTTTGATTGAGGGTTGTGTTTGATCGTTAAATAATCTCTTAGTGCAGTCAATGTTCCCACTTGCTACTAGAGAACGTGATGCCAATTCTGAGTGCTCAATTTGGCATGTTGTAGGGCCCATCTCCACCGAGCTGCATGGTATCGTGTTAGCAAAGATGGACCTCACCATGGACATTGGGAGTGAAGTTGTGCATCATGCAGCCTACTGTGCACAGTTTGTGGCGTAACACGACATCCTGTTAGTCCACGAAAAGCGGTATTCCACATGTTGGCATTGCTGTCAGGGTTCCTCCGAGCCACAATCCTTAGGTAGCGGTCATCCACTGCAGTAGTAGCCCTTGAGCGGCCTGAGCAAGGCATGTCATTGACAGTTCCTACCTCTGTGTATCTCCTCCATGTCCGAAAAAAATCGCTTTGGTTGACTCTGAGATGCCTGGACACTTCCCTTGTTGAGAGCACTTAATGGCACAAAGTAACAATCCAGATGCTTTTGAACCACAGTATTAGCTGTCTACTTTTTGGTATGATTGCATATTAAAGACAATTACGTATGACAGAGTATGTGCTGGTACATGGAAGTTGTTTTGCTGTCTGCAGATTTCGATGTGCCACAGCAGAGATTATCTGTGGTTGAGCCACTGCAGAACAAGGAAACCTTAGGTGAAACGCTCCATTTTATACAAGAAGCATTGTGAGTGTAACTAACATTAATCAGATGATTTTGGCAAACTTTGATAATGTTGGGAAGTGAATCTCACGAAAGAAATAATTATAGCTAGGTTAGATATACTAGAAAATGAGGATATCAATAGACAACAAGGTGACTGAGGCATCAAACCATCAATGCGTCTGTATTGCATGCCAAGGTTCGTCACCTGAAAGACAGTGATCGTGAAACAATCGAAACTTTGCTGTTGGGATATTTTGTTTCATTCAGTTCAGTTGGTCCACTACCAGCAATGCTTATCACACATCACAGCATACCAACAGGCAAAAATCCACCAGTGTATAGAAAACGATATAGAATAGTGGAACACCTACAGCCACTAGTAGACGAATTTATACATCAACAACTATGTAAAGGTATTATTGAGCATAGCGATAGCATATGGTCAACAAATATTGTTATTGTAGCCAAAAATTCTGTGGACAGTATTCGAAAATACCGATTTTGTTGAGATTACCATTACTTGTGTGCACGAGCCTCAACAGAGGTGTGTGTGACCCCAAACATCATGGATATGTTACACAACCTACAAAGACATAAATATTTTTCTACGATTGATCTGAGAAGTAGTTTTAAAAAGCTGCAAATGTTTCCATAGGACAGACCCAAAACAAATTTCGCAATATCTTCAGAGCATTATCAATATCAAAGAATGCTCCTTGTATTAAAAATGTTCCAACTACATTCCAACACCTGTTTGATGGGATATCTGTGAATTAAAACCAAGAGTGTGTATTGTGTGTGTTTATATAATTTTGTATTCGAGAACTATAGATGTTAAATGTCTGGATGAAGTATTTTGTAGATCGAGGAGAGGACACATTAGTGTGGAGAAATGACATTTTTCTCAGACATGAGTTAGTTACCTTGGTCGTATTATCAGTTAAGACAGAGTGGCGACGTATGCTCGGCTTACTTCCGTCATAAGTGATTTTCTGACGCCAAAAACTATTAAACAGTTAGTGTCGTTTATTGGATTGAACAATTATTATCACTAGTTCGTGAAAGGATTCGCCAAAATTGCACAGCCAGTAACTAACTGGCTATGAAAAAGTGTTAGCTTTCGGCTGACCTCACAGTGACAAGAAGTATGCGATAAACTCAAGGGTATATTGATGTCAGATCCTGTTTTAATGTTCCCTCACTCTGAGCAGTTCATACATTTCTGTGATGCCTCCAACAATGTTTTAGGCTGTATTTTAAGTCAGAATGTTGATAGGAAGGAACATTCAGTTGCATATGCACCTAGACAATGGAATAGGCTTGTTACTAATTATTCGACAACTGAAAAACAAATGTTAGCTCTTACTTACAGAATACCTTGTTTTCGTTGCTATTTGTACAGTCAATAATTAAAGGTGATTACAGTCCACACATCTTTAAAATGATTAGTTAAGTTGAAAGATCAATCAAGTCAATTAACGAGATTGGTCTTAGAGTGCGACTATGAAGTAATTCATAAACCAGGAGTCATACACGAAAATGCTAAAACCCTAAACAGGACGACTGCAGTATTACAAATAGGTAGACTGGTTAAGGGTACAATCAGCAAACAGTAAGTGTCAATTGTTTCGAAAGCAACCTCAGTTTGAAATGCAAGAAGTCTTGCTATTCAGATCTACATAGTGCAGATCTCACATTGTAGTTTCTGTAGCACTGATAATGGAAGTATTATGTCAAGTGCACAACCAGTTCTTATCAGCTCATGAAGGGAAAAAGGCAACTGACAGACGTGTAGCTGAAAGATTTTGGTGGAAAACGCATTGTAGTGATGTAGAACAATATGAAGGGAACTGTATACCACATGCACCAAGAGCAGATTTGAGTCATCAGAAATTTCAGTTACAGAGACTACCTGAAACTGATAAACCATTTTCTATGTTAGTCTTGGATATCTTTTGACCTTTCAATGCTACAAACTACCCCAAATGGCAATAAAACTCAATTCCCAGTAGTAGACATCAACGTGCAATACCAGTATTACACGATAGATCCATATCTGATTAAATAGAATACAATTAGGAAATAGGTAAAAATACAAACTCATGAAGTATTATTAATTTCTAGACAGAGAGATGATCATATCATTATGACTGTAGCAGATTTAAGAGACTGTATTAGAGAAAATGTTATTATTTGGGCAACAATTGTATACAAATGAACAACCAAGAATGTGAAACACAGTTTTTGTTAAGGAAAGCAGTAGACTGCGATAAAAATATCTTCCAGAAAATTTGAGATCACCGGATTTACTCCATTTTTACACCTGAATCAGTAATTATCACTTGCTATAAAAACGGTAAGCCAGCTGAGATAATGGTACTAGAATTGCAGGGCAATGGATTGTTAATTAATGGCAGTAGATGGGAAATATCAGGAAGGCAATATTACCTTCCAGCTAACATCATAGGTACAACAGTGACTAACATCTCCCAATCAATGTGTATTGGCCAGAGGAACCAGCACACATACCTAGTCAAAACCTAACTTTTCTTAACAATACCTTAGATTTCACTTTGTCACAACCCCAAGACGAATTAATAACTTCAGACAAAGGACAAAGTTCAGTCAATCCAATATTGCAACAAGTGAAACAAATCACAAGAAATATAGACAAAATACATTTATTTTCACTGAATCAACAACAAGCAAAATCTTGGTTCTAGCGTTGAACTATGCAGCTTATTCTGTATATAATGTAAGATGCCTCCTTCAAATGAGGCATCTGTCCATTAGATAACTGTGGAATGGATACAAACTAGTAACAAGTAATGTAAATGTAAAGTGTAAACAGTGTGTGCAACTGGGATAGAATGACAAAGTAGACTAGGTGAGCTGACTAAAACTCAACACTTAGGTTGAGAACAGATATAGAGTAATTTCTTTAATTACAATACAGGTATAGGCTATTTAGTAATAAATGACAGAAATGGAAAATTAGAGACGAATTTTTTAAAGAGAAGAGACGTCTTATGGCACTGAATAGTAAAGAGTAGCAAATCAGAAGTTTTTATTAAAACTCATTAACACTGCCACAGACAAAATCAATTCGTATCAGAGAGACAGGATGAAGTAGGAAGTGACACAATAGGGCATGAGGGGATCAGGCCCTCAACACATTACAACAGCGTCTACTGAGACAGAGCATGCATTCAGCAGAAAGAAGACTGTGAGAGAAAACCAAAGGAAGCGAGAGAAGGTTATTTGTTAGCTCGTAAGATATGGTGCGAGCATGTAGTGAGGAACTGACTGATAAGTTAATAGCCTGTTAAGTGAATACAGCAGAATAAGGAGAACACTTGCAATCATTACTAACCAAGCCTTGTATATTAGCCCCATACTAGCTCTCTTTCAGTACTCCAACTTTCCAGCTCTCGTCGTTAGTTAGTTATTGGGATCGATGTCATTCACAGTAGCAGCACTCGACTCCATGATTACGATGCTGTAGTGAATCTATGTCCTAGATACTCCAGCACAGTCTTTGAACTAGCTGACAATATACTCGACATGATGAACTTCACACTGCTCACCACCTACCATGTACTGGTGGAGAAACTGACTGTCTTACAACGACACCACATTGCAGAGTGGTGCTAGCATGGAACTTCAAACCAGAAGCCAGAAAGATGGCCTCTTGGGGTACATGTCCCCACTCAACACTCAGGGGCCTAAGGCTGCTTCAACATACCAGATGGTAGGGAGAAGATCAACTGACCACATGACTGTCAAGAAAGGTACACCACGAACGGTTCATCAAGGGTCATCACAGAATTTGGAGTGGGACTGAGGACACTACAACAGCCAGTGCGAGATCACTTCATGCTGGGCAACTAATGCCCCTGCTCGCCAGCAAGTACCATGGCGCCAGAGTCGCTAACAGCTTCTCCTGGGTGTGCAACTGCAGAGCCGACAGAGCAAATGTCAGATAGAATCAAACATCCATGTGAATGAGCATCAGCCGAGGCTGATGCTGATGAACGAGTACTTGTAAACATTGTAAATAAATTACTGAACTCTAATAAGGTCTTATTAGCATCAAAGATGCTTCACAGTGTTGGCGCCTGCCAAGACTTCACGTACCAACCTGGACACGCCCTTATGTATTCTGAAAGTCGAATTCATCAATCTCACTAATTTTTAATCAATACTTTTGTTCGAATAATCGCTTCAGGTAACCACAACGTCTGCATCCTGATCGGATCCCTCGACTCCTGTACATAGAGCTGTGAGAGAGGGTCGTCTCTAGAAGCCTGGATAGCTCAGTGGATACGAACATTGGATGCGAGATGGGAAGGTTGTGGACCAGTACACAATTTCAATCGGTAAGTACGTTTCGCTTTTCGGTGTTATCAGACTTTTTTTCTTTCTTTCTTGCATCACTAGGAGAACAAATACAACCCATGTAAGGTGAGATAACAGGCCGTTAAGCATCCTTGGGTCTGAGGGGTGAGTCTTATGGTGGCTCCATTTCGAGCGCTCCAGATCAGAAGTACGCTATGTAATCAAAAGTATCCCAACACCCCAAAAACAAACGTTTTTCATATTAGGTGCATTGTGCTGCCACCTACTGCCAGGTACTCCATATCAGCAACCTTGAAAGTTAACCCTGTGGGGACTATATAAATGAAGAGAATGTAGGCAAAAGTTAGGTGTTCGGACAGTATATCTTTTTTTCTAAAAAAGAGACAAATTATGCTAAACAAGTTATTGATCGAATACCGTAGCCGACCGCTGTGGCCGAGCGGTTCTAGGCGCTTCAGTCCGGAACCATGCGACTGCTACAGTCGCAGGTTAGTTAGGTTCAAGTAGTTCTAAGTTCTAGGGGACTGATGACCTCAGATGTTAAGTCCCATTGTGCTCAGAGCCATATGAATCATTTGTGAATACTGTAAACAACTAACAGAGTACAATGGACACGGATTCTGGGTGGCAGAAGTGAGTCAAGTACTCTGGCCATAAAATTGTGAACAACACAGTCTGAATTGATCTGACGCTGAGTAGACTCTGATTGATCAAATTTATTGTAGTTTCACTACATAGGTGCAGCAGGGAGCAAGTGGCGATTGAGATCTGTACGCCCTGACAATGCCAGAACGGCAGTACGTTACCCTGTTTGCTTCATGCAATGATTTAACTTGCAGCTGGCGAAATGGGAACGGCAGAGGTGACACGTGAGGTGGCACCTGTGAATCGATCATGGCCACAAAATAAATGCAGAAATCTCACGGTCTAGCGATCAGGCAGACGGATCACAATTTACTCTCTACCAGAGCCCTAAAATCTTGGTAGATTTCAGTGTGTGCTGGTCGTACCAAGGACCAATTTTACCCACTTATACGACAGAGTGCACAAGCATACCAAACTTCAAGACTGGTAAACCAAAAACGAATAAGCGTGCCCATGGCAAATAAGTAGTCCAGAACGTTTGAAGTTACACTGCCATTACAGTAAGAATTTCACCACAGGCTCCCCAGTCTAAATGACTCGCAAGTGAAGTCAGTCTTATGACAGGTCCCAAATACCACCCACACATGCCAGAGCTTCAACCAGAAGTCCTCTTACCAGACCAAAGTCCAGCACCTGAGTGCTTTGCACCTCTTTAGGAAAAAAAAAAAAAAAGTTTTCCCACAAAGTGCACAAACGACACCACCTTCACGCCGTCTTGGACCAATCACAGGCCTATATAGACGCTAAATCTCCTGTCCCACACGACAGCACAAACTCATGTCGAACCAGGGCAAGAGTTAAGAAATCTGTGTCTCTGGTTGAAAAAGAAACCGCCAATTACTGGATTTTTCAAAGTTTTTGCAGAGGTGGAAGATGATTTTCTCCAAAGTCGTGTCACTTCCCACACCAATAAGCGAAGATACGTAAACTTAAAGATGTTTATCTAAATCACATGTGCCTTGGAGCTTGTTATCCTAGCTATGAAGTGTAATAAAGATACTATCTCCAAACACTTCTCAGGCGCCGGAGTTTTTATACAACTGAAGCGGCCAATGGAAGTGGTTCACAGGCCTATTTACAGTACTGACGAACACAAAAACTTGTGAATTTTTGTTACGTGTAGTTCTGAACACAATGCCTGGTTTACGATTCCACCGTCTGTCTCCCCCAGCCCAGCCTTCCCCTAGCGCCACTGCAGGTAGCTCGGCATTGTTCTGCTGGAGACCTGTCTCGAGGAGGGGCTCTACTGTCTGCCTTGTATGGCTGTAGACCTGTCGAGCAAGATTTGCTGAGAGATGGGCTCGCTGCTAATTGCTTTTAACTCCAGACATGCCGTTTCTATGAGCTAAGAACCATAAAAATACCTCATGCTTTTAGTGCCCTACCAGGCTACGTCAATGTCTGCTCAGGCTGTTAACTTTCTAGAATCTCGCTCAAGGTGTGTCAGGTTGTAACAAAACCTTCAATAATCTTCTGCATTCGGAAAATAGATGATAGAATAACTTGTACTCTCTCAACCTCAGTAGTCATTAACCATCGTGAGAGAGCAGAATGGGGCACTCTGCGGAACTCATGTACTTCGAATGTGGTCAGGTGATTGGGTGTCACTTGTGTGACACACCTGTACACGAGATTTCCACTCTCCTAAACATCCCTTTGTCCACTGTTTCCGATGTGGTGGTCAAGTGGAGACGTCAAGGGACACATATGGCTCAAAAGTGTACAGCCCAACCTCGTCTGTTGACTGACAGAGACTGCTGACAGTTGAAGAGGGTCGTAATGCGTAGTAGGCAGACATCTATCCAGACCATCACACAGGAATTCCAGACTGCATCAGGATCCACTGCAAGTACTATGACAGGCAGGAGGTGAGAAAATTTGGATTTCGTGATCGAGTGGCTGCTCGTATGTCACACATCACGCCCGTGAATGCCAAACGACGCCTCGTTTGGTGTAAGGAGCCTAACTATTGGACGATTCAACAGTGGAAAAACGGTGTGTGGAGTGACTAATTACGGTACACAATGTGGCGATCCGATGGCAGGATGTGGATATAGTGAATGCTCGGTGATCGTCATCTCCCAGCTTGTGTAGTGCTAACAGTAAAATTCGGAGGCGGTGGTATTTCGGTGTAGTCGTGTTTTTCGTGCAGGGGGCCTGCACCCCTTGTTGTTTTGCGTGGCACTTTCACAGAACAGGCCTAGACTGATGTTTTAAACATGTTCTCGCTTCCCACTGTTGAAGAGCGACTCGGGGATGGCGATTGCACCTTTGAACATGATCGAGCACCTATGCATAATGCACGGCCTGTGGCGGAGTGGTTACATGGCAATAACATGCCTGTAATGGACTTGCCTCCACAGAGTCCCGACCGAACACCTCTGGGCTGTTTTGGAACGCCGACTTCGTGCCAGGCCTCACCGACCGACATCGATACCTCTCCTCAGTGCAGCACTCCGTGAATAATGCGCTACCATTCCCCAAAAAACCTTCCAGCATCTGATTGGACGTATGCCTGCCAGAGTGGAAGCTGTCATCAAGGCTAAGGGTGGGTCAACAACATATTGAATTCCAGCATTACCGATGGAGGGCACCACGAAGTTGTAAATCATTTTGAGCCAGGTGTCCGGATGCTTTGATCACATAGTGTAGTTAATACATAGGATAAGTAATAAATAGTATAAGCAACATTATTTCTACTAATATCCATTTGTGTGTGTGTGTGTGTGTGTGTGTGTGTGTGTGTGTATGTGTGTGTGTATGACTGGCGGTCAACGGCTCGAAGAAACCATTCCGAGGTATTCACGGTCAGTCACACTCAGTGATGGTACTAACAAATCTCTCCTCTATCCTATCTTCTTTTTATATTCTTCTTAAAAAGCAACAAAATTTTATTTATATTTCAACATTAAATTATTATTATTTTGAAAAGTATCATTCTTTGTAAATGTTGTAGATATAGCAAAAGAAAAGAAAACTGTAAAAAGATGAAACACAAAAATTTTAAGATGTACGACCTGTTTTAAACATCAGGTAGCAGCTCTATAATTTGGTAATAAATAAATAAATAAGTCACACAGTATAGTAACTGTGGGGTCTTCAGCTGTGGCCCATTCCGGAACTGTTGCATGAGGTATTCGGAAGAAAGAAGTTGTGTCCTGAGTGGCGTAGTGCGTGTCGAGAGAAAATTTTACAGTGGTTCCCAAGGAGGGAATGACGTCTAAGACTAAAGCATTCATGAAACTGAAGTTTGATTGGATTCCCGTGGCACGCTTTCGTTACTATAGTTCAATGACACTTTTCAACAAATGAAAAAAATATAATAAAGTAACACTTCCATCCGAATCTAATGCAATTCATGAACGGCAGCTAACCACTCATAAGTTAATGCTAACGATGAAACAGTCCGTCACGGACAAGGAAAGGATTAGTTATTAGCGGCGTGAGCAACGAGAAGCGACTTGACGGTTCCCACGCAATCTTAAATGGGAATGTCGGATAAGCACCTCACATACACAGCGGATAGGATTTCCCCAAGTTTTCCCCCTGATACTCGAGACTGATTATTGAGCTGTAATGCGGGTGACAGGCCCGCCAGATACGGTCGGAGAAAATTCACGAGCTGATAACAGCGACATCGAGATTCCAGCCCAGCCTAAGACGTTTTGCAATTGGCCCGCTGTCAAGGTTACGGAGGAGGAAAGAAGACATCGCACCGAAGCGTAGCCACACACTGGTCATCTCTAGCGGACAGCCGCGCGGGATTAGCCGAGCCGTCTTAGGAGCTGCAGTCATGGACTGTGCGGCTGGTCCCGGCGGAGGTTCGAGTCCTCCCTCGGGCATGGGTGTGTGTGTGTTTGTCCTTAGGATAATTTAGGTTAAGTACTGAGTACGCTTAGGGACTGATAACCTTAGCAGTGAAGTTCCATAACATTTCAAACACATTTTTTCTAGCGGACAGTCGAAGTAGGAGCCCGCTGTTTACATCTACATCTACATGATTACTCTGCAATTCACATTTAAGTGCTTGGCAGAGGGTTCATCGAACCACAATCATACTATCTCCCTACCATTCCACTCCCGAACAGCGCGCGGGAAAAACTAACACCTAAACCTTTCTGTTCGAGCTCTGATTTCTCTTATTTTATTTTGATGATCATTCCTACCTATGTAGGTTGGGCTCAACAAAATATTTTCGCATTCGGAAGAGAAAGTTGGTGACTGTAATTTCGTAAATAGATCTCGCCGCGACGGAAAACGTCTTTGCTTTAATGACTTCCATCCCAACTCGCTTATCATATCTGCCACACTCTCTCCCCTATTACGCGATAATACAAAACGAGCTGCCCTTTTTTGCACCCTTTCGATGTCCTCCGTCAATCCCACCTGGTAAGGATCCCACACCGCGCAGCAATATTCTAACAGAGGACGAACGAGTGTAGTGTAAGCTGTCCCTTTAGTGGACTTGTTGCATCTTCTAAGTGTCCTGCCAATGAAACGCAACCTTTGGCTCACCTTCCTCACAATATTATCTATGTGGTCTTTCCAACTGAAGTTGTTCATAAGTTTTACACCCAGGTACTTAGTTGAATTGACAGCCTTGAGAATTGTACTATTTATCGAGTAATCGAATTCCAACGGATTTCTTTTGGAACTCATGTGGATCACCTCACACTTTTCGTTATTTAGCGCCAACTGCCACCTGCCACACCATACAGCAATCTTTTCTAAATCGCTTTGCAACTGATACTGGTCTTCGGATGACCTTACTAGACGGTAAATTACAGCATCATCTGCGAACAACCTAAGAGAACTGCTCAGATTGTCACCCAGGTCATTTATATATATCAGGAACAGCGAAGGTCCCAGGACGCTTCCCTGGGGAACACCTGGTATCACTTCAGTTTTACTCGATGATTTGCCGTCTATTACTACGAACTGCGACCTTCCTGACAGGAAATCACGAATCCAGTCGCACAACTGAGACGATACCCCATAGGCCCGCAGCTTGATTAGAAGTCGCTTGTGAGGAACGGTGTCAAAAGCTTTCCGGAAATCTAGAAATACGGAATCAACTTGAGTTCCCCTGTCGATAGCGGCCATTACTTCGTGCGACTAAAGAGCTAGCTGCGTTGCACAAGAACGGTGTTTTCTGAAACCATGCTGATTACGTATCAATAGATCGTTCCCTTCGAGGTGATATATGATGTTTGAATACAATATATGCTCCAAAACCCTACTGAAAACCGACGTCAATGATGTAGGTCTGTAGTTCGATGGATTACCCCTACTACCCTTCTTAAACACTGGTGCGACCTGCGCAATTTTCCAATCTGTAGGTACGGTGAGCGAGAGGTTGTATATGATTGCTAAGTAGGGAGCTATTTTATCAGCGTAATCTGAAAGGAACCTAATCGGTATACAATCTGGACCTGAAGACTTGCCCTTATCAAGCGATTTGAGTTGCTTCGCAACCCCTAAGGTGAAACTCAAGCTAGCAGCTGTTCGAGTTTCAAATTCTGGAATATTCCATTCGTCTTGCCTGGTGAACGAATTTCGGAAAACTGCGTTTACCCACGGCTATCCACATTTGCCCCTACTCCCTGCAGGCCACCTGCCGTTGTGTGGTGAAGAGTACCCCTGGTACCACCATCTTTACGTCCTTCCCTGTTCGATTACCGAACGCGGCGTCGATAATGCTCCACATTAGCTCTAACATTTCAAATTTTCTCGCTGTCGTCATTCTGCGAGACGTACGTCGGAGAAAGCGATATGTTGCCTCGTTCTTCCTGAAATGTATCGTGTCGGAATTTCGGCAGCAAACGTCTACGTGATGCACAACGCCTCTCTTGTAACGTCTGCGACTGGACTATGTTGAGTGTCTCCATAACGATCTGGCGCCTATGAAAGATTCAGTGATTAGACACGCCGCTCTTAGCCCGATCTGCTGTCGCTCTTCTATTAATCCTGCTTGTTAGACTCTCAGACTGTGAAGTGTTGTACTCAGCAGCATAATATTAAATTGCTTCTCATTCACAGCAAGTCCGTGGAAATGAGTTTTGCAGTAGCTACAATGTCTGTAGTAGCTACAATGTCTGCGTCGACATTGTAATCGACAATCAACAGGTGTACAAAGTACACTTTCGTATTCTCAGGGTCCTCTTCCACGTGACATTCTGTCAATGCTGGGTAGCGTAAGATGTACAGCATGGTTATAACTAAACTTTCGGTACTTGAGCCAGTAAAGACGGAAAACTATTGTACGAAGACTGTTCAAAAAACTACGGGACATTCTGGGTTTAGGAACTTGCTTATTCTGTATAAGAAATAGTAGTAAATAATAATAGTGATGCTGTAACTCTTGTTTGTTAATATTTACTGACAAAATGTAACCTAACGCTAGATTGCGTACTTACGGCTATCCCGTGTGGTTGTTTTTTAGTACGACTTAAAAATAGAGAGAGATTATTAATTGATCACCAATGCATCGGTTCTCGATTGTGTTCAGGGGGCTTACGGATTGATTACACGAAGGGGTTTTCCTAATTGACCTTTTGACCCGGATTGCCTTCACGCAAATCATAATCTTCGATGAAAATACCTAATGGACCTATGCGGATATAAAAATGGAAATGAAAGCAAATTAGTGGAATTTCATGATAGAAAGATTAACAGATCGGAAGTTGAACACATTAGTGGTCTCCGAAATACAATCGAGACACTGCGATAAAGAGCGAACCTGTAACAAAGCTCATATACAATTTGAACATCATTTTTGGTTAGTGAAAGAAAAGAATAAGAAGAAAATTACTGCATCGTAAAATATTAATGTATTTTGAACAACTTGGCTTTAAACTTCTAGACATTGACAAATACACAATAAATACATGACATACATCATATTTCTTTTGTACATGGCGCAGTCCAATTATCGCTGCTTTGTTCCTTCTTAAAATTAAATGTCCTTGCGTGTCCGCACCCGAGTTACCGAAACGTGTGTTCGTCGTTTCACATAGTTTTTACACAAAATAAAAATAAAAGTTGTAGCAATGCTATGTAGTACGTCTTAACATGTCGGCGACCAAAAAAGTAGAAAGGATAATGAAGTCTCTAGAATATTTCTTAACAAAAGATAGATTGTTCTTTCTTCTGTTTCGCAGCTTCTTGCTATCAAGCGCTGCGGCAATGATTTTAAATATCTGCGTCCAGCGGGCCATAGTGTTTATTTAGAGTATTTAAACGCTGGACGCGCGTCTTGGTATAGGCGCACATTTAAAAAATATTTCGTCTCTTTACTCTAGCACTGTGATGCTTAGCATCTTTACGAACTACAGCTCGTTGGTTGTCCTTTTCTTTTATGACAAATATCTCAAATGCAAAGTATCTGAAATCCAATAATATTACAATATTCGTAATTTCGCGCCAATGGTGTGTTGAAGCGAAATGCGGTTGGCATCCCTGCACACGCCTGTGTTTAATGTGTAACTGCCGGAAGTTCCATTGCTGTATGTCTGTCAGTTATTGTTCAGTGGTGTATTGAGTACAACGTTGCGTCGCACAGTTTGCGAATTTCGCGGTGGTAGAGTTAGAGGAGCAACGCGTATGCATTAAATTTTGCATGAAGCACACGAAAACCTTTACAGAGGCACACCAAATGATGCAGGAAGCCTACGGTGATGAGTGCTTAAGCCGTAGTCGGAATTACGAATGGTTTACACAGTTTAAAAATGGCCGGACAGGTATTAACCCTTAGCTACTACGGATGTTGACAGGAACACAATTACTATGGAGGGGTCTCTCATACAGCCCTTTTATTTTTTATGTATAAAACCACTGTTTTGGTGAATACATATTTTCATGACTTCCTGTTAATCGTTACACTTCTTGGAAACATACTTTATGAAAATTTGCATTTTTTAAACAGTGCAAAATTTAAAACACTTTGAAAACTAAAACATAGCGAAATTTGCAGTTTATTTTTGTTTTATGTGTTACTAAAACCACAGCACATAGTTACCTCTCTACTCACTCACAAATTATCATCAAGGACATGGTATTACAGATTCGCAACAAAACTGTATGGAAAAACACATTTGAGTTATGACAAATTGTATGTGGAGTCACTACTCATCATTTCAGCCTTAGAGCGATTAGTCCACCCCCTGCTCCTATCAAGGAAGAAATTTCGCCAAATTTTTATATTACAAATCGAGAAGAAAGTAATTACCTTATGTATTCTTCTCAGGCACTGAATAAAATTTTAATTGCTTTCAGTCTACATGCATTTCACGTAGACCATCCTACAATTCTCCAACCAAATCGGAACGCCACACTTTTGACAAAGATACCTTGTTTTTCACTTCAAACAAGGACAACGCAAGGCTGATGTTTTTTGTTTTCAGCAAACTATTTCCGTATTTGATGCTCACACCTCCAAAAAAGTAAGTTTTCTCTGAGACTTTTCGGAATCTGTAGCAGTCCAGGCAGCTGCAAGACAATGTTGAACTGCCCTGCTCTTACGTTAGGTAGCAGCTTCTGTTTACTCCATCGAAAACATCTTTCTGTTCTTACCGAAGAAATACGCTGCTCCACCGTCATAATCTATCACATCTTCCTTTTATTTTCCTTCTCCTAATTAATATCGAGATCACTAAATACTAAAAATCAGGGCCATTACCAGTGTCATCTAAGTCTTCATCCGTTGTATTTTCCGGAATCGATCTGTTTGAAGAGTAGGCATGAGAATTTGTATGATTTACCATGAGAACACTCACACCAGTCTCGCAGAGAAAACGTTGCATAGAAGGCATAGCTTTCCTTGCCACGGAGAAATTGTAAAAGCAGCACTCCGTCTTCAGGCCACAAGTGGCCCATCGGGACCATCCGACCGCCGTGTCATCCTCAGCTCAGGATGCGGATAGGAGGGGCGTGTGGTCAGCACACTGCACTCCCGGTCGTTATGGTGGTTTTCTTTGACCGGAACCGCTACTATTCGGTCGAGTAGCTCCTCAATTGGCATCAGGAGACTGAGTGCACCCCGAAAAATGGCAACAGCGCATGGTGGCCCGGATGGTCACCCGTCTAAGTGTCGGCCACGAGCGACATAGCTTAACTTCCGTTATCTGACGGGAACCGATGTATCCACTGCGGCAAGGCCGTTGTAGCGAGAAATGGTAACGTTCAACAAAAACATGACACACAAACACGTCTGTGAGACCACCCAAGGGCCAAAAATAAGGAACTAATTACAACAACAATGCGAGATTCCTTGCACGCGTAGCTTGCCATCCAATTGGAAGGTACACACAATAATTTACTTCCCCTCACAGGGGTTCGTGAAATATCACGAGAAAAAAAACTGTAGCGGTCTGAGGGACAATCCATAGTAGTCAAGCTTTAATGATAACCCACGTTCAGGACGCCCTTCGTCATCTACCGACGACGCTCATGTCAGGAACATCAACGAAACTGTGGGTGCCAGTCGAAGACTGATTGTCCGAGAGGTTGCAGAAGAATGTAACATTTCAGTTGTATCATGTCGCGAAATACTGACGCTGCATCTCGGAATGCATCATGTTGCCGCCAATTTCGTCCCACGTCTCACGAGTCAAGACCAGAAAGACCTTTGCCTAGCCATCTGTGAAGAGCTTTTGAATTCCGCAAATGAGAACGAGACAGTGCTTAAGAGAATCATAACTGGTGAAGAGACGTAAATCTACGGTTATGGTGTTGAGACCAATGTCTGAAAACTCTCTCCAGGAGCAAAAAAGCTCGTCAGGTCAGGTTAAATGTCAAAAGCTACGCTGATAGTTTTCTTTCACTTTGAAGAATTAGTTTATCATGAATTTATGCCATAGGGACAAATTATTAATCGACGGTACTATCGGAGGGTTTGCGACGCCTGTGAGAAAATGTGAGAAGGAAGCGGCCTGAAATGTGGCGAGATAATTCATGGCTGTTGCATCACGATAACGCACCTGCTCATTCATCCCTGTTGGTGAATTGCTATGCTGCTTCATCCTCTGCATTCTCCAGACCTGGCCCCTGCGGACATTTTTTTTTTTTATTTACAAAGTTGAAAATCCCGTTGGAAGGACTAAGGTTAGCAACAATACACGAGAACAAAGAAAATTCGCATCGCGTTCCAGCAAGAGGCATACGGTGACTTTCTGGAAGTCGAAACGGCGTTGGGAGCGGCGTATCAGTTGTGGAGGAGAGTACATCGAAGGAGACCGTGCACAATAGCCGGCCGTGCTGGTCGAGCGATTCTAGGTGCTACAGTCTGGAACCGCATGACCGCTCGGTCGCAGGTTCGAATCCTGCCTCGGGCATGGATGTGTGTGGTGTCCTTAGGTTAGTTAGGTTTAAGTAGTTCTAAGTTCTAGGGGACTGATCACCTCAGAAGTTAAGTCCCATAGTCCTCAGAGCCATTTGAACCATGCACAATAAGTAAAAGGTAAGCGTAGAAAAATTTTGTAGACAAAGTTCCGGAATTTTTCGAACAGACCTCGTATCGGTTTTTTTTTTTTTTTTTTTTTTTTTCATCAGTCTACTGACTGGTTTGATGCGGCCCGCTACGAATTCCTTTCCTGTGCTAACCTCTTCATCTCAGAGTAGCACTTGCAACCGACGTCCTCAATTATTTGCTTGACGTATTCCAATCTCTATCTTCCTCTACAGTTTTTGCCCTCTACAGCTCCCTCTAGTACCATGGAAGTCATTCCCTCATGTCTTAGCAGATGTCCTATCATCCTGTCCCTTCTCCTTATCAATGTTTTCCACATATTCCTTTCAGATTCTGCGTATAGCCTCCTCATTCCTTACCTTATCAGTCCACCTAATTTTCAACATTCGTCTATAGCACCACATCTCAAATGCTTCGATTCTCTTCTGTTCCGGTTTTCCCACAGTCCATGTTTCACTACCATACAATGCTGTACTCCAGACGTACATCCTCAGAAATTTCTTCCTCAAATTAAGGCCGGTATTTGATATTAGTAGACTTCTCTTGGACAGAAATGCCTTTTTTGTATAGCGAGTCTGCTTTTGATGTCCTCCTTGCTCCGTCCGTGATTGGTTATTTTACTGCCTAGGTAGCAGAATCCCTTAACTTCATTGACTCCGTGACTATCAATCCTGATGTTAAGTTTCTCGCTGTTCTCATTTCTACTACTTCTCATTACCTTCGTCTTTCTCCGATCTACTCTCAAACCATACTGTGTACTCATTAGACTGTTCATTCCGTTCAGCAGATCATTTAATTCTTCTTCACTTTCACTCAGGATAGCAATGTCATCGGTGAATCGTATCGTTGATATCCTTTCACCTTGTATTTTAATTCCACTCCTGAACATTTCTTTTATTTCCATCATCGCTTCCTCGATGTACAGATTGAAGAGTAGGGGCGAAAGGCTACTGCCTTGTCTTACACCCTTCTTAATACGAGCACTTCGTTCTTGATGTCCACTCTTATTATTCCCTCTTGGTTGTTGTACATATTGTATATGACCCGTCTCTCCCTATAGCTTACCCCTACTTTTTTTCAGAATCTCGAACAGCTTGCACCATTTTATATTGTCGAACGCTTTTTCCAGGTCGACAAATCCTATGAAAGTGTCTTGATTTTTCTTTAGCCTTGCTTCCATTATTAGCCGTAACGTCATAATTGCCTCCCTCGTCCCTTTATTTTTCCTAAAGCCAAACTGATCGTCACCTAGCGCATTCTCAATTTTCTTTTCCATTCTTCTGTATATTATTCTTGTAAGCAGCTTCGATGCATGAGCTGTTAAGCTGATTGTGCGATAATTCTCGCACTTGTCAGCTCTTGTCGTCTTCGGAATTGTGTGGATGATGATTTTCCGAAAGTCAGATGGTATGTTGCCAGACTCATATATGCTACACACCAACGTGAATAGTCGTTTTGTTGCCACTTCCCCAATGATTTTAGAAATTCTGATGGAATGTTATCTATCGTATCGGTACAAAGTCTTATAGGAATGTGTGCTGCAGGATTTGCGTTGTTCGTAGTGTTAGTGTTATGACTTGTCGTTAGAGTCCGGTACTAGTGCGGTGATGTAGGTTTGAAACGCAAGCACGAGTGTGCATTACAGGTCAGGCAGTCAACGTGGCTCTGAACAAGGTGAGCAGGCTGCTGCTACTCGCGGGTATCGATGCATTAAAGGAATACGAAAAGGCTCCTCTTCCCGCACAGGGAGTGACGAACCTGAGTCGGAAGTTGGATTTAATTGGCGATTTGAGAAAGGCTCTCGGGAAAGGTCGACGGCCAATTGCGCAACAAGTTGTTGACAAAGTTACTGTGTCCACGGTTGACAATGCTGGTCGCAATGTATGATCTTCAAACAGTGCACGAGTTGTGTAGCGACAGCTTGACATTCCACGGTCCACCGTCCGAAAAGTTCTGCGATCAGTTGTGAAATGGTATCCGTACAAACCTCCAGGCTGTCGTGAAAGTAGATGGTCTTCACACTGAGCAACGTTTATAACCTGGAACGTAAACATAGTACACAATTAACAAATGTTACCCTCTCTTTTGGAAATTAAGATGCGTTTCTTCCAACTGTTTATTCTTCATTTATCTTCCACATATCCTAATGAAGATTTTATTTGATATATTTTTTTTTTTGTGAGAGCCAAGATCGCCTGATTTTAAGACCTTTATTCCAGGTACTACTTCTGAGAGCAAAGTGTAAATACATTAAAAAACTCCACATGGTTTGTCATTTGTAAAACAGAGTCCTCCCAGATGGGTTGTCAAATGAATAAAAGGTAAAAGTATAAAATCTATAGCACCAGTAGAGTTAAAACTGCAAACCATTTCGGCGATCTCACGTGGACGACACATGTATGTGAACATATATGCAAACGTGTGTAAAAGCTTTCGTAAAACTTGGGTCGCCCCAAACAATGGCTGTATCTTGAGCAGATTACCGACTACCTATTTTCTTCTCACACAGTAGAATGCCAATCTGAAGATGACAGCACGATTTTGTCGAAACTAGTAACTGGAATAAAGGTCTTCAGATCAAGCGATTTTGGCTTTCACAAAAAATATACACTCCTGGAAATGGAAAAAAGAACACATTGACACCGGTGTGTCAGACCCACCATACTTGCTCCGGACACTGCGAGAGGGCTGTACAAGCAATGATCACACGCACGGCACAGCGGACACACCAGGAACCGCGGTGTTGGCCGTCGAATGGCGCTAGCTGCGCAGCATTTGTGCACCGCCGCCGTCAGTGTCAGCCAGTTTGCCGTGGCATACGGAGCTCCATCGCAGTCTTTAACACTGGTAGCATGCCGCGACAGCGTGGACGTGAACCGTATGTGCAGTTGACGGACTTTGAGCGAGGGCGTATAGTGGGCATGCGGGAGGCCGGGTGGACGTACCGCCGAATTGCTCAACACGTGGAGCGTGAGGTCTCCACAGTACATCGATGTTGTCGCCAGTGGTCGGCGGAAGGTGCACGTGCCCGTCGACCTGGGACCGGCCCGCAGCGACGCACGGATGCACGCCAAGACCGTAGGATCCTACGCAGTGCCGTAGGGGACCGCACCGCCACTTCCCAGCAAATTAGGGACACTGTTGCTCCTGGGGTATCGGCGAGGACCATTCGCAACCGTCTCCATGAAGCTGGGCTACGGTCCCGCACACCGTTAGGCCGTCTTCCGCTCACGCCCCAACATCGTGCAGCCCGCCTCCAGTGGTGTCGCGACAGGCGTGAATGGAGGGACGAATGGAGACGTGTCGTCTTCAGCGATGAGAGTCGCTTCTGCCTTGGTGCCAATGATGGTCGTATGCGTGTTTGGCGCCGTGCAGGTGAGCGCCACAATCAGGACTGCATACGACCGAGGCACACAGGGCCAACACCCGGCATCATGGTGTGGGGAGCGATCTCCTACACTGGCCGTACACCACTGGTGATCGTCGAGGGGACACTGAATAGTGCACGGTACATCCAAACCGTCATCGAACCCATCGTTCTACCATTCCTAGACCGGCAAGGGAACTTGCTGTTCCAACAGGACAATGCACGTCCGCATGTATCCCGTGCCACCCAACGTGCTCTAGAAGGTGTAAGTCAACTACCCTGGCCAGCAAGATCTCCGGATCTGTCCCCCATTGAGCATGTTTGGGGCTGGATGAAGCGTCGTCTCACGCGGTCTGCACGTCCAGCACGAACGCTGGTCCAACTGAGGCGCCAGGTGGAAATGGCATGGCAAGCCGTTCCACAGGACTACATCCAGCATCTCTACGATCGTCTCCATGGGAGAATAGCAGCCTGCATTGCTGCGAAAGGTGGATATACACTGTACTAGTGCCGACATTGTGCATGCTCTGTTGCCTGTGTCTATGTGCCTGTGGTTCTGTCAGTGTGATCATGTGATGTATCTGACCCCAGGAATGTGTCAATAAAGTTTCCCCTTCCTGGGACAATGAATTCACGGTGTTCTTATTTCAATTTCCAGGAGTGTATGTAAACAGAGGTCGACTGAACAACATGTGTAATTTATATAAATATTTTCACAAAGTTTCATTATCCTACGATCACTTGTTTCTTGTTGTGGTCTTATCAAGTTTAAGTGTTATCACCTTGTAGTTTAATTCCGGGTACCCCCTCCATCACGTCGGGCACTGCTCTAAAACTAATTTCCATAGTCCTTGTCGGTATCCAGTACACTTTACCCAGAGGTGCAGAAATTCTCCTTCCGGCTTGCTTGTCCCCTCTCTCTCCCGCCGCGACCATTAAAGCAGCTGAACCCGCCGTGGTGCAGACACAACGGTACAAGTTGTGTACTGAAGCACACAGGTAGGCCAACGTGTGTTTCCGCAAGCTGGCGAACATCTCGGGACCCGTTCAGCCTGCTCCACTCCACAACAGTTTGTGCGATCAGCCCAACGTCATTACAGAATAGCTAGATATATGTCTGCTTAGATATATTCACTGAAGCTCAGTTATAGGAACGGCGAGACCAGCAAAATGAACAAAATAAACTGGACTGGTACTCAGGGGCTCGTATTGTCAGCAAATCTACAGAGTGTAATAATACTTAGAAAGTGATTTTTTTGTTCTAACATATACTTTTTTGAATGGAACGATGCCTATTGAAATTAATACACAAAAAGTAGTGTAAATTCGGAGTCAGCTATGCTTGTCGCAGGATTCTAGAAGCAGTCGTTCACGAGATATCGTTTCTTGAAAAGTTTCCACGCCGACGCTTGTTTGTACCATTCAGCCTGCGTGGTAGGTAAGTGCGATGTTGTTATGTTTGCTTACAGTGTGCTTGCGTGTTCCTTGAGTGCACTGCGCCTTGCTGGTCACTCTGTGTGTGACAGTCCAAGCAGTAGGTCGTGAGTGGACGATGCGACTTACCAATGCAAGAACACTCCATTTGCTCATGGTGCATGGAGAGTGTAACAAGAATGCAGTTCGTTCTTGTACGGTGTGTGCGGCAAGATATCGCAATAGACGTCTGTTGTAACTGACCATTGGCCATTTTTTCACTAACTGAACTTTTATTTATGTAAGTTTGCAAGGTTGATGACTGAACAACAAAAGAAAGGTAACAATAACGATGCCAGTAAAAGTTGAGGCAAACAAAAGTTCACTTCTAAATTTCCACAAAAGTTCGTGGTAACACACGCACACTAGTAAAAGTCCAATTCAGAGACGTAGACGAAATCTTCAGCGGTCGAAGTCCACGAGGTCGGCATTTGGAGTGAACTGAACTTCGAGGTTGGTTCCAGCCCCTAAATAGCGGTCTCCAGCGAATCAGGTTTTGGCGTAGTGATACTTCCTGCAGTGGTCGCGATCTGAACAGAAACATAAGTGGTCGCATGGACTACATACAGGGTGTTTCAAAAATTACCGGTATATTTGAAACGGCAATACAAACTAAACGAGCAGCGATAGAAATACACCGTTTGTTGCAATATGCTTGGGACAACAGTACATTTTCAGGCAGACACACTTTCGAAATTACAGTAGTTACAATTGTCAACAACAGATGGCGCTGCGGTCTGGGAAACTCTATAGTACGATATTTTCCACATATCCACCATGCGCAGCAATAATATGGCGTAGTCTCTGAATGAAATTACCCGAAACCTTTGACAACGTGTCTGGCGGAATGGCTTCACATGCAGATGAGATGTACTGCTTCAGCTGTTCAATTGTTTCTGGATTCTGGCGGTACACCTGGTCTTTCAAGTGTCCGCACAGAAAGAAGTCACAGGGGTTCATGTCTGGCGAATAGGGAGGCCAATCCACGCCGCCTCCTGTATGTTTCGGATAGCCCAAAGCAATCACACGATCATCGAAATATTCATTCAGGAAATTAAAGACGTCGGCCGTGCGATGTGGCCGGGCACCATCTTGCATAAACCACGAGGTGTTCGCAGTGTCGTCTAAGGCAGTTTGTACCGCCACAAATTCACGAAGAATGTCCAGATAGCGTGATGCAGTAATCGTTTCGGATCTGAAAAATGGGCCAATGATTCCTTTGGAAGAAATGGCGGCCCAGACCAGTACTTTTTGAGGATGCAGGGACGATGGGACTGCAACATGGGGCGTTCCGGTTCCCCATATGCGCCAGTTCTGTTTACTGGCGAAGCCGCCCAGGTAAAAATAAGCTTCGTCAGTAAACCAAATGCAGCCCACATGCATATCGCCGTCATCAATCCTGTGCACTATATCGTTAGCGAATGTCTCTCGTGCAGCAATGGTAGCGGCGCTGAGGGGTTGCCGCGTTTGAATTTTGTATGGATAGAGGTGTAAACTCTGGCGCATGAGACGATACGTGGACGTTGGCGTCATTTGGACCGCAGCTGCAACACGGCGTACGGAAACCCGAGGCCGCTGTTGGATCACCTGCTGCACTAGCTGCGCGTTGCCCCCTGTGGTTGCCGTACGCGGTCGCCCTACCTTTCCAGCACGTTCATCCGTCACGTTCCCAGTCCGTTGAAATTTTGCAAACAGATCCTTTATTGTATCGCTTTTCGGTCCTTTGGTTACATTAAACCTCCGTTGAAAACTTCGTCTTGTTGCAACAACACTGTGTTCTAGGCGGTGGAATTCCAACACCAGAAAAATCCTCTGTTCTAAGGAATAAACCATGTTGTCCACAGCACACTTGCACGTTGTGAACAGCACACGCTTACAGCAGAAAGACGATGTACAGAATGGCGCACCCACAGACTGCGTTGTCGTCTATATCTTTCACATCACTTGCAGCGCCATCTGTTGTTGAAAATTGTAACTACTGTAATTTCGAAAGTTTGTCCGCCTGAAAATGTACTGTTGTCCCAAGCATATTGCAACAAACGGTGTATTTCTATCGCTGCTCGTTTAGTTTTTATTGCCGTTTCAAATATACCGGTCATTTTTGAAACACCCTGTATATTCACTGAAGCTCAGTTATAGGAACGGCGAGACCAGCAAAATGAACAAAATAAACTGGACTGATACTCAGGGGCTCGTATTGTCAGCAAATCTACAGAGTGTAATAATACTTAGAAAGTGATTTTTTTTTTGTTCTAACATATACTTTTTAAAATGGAACGATGCCTATTGAAATTAATACACAAAAAGTAGGGTAAATTGGGAGTCAGCTATGCTTGTCGCAGGATTCTAGAATCAGTCGTTCACGAGATATCGTTTCTTGAAAAGTTTCCACGCCGACACTTGTTTGTACCATTCAGCCTGCGTGGTAGGTAAGTGCGATGTTGTTATGTTTGCTTCCAGTGTGCTTGCGTGTTCCTTGAGTGCACTGCGCCTTGCTGGTCACTCTGTGTGTGACAGTCCAAGCAGTAGGTCGTGAGTGGACGATGCGATTTACCAGTGCAAGAACACTCCATTTGCTCATGGTGCATGGAGAGTGTAACAAGAATGCAGTTCGTTCTTGTACGGTGTGTGCGGCAAGATATCGCAATAGACGTCTGTTGTAACTGACCATTGGCCATTTTTTCACAAACTGAACTTTTATTTATGTAAGTTTACAAGGTTGATGACTGAACAACAAAAGAAAGGTAACAATAACGATGCCAGTAAAAGTTGAGGCAAACAAAAGTTCCCTTCTAAATTTCCACAAAAGTTTGTGGTAACACACACACACTAGTCAAAGTCCAATTCAGAGACGTAAACGAAATCTTCAGCGGTCGAAGTCCACGAGGTCGGCATTTGGAGTGAACTGAAACGGGGTTGGTTCCAGCCCCTAAATAGCGGTCTCCAGCGAATCAGGTTTTGGCGTAGTGATACTTCCTGCAGGCCGTGGCTCGAGCTCCCGCTGCAGAAAGTAGTGCTCGGAATGTCTGTTTCCATTATCTTGTATGTAAATAGCTTGTGTTTACGATGGTGCTTTTGGTATGCCTTGGACATAGACAACCCTGTCCTCTGTGGTGTAATACGGGTTGCCGGCCCTCTGGGGTTACCTTGTCTCTGGCATAACAACGTCAACCATCTCAGCAATTATTTATCATCCTCTTCAACCAGTTGCGTGACAGTGGTAGTGTAACACCTAGACAACATAAAAGAAGGAAACAAGTGACGACAGAAGAGGGGGAAATTATTGTTCTTGCTGTTGTTGCAGCTGATCCGCACGTTAGCTCCCACACAATCCCACGACGAAGTGGCATGAGTCAGGCAAGTGTCCTACACATTCTCCATCGACAAACATTCCACCCCTGTCACATCTCCCTCCATCAGCAGCTGCATGGAAATGATTATCAGAATAGTATTAAATTCTGTATTGCAGATGTACCATGGATGTTATTTAGTAATCATGGCCAGGTAAACCACCAAAACATGCTCGACTGGTCTGTTGACAATCCCCGATGGTTTCCTCAGGCGGAACATTTGCGGCCATGGAATGTAAACGTGTGGTATGGGGTAATGAACCAGTAGCTCAATAGGCCCATGTTTCATAGACGGATCACTGAACCCACGCAAGTATGGCAGCCTCATAACAGCTCATTTTCCACGGATGCTAAAAGACGTTCCTCTGCAGGCTAGGAGTGACCTCTGGTATCAACATGATGGCTGTCCAGCCAGCAGTGCACGAAGTACCACAGAACGTCTTCACGAGTTGTTTCCAAATCGTTAGACTGGACACAGAGGACATGTCTGTAGCTTGGCTGGCCCGTTTCCCAGATTTGATAGCTGTAGACCTTTTTCTGTGGGAAAGAGGCTGTCTACAAGGACATACCAACTACACCCGATGATATCCAATGACGTGTTACTGCAGCCTGCTCGGACATCTCCGCTGAAACGCTAGCACGCGTACAGCAGTCGACCCGTACCAGACTGGAAGCGGGTATTACTGCTGCCGGTGGTCAGTTTGAACACAGCCTCTGATGGTCAGTTGTCTCCTTACTGGTCAGAATCTACATAACTAGTCTATGCACTTCTGTTGTTGTTTAATGTGTGCTGCCATATGTACTGAACAAGTGCCGGCATGGGGATTTTTCAAAATACGATAGCTCGTAAACGAGTCGCACTAGAATCCTGCAACAGACACAGCTTACATTCTACACTACTGGCCATTAAAACTGCAACACCAAGAAGAAATGCAGATGATAAACGGGTATTCATTGGACAAATATATTATACTAGAACTGACATGTGATTACATTTTCACGCAATTTGGGTGCATAGTTCCTCAGAAATCAGTACCCAGAACAACCACCTCTGGCCATAATAACGGCCTTGATACGCCTAGGCATTGAGTCAAACAGAGCTTCAGCACGATACCACAATTCATCAGGAGTAGTGACTGCCGTATTGTGACGAGCCAGTTGCTCGGCCACCATTGACCAGACGTTTTCATTTGGTGAGAGATCTGGAGAATGTGCTGGGCAGGGCAGCAGTCGAACATTTTCTGTACCCAGAAAGGCCCGTACAGGACCTACAACATGTGATCGTGCGTTATCCTGCTGAAATGTAGGGTTTTGCAGGGACTGAATGGAGGGTAGAGCCACGGCTCGTAACACATCTGAAATGTAACGTTCACTGTTCAAAGAGCCGTCAATGCGAACAAGAGGTGACCGAGACGTGTAACCAGTGGCACTCCATACCATCACGCCGGGTGATACACCAGTATGGCGATGACGAATACACGCTTCCAATGTACATTCACTGCAGTGTCGCACAAACACGGATGCGGCCATCGTGATGCTGTAAACAGAACCTGGATTCATGCGAAAAAATGATGTTTTGCCATTAGTGCACCCAGGTTCGTCGTTGAGTACACCATCGCAGGCGCTCCTCTCTGTGATGCAGCGTCAAGGGTAACAGCAGCCATGGTCTCCGAGCTGATAGTCCATGCTGCTGCAAACTTCGTCGAACTGTTCGTGCAGATGGTTGTTATCTCGCAAACGTCCCCATCTGTTGACTCAGGGATCGAGACGTAGCTGCACGATCCGCTACAGCCATGCGGATAAGATGCCTGTCATCTCGACTGCTAGTGATACGAGGCCGTTGGAATCCAGCACGGCGTACCGTATTACCCTCCTGAACCCACCGAGCCGGCCGGAGTGGCCGTGCGGCTCTAGGCGCTACAGTCTGGAACCGAGCGACCGCTACGGTCGCAGGTTCGAATCCTGCCTCGGGCATGTATGTGTGTGATGTCCTTAGGTTAGTTAGGTTTAATTAGTTCTAAGCTCTAGGCGACTGATGAAATCAGAAGTTAAGTCGCATAGTGCTCAGAGCCATTTTTTTGAACCAACCGATTCCATATTCTGCTAACAGTCATTAGATCTCGACCAACGCGAGCAGCAATGTCGCGATACTATAAACCGCAATCGCGATAGGCTACAATCCTACCTTTATCAAAGTCGGAAACGTGATGGTACGCATTTCTCCTCCTTACACGAGGCACCACAACAACGTTTCACCAGGCAACGTCGGTCAACTGCTGTTTGTCTATGAGAAATCGGTTGGAAACTTTTCTCATGTCAGCACGTTGTAGGTGTCGCCACCAGCGCCAACCTTGTGTGAATGCCCTGAAAAGCTAATCATTTGCATATCACAGCATCTTCTTCCTGTCGGTTAAATTTCGCGTCTGTAGCATGTCATCTTCGTGGTGTAGCAATTTTAATAGCCAGTAGTGTAATTTACCCTACTTTAAGTTTGTTAATGTCAGTTACAATATGTTGATTGGCTAACAATACGAGCCTCTGTTTGCCAATCCATTCTGTGAATACCGCACATCAATAGCACTTTCCATTTCCGCAATATTTGCCGTGCAAGAGTTAGGTGATTCACTCTGTATTCCAGTCATAAAGCAGAACTCAAGTCCAGTAAGGGCAAAGTTTTCGTGTGTTAATGAGTCAGTTTCAGATAAACCGGTAGGCGTCTCGCTGGGCAAATATTGTAAAAGGTTGTCAAGCACCCATTCAAGAGCCTCGAGTATGTTAAGACATGTCTGTATATTCGAATAGCAGTTTCCTCAATGCATAAATATTCTGAAAGAGGACAAAGACTTAGTGGCTGACAAGTGTGTGGAAATGTGTGCTAAGGACATGAGGCCATTAATAAGTGTGGAGAAGAAATGATTTCAAAATATAGTTCAAGCATTGACTGAAATAGGAACAAAATCACGCTCAGTGGGTATTAAAAATCACACGCCTTCTCGAGTAACAATAGCTAGGGAAGTGCAGCAAAATGTTGCCCAACACTCTGGTATCTTTGCGAGTACAACTGATTTATTTGGTTTATGAACAGACAATTACAAAAGTGGGTGTTACATATCTGTCGCAATGAACTACTTAAACTGAGGCTGCAATTTGAATGGAATTGTACGAATGTGTTCGGCGCTACCCGACTGCCCAAAAATTGGAACAAACATTCGATGAGAGTTAAAAGGTAGAGTAGAAACTGCACGTGTTTCTCGTGAAGATATTGCCAAAATTACGCCTGTCGCAGGCTAGAGTAGTAATATTGTTAAGGCTCTCGACGCGTATAAACAAAGGTCTTCCATCTTCTGTGCATGGCTCATAGTGTAAACAAGGTCCAGAAGCACGTTCTAAGCTAACAGCTATTGAAACAAAATATCGCAGATGTACTAGCTGTTCTTAATTCAGTTAGGGCTATGGTTTCTTACTTCAAGAGAAGAGGTCTCTGTACGAGATTGAATTCATTTTTAAAGCAATGTGCTTCAGCTCGTTGAAATACTTGGGGGATGCTTCAGTCTGTACATTCTGAGACTGATTCAGTGAAGGCTGTTTTAGATAAGCAAGGCGTCTCCGATAAAACGGTAGGTTGTGACCACTATATAACTGGGCAGCTTATAGCATTTCTTACGCCGTATAAGGAAGCCATAATTGTTCTAGAGTAGTGATTTCCAACCTTTCTGACACCATTACACTTAATTGTAATCAGATACCGCATTTTGAAAAGTTTCCATACTGACTAATGTTCGTGCCATTCAGCCTTCGTAGTTGCTACGCTCGATGTTGTTATGTTTGCTTATAGTGTGATTGTGTGTGTCTTGAGTGCGACTTACTAGTCAGTCAGTGTGTGGCAGCCCAACCAGTAGGTTGCGAATGGACGATGAGATTTGCAAATGCAGAAGAAACCAATATGCTCACGGTGTAAGGAGAGTGTAGAAAGAATGCAGTTCATTCTTGTATGGTGTATGCAGCAAGATACCCCATTAGACGTCAACCACCTCGGGAACCATTTATCAACCTCTTCAACCAGTTATGTGATAGTGGTAGTAGCTCTTGCTTTAAACTCACCCTTGAGGCTTTGGTAGGCCACGTCTGCAACATGAACGGAATTGAAATTCCATTCTTCTCTTCTAGGAATTAAATTTGTTACCCATCTACTCAAAGAAATGTTTCTTCTTTTGGAGTTCCTCTAGTTGTTGAGCTTCAAATGAAATAATTCCAAGATAAGACAGTATCTCTTCTGCTGTAGAATTTAGAAAGTAGCTTTTGATACAATACAGAAACAGAGAGCACAGCAAATAGGTGTAATTCGACACGAAGGACTAATAGATAGATTGATCAAAATGAAATATGTTTGGCTCTCAAGAAAGCAACAAATGAAGCCTTCAACGACTAATGTAGCGGAATGTTATCAATATAACTAAGAACACGGACAAGTGTGGTAGAACTCAAGCCATAAGGGTCCCATACAGACTTAATTATGTACATAGGTAGTTCATCTACCACTTTTCATAAGTGAGTTTGCAAGCATCAAAATATGGCATTAATGGCTGTAACTTTTGGTACCATTGACCTGGAAGCTTGCATTTTTTTTTCACCACCAGGGACCACAGACCTTTCTACTTGACATATATTTCAACTTGATAACTCTACTGATTCCGTAGAAAAAGCGGTCTTTAACAGTCAGATGGACAGACAGGCAGACAGCAAAGTGACCCTGTATGGGTTCCATTTTTACAATTCAAGGCAGGGCCACGTGTGAAACTACACATGTCATTTATCAGCTGACATGCCTGCACTGCACAGCCTTTTACATCGGTATGACAACAACTAAACTGGCTGAGCGCATGAACGGACACAGACGAACTGTCCGCCTAGGAGATGTCCAATACCCAGTAGCGGAGCATGCCCTCCAGCATAATTCTAGGGACCTAGGAACCTGCTACACCGTATGTGCCATTTGGCTTCTCCCACCCAACACCAGTCCCTCTGAACTGCGGAGATGGGAACTTGCACTCCAACACATCCTTTCATCCCGCCATCCCCCTGGACTGAACCTACGTTAAACAACCTCACTCCCATTTACTCTTCAGTCTTCTTCTCTTTCCCTTTCCTCTTTAGCCATTCATGCATCTTTTCATCCTACATAGTTGTGTTTATCTTTATACTGTATACCTCTTTACTTCTGTATGCATCCTCTTTGGTTTGAAGCTGGCACAGTACTTACAGTAGAATATGTTTGACTTCCCTCTGACAACCATGCCTCCATCCTTGCTACCCTCCCTGTTTTCCTTTCCCTGTTGCTTCATAACCTGGGTTGTGAGTAACTGAATCCACTTTCCCTTCTTCCCTTTCTTTCCCCTGTCTCCTCCCTGATGAAGGAACATTTGTTCCAAAAGCTGGGAACCTAAATTTTCGGTTCTGTTTTTTGTGTATCTATCGGCTGTACTGAGCTGAGGTAAGGACTGGCCAGCCCCTCTATCTCTTTGTTAGTATTTGTTTCACATCTTTGTACAAGATTTTCCATTAATCATTTAAATTGTTAAGTCAGTGTGACTGAGAAGAATGGTGTAAAATAAAAGAATATTCATGGTAACATACAACTCTTCAACAGTTATCTTGTCATCAAGGACCTAAAAAATCGAGATTTTCAGCTGCAAGAAAGTACTCCAAGACAGTACTTTGATCCATCTACAACAACAATGAGATAATCAAGATAAGTAATAAGTTCTTCTTTTGTAATCTTACTCCTCTCATGATTATCAAAAGTTATGCAAAGAAAGATAACTTTAATGGTGATGTGTGGGAGGGTAAGATTACAAATCGTGGCATCAGCCAGGATCTGTTTACTGATAACGAAATTTGTCTGTTGCAGAAGAAGAAAGAACAGTAATCTGGGTCTATTATTGCTATAAAATTCCAATCAGAAGACCAGACCGCTGCCCAACAGAGTCATATCAATAGTGAAGAGAATTTCATATGATATCAACAATGACAGACCAGATGAATCTGAAGAGGACTTGACAACTATGATGAAGAACATCAGAAAATATAAGTACGAAACATTTGTGAAATTAATTTTTCTTGGTGGACTCGTGTGATTGCAAGCAAAATGAATAGAGATGAGGAGTGTTGTAGATATGAAAGCTGTAGGATCCAGCAAAGACATGTTTGAACCAAGCAAACATGTAGAAAGCACAGAAAGAGTGAAAAACAATACTTTGCAGTTGATTTTGTTAAACTTAAAGGAAATGGAGACTGACAACAATAGCAATTTTAGTGCGGCCAATGATCAGTTAACAGAAACAAAAACATAACAGTCTCAAAACAGGTTACAATACCAAATACACCAACTAAGTAATCAGATTTTGGAACTGAAAAATGGATTGTCAGAGGAATTAAAAAGTATGAATGAAAAAGTCGATGTATTAGAAAATAAATTAATTGCTTTGAAAAATAAGTTCGTGGCCCAATCTGCACAACAAGCGAAGAATGTTGATGATGTCATAGTCGAACAGAAAACCATAGCAGAAAGAATGGTAAAGAACTATAGTAGTTTAGATCAAAAATTTTATATGTTGAAAACAGTGTGGTAACTTATGTAAATGTTTTAGACCAAAATTTTCATTAGTTCAGGAAAATCATATTCACAAAAATCTTCATTCAAACGTCGATATTTTGTGGTCCAACATTCATATTAAAAGTTTGTGACATTTCACCTCCTTTTATTTCTTCATTTATTGACCTTGGTATCGATGTTCTGCATTGCTATACTGGCTGAAAAATGGGTTGTGGAAGTACAACACCGACTACTTCAAAAGATGTAGCCAACAGGTGTACAATTGCTTTTCACAGTACTTAACTTTCACTGTTCATGACCCCCCCCCCCCCCCAATAATATGTGGTTATATATGGCCACTGCACTATCGTTTAAACTTACCATGAGCCTCATTAATAGTTTTCAATCAAACCTCCACATACTGCTACAATAGTTTACTATTGAACATATACAAGCAGTAAAAACCTTACCACAAAGTTCACAGTTCTTGAAGAATAGAAAGGTAGGTATGGAGCAGACACTGTCCTTGTTTTAACACACAGCCTAATTGTGTAACACTTATTTCACAGTTAAGTTGATACATTATTGTTGACCTAACCAACACAGGTTTCTTGTTTGAAACATGGCCATGGACTGACTATCTTTGGACCAAAAATCAGACCCTTATATATCCCCACAGTAATAGGTACTGAAACTACACATAGTTCAAAGTTAAATTTACAAAAATTACAATTAAAACTTAACTCATTAAATTAAGGGAATACATCGAAAAATTCCATCTTTTTAACAATTTCTTCTACCATGAGGGTTAACCCAAATTATTTGTTTAAATGATGAAATTAGCAAATATAAGTATGCAAACAATACTTTGGACAAAACTATTATTTACTTTCATGTTAATTAAGGGCTGGATTTGCTAAAATGTTTTTGAATAGATCCAAATAGATCCTTTATGAATACTATTAGTTGTTCATCCTAATGTTTATAATTAGCACAAAATTTATTAATGTTTATATGTCAACAATAGAATTTCAGTTACAAATCAATTACTTATTTTGCCCTATAATGAAAGATACTAACTAGTAATACCCCCCTATGAACCATGGACCTTGCCATTGGTGAGGAGGATTGTGTGCCTGAGGAATACAGATAACCATACCGTACTGTAGGTGCAACCACATTGAACGGGTATCTGTTGAGAGGCCAGACAAACGTGTTGTTCATGAAGAGGAGCAGCAGCCTTTCCAGTAGTTACAGGGGCAACAGCCTTTGACTGATCTGACTTTGAAACATTAACGAAAAAGGCCTTGAAGTGCTGGTACTGTGAACAGCTGAAAGCAAGGGTAAACAACAGCCATATTTATTCCTGAGGGCTTGTAGCTTTACTGTATGGTTGAATGATGATAGCGTCCTCTTGAGTAAAATATTCCACAGGTAAAATAGTCCCCCATTTCGATCTCCAGGTGGGGACTACTCAGGAGGACATTGTTCTCAGGAGAAAGAAAACTGTCTTTCTACAGATCAGTGTGCGGAATGTCAGTTCCCTTAATTGGGCAGGTAGGTTAGAAAATTTAAAAAGGGAAATGGACAGGTTAAAGTTACATACAATGGGAATTAGTGAAGTTCAGTGGCAGGAGGAACAAGACTTCTGGTAAGGTGAATACAGGGTTGTAAATACAAAATCAAATAGGGGCAATGCAGGAGTAGGTTCAATAACAAAAAAAAAAAAAAAAGTAGGAACATAGGTAAGCTACTACGAACAGCATAGTGAACACATTATTGTAGCCAAGATAGACATGAAGCCCACACCTACCACAGTAGTGCAAGTATATATGCCAACTAGCTACACACATGATGAAGAGATCGAAGAAGTCTACAGTGAGATAAAAGAAATTTTACAGATATTGAACGGAGACGAAAATTTGTCATGGGGGACTGGAATTCGATAGTAGGAAAAGGAAGAGAAGGAAAAGTAGTGGGTGAATATGGAATGGGTTAAGGAATGAAAGAGGAAGGTGCCTGGTAGAATTTTGCACAGAGCACAACTTAATAATAGCTAACACTTGGTTCAAGAACCATAAAAGAAGGTTGCATACATGGAAGAGGCCTGGAGATACTCGAACGTTTCTGGTAGATTATATAATGGTAAGACGGAGATTTAAGAACCAAGTTTTAAATCGTAAGAGATTTCAGGGGCAGATGTGGACTCTGACCACAATCTATTGGTTATGAACTGTGGATTAAAACTGAAGAAACTGCAAAAAGTGGGAATTTAAGGAGTTGGTATCTGGATAAACTGACAGAACCAGAGGTTGTAGAGAGTTTCAGGTAGAACATTAGGGAATGATTGAGAGGAATGGGGGAAAGAAATACAATAGAAGAAGAAAAATGGATGACTTTGAGGGATCGAACAGTGAAGGCAACAGAGGATCAAGTAGGTAAAAAGACAAGGGCTGGTAGAAATACTTGGGTAACAGAAGAGATGGTGGATTTAACTGATGGAAGGAGAAAATATGTAAATGCAGTAATGAGACAGGCAAAAATGAGACCAACAGGCAGTGCAAAATGGCTAAGTGGGAATGGCTAGAGGACAAAAGTAAGGATGTAGAGGTAAGGTAGATACTGCCTACAGGAAAATTAAAGAGACCTTTGGAGAAAAGAGAACCTCCTGTATGAATATCAAAAACTCAAATGGAAAACCAGTTCCAAGCAAACAAGAGAAAGCATCAAAGTGGAAGGAGTGTATAGAGGGTTTATACAAGAGCGATGTACATGACAATATTATGGAAATGGAAGATGACGTAGATGAAGATGAAATAGGAGATATGATACTGCGTGAAGTGTTTGACAGAGCACTGAAAGGCCTAAGTTGAAACAAGACCCCAGGAGTAGACAACATTGTATTAGAACTACTGATAACATTGGGAGGGCCAGATATGACAAAACTCTTCCATCTGGTGAGCAAGATGTATGAGACAGGCGAAATACCTTCAGACTTCAAGAAGAATTTAATAATTCTAATCCCAAAGAAAGCAGGTGTTGACAGGTGTGAAAATTACTGAACTATCAGTTTAATAAGTCACGACTGCAAAATACTAACACAATTTCCTTACAGACCAATGGAAATACTGGAAGAAGCCAACCTCGAGGAAGAACAGTTTGGATTCCATAGAAATGTTGGAACATGTGAGGCAATACTGACCCTACACCTTATCTTAGAAGATAGATTAAGGAAAGGCAAACCTTCGTTTCTGCCATTTGTAGACTTAGGGAAAGCTTTTGACAATGTTGTCTAGAATACTCTCTTTCAAATTCTGAAGGTGGCAGGAGTCAAATACAGGGAGCAGAAGGCTATTTACAATTTGTACAGAAACCAGATGGTAGTTATACAAGTTGAGGCATATAAAGACAAGCAGTGGTTGGAAAGGGAGTGAGACAGTGTTGTAGCCTATCCCCTATACTATTCAATCTTTATATTGAGCAAGCAGTAAAGGAAACAAAAGAAAAATTTGGAATAGGAATTAAAATCCATGGAGAAGAAATAAAAACTTTGAGATTTACCAATGACATTGTAATTCTGTCAGAGACAGCAAAGGACATGGAAGAGCAGTTGAATTGAATGGACAGTGTCTTGAAAGGAGGATATAAGATGAACAACAACAAAAGCAAAATGAGAATAAAGGAATGTAGTCGAATTAATTCAGGTAATGCTGAGGTAATTAGATTGGGAAAAGAGACACTTAAAGTAGGAGATGAGTTTTTCTATTTGGGGAGCAAAATAACTGATGATGGTCAAATTAGAGTGGATATAAAATGTAGAGTGACAATGGCAAGGAAACCATTTCTGAAGAAGAGAAATTTGTTAACATCGAGTATAGAATTAAGTGTCAGGAAGTCTTTTCTGAAAGTATTTGTATGGAGTGTAGCCCTGTATGGAAGTGAAACATGGATGATAAATAGTTTAGACAAGAACAGAATAGAAGCTTTTTAAATGTGGTGTTACAGAAGAATGCTGAAGATCAGATGGGTAGATCATGTAACTAATGAAGAGGTACTGAATAGAATTGGGGAAAGAGGAATTTGTGACACATCTTGACTAGAAGAAGGGATCGATTGGTAGGACATGTTCTGTGGCATCTTAGTACAGGAGAGCAGTGTGGAGGGTAAAAATCGTAGATGGAGACCAAGAGATGAATACAAAGAAAACTCCTTGGCAAAAATTTTCAATCTCTCTTTAAAAACTGGTGTATTTCCAGACATTTTTAAAATAGCAAAAGTTTCATTACTGCTAAAGAAAAGGTTCTTCTGAAAAAATATCAAACTACTGACCCGTGTCACAGTTAAGTTCCTTCTCAAAAATTCTAGAAAAACTCTTCTATGACAGGCATTTAAGTTTCATAAATAAATATGCACCTCTTATGGCACAACAACATGGTTTTAGAAAGTCTAAATTTACTGACAGAAATTTTCGATTTCTTAGAGCGCATTTTAAAATCTTTTGATCAACATAAATTAGCTGCAGGTATTTTTCTACATCTAGCAAAAGCCTTTGACTTCCTGGACCATAACATTCTGCTCAAAAAATTAGAAAGACGAGGAGTAACAGGTGTAGAACATAGCTGGTTGTGTTCATACCTAAAAAAAACTGCAGGCAGAAAGTATCACTTCAGTATGAATTCAACAAAATGAATAAAACAAGAAACAACTCCTTTCTTTCTAGCGAATTACCAATAAAATATGGTGTACCGCAAGGTTAAGTCTTAGGTCCACTACTCTTGTTGATTTATGTGGACAACTTAGTTGAATATATGAGTCCCACAAAAACTATCCTGTTTGCCGATGACACCAGCATTTTGCTCACTGGATCCAGTTCAAAAACTTTCCAGTCCACATCTGGAAATTATATGAAAAGACTTTCTGAGTGCTTCACAAAAACAGACACATTATAAATATTGAAAAAAAAAAAAACTGTGTGTGTCGATTTTCATTTAATTCCTCCAACTAATCAAATGTCTGTTCAAGCACAATTAAAAAACTGAACCTCTAGAAAATGTGTCACAAAATTTTTGGGTCTATGGGTTCAGCAAGGCTTAAAGTGAGATACATATATAAATAACTTGTCTAGAAAACTATCATCTGTGTGCCATGGCCTAATAATTTTTAAGGCTACAACAAGCAAAACAACAGTACTGTAGGCATACTATGCACAGTTCCACTCAGTAGTCCGATATGGGATCCTTTTCTGGGGATACTCAACTCTCAGGGTAAAGGTTTTTAGAGTGCAAAAAAGAGCTCTAAGAATAATTTCTGGCCTTAATATGATGGAGTCCTGTAAATCCCATTTTACTGAGCTTGGTGTTCTAAATGTTCCAAGTTTAATCATTTATGAAACTATCTCGTTCACTAGGGACTACCTCCTGAAAACAGGCAAACTGCTACAAAACAAAAATGTACACAACTGTAGTACCAAAGGGAAATCAAATATACATCAAAAATATCACAGAACAACCACCTATCAGAGGAGCATAATTAACATTGGTGTAATACTACACAATAAGATACCAGAGGAAATAAAATATGCTACTCATCCAATATTTCAAGCTAAACTAAAGGCATTTCTAATAAAGCACTGTTCATATTCTGTCAGAGAATTTCTGAATACACAACAAAATTAATTGTAATAGGTACTTTTTTTAATTTGCCTACTATTTTGCTAATACTATGGATTATTGTACCTTATCTTTGACCTGTCCAATATCAATTGTTCAATTTGTGCTATATGATAAAACTGGACCAATAAAAAATCAAATCACATCAGGTTCAAAAGGATGTAGGTTGCAGAAGGTACTTGGAGATGAAGAAGCTTGCACAGGATAGAGTAGCATGGAGAGCTGCATCAAACCAGTATCTGGACTGAAGACCACAACAACTAGTAATAGTCAAAATAAATTATAAAATCAATAACATACATAAAACTAAGCACAAAATTAGATCTGGTGTTATGCTCTTTAAAACTGAGGGCGAACCTTTCTCTTTTACGAAAATGCAGATTATACTCATGTAAAGGCAAACCTACGTTTCTAGCATTTGTAGACTTATAAAAAGCTTTTGACAATGTTGACTGGAATACTCTCTTTCAAATTCTAAAGATGTCAGGGGTAAAAATACAGGGAGCAAAAGGCTATTTACAATTTGTACAGAAACCAGATGGCAGTTATAAGAGTTTAGGGGCATGAAAGGGAAGCAGTGGATGGGAAGGGAGTGAGACAGGGCTGTAGCCTCTCCCTGGTGTTATTCAATATGTATATTGAGCAAGCAGTAAAGGAAACAAAAGAAAAATTCAGAGTAGGTATTAAAATCCATGGAGAAGAAATAAAAACTTTGAGGTTCGCCGATGACATTGTAATTCTGTCAGAGACAGCAAGGGACTTGGAGGAGCAGTTGAATGGAATGGACATTGTCACTAAGCAGATTCAGAAGGATGTAGGTTGCAGTAAGTACTGGGAGATGAAGAAGCTTGCACAGGATAGAGTCGCATGGAGAGCTGCATCAAACCAGTCTACAGACTGAAGACCACAACAACAACAATAACATGTCAATGGTAATCAGTTCAGTTAAAATCGAAAAAACGAATTTAAGGAGGCAGATGGCAAAACAAGAGGGGATGTAAAAATATCTCAGCTTGCTTTGTCACACAACCCCTTCATTGGATTGACCAGATAGATATTGCAAATAGCTAACTGGGAAATTCAATGACTGCAAGTGACCCCAGAAATTGGGTTTAAAATCTACACACAAACAAATATTACATAAGAAATAATATCAAAAAGTACAGTACATATGTTTTTTTTTTTTTTTCAAATTTATACTTATATGAACTGGCCATATGAAAACCCCCATCCAATTGCACAAAATATCCACAAGTTATACTTTTAATAGAAATTATGTATCTTCATCATAAGTAATGTCCTTTATGGATAAACAAAGATTACGTTTTAAAAACCATACACTTTGTACAAGTCATGTCTTGCTAACCAAAATAAATCCTCATGGGTTGCAAAAAACTAAATTACACTGAGGATTAGGTAGAAAATTTCACTTGCTCAATATTTAGTATTTTTCACAATCACTTTCGCACTTTTAATGAGCTTTTACACACTTTCTCACCAAGTTTTCATGCCTTCAACAGGTCCATGTGGCACTTAGCAAGGAAATGCACTGCTCTCAGTTTCTTGGTGGTGGTTCTCCTTTGCCACAGCACATGAAAAAATCAGACAAAATACCCTACTTTAGTACACTTACTTTTACTTTTAACTTAAGTATAAGAAAAAAAATTGTTTAACACTAATGCCAAATGATAAGTCATTACATCATAAATAAATACATAGTTTTCATAACATTACAATGATTAGCACTAAATTTGACCATAGTATAAAATTTGTGAACTAAAAAAAATTTTAAATCAAGTGCACATTACTCTACAAAACATTACTCTAATAAGCCATAACTGTCAGACTGGTTAAACTTGAAAGATTTTTGTTTCTTTCGTATTTTAAAAATAGCAAAAACTCAAGATGTGCAGTAGCATAGATTTACTAATCATTACATCAAAAAAAAAAAAAAAAAAAAAAAAAAAATTGTCACCATCACATAACTTAATTGCTATTCAAATCAAGGTTAAGGGGGTGGAAGTTGTACCAAATCTTTGCCCTACTCCACTCAACCCTGAGTAATACTCTCATTCAACCAGAAAATTAAATCCTCACAAAATCACAAAATGTTACCAAATAGTTGACCTGTCAGAATATTCACATGAGTCTAGCAACACACTTATCAGTTTATCTACATCTACATGATTACTCTGCTGTTCACAATAAAGTGCCAGGCAGAGGGTTCAATGAACCACCTTCAAGCTGTCTTTCTACCATTCCACTCTCAAATGGCTTGCGGAAAAAATGAGCACTTACATTTTTCTGCGCAAACCCCTTATTTTATCATGATGATCATTTTGCCCTATGTAGGTGACAACAGAATGTTTTCACATCAGAGGAGAAAACTGGTGATGGAAATATCATGAGAAGATCCCATAACAACGAAAAATGCCTTTGTTTTAATGATTGCCACTCCAATTCATGTATCATGTTTGTGGCACTATCTCCCCAACTTTGCGATAATACAAAATGAACTTTATCATCAAAATTACTGTTCTTTGTTTCAGTCTTACCACTTTAAGCTCATAATTCCTCAGAAACCTATAGATCCAATGATGCAGCACTGTATGACTTGTACCTTACTAAAATTTTGCTCTTTCTGCTAGTTTCTCATTCCCAGCTGTCAGTGTCACGAATTGCACAATATACACATTACCCGATGTTGCCTAGTTCAAAATTAGATCATCAATACAGTTACACCAAATTTGTTTGTATAGAGTAATCTTTTTCATTGCTCAATCATGTCTGTCCACTCCTTTATTTTACTTGCCTTTCCTACCTCGTTAGCTAGTGGAGTGCATTCTCAAAAAATATCCCTACAGCAGAGATAGGCTCCCTAACCATGAAGACTCTAACATTATTCATTATTTTATTATTTCATTATTGCTTCATTATCTAATAAATAAACACCTGCTCTGCTTATCTAATGCAAAATTGGCTCTACTGAAAAACACTTTAAGTAACAGATCCTTAAGCTAAGGCAAACTTAACTCTCATTACTGATCAGACAAAATCCTCACTTATAAAAACTATTATCTCACTGTATTCCATCAAATTGCATGATATTCTAGCCTGAAGGGTGATATACATACAAATCTTGCTTATTCTTTACACACATTACTCTGGGAAACTATGTTTGAAGTTATAATTTCTTAATGTCAGAAAAGGCTATACTGTGACACACTTCTATAGGTAGATAGTTATCTCCATATACTACCTGCACTGAACACAAACAGTTCTATTATACCACAATTAATATTAAGACCTCATATTTAAGATTATTTTTACTGCGTATTGCCTCTGCTGCTGCACTAAACGAGCTGATTACTTCAGATGTTAATTATCCTCCACACATGCTGAACCTTTCATCTTCAGTTTACCTTACCTCTTTGTTTAACATAAATTCTTTAACCATGGTACCAATGTACTTTCTTCCCTCATCTTATGATTCCATTGCTTATAACTAACACAACATAATATATATATATATATATATATATATATATATATATATATATATATATATATATATATATATATATATATATATATATATAAAATACAGGATAAACTTTTTCTAAAATATTCTTATACTAAAGAATCCTACTGTACTAAATTACATGACAGTCGAAGACAGAATGTTTCTGATTCACTTATAAACTACAGATAGTGTAGGAGAAGAGTTTGACTGCCTCAGGAAACATGAAAAATGAGACAGACAGGTGGGTAAGCAATATCACCACATAATGAATCCAACACAGAATGTTGAACTCCCTACTTGCTGTTTACACAAGTAATTAGTCCCAAATATTACCCCAATGCTGAGATTTTGAGGCACTAATAAATTGCACTCCAATAGCTGTCCTGCCAATTTCACAGTTAATAGTACCTCTCATTTCACACTCTGATAGCTTACCAGTAGCACCAACAATTTTTATTCCAGACATATGCATCACCACTATACCCTCTGCATTCTTAATAGATCCAAAAAATGCCTGTGAAATGACATTCAAATCACTACCACTGTCCCGTAAACATTTGAAACGTATGCCTTGTACACTTTCTGTTATCAGACGGTGCCACGCTTCATTTTTTCTTACCATATGATCTTCTTCATACAACAAATCCTCAATAATGTTTTCCCTGGGAAAACTATCAACCTGCTTACCAAAATGATCAGACACAATCAAATGACAGATAGCATGGTCCTCTTTCTTATTACCACTCTCGAACTCTAACTCTTCATTAGGCCTAATATTATCATCCTTTATTCTTTCTTTACTTAACGCATTGCCATCATTAGCAATTATAAATTCAAACACCTCATCCTCATCACTACTGGATTCATCATTGCTATCATCATTACAACTATTGTCAGAGTCAGATCCACTGTCACTTTCTCTATGCTTTAGATTTTGTACTTCTTCCACGTTTTTCTCTATTTTAGCCAATTTTGAATCTACATTTTCACTTACTTTTTCCAGTTTTTCTTCTACCACTACTGCACATTTGGTTTCTGCCCCAGTTTCTGAAGAATTTTTAATCTGATTGATTTGGTTCTCAAGTTTAACCCTATTTTCAGAACATTGTTTATTGGAAACCTCCACATTCCTACAATTGTCATCACAAAGTTTCTTTCTCTCTTCCACACATGTATGACTCAATGTGAATTTCTCATTAGTATTATCACAGTCTTTAACTACTGCATCAAATGTCTAATTTAATTATGAAAGAGTAGTACTAACTACCTTAATTTCCTTTCTAATTTCTTTCTTCAGTTCTTCTTTTAAGTTAACCATGTCAGTTCCAATGCTACCAGTTTTCTTTTCCACCCTACTAATGTCTTCTTTTGTACCTACATTACTCAAAATACTCATAATTTGCCTTAACATCACTTCGATTTTTCCGTTACCACTATTGTCCTGCAAATCAGTCCCCATTTACTCTTTTTGTTTATTTAACAACTTAACCACTACAACTTTGTCCTCAGTCACACTATCTTGTTTGTTAAGGCAACTTATTATGTATCACTTAATACAAAACAGCTTTTGCTATGAAATTATCCTGTTTTTTAATTACTCGTCTGCTGCTTGCTGCTGCTGCTGCAGTTGTCATCTCAATTTTTCGTCTACTGCAAGTTGTAATTCTCACAGCTAGGCATCTTGTTTATCTCTATCAGCTGTGTCTGCCTGCATCTGCTTGGCTGCTCCTGTACTCAATGGCTGCTTCCATAGAACCCGCTCACTGAATGGCTGCTCTCATACTGTGGCTATGAAATCCAAGTGCTGATTGGCCGTTGCATCACTGTACTGTAAACCACTGTTGATTTCACTATTCAGAATTTGCGAGTCCTATTTCATTGTGGTTACGTACAATATTCCTCAATCGGGGCACCAAATGTGATATTTCACCTCCTTTTATTTCTTTGTTTGTTGTCCTTGGTGTCAACATTCTGCTTTGCTACACTGGCTGGAAAAGGGGTTGTGAAAGTACAACACTGACTACTTTAAATGATGTAGCTAACAGATGTACATTTGCTTTTACAGTACTTTACTGTTCACAACCCCCATAATAATACACAGTTATATATGGCCAGTGCACTATTGTTTAATCTTTCCATAAGCCTCATTAATAGTTTGCAGGCAAACCTCTGCATACTGCTACAATAGTTTGCTATTGAACATCTTCGAGCAGTGAAAACCTAACCACCAAGTTCACAGTTCTTGAAGAATAGAAACGTATATATGGAGCAGACACTGTCATTGTTTTAACACATGGCCTAATTGTGTAACACTTATTTCACAGTTAAGTGGATGCATCTGAAACTTGGCCCTGGACTGACTGTCTCAGGACAAAAGTTCAGGCACTTATATATCCTCACAATAATCGGTACTGAAACTACACATTGTTCAAAGTTAAATTTACAGAAATTACAATTAAAACTGAACTCACTAAATTAAGTGAAGACATCGAAAAATTCCATCTATTTAACAGTTTCTTCTAGGCCAAGGGTTAAGCCAAATTATTTGTTTAAATGATGAAATTAACAAATATAGATCAAACGTGATATTTTATGCATAACAATATTTTGGACAAAACTATTAATTACTTTTGAGTTAATAAAGGGCTGGATTTGCTAACATGTTTTCGAATAGATCCAAATATATTATTTAAGAATACTATTAGTTGTTAGTCCTAATGTTTATAATTAGTACATAATTTACATTTGTTTATATATCAAGAACAGAATTTAAGTTACAAAACAAGTACTGATTTTGCACTATAATGAAAGATACTAACTAGTAATAGTCAAAATAAATTAGAAAATGAATTACATACATAAAACTAAGCACAAAATTAGATCTGCTGTTATAGTCTTTAAAACTTTGGCCAGTCTTTCTCTTTTATGAAAATGCAGGTTATACTCACATATGTTAATGGTAATCAGTTAAAATCGAAAAAACAAATTTAAGAAGGCAGATGGCAAAACAAGAGGGGATGTAAAGATATCCCAGCCTGCTTCATCACATGTTTTTCCATGAGGCAATTTCCATCCAGTGGATTTTCTACACCACTGTAGAGATAATTATGTGTCAGGCATGAGTGATGATCAAAAAATTAAATTTGTTGAAAGATGTCTTGAAGGTGAAGCTTTATCTTGGGTAAATCTAAATTTAAGTCCATGGGAGACATATGAAAGTTTTGAAAAAAGTTTTTTAAATAAATTTCGGTCAGAAGCTGAACAAGGGAGAATTAAAAGTGACTTTTTGAATGGTCCAAAGTATACGAATAGGGAAAATGTGAAGAACTAGTGGACCTTATGGAAAGGAGAAAATTAATGATACTGGGGATGAGTGAAACAAAATGGAAAGAGAAAGGCATGAAGAAATTAAGGAAACAGTACACACTGTATTGGAATGGAAATAAGAAAGAGATGAAGAATGGTGTTGGTTTCATCACGAATAAAGATCTAGGAGTCACTGACATTCAGTACATTAGTGAGAGAATAATAAAGATGACTGTACATTTAGGGAAAAGAAAAACTAACTTTAGTAGAGGTGTATGCACCTCAAACTGGATGTTGTCAAGAGTATAGTAACCAGTTTCTTGAAGATTTGGAACAAGTCATTAGTAAACAGAGAGTGATCATTATAGGAGACCTAAATGCACAGATTGGGACAGATAGAACAGGATATGAGAATGTAATGGGATCCCATGGATATGGTAGGAGAAATATAGAAGGTGAGCATCTCCTTGACTTCTGTATGAGGAATGGGTTGGTGGTGAAAAACAGTTGGTTTGAGAAGAGACAGAGCCATAAGATAGCTTGATACAGTTGGGATGGTTTACAAAAGAGTGTAATTGATTATGTCATCACAGATGAAGAGAGGAGTTGAGTGGTAACTGATGTCAGAGTGGTCCCTAGTGAGAGCCTTGACAGTGATCACCGTCTATTAGTGGTGGACCTGAGAAACTTCCATGTGCCAAAAGTATCTAACAGTTTTGACAGCACGAGGATCAGTGCAAAACTGGATTGCAAACTTCACACTTCTCTTACTATGGTTGATTTACTTGAAATGTTTTGCCGACCCTCTTCTCTGGATACTTGGCTGCGTTGAACTCCACAACTTCTTCTCCGGAGAAGTAACACTGGTTTACCCTCACTCATAATACTTTCAGTTCAGTTCATGTATATTTTCATTTCCACAACCTTCACATAAGCATACAAACTTTTGCAAGTCAACTGCATCGTTAACCATTATATACTATTAAATATAATTACATTGTGGTGGGTTTAATAACCACCAGAAATTCAAAAACGGATATACTGCTTCTAGCAAGTCTAACACCAAGATTAAGTAAGAGTTTCTGGAAAAATCATGTTTCAATTGTCTATAACAGTTACAATTATTTGACCACCAAGGAATAATACGTAGTTACTCCTTGCTGCTCTCTGTACAGGTTCTATGGCTCGAGTAGCAAACACTTGTCTGCGTCAATCGTCTGATGCTGCTCCTGTCCTCCCAGGACCAATGTCCATCCTGCACACACAGACATATGTTGCACAGTAAATAGGCTCTCTCTCACACTTATCTTTAAAAAATTGCATGTTTGAGGTGGCAGAAGGTCAAGTGGTTCCAGAATTTATGTGGAAATTCTCAAATCACTACATATCCCCTTCCTTAGATTGAACACATGATATTTTATACATAATTACCATGTACATTAATATCACATAGGATAACACTTCATTTTTCAACAATACATCTTTTTCTACTAATAATCGTAAATACTCTTCTTCTTATTACTTGGTCATTCCTTTTTTCCATTCTACTACAGTTATAAAATTTGAACCTTTGAGTCCATGTTAGCTCTTTTAATATCTGAAAATCGAGAGGACCAAAATTTTTTTTTCTGCTCTTTTTCCAATTGTAAATTACAGGTGTCATGGACCCTTGAATGTTTCATCCTTTATTCTAATTCTCTGTACTACCTCTTTAGTATGAAATGGCCTCATTACTTATAGTAATCTGTAGTCTGGAGGAACTCTGGGCAAAATAAAAGTGTTCCTACTGACACTCAGAAAACATAATAATGCTTCCAGAATGAGATTTTCACTCTGCAGCGGAGTGTTCGCTGATATGAAACTTCCTGGCAGATTAAAACTGTGTGCCCGACCGAGACTCGAACTCGGGACCTTTGCCTTTCGCGGGCAAGCGCTCTACCATCTGAGCTACCGAAGCACGACTCACGGCCGGTACTCACAGCTTTACTTCTGCCAGTATCTCGTCTTCTACCTTCCAAACTTTACAGAAGCTCTCCTGCGAACCTGCAGAACTAACACTCCTGAAAGAAAGGATATAGCGGAGACATGGCTTAGCCACAGCCTGGGGCTGTGAGTACTGGTCGTGAGTCGTGCTTTGGTAGCTCAGATGGTAGAGCACTTGCCCGCGAAAGGCAAAGGTCCCGAGTTCGAGTCTCGGTCGGGCACACAGTTTTAATCTGCCAGGAAGTTTCATATCAGTGAACACTCCGCTGCAGAGTGAAAATCTCATTCTGGAAACATCCCCCAGGCTGTGGCTAAGCCATGTCTCCGCTATATCCTTTCTTTCAGGAGTGCTAGTTCTGCAGGTTTGCAGGAGAGCTTCTGTAAAGTTTGGAAGGTAGGAGACGAGATACTGGCAGAAGTAAAGCTGTGAGTACCGGCCGTGACTCGTGCTTCAGTAGCTCAGATGGTAGAGCACTTGCCCGCGAAAGGCAAAGGTCCTGAGTTTGAGTCTCGGTCGGGCACACAGTTTTAATCTGCCAGGAAGATTCATAATAATGCTAGTGAAATATAGAATTCAAACTTACCAGAATAATTCCTATACAATGTGTGACTTCTGTCATGATACTGTCCTTTTCCCCTTGGATCAGTATCTATACCTATCACGTGGGTTGACCCTATGAATGGACTTCCTCCTTCCACTTCAGTAGGTACACCCCTCTTAATTCCTATTCTCCAATGGTACGGGGCAATCCCCTTCTTGGCACCCATGTCCACACAGTATAGGTCAGCCTTTCTTAGGTCTGCCTCTCTGCCCTTTATATCCAATAAATGCTGGGTGCACCCTCCTTATCCTTTATGAGTAGGCCTCTAGGTTCATAACCCAAGTATACATCTTTATGCACACTATAATTAAATATCCTCTGGTAAAAATAGAAAATCTATTTCATGCTTCACACTCACTTTTTAATACTTCATTTAGTACCCTAGAGTCCTCCTGGACTTTTCAACTTTTATACTCTTGGTATACACTCTACCTCTATATACTATTCATACAAAATGTGTTTACTTGGGTAATAAGAGTCCGACTATCCTACCAGTCATCAGAATATTTATCAGACTGACCTTCCTTAACAATTATCACAAACCCTTCCTCTCTGGCTTCTGCTCTCCTTTATTACTAATGCTTCCTACTTGGTGTGTCTGTGTATCCAGATTTTTCAGCCCACTTATATGAAATAAGTTGAAGGTTATTGGAAACCACATAAAATAATAAGGAATTCAGCAATAGAAGTACATGAGGGAAAGATAGACAGGTACTCAAATGAGAAGAAAGTCAGGAAAAAGTAGAAATGGTTGCTAAGATCAAAGAAGAGGAAGAAAATAGCGCCAGAGACAGGAAACCCTTCCCACCCCCTTCCCCAGGATCCCTACCACGCCAGTACTTGAGTGAGAAGCAGAAGGAGGTATGGTGTTAAATCATCTCCTACAGAACAGACATTCTCACCTTCACTCTTGAGGTCTCTGAAGAAAAATCTTAACAAGCCCTATGGAATGGAAAATGATGAAGATTCACACTTGTTTACAAGGGTCGTTTGGAAGGTGTGATGTGTGTTTAGTGTTAGTCATGATTTATCTGTTGGTTTAAATCATGCTATTACTTAAACTACCCACCCCTTTCAAAAATGATACAAACCCTCCCATTTACATCACATTTTGTGAAAGGTAAAAAAACATTCTGCATTAAGTATGAAATTATGTAACATATTATCACAATTATTCAATTATTCATACAATATCATATCTTCTATTAATCTAATATCCTTCGTAGTTTATTAAGACCTTTGCACCCAGGTTTGCATAGACAGAATGGATAGGAGATTACTTTCAAAGAATAGCTTAGGCTAAAATAAGACCTACCCATAAGTGGGTGGTGGGAGAGACTGGCTGGCTAGGCAAAAATAAGACCTAACTACACGTGGAGACCACGTCAGCTGCTGTTGACATTATAATCAAAACCAGAGCAGAGTGTGAAGATACTTAGCAGGCACAACAACCAAGGATGACTTCTTCCAAATAGCGGGCACAACCCTCCAACAACCGAGGATTACTTCATCACATTTATTAGTGGGAACAATCCTCCAACAACCGAGGACAACTTAATCACATACCAAGAGCAGTTTTGGGTGATGTTATCCCAATTCCACACTGGTATGTTTCTCTAACGATGGATAATAGGATAGTATAAGAAGTAGGGGGATAGTGTAAGAAGTAGGGGGATAGTGTAAGAAGGAGGGGGATAGTGTAAGAAGTTGGGGAAATTCTGTGCAGGAAAATGTTATTGCAGAAGAAACTCCGAAAACAACTAGGGATCCGACAGACGTCACTCAGCCTGCCCATTAACACAGAACATTAACATCCCTGGAATATATACAACTATATGTCTTTTACATTGTATTTTCCTTTTTCTGACCCTGTTGTAGGATCTACTAAAACTAAGGCTTTGGGATGTACTCAGTAAGGTCCTTCATACTTTAGGAAAAATTTATGTGTCTCCCTCTTCAGGGCAGAACTCTGAAGATGCTGTTTTACTAGAACCAAGTCATCGACCTTGTATTGATGTTTGATAGCTTTCTCCTTATGTCTACTTACTCATTATTGTGTCCTTTCAACCAAGTTCTTAGAAACTATTGTCTGATTAAGTTTGTAATCCACAGTAGGTTGTTCTGGCCAAGTAAAACATTTAATAGGGGGTTCTCCCAAAAAGGGTTTGCCTATTACTTCCAAAGGTGTTAATCCAGTTGATAAATGTGGTAATTCATTTAAAATAAGCTCAAAGTCCTTAACTTTTGATGCCCATGATGTATGTTTTTCACGGCAATAGGTGCGGGATAATTTCCCAATTTCTTTCATAACCCTTTCACATGGATTGGAAGATGGATTACAGTTGGAGATTAATAATTGATGAACATCTTCCCACACTAAAAATTCTTTAAATTCATTACTAACAAACTGTGGGCTATTGTCTGTAATAAATCGTTTTGGTTTGCCTACCTCGAGAAAGTATTGCTGCAGACAGAGAATCGTGGTTGGTGTATTTGCTTTCTTAATAAGATACAACTTAACATACTTCAACTAACACTCTATGAGGACAAAAATGTACAATACTCCTCCCTTCCCTTTTGGAACTGGTCTGAAGAAATCCACTGCTGTAAGATCGTGTAATGCCTTAGGATTGATTGGATACATTTTGTACTTAACATGATCATTTTACCTTCTGACAGGTTTCACAAGCTCTAATTAAAGATGCTACTTTATATCCTAGTTTCTTAAAATAATAGAACTTATTTATGTGCACAATACATTTCTTTATTCTGAAGTGTCCATATCCAGTATGAACATACCACACAATCTTGTCCTTCATCAACTTCGGGATGCATAAATGCCACCGTCGAGATGTTATACTGTCTCTCCAGAATAAATTATGCCCTATGATTTTCCACCTCCCTACTTGCTTAAGAGGTAAGGAATTCTTGTTACATATAGTATATATTTCTGTAAAGTAGGTATCATGATGGATGTTTTCAGTAATTCTTCAAGCTATATTTTCTACCCTATTATGTGGATATTCTATGGTAAAAAAATTAATCACAAAAATTGCACTGGCCCCTTCTGTACATTTTAACTCTTTCATGCCTACAGGTAAACTAAACACAGCATCAAGTACAATATTTTCAGAACCTTTTATATACTGTATTTTAATGTAATATTCCTGTAGTAACAACATCCACTGCATTAATCTACTATGTAATAACTGACTAATCATTAAAAAGGATAGAGCTTGGTGGTCCCTATATACATGTATTTCTGACCCCCATACTAGTGTTTGGAATTTTCTGATACCCCATACTACTGCTAATAGTAATTTTTCTGTGGCTGTATAGTTTAATTCATGTTTGTCAAGACTCCGGTTAGCAAAAGCTATAGATCTGTGATTTGTACATTCCAGATCCCACTCTCCTTGGAAAAGTTCTGCTGCTATACCACAGTTGGATGCATCTGTTGAAATTTTAAATGGCTCACCCATAACCAGACGGTGTAATATGGGTGATTCAACCAGTGCTCTTTTTACATTTTCAAATGCATCATTGGCCTCTTGGTCCCAGACTCACAGCATTCCCTTTCTTAATAAACGTAAAAGTCTTGGGTCATTCAGCTCTTGACTTCGTATATATCATCTACAGTACCCGGCCATTCCAATAAATCCCTTCAATTGTCTTATGTTTCTAGGGAGTGGACAATCCTTAATTGCTTTTATACATTCTGGATGTGGTCTAATTCCCTGCACTCCTATGATATGCCCTAAAAACTTAAGCTCCTGCCTCTCAAAGTCCAATTTAGATAATTTTACTATAATATCTTTTCCTTTAAATCTTTTTATAGCTTTACTCCAGGTCAGGCAATGCTCTTCTCAGGTAGATGAGATTACTAGTATATCATCTAGATATATTATTAAATCGTTTAACAATTCCCTTCCTAATGCCTCATCCAGTGCACATATAAACACAGTAACTGAGATATTTAGCATGAATGGTAACACATTAAAATGATACAATTTCCCATCAAATAGAAATACAGTATATTTCTTTGATTCAGGATGTAATCGACTTTGCCAAATCCAGCAGTCAGGTCCATCATGCTAAAATACTTTGCTTTCTCAAATCTGGACAATAATTCATGGATGTTAATGGGTCTGTCTCATTCTGTCTCTATATGCTTATTCAAAGTATGCACATCTACTACTAACTGCACACCTCCTGTAGCCTTTATTACTACTACAAAGGGGTTATTCATGATGCTAGAGCTATGTGCTATTATGTTATTGTCAATCATCTTGTCAATTTCTTCCTTAACTGCTTCTTTTAAACTTACCGGCATTGGATATGGCTTTGATTTTAAATTTACATACATAATTGGTAATGCTACCGGGACAGTTGGAAAATAATTCTTCATATTGCATCATAATTTTATATAAATCTAGTTTTTGTTCACTGGTTAATATTGGCAATTCATTTACTTTGCCCTGTATGTCAACATGATGTGACATGTAACTTACCTTTTCAATCTCTGGTGACAATTTTGCTGTTACTATTAATCATAAACATTGATTCTCAGTTGTTTGTTTACCAATATAGCTGTCCGTCACAAACTTTACACAATATTTGTAGTCACCTTTTCCAAAATAAAGAAAATTATGCTCAAAATTCAATATGACATTAAATTCTGATAGCCAGTCTAGGCCAAATAACACATCCCTATGCATATTTTCTATTGCTAAAAGTGTCTGATGGAATGGGATATTCCCAATGTTGCAGTTCACATGGGCCTTGTGTTTTACAACTATTCTCTTTGTTCCAGTAATACCAACTATGTACACTCCTGTTACACATTTAGTTTGTAATGTGTTAAAGAAAATGCTGGAAATAAGTGACACTTCACTCCCGGAATCTATAAATATGTTAACTTCAAAATCCTCTACTTTTCCTGTTATTATTGGTTTTGGATTAATGGTAGTTAAGCTCAGGTCCTCCAGTAACAACCACTCTTTGGTTGGAATTTTACATATGAAATTAACATACTTATTATGGACTAGGCCTCCTAATGTATTTCTACAACCTGGACCCTGGCCCTGGATCCAGATCGCACTACGTTTTCCTCATTATCGGTAATCACTGGTTGGTTACCGAATCGGGGTATTATGATACCACTTTGTTCTCTATTACTACTTGGTACAAATTCTTTCAACATCACTGGGCCTATATTTGAAGTTGGACGCTTCTTTTGGTAATTATCGTTACCATTACTCCTATTACATTGGTATACTCCAGCAAAATTAGCCTCATTACGGTTCTTGCTCAAGGCATCGAGTGAATCCACAAAAGACAACAGTTCTTCTTCGGTTTTCCACCCACTACACAATATATCTTTCCTGGTGTAAATGGGTAAACGAACTAACGCTTCTTCCCCCATGGACTTATCTAAGTACTTCGCACATGTTAAATGCCAGTCAAAATATTTTCTCATCGTGCCTCACATACTGCTGTAATACTTCAGGTACCACAAATCAGATATTAATTTTTCTTGGGCACTAGCTGACCAATACTTCTCCTTAAACTTTTTCTGAAAGTCTGCCCAAGACAAAAAATTCTCTATGTTCACTGGGCCCCACTCTGAAGCTTCTCCTAAAACGTACTCTACCACAAATTTGATCTTCTTTGAATCTTGCCAGTTTTTGGCAAGGCTTGGTTAAACCATTTCAGAAAATGGCTTAAACTTTGGAAACTGTCTGGATAGTCCAGAATTTGCCCTTCATTGTAGGTTGGTCATTACCTCACTGGTTAACACCATGTTAGGAGAAGTCACCTTCTTGTCTACCTTATCCTGGATAAGTTTGAATTCTTCCCATAAATTATCTATGCCTCTCTTAGTATCGTCGAGTTCTGAAGCTAAATTTGAAGAAACGTTGTCGGGAGTTACCCTCTCGGCAAATTTTCGGTCGATTTTTTCCTCTACCTGTTCCTCCAGATTACTTATATTTACTATGTATGAAGTGACTAGTTTCTGTTTAACATTTCATTCCACGTCATCTACTCAAATGCTCATGCCTGCAATTTGCAATTTGACCGTAGGTATTAATTTATCCTGTTTTTCCAAATCCTCTTTTAAGGTGTGCAACTTCTGCTTTACAGCATCAAATGTAACATTGCATACACTTTGAAATGATCCTAACTTTTTGCCAAGTTCAGAGTCTACATTATTACATTTATCTTCGATATGAAATTCTAGTTTTTTAGCTAAGTCCTGAAATTGGTTACTCTGTGTCTGACTAAAGTCAGTGAACAGTTGGTTTACATGGATAGTCAGGGAATTACTTAATTCATTCTTTAAATCTAATTGCAAACTCTCCACTTCATCATTAAGGCATTGAACTTAGCATTTAAAACCTCACCCTGTGCCTCTAGTTTTTCACTTAAAGTAGCACCTAGTTCCTTTCTTATAGCAGCTGAGTCCACCTTCTGTTCATCTAATCCATCATTTAACTGAGTATTTACTGAATCGAACTTGAGTCTTAGTTCTTGTCATAAAGTAGCTGAATTTGCACTCTGTGCATCTAATTTTTCACTTAAAGTTGCAATTTGAGCATTTGCAGCTGTACTTTGGTCATCTAATCTAGCATTCAATTGAGTATTCACTGAGTCTAATTTAAGACTTAGCGCTTTAATTAAATTTGCCACCTCAGTCCAGTCTGGCATTTCTTTTCTCACTATCGTGGCCATATGTGGTTCTGATGTTTCCCGTTTTATGAGTATTATCCATATTCCTCTTACTTTTAGATCTAGTGGTCATTAAAAAAAATTCACCTCTGAGTGTAATAACTATACTAACACTCTATTATTGAACAGTGTCCTTAACTTCACACTCAAATAATTATTGTCTTTCGCTCACCCGGCATAGAGGTTTAGGGTGCGTCGGTGAGCCAGTGTGGAATCAGTGCCGGTGAACAGCTCAGGTGCCGGCAGCTTCGAAGGTTGGTTTCAGCTTTGGTGCCAGTGAACAGATTTGTAGTCGGCACTGGTGAGCAGCAGCTGGCGCTGCTGGCATCGGTTGCTGGTTACGGGGTCCATGCCTCCGCGATGTGCGTGAGGGCTGCTTACTCTCCAAACTGAATCTTCATCATTGAATAGATCTCGTCGTAACTCTTCTTAATCTAAGCTGTTGAGATTTTCCTTGTGTATTCTCTTGTACGGTATTTATTACTTTTCACCCCTTTTTACCGTTTATGCAGAATCCAACTCTGCAAAACAATTTCCCTGTCTTGTTACTATTGGTTGCTATGGCAACTCACAATATCTTCTTATCTCGATTTCATTTCAAAATTCCTCTTTCTCCGAATCTTGACCATGTCGGTCGCCACGTTCTAACGGTTTTGACGACACGAGAAGCGGTGCAAAACTGGATTCCAAACTTCACACTTTTCTTACTGCAGTTGACTTACTTGAAACGTTTAGCCAATCCTCTTCTCTGGGTACTCAGCTGTGTTGATCTCCATAACTTCTTCTCTGAAGAAATAATGCTGGTTAGAAGAATTTAAAAAAAAAAAAAAAGACTCTCTCTCTATTGAAATAACTCGGTACCCTCATAATACTTTCAGTTCAGTTCAGGTATATTTTCATTTCCACAAGTTTCACACAAGCATACAAACTTTTGCAAGTCAATTGCATCGTAACCATTATATACTATTAAATATAATTACAATGTGGTGGGTTTAATAACCACCAGAAATTAAAAAACAGGTGTTGCTTCTAGCAAGTCTAACACCAAGATTAAGTAAGAGTTTCTAGACAAATCATGTTTCAATTGTCTATCAGAATTACAATTATTTGACCACCAAGGAATAATATGTAGTTACTCCTCGCACCCTCCATACAGGTTCTACGGTGCGAGCGGCAAACACTTGTCAGCGTCACTTGTCTGACACAGCTCCTGTCCTCCCAGGACCAATGTCCATCCTGCACACACAGACATGTGTTGCGCAGTAAATAGGCTCTCTCTCACACTTATCTTTAAAACATCTCATGTTTGAGGCAGCAGGTCAAGTGGTTCCAGAATTTACGTAGAAATTCTCGAATCACTACAATTACAGATAAAGAAAATGCCAAAAATCAAAGTATGGGAACTCCAGAAAACAAAGAAGAGAACTGAATATCAGAACTGGATAAAAATCCTGTTACCAAGAGATGAAAGGAAAAATGGAGAGTAGAATGGATGAGACTAAGGTACACATTGGTAAAGGAAGCCAAATAAGTATGTGGAAAGACAAGTACGATGACAAGAGAGCAGGAAACACCTTGGTGGAATGAAAGTGTGAGAGCAGTAATCAGAGAAAGAAATCTCTTCAAGAAAGACAGGGATTGGGAGAAAAATAAACTGGAATTTATTAGAGATGAGGCAAAGATCAGAAACCCTGAACAAATGTACTGAATCAAGAAACTGGAAGTTAAAAGAACAGTTACAGAATAAAAGACTAAATCATTGAAGATATTCACTCAGAAATAGGAGGAGGACACTAGAGGCAATAAGAAACTGTTGTATAGGGTTATCAGAGATTAAAAGAAACCAATGAATACCATGAAAGTACTTGAAGATGAAAATGGAAATCTTGTTATGACAGAAAGTGACATGAGAGAAGTCCTGAAAAACAATTTTGACCACCTATTAAATAGATCTGTTGAAGAACCAAATACAGAACTGGAAATCCACACTTACAATGAGGAAACTCCCATCACCTGGACAGAAACAGATGCAGCCTTAAAATCTATGCCTAAAGGAAAATCTTCAGATGCAGATGAAGTGAATGCACCTATGATAAAGGATGCAGGTATCCAAGGCATACAATGGCTGCACCGAGTACTCAATGTCATATGGGCAGATAACAAAATGCCTGCAGATTGGAGCAAGGATGTAATAACTCCCCTGTTTAAGAAAGGTAGCAGGCAAAAACCCACCAACTATAGAGGAATAATCCTATAGTCTCATGGGCTAAAAATACTTGAGAAGATCATAGAAAAGAGACTGAGAACTATCATAGAACCACACCTGGAGGAGGAACAATATGGCTTCAAAAGTAACAGATCAATAATAGATCTAATTTTTAGCACCTGCATGTTGATGGAAAAGTGTTGGGATAAAGGCAAGAACCTGGTCATTATATTCCTGGATATAGAAAAAGCCTGTGATAGTGTTATAAGAGATAAGATCTCTGAATGCCTGAGGAAAAAGAATGTGCTGGAAGGATTAATGAGAAAAATTCAATGTTGTACAAAGACTGTACTAGCTGTGTACAAATTGGGGAAGGATGATCATCATGGTTTGGGACCAAGAGTTGAGTTCAGCAGGGAAGTGCACTGTCCCCACTACTATTCATCACTGTTATGGATACTATAATGAAGAATGTCAAGGAGAAGTCAGCTGAACTGAATGCATTTGCCTTTGCTAATGACATCATGGTAAGGGGTGAAACTGAAGAGGAAGTACAGATTAGACTCAATGAATGGAAATCTCAGTTTCAGAAATATATCCTCAACATCAGCAAGACCAAGACAGTGGTGATGGCAGTCAACAGAGATGGACAACCAGCAAGTGAAAAACTAGGAGACCACCAAATAGAGTGTGTGGACAGTTTTCCTTACCTTGGAAGTGTAATCACCAGTGATAATTTGGTCAGAAATGAAATCACCAAACGATCTGAATCCTATCAAGAAGTAAGATCACTTTTATGGGATCATGGCCAAACTGATAATGTTTAATAGCTATTTCATATCCAAATTGACCTATGGTATTGAAACATGTACCCTCCCAAAAAGAGAATCATCAAGGCTGGAAGCATCAGAGATTAAATTTCTTAGATCCACCATCCAGAAGACTAAGATGGACAGGTTAAGGAAAGAGCAAGTGAGGAAAGAAGCCTGAGTAAAGACATCCCTATTAGATCGAATTGGCTCATCTAGACTTTGGGCATGTGATGAGAATGGAGCCAACTAGAACAGCCAAATTAAATTTGGAAAGACAGGTGGATGGGAAAAGATCTCAAGGAAGGTTGATCTAGTGACCAGAGGAAGGTTGCAGTGGGATTTAGTACATGGACCTGACGATTTTCTAGAAAAATTTTTACGATATGCAGACAGGCTGGATAGGGGAGTAGAAAAGAAACATGTACCATAACAATCAAAATCAAAATGGTAACAACTACAGAAACAGAGCTGGTGGTAACTTTAACCAGGGTCAACATGGTAATAGAGACAGAAATTTTGAACCTCAGCAGAACAGGAATAATGGGGATAGCCATGGGCAACATAATAGAAGAAACAATCATAGAGGCAACTATTTGAGAAACAATGGTCCGCCTCACTGAAGGTCCAAAGTTTTGGGGTGAGGAAACACAACAAGTACAGGAACCCCAATTTAAACGTACATTTAGACAATAATAATGTAACACGGGTATTTGAAATTGAACAGAAGGAACATCAGATTTCTCATTTATGTTTTGATTAAAAGTTTTCGAATACCGTGTTTAATTAAAATAGTGTAGATACTAATCACAAACCAGAATGTGAGAGTAATGAGAATTTTGATGTAGTGTCTACTAATGATTTCTTCCCTCGGTCAGAAAACAGTGTTATTGATATGTGTAAAGCAAGTGACGACTGTACTGGATCTGAATTAGTTGGTATTTTTTACATAGATGTGAAGGAGAGCTGTGAAATGACTGAGGTTGGTAAGTCTGAGACTGGTAGCTTATTGAAAATGAATGTAGGTGAGGTGTGCGATTTTGATAATGATGAGACTTGTGTTGTTAATGATGTTATTCATGAACTAGTTTTGGAAGAATATAATGATCAAAATGATGATGATGATGATGATGATGATGAGTATCAGGTCTTACTGGAGTTTACGAATAATGAAGTTTCAGAGATATTTGTGAATACAGGTAAGGTAAGTGATGTTTGTTATGATGTAAGTGAGAGTCATGGAATACCAGTCCAGTCAAAGCAGTTTTTCATTAATGTCATGCAGAGTAATGATCCAAACAGTAAAGGTGGGTTATCTGTAAGCTTAGAGAATGAAGGTGAAATTTTTTTGAAATTTGTTTGGGACCATATAGATGATAACATAGATAAATTTCCATTCTAGAATAAGTTAGCTGTGGTTAGTCAAAATATTTGTATCAAAATTGATGGAATGAAGTGAAAGAAGATCTAAGTAGGAAGTGTAATTTTGACAATAAGGTATTTTGTGTTCCTTCTGTAATAAGTGATGTTAATTGTGCTATGGAACCATTCCAGTGTGTTCAATCTTTACCTGACAACATGTGTAACCAAAGTAATGTTATGATACCGGTGAAGTTGTTAAAACCTCGCAAAAAAAAAAAAAAAAAAAAAAAAAAAAAAAAAAAAAAAAAAAAAAAAAAGATGTAGCATTTGATGAAATTGAAAGTGATCTTTTACATGAAGTGTCTAATAACATAGATGATAATTTAGATTTTGGATGTTCTTACATTAAGATAGATCAGTGGGAAGGGAACTGTTTGATTGATACAGGTAGCTCAATTTGTGGTATACCTGAACAATTCAGAGACAAAATCCAGTATAGAAAGAATTTTGTGGAAATGCCCATTGTAGATGCAAAGATAAGAGGAGCTACAGGTAAGCAAAACAAATTGGTAAAATCTCAAGTACTTTTAACATTTAGTATAAAAGGGAAAATCTTTGAACATGGAAGCTTAGTGATCTCAAGTCTTGAAGAAAATATAATTCTCAGTGTGGATTGGACAGTGAAAGTTGAGGTTTGTTTTGGATGCAATGCTAAAGTATTGTTTATTTTGGAACCTAAAAGTAATACTTATGTGAAAACTAATTTCAGTATCTTAAACTATGGGAAAAGTTGTAACTGTTTGCAAAACATTGTGAACCAATGTGAGTACCAGGTATTTGATGATGATATAGATTTTTATGAGACTGAGGATAAGGATTTTGAAAGTGTAGTGGATTCTAAAGTAAGGGAAGCTATGACTCTCGATGACATACAAAAGGAACAACAGAAAATTGTTCAAATGGTTCAAATGGCTCTGAGCACTATGGGACTTAACTTCTGAGGTCATTAGTACCCTAGAACGAAGAACTACTTAAACCAAATTAACCTACGTACATCACACACATCCATGCCTGAGGCAGGACTCGAACCTGCGACCGTAGCGGTCGCGCAGTTCCAGACTGTAGCGCCTAGAACCGCTCAGCCACCCCGGCTGGCCAGAAAATTGTTATTCTAGTTTAGAAATGTATTTAGTGAAAAACTTGGTAAAAGCCTACCAGTGCATGCTTTGCCTTAAAGATCATCAACCTTTCTTTCTCAGGTCATATAATATACCATTTTCAAAAAGGAAAGATGTAGAGAAAGAAATTCAAAAAATTGAAATATGGGGTGTAATAGAGAGAAGTAGGAGTGCTTACAATAATCCTTTAGTTGTAGTAAGTAAGAGAAATGGTGGAGTGAGAATTGTTTTGGACTTTAGACATCTTAATAAATTTCTTATCAGAGAAAATTATCATCCTGAGAACATGGATGAGCTGCTACACAAATTTGCTTATGCAAAATAGATGAATACTTGACCTCTGAATTTCACCAGATTCCACTTGAAATTAATTCTAGAAAGTATACAGCATTTCTGTATGGAGTTAACTGTTTTCAACACTGTGTGGTGCCATTTGGACTAAATGTAATTGTAGCTGAATTCATAAGAGCTCTGTATTCTGTCTTAGGGAGTGAAGTGAGTTCAAAATTAAGTGTGTATGTTGATGACATTCTCATCACAGAAGAGACTTGGGAACAACATTTGAATCTGTTAAGATTCAAATGTGTTTTCAAAATTAGAATCAGAAGACATGACTTTGAAAATAGGTAAGTGTAGATTTGGTGCGGGAGAAGTTAAATTTTTAGGACATGTTATATCTGAAAAAGGGATTGAACCTGATAAAGAGAAACTTGATGCTATTCCTAATTTTCCTCCTTCTTACAACAAAAACAGTTTAAATCATTTTCTGGGTTAACTATATTTTATAGAAAATTTTGTTGCAGCCAAGCTTTGAATGCTCTATGCTTGTGTGAACTTTTGAAGAAGAATACCATTTGGGATTGGAATCAGGAGTTTGAGGATGCTTTTGATGAGATCAAATGACAGTTGAGTCAAACTCAGATATTGTTCAGACCAGATTTGCCTCTTCCCTTTTGTACTGTGACAGACAGTAGTGATGTTGAATTGGGTGCTCATCTATTTCAGGAGGTTGAAGTTGATGGTGTTATTAAACATAGATCTCTTGCATTTCGTAGTAGAGTATTTCAGAAATATGAAAAGACAAACACTGTTACTGAGAAAGAACTTTTGGCTGTACACTGGGCATTCAACAAATTAAAAAATTATTTACTAGATCACAAAGTCATCATCTATACCAATCACAAAGCATTATGTTATCTTCAGGTGTGTAAACTGTACTATAACAGAATTACTCAGTGAGCCTTGTTTTTACAGCAGCTCAGTTATGAAATCAAATACATTAAGGACTCAGATAATGTAGTTGCTGATGCTTTGTCTAGGCTACCTTTAGGAAGTGAATCAGCTAACGACTTTGGAAAAGGTGTGAAAGAGTTTAATATTATGTATTTGAAAGGTGTGAAAGAGGGAAAAGAATTCTTGAAAATTTGCAAAGACATCCATAGATATCAAAATTATGATAAAAATTGGAGATTGGTTAAGAGCATGTTGGGTAATAAAGGAGGAGAAAAGACTGCCCTGCACAAGGCCCTGCATAAAGATATATGAGAGAGATTGGGAGACTGTTTAGAACATATTGTAGTAAGAATCATACCAGTTGGATAGATTATGCCAGTGACTTTGAGGATATTATGAACAGCTTACAACATTATTCAACAGGTTTTTTGCCGTTTGAAATCATGTTTAATCATACACCAGCTAACTTTATTCTTGAAAATGTTGAGATTCCACCACGTAAAATTCTGTCACCACAAGGGAAGGAAGAATGTGTCTGGGGAGATGATGAAAAAACAGGAAGATAGGAGAAAGCAGAGACATTATGGTAAAAGAGGATTTTCTAAGTTTCAAGCAGGAGATAATGTATTGGTGAAAACCAAAGAGAAATCTAAAGTGTTGACATCTGAGATAAAGAAATTTTTCACTATTTATATTGGACCATTCGAAGTTCTTGAAAAATCCACATCCTAATTTATACAGACTTGTGTATCCAAAATCTAAGAAGTTATCTGGAGTATGCAATATCACTGAACTGAAAGCATATAGACATGATCTGTAAGAATGTTTGTTTGTTTGTTCTTCTACCATTGTCATGAACTTAATTTGTAAGATCATGTAGTTTCTAGAGTTTTATCTTATCCATTGACTGAGTTTACATCTATCTGTAGATTCATAAGACTATATAACTGTGTTTTGTTTTCTGGATTTTAGTATGTAAGGTGATGTGATTTTTGAAGTTTTGTCTTATCTATTGAGTGGGTTAAAATCTATGATGCACTCTATAATTGTGTTCTGCAGTGGATTTGTGCTTTAGAATTAAATGTATAGATCCCATAAGACTAAATGAGTAGAGATTTTTACAGTTTTGAAATGGGACAATATTCATAATTTGTGCTGTTAAGATTAGGAATAGTATCTGAGCATATCTGTGTACATTTTGTAATTGCATTTAACTTTGTTGATTAATGTTTCATACGTGAACACTTTTTAATCACACCTGAAATAAATCCCATATAATTGGCTATGTAAAATTTACTAAGGTGAACATATCTTGTGTGATGTGAAGGAGGTATTGAACAGCGTATTTAGTACACAAAACAATGTTTCACGATTTGATGTGAATGCTAGACAGGAGGTTATCTATACATTGGAGTGTGTGATGATAACTCTGAGGAAGCTGAAAGATGTGGGTAGATTCACTCCCCATGCTGCTGCATGGCTGTACCCTGCTGGACCAGTCATCTTGCAAGAGATTGCGGGTGCTGGGTAATGTATTCGAGCATCTGCCAACTGGATATGTGTTGTGACTAATATTTTTAAATTGTTAGACAAGACTGCTTAAGACAGTGTTATTCAGCATAAATGTATTTTTTTATTGGGGAATTGACTCTACAATCATTATGTTACTTTAAGTCACTATGTATTTCTTTTTTAATTGTAACCTATGTGTACATAGGTTAGTGTGGAAGGCATTTACTAGTATTGACAATATAACAAGATTTATACATATTTGCTTTCATGCTCTGACTTTGGTTGTCAAACTACTGGATAAGTGTTATCATTCCAAGCTAACTATGACTAGGTTTACCTGAATTTATCCTGAATATTGCAACATTGTATCTGATTGGATCTTGAGTTGTGGAAAGACTCACGCTTAGCTCTGTTTTGGGTATCCCTGGTCATTGCAACTCTGTGTGTGTTCTCAAGGAGAGGGTACAACCACTGACTGAAGCTAGATGCTTCTCACAATTACTCTTTGCATATGTCTGAACTTACTGCTATGATTATGAACTTTATTCATTTTGTTGTGTTGAAGGTTTTTGCTGGTTTGTACCTGGTGTGGTTTGGATTCATGGGTTGATACCTGCATTGTAAACTTAGGCCCTAATATTTTTCCATTATTTTGTTCTTTCATGAGTAAACATATCCATAAATACTATGGTTTATATAGCTGATTGATTCGTACACATGATCGAGTATATTCTGCTGGTCTGTACCTGTTGTTGTGAGTTTTTTGTTGGCTCACTCATTGTACACTTAGGCTCTGAAAGCTTTTTCTTCTCTTTTGAAGACTTTGAGGGTTTAATTGCATAGATCTTAATTTTTTTTTAATTTCTAGTAATTTACATTGTCTCTGCATTTATTTCTATAGTTTTGTGGTGTGGTTTTGTAATTTTGACCTTGCGTTATTTGTCTTGTGACAGTATGTTCCACAGATCGGAAAATCTGAATGCCGTATCCTGATATATCTATAGATTATGAATATATAATAGATATTTTTCTTATGTTCTCTGTAATATCTTATGTATCAGTTTCTTCTACACATCCATCTGCTATCCTGGGCATCATTTTGTACACTATTTGGCAAACCTTATAGTCTGTCACAAAATATTGTAAACCGTGTGTTTCCAAATTTTATGAGGGAGATATTCTAATGAAACATTCTCCTCTAACATTACCTTTTTTTATAGAGATAACTGATCCATGTATAATCTCAAATCTCATATAGCTTAAAATCATCTCAGCTGTTTCATTAAAGGAATTGATATGATTTTGTATATGCTGTATTATATTTCAGGCTCAAATGTATGAAAAAGAAATTAATGTGTTATAATCAATATGTATTAACAGTTAAAATTACTCTTCTTTTAAAAATATTTGAAATTACAAAATTTATGGCATACTTAAAATTAACATCATTAATTGCACAATTATTAAATTCATTTCTGGATTTATTCATGAAATAATGATATACTTTAGCAATAATTCACCTTTTGTTTTGTAAACTCTTTGGAATAATATGAGTACTGCAAAATGAATGAAGTGGTGGGCATGACTCTCATGGAAACACGTATTTTGCTAAACTCGTCCACAACAATGTAATTATTGGTTTTTTGGATGTGTAAATTGTTAAATCAGTGTAATTTGGAAGAATGGGATAAAATAAAAGGATACTCACAGCAACAGGCAACTATTAAACAGTTATTTTGTCATCAAGGACCTAAGAAATTGAGATTTTCAGCTGCAAGAAAGTACTTCTAGACAAGAATTTGAGCCACCTACAACAACAATGAGATAATCAAGATAAGTAATAAGTGCTTCTTTCGTAATCTTACTCCTCTCATAATTCTCAAAAGTTGTGCAAAGATTGAGAACTTTAATGGTGATGTGTGGGAGGGTAAGATTACAAATAAACAAAAATTCAGATGACGTGAAAAAGCTGTTAATGGTACCAAAATTAGTGTCCAAACAGTCATGGAGGAGACAGAGACTGAAACTGATGGCAACAAAACCAAATCAGAAATATTTACAAAGGTTGGCTGGTTGGTTGACTAACCAAACAGCCTAGTTCATTGGTCTCAAGATCTAACATTGCAGAAACCAAGGGAGGAACAACACAAACAGCACAATCCAGTCAAGGGGAAGGGAAAATGGAGAAACAAAGAGACAAAAGGAACGTTGGGGAATGATGAGAAAAAAACAGAAATGTGGGGTGGGGAGAAACAGTGATACCAAGGGGTGCCCCAGAAATGCTATGCATGTTGGGGCACCAGCACCACCATCAACCTGTCTCCATCCCCTTACCACACCATGATACAACACAATGGGGACCACACCAGGGGAAGAAGTGGACGAAAAGGGGAAACAAAACTGCGCAAATAACCAGACAAAACATATGGAAAAAGGGGGGAGCACCTGGCTGGTGTGCAGGCAAGGCCAAGGCCTCCATAACCAACACCAATGATAATTAAAGAATTCCAGATAAGATTTCAAAGACTTAAACCTGGGAGAAAGAAAACCAATGACAGACATAACCACGTGAAGGTCATCCACTAACACCTGGGACAAGGAAGGTGGGAGGGAATGTTTAGTGTGAGGGGCCAAAAGGCAGGAAAAAATATGGATCACAATGAGGGAGACCCTGCAACTACAATGTGGTGGGGGGGTTTCACTATGGAGTAAAAAACATGGGTCTTCCTAGTGTGATTGATATGAAAACAGCAGACAATGGTAGATTTCCTCCAGGAGAGGCAGAGGAAAGAACGTTGCATGATGTAAGTCTCCTTGATTGCACAAATTTTCTTAGGCAAAGGGGTAGTCCCCCAAAAATCAACCCATGACTGAGAAAAAATTGATTTGACATAAAGCCACAAATATGACCCCCAGCAGAGGGGTCATGGAGAATGGGGGTTAGGTGGTCGCCACCCCCCCCCCTCCCTCCCAAGCTGAACGGTCTGAAAGTTTATTACCTGGAGTACCTACATGTCTGGGAATCGAAAGGAAATTAACCGAACAAGCACCATTGCCAAGATCAGCTACAAGGTCACAATGACTGTGACCAAGGGGTGGCAGGAAAAACACCAAGCAATAGCCTAATGGCCTCTCATTCAGGAAGGATCATTTAATAAGGCAGAGGGCCCAATAGATGGCCATCAATTCCACAGTAAACACTCCACACATGGCAGACAAGAGATGAAGTTCCGTGTCAACAGAATGTGAAGACATATCCCATTTGATTGGTGGATCTAAAGTCACTGGTGTGAAAAACAGTACCATTCTGAAACTCACATAAAAGCAGGCAGAACAAACAGCAGAACACCACTTTAGCAAAGCAGGCTTTTGGACACCAGAAGAGATCCATCCGAAACAGAGGCCAAGGAACTAACCAAGGGGAGCGGTGAGGAGAGAATGTGGGGAAGAGGACAAGGAGGGGAGATGGAAATAACAGTGGAAGAAGCAAGACAGAGTCCATCCGGTAAACCCACCTGAGGGTGGGCAATGTGCAGGCAGCATCCTGAAGCCATGAAAAGAATGGAATAAGAGGAACAAGCAGGGGAAGAATGGATAGCAATGGGTAGGAAAGTAGGAGCTTGGATCACTGAACTGATAGGGGAGGGATCCCAGCATCAACCAGAAGACTATCGACAGGGCTACTACAAAAGGCACGAGTAGCTAAACAATACCACATATGTGAACAGGTTCCAACAGAAGCAGTGTGGAAGAGGGACCCATAAACTTGACAATCATAGTCCAGAAGAGACACAGCTAATGCCCAATAAATATGGAGAAGGGTCGAGCAATCGGCACCCTAAGGGGTACAGGCAAAGAAGCAATGGACACTGAGTTTACGAAAACAGTCAACCTTCATATGATGGATATGAGACAACCAAGTAAGGTTGTTGTCAAAAAGATGAACCAAGAAATGGAACTGGAGGACCACAGCCAAGTATTGGGCTTCAAGGTAGAGCTCCGGTTCAGGATGGACTTTAGTACGGTGACAGAGATGCAGTGCCCTGGATGTAAGTGGACGGAATTGGAAATCATGTGAGAGTGTCCATGCAGAAGCACACCGGATGGCAACCTGGTGCTGTTGCTCTGCAGAGGCTACCAAGTGGGAGCTAACACAAATACAGAAATAATCCGTATATGAAGCAGGGGTGATCAACGGTCTGGCGGAGGCCACAAATCTATTAACAACAATGAGAAAAGAAGAATATTTTATTTGGAGCCTGTAGGACACCATTCTCCTGGGTCTGTGGAGAGCTGAAAATGGTGCATGAATGGTGATGTGGAAATGGAAATTTATGAATAATTGCCTGACTAACTGGAAAAATTGATTGGAAAGAATAGCTGAGAAAATTTTGAAGGTAATTTATGAATCTGTGCACAATCTTGAGTGAACTTTAACTGATATGAGTATCAACAGACCATGAATATCATTATATTCATAGTCAATAAACATAATTTGCATTATGTACTGCTGCTTCCATAGAGTGCGGTACCGATACAACATGCCATTGCAAGAAACGTGTTGTAAAAGGTATAATGTGCTTAAATTGTAAAACGGTTTTTCATTATTCGTGTGTTAATGTCAGTCCTAAAAGGAAACTATGGTTCTGCAATAGCTGTTTCAAAGGCGACTTAGGCCAAAAACCTAATGTGAGAAACACCAAAGACGAAGTTATCAGTGCTCTACTGGAAGAGTTTTCAGTTATAAATCATCACAAACACGAACAGTATGAAAAAGAAGCAAAGAGGCTTAGCGTTTTACCTCAAGATACTGTAACTTTTGTTAATAACAGTTCTGTTATTTATGTTTGTAGAAAGTGCGGGAAAAACACAAACAGTGGTGTAACCTGTTGCGAGTGTGAAATTAAACATCAGTCTAAAACTCCCGACCATGTTCCAAAACTTTACATTTTAGGCGATAGCCACAGCCGCGGTATTGTCTCACGCATAAATAAAGCTTCAAATGTGAAATCGATGAGCTTTGTAAAGCCTGGGGCGCCCCTCTCAGAAATAAGAAAACTAGTTTTTTCTGAAGAAATAAAAAAGCTGTCTTCGAAAGATTTTGTTGTCCTCTTTGGTGGATCTAATGACATTTATCAAAATGATACATCTAAAGCCTGTTGCGAATTAAACAAGTGTTTATCTGAACTAAGTCATACAAACGTTATCCTCGTAAATATACCACAAAGGTACGACTTGATGTCCTGGTCGTGTGTCAACAAGGAAATTAGTGCCGCCAATGAACTTTTTTCCAGTATATGCAAACAATATAGAAATGTTTCTGTTGTTAATATTAATACCATTGGACGCAGATTCCACACTACTCACGGGCTGCACCTAAATGGCCTTGGAAAGCAACTTGTTACATTAAAGCTAATGGAAACTATTCAGAGACTGCAATACTTACCAACAGCATCATCAGTGGTACCTGTATCATCATCACAGAAAGTATCTCTAGGAGTGACTAATGCAGAATCAGATACAGTAGCAGAAAATGCAGCAGAAGTACCTAAAGAAGCAATACTAACAGAAGTAGAATCAACAGCAGCATCAGAAGAACCACATTCAGTAGCAGCAGAAGTAACTCCTCCAGCATTAGAACCAGCTCCTACAGCAGTAACACAATCTCCCTCACCAGCAGTAGCAGCACAAACTACTTCACCAGCAATAGCAGAAGAAACACCATCAGCAACAGCAGAAGCAACTCCTCCAGCAGTAGAACCAGTTCCTATAGCAGCAGCACCATCTCCCACACCAGCAGTAGCAGAACCAACTCATTTACCAGTAATAGCAGAAACAACTCCTCCACCAGCAGCAACTAAACCAACTTCACCAACAGCAGAAACATCACCAGCTCCTCCTCCATCACCTTCAAGAGTAGCAGAAAAGAATAGACCAGTCACAGTAAGTAAAGTATCACATTTGTCTCATGATGAAGTGATACCAAATGATTTGGGAAAACATGTTCCTATAAAACTTGTGGACAGTAAAGTGAAACAAACTTCCAACCGTGTTTCAAACAGACCCAAAAAATTACCAAAGAGAAATGAAGATTTTTATGGTTTATCCCAAGGAAGTCCAACCGCCACCTAACGTAGATTCCAGGGCTGAAAAAACAATTAAATGTTCTCCATTGTCCCATAATACTGTACTCCTCCCCTCCTGTGACATTAACAAAAACCACTCACCAACTTTGTCTTTCAAGATAGGTTATCTCAATATTGAAAGTATAAGTGGAAAACACATAATTTTAAATGAATTTGCAAATGAGAACTTATTTGATGCATTATGCTTAAGTGAGCACTGGTGTAAAGGAAATGAAATATCTTTTCATGTACTAGATGATTTTCACTTAGCAAACAGTTTTAGCAGAGAGCAACATATTCATGGGGGTGTATCAATTTACATTAAGAAGGGATTAATAAATTGTAGTAATGAACTAGATCTAGGATTTTTGTGCAGTGAGATACATTTTGAAGCCACAGGCGTATATCTGGATCATTTAAAAATTGCTATTGTATCTCTTTATAGATCACCAGATGGAAGTCCATTAATATTTTTAGAAAAACTTGAGACTTTACTAAACTTCTTTCTTAGTCCTCAGTGGAAGAAATATAGTATCGTGATTGGTGGTGACATCAATGCCACATTTGATGTAAACAAAGATGTGCACACTGTAAATGAATTTAAAAACCTGTTACGACAATTCAACTTCATTTTTACAAACTGCAAACCCACAAGACAGTCCGCTTGTCTCGACAACATACTTACAAATGTCAATAGAGAGTTACTGTCTTCAGATGTAGCTGTCTTCGATTTCTCGGACCATGACTCAGTTTGGGTAAAAATAGGTACAGATAGGCCTAACATGGAGCATAAGGAGTTTAAAGAGCCTAAAGTAGTCATCACAAGACCAATAACGCAAGAAAAATTGTCTAATTTTATGGTCTCACTCAGTAATTATGACTGGTCACATCTGTTTAACAATAATGCTCAGGACTCTGCCAATACATTGTTTGATAGATTTTTTCATTATTTCTTAAATATATTCGAGACTAACTGCCCTCAATACAAATGTAAAGTTAACCCTAAAAGTAACAGTAATAGACATAGGGATAAGAGTCCATGGTATACCGCTCAACTAGCCAATATGAAAAGAAGGTTGTTGTTGTATAGAGATTCTTACAGACTTAAGAAAACTGATATGGCTAAACAAAGGTACTCAAGAGCACAAAAAGAATATAAGTATGCTTTAAATGAGGCCAAAAAACAACATAACCTAGTCAGCATTGAGTCATCAAAAAATAAATGCAGAAAAGCATGGACTATAATAAATTCAGTGGCCAAAAGCAAGCAGAAAGTTGAGGTAGTAATTTCAGCAGACGAATTTAATAACTACTGTATAAAATCTGTTAACCAAATTAGGGAAAGCATTGTGAGGCCACAAGAGACTGTTGTTGATCTCATTAAATACCATAATGTAGACTACACCCTGAACGATAAATTCCTTTTAACAGAGGTCACACCAGATGTTGTTTTAACTCTTGTAAATAACGTTAGACCCTCTGATAGTGAAGATATATATGGTATTTCTTGTAATATGTTAAAAAAGATAATTGGCTACATAGTATATCCTCTTACTAAATGTATAAATAGATGTCTAATTGAAGGAGTATTCCCAGAAGTATTAAAATTATCCAGGGTAGTGCCCATTTACAAGAAAGGAGACAAAAATTGCCCATCTAGCTATCGCCCAATATCCCTGACACCTATTTTATCTAAAGTTTTGGAATCCATCATCTACTCCCAGTTGTGTGATTATCTGACATGTAATAACATTATTACTCCGGTACAATTTGGCTTTAGGAAGGGCAAATCCACAGTCCATGCCATTGACTCCCTGATTAAAAAAGTGCTTAATGCTTATGGAAGAAAAAATTTTGCTCAGGCTACATTTTGTGATCTGAGCAAAGCCTTCGATTCTGTGGAGCATATTTCACTCCTCAACAAACTAGTTTATTACGGAATCACAAACAGTGAAGTCGACAACATTTTTGAATCTTTCCTCAGCAACTGTAGACAAATTGTTTGTATTCGTAAACAGAGATCACAGCTAGCTGAAGTTAAGTGCGGTGTGCCACAAGGCTCAGTATTAGGACCTCTGCTATTTACCCTAATGACAAATGATCTACCATCCTACATAAATACTCACTCCATTCTCTATGCAGATGATACCACTTTTTTCAATATCAGCTCAGACATTGATATGCTCCAAACTGTGGCAAATGACACAATATCACAGGCATCAGTCTGGTTCTGAGCTAATGGGTTCCTGCTTAATGAAAGTAAAACTCAAAAGATTGTATTTAGTTTGAGAGATCCGCCAGCAGAAGACTTCAAGAATAGTGTTAAGTTCTTAGGTATTGTTATAGATACTAAACTGACTTGGGAGCCACATATTAAATACATTAGTGCAAGGCTGTCTAGAGTGGTGTATTTGTTAAAGAATTTAATAAACCATGTACCTGCGGCCTATGTAAGATCAGCCTACTTTGCTTTTTTTCAAAGTATTATATCTTATGGGCTTCTAATATGGGGCAATAGCTCACACCTTCAGGACATTCTGGTACTTCAGAAGAAAGTAATTCCAATTATCACAAACAGTGATAAACTGGCCCATTGCAAACCACTGTTTATCAACTTAAAAATATTAACTGTGATAAACATGTATATTTACACTGCTCTACTGCATATAAAGAGCAACTTATCAGAATACCAGCGTAGAAGAGATGTACACTTTCATGGAACCAGGAAGAGTAGCAATCTTGACATACCTTACTACAGATTATCCAAGTCATTGAACAGCTACGAAGTGGTGGGTATGAAGATGTTTAATAATTTGCCACTAGAATGGGTAGAAGCTCCATTTGATGTATTTAAAGACAAATTGTTCAGTTGGTTAGCTGCAAACCCATACTACTCACTTCAGGAATTTTACGACTGTAAAATATCATAGTGGTACCGATTTGGAGAGTGTAGCATAATTTCTTTAACTGAATCAGTTATGATGCAATGTTTTCATATTATTTCATTTTAAATATTGTATTTTATGTAAAACTTATGTCACATATTGATCTTTAACCCATGTATATATGCTGTATAACTTGTATATGTGTAACTTGACTTTGTCAATTGCTGTAATAGCTAAAAAACAATAAAATTTCATTCATTCATTCATTCATACCAAATATCCATCGCAACCATTGAAATTGTCAGTTTGTCTATAAGTTCTTAAACACACATAGCACAATATTTTTAGTGTAAGTAAACCAAATTCAATAGGTGCCTATCAAGTCTGAGCCATTACCTTCACATTAATTTCATTATGTTTAGTCTTGAGTGTGACAATGTCAACGCAGGAACATTCCTCCAGATATGACGATAATTATTCTTGTCTGTACCAAACCTCTTGATGCAGGATCTCAGCTGCGAGTGAAATGATGAACAGATAGGAGTTGAACTTATAACTGTGTGAATAAATATTCTTTTTCTAATAACTTTTTATAATACTTTCAGTGAACAGTTAAAATACACATTTTTAACAATGCTGGTAAAATGGATCCAAGCATACATCCATGCACTCTACTTCCCAAAACAAAAGGTGTGAAGGTACAGGAATTAATAAATTGAAGAGTGTATTTCTTACTTTGTTTCATACAGATATTTAATGATGTATCAGAACATTATCATTGGCACGAAACAACTCATTAATATACCTTTGGTGGTATCTATAACTCATTCAGTTTACATATAGTTTATATGTAAGAAAAGAAAAGAACAAAAAAATGATATGATTCAATACAATTCACCCCCCCCCCCACCCCCACCCCGCTCACCCCCTATGCACTGACGTCATACTGAGGCGCACAGTGGCTGAGCTTATTTCCCTTCTTGAGGTTTGATAATCCTAACCAGTATGGGCATAACTTTTATTTTTGGCCATTGGAGTTATCCTGAACAAAGTGCATGCTACAACCACATAGTCCCATTATTGTCAGTCAGTATCTGCACAGTGCAAAATATGCGCACACAGTCAGACATCCGCTATCATCACAGTTCGTGCTCACATGTCCAGTACAAGGCCAGTGTGTCTGTGTCATGTGTTTACAGTGGCTTTCACTTCACAGATTCATGAATCTCGTGTTCAGCAGTGTGATCCTTTTTGAAATCATCAGTGTGGTGGCAACTGGTTTCCATATCAGTGGCCCAACCCGAGGAATTTATTTCACCTCGTCACTCTCACTTATTCAGTGAGGAGACCGGCCGTACATTCAACATCTGTTGACAAGGTCAGTTCCTTGCTGCTTTTACAATGTTGTTGAGCACAGAAATTTCATGTTACACGAAGTATTGCCATTTTTAGTTTACCACATGCACAACAACATATTGTTTTAACACATGTACACTTAACACTTTGCAGCCAGGTTTCATTTGTTTTTGGACTTCGTTTTTGAGTGTCTTTCATACAGTTGCCTCACATAAAGTTTCTGGAGTGTCCTTTCCACATACTGTACACATAACATAGTAAAATACAAATACAATTACAAAATACACTTATCTTATTGATTTGCTGACATGCTATTGTTGTCGATCATAAACATTATAGTCTGTTACATATTTGAGCTGTGCACAGTTCATGTTCATGCTATTTATTGTTTGTCATCTTCTATTACGGTACTGCCGCCTCGTTTTCTTATTTCATTTACAGGTATCACTAACTTCCTGCCTTACTTGCCCGTCAGTGGCAGCAGCAGCAGCAACAGCACCGCATATCAATAAGTGCACTGTCGTACCATCTCTGGAGAGACCGATAGTATTTTTCCAGATTATCATGTCTCTGGCAGTCAGTTGGAGATGGACCAGCAGTGCAGTTGGGACACAGCAGCAGTGAAGTCGGGGACAGTGCTGATGAGAAGCGGACAGGCAGTACTTGCCCACCACTGGTGACACACATGAACTGTTTGATGGAGGGAGACTGGAGCGGGATGACCATTGGTGGGTCATTCAGTTGGACATCTCATCCGCTGACATATATTTGGGCCATTCACCATTTTTGGGCCTGGGAAGTTGGTTGGTTGATGTGGAGCAGTGAGGCACGTAGTTTGGTTGAGGCCGCTGGCGGGGTCCACGAGTGGTCACAGTGTGTAGTGCGGTTCCCATTGCTATGAAGTCTGTGGCTCAGCAATCCTGGACACGAAAGTTGAGTTTTGACTTAATCTACCAGCAAGTCACCTGGTTACCTGCCCTGGCCATTGACATAAATTCTGGCAGTGTATTTTCCTCATTGTGTTGTTGCTGTCCAACATGGTGTGTAGTTTGATGGCTGAATGTATAATTGGTTGTTCCATTGAACTCCCTGTTGTGTGCTGGTCAGGTGGAGCAGAAGTTATCTTGTCGGTGGGTCCATTGTTCAGTTGTCATCAGATCAAGAATGGATGGGCTGACTGCCTGTCTCACCGAAGCGAGTGTTAGTGTTTGAATTCCAGGCCGACCCTCAGAAACTTCTGAGCGCCATTGAGTGTACTGCCTTTTCTTATTTGTTCTTGTTGTTTATGTTTGAATGGCTTCTAGCCAATTTTGAAATTAAGGTTGTTTTGGCCTTAAGGCATAAAGTTCTTTGGGCCTTCAGACTAATTAAAGAACTGTATTAAGATAAGGCCTTTTGGCCTTTTAAAAATTTATTTTGGTTTGAGTCTTAAGCGAGGGGCCTTCAGCTGATTTTTAAATTAAAGTTGTTTTGCTCTTAAGGTGTCAGATTGTTTGGGCCTTCAGACTAATTAAAGAACTGTATTAAGATAAGGCCTTTTGGCCTTTTAAAAATTTAATTTTGGTTTGAGTATTAAGTGTGGGGCCTTCAGCTGATTTTTAAATTTAAGTTGTTTAGCTCTTAAGGTGTCAGATTGTTTGGGCCTTCAGCCTGATTAAGGAACTGTTTTAAGATAAGGCCTTTTGCCTTTTAAAAATTTAATTTTGGTTTGAGTCTTAAGAGATGGCATTGCTTTGGGCTTCAGCCTAATTGAAAGAACTGATTTAAGATAAGGCCTTCTGCCTTTTAAATTTCTGATTTTCGTTTGAGTCTAAGTTATTGGCTTTCAGCCGATTTTAAATTAAAGTGGTCTTGCCCTTAAGGCATGAGATTGTATGGCGCATTCAGCCAGTAATTAAATTCCAAAAATTAATGCTGTGATTTTTTAAATATTCTTGGTTCTTGTAATGTTTGGTCAAGTAAATAAAGTGTAACTGACAACTGCTTATTTTGGCCCCCATGGAAGTGCTTTGAGCCAGAGGCAGTTGTGGCACCTAAGTGCCGTTTTTAGAGAGTTCCACTAACCCATTGCTTTGTGGGTAGTAGGCTGTGGTGTGAATTTTCTTTATGCCACAAACGTTACATAAAATGGTGAACAGGGAAGACTCAAACTGCTGACCTTGGTGGGTGGTGATGGTGGTCAGACAATCGACACTAGCAATCCATGAGAAGATAAAACCCTTGGCCACGGTCTTAGCAGTGATGTTAGGTAAGGGGACTGCCTCTACCCAATGGGATGTGCAGTCAGTTGTGGATAGAATGTATCTGAGGCCCTCTGATGGTGGAAGAGGACTGATAAGATCAATATGTACATGACGAAATCCTCCTACGGGGATGTCGAACTTGCCCAGTGGTGGGGTGGGGTGGCAGCCAAATTTGTTGCATTGGTAGGGGATGCAGCTGCATGTCCAGATCTGACAGTCCTGTTTTATATTTCCATACGAAACCCTTGGAGATGAGCTGTGTAGTGGCGTGGACGCCAGGGTGAGCAAGGTTATGCATAGCATCCAAGGCCTATCGGCGCAGGTGGGGGGGTGGGGGTAATGGCCTAAGGTACCGGTAGAAGAGTCACACCACACCTCATCCACACCTCATTTAGCTTTAGTAAAGAAAAGGGATGTTTGAGAGTCCATGAGAAGAGCTTGGGATTCCTCGTCGGAGGCTTGTAGGGCGGCCAGGTTGGATAAGTCAACAATGCTTGAAATAGTATTGATCCGTAAAAAAAATCTGCAGCGATGTTGTCTGTGCCTTTGATGTAGTGAATGTTGGTTGTGAATTGGTAAAATAGATCAAAGTGACGGCAGCGTCGAGTGGGTGGGTCCTCAGGGGGGTTGCAGAAAGTGTCTGCGAGTGATTTGTGATCCGTGAGGATGAAGAACGAGTGACACTCCATGTCAGGGTGTAAGTGCTTGATGGAATCGTAGACTGCAAGGAGTTCTCTATCGAAAGTGGAGTATTTCTTCTGAGCTGTTGATAATTTTTTAAAGAAGAAATGCAGAGGGGAAACTGTGTCTGCCTTGCATTGCTGTAGTACCGCTCCCGCTGCAATGTCACAGGTGTCTGTAGTGATGAACAACTCGGCCGAGAGGTCAGGGTGGGCGAGTGTCATGGCATGAGCTAAAGAAGTCTTTAATGCACTGAAAGCCTCCAGCAAAGGTGCAGTCCAGCAAACGGGTTTCAGTCCTGAAGTCTGTTTACCCAACAGTGAGTCTGTCAGCGGGGCCTGCACGGCGGTGGCAGAAGGCAGGTAATGACGCTAGTAATTTATTGTGCCCAAGAAATTTCAGAGTTCTTTGTAAGTAGCTGGGGGCGGCAGTGAAGTGATGGTGTGCACACGAGATTTGGGAGCCTGTATTCTGTCAGTGGAGACGGTGTAACCCAAGAAAGTGACAGAAGACTGACGCAACTGGAATTTTTCTTTGTTGACCTCAACGCCATTGGAGTTCAAGGTCTGAAGGACCATGGATAAATGATTTTCATGTTCCTCAGCTGACTTGCTGAAAATGAGTATGTCATCCAGATATGCGAAGCAAAACTCGAACTGTCGTAAGATGGAGTCAATGAAACGCTGCCACGTTTGGGCCACCTTTTTTAGGATGACTGGCATGAAGTTGTATTGGAACAAACCAGGCAGCATTATAATAGCTGTTTTAGGAGTGTCATCTGGCGCTAAGGGAATCTGGTGGCAGGCATGTTTACAATCAATAACACTGAAGATTGTAGGCCATGATAACATATGAGAGAAATCATTTATGTTAGCCATGGGGTAATTTTCCATGACAGTACAAGCATTTACATGCCTGTCGACACCGCACATTCAGAAAGAACCGTCATGTTTGAGAACGAGGTGGATCGGTGAATACCAGTTGCTGTCTGACGGTTCCAGGATACCTGCCTCCAAAAATTTGTTAATTTGCTGCCGGGCTGCGTGCAACTTAATAGGGTTGAGGCGTCTAACCTTGTGCCTGATAGGAGGGCCAGCAGTGGTAACTATATTGTGTCATTCTGTTAGTGACAGAAGAAACTGAGAACTGCACATGAGACTGATCAATGTCCTGATACGAAATTTTCGGACAGGTAGGGTGCGACGAGGCATAGCCGCTAGTGTGAGTGGGAAAAGGCAGCACAAAAGTCACATGTCTAGTATGTGAGCGGAGTGTGTGCTTGTTTGGAGAGGGGTGCTGTGCAGGCAACACGGAGTGGGTCAGAATGCGCAGCAACTGTCTGCTGTCAAACTTGCACTTAGTACCCAGCGCGGGCGAGAGCGGTGTGGGTGTCGCGCGTGGAACAGCGATGGCTGCCGAGTCACGTGGCTGGCGTGCGAGAGAGGGGGAATCTTTATCAAGATGTGGGGTAGCTACCCGCACAGTGGGAGTGGTCATATCATGAGCGTGACTGTTATTAAAAGCACTGTCTGACACATACGGCAGTGAACACGGCGAGCGTGTTGTGGATGCAGATTCTACCGGACGCGAATTACACACAGTTAATGTTTTTGGACTAACCTGATGAGTGCCCGAGCTGGTGCCTGCTGGAGAAACACGATTAGGTGGTGGGACTGTGGAATACAGTTTCAGCAGCCAAGTACGAGCCATGATGAGCTCGTTGTAAGTGTGTGCTATTTGTTGTTTCAGCTCATTGTTTTCCCAGCGGAGTTGTGCTGCCGAGACGTATTCTGACAGTAGGTTAGTGACGCAAGTCACAATATTGCCCACAAGGGTGGAGCACTCGCATACCAACTCACATGTCGCGAGAGAAACAGAATGTGGAACGTAAATGTGCGAGCACAGTATCTGTTAGTGGGATGGTGTAGCACTGAGCGCTGAACTACGTTCAGAGACAGTTTGTAATATGACAAAGAATCCATACCGAGAATTGGTTCATCGATGTCGGCAATGTAGAAAGTCCAGTGTTTAGGGTGCTGGCAGGGTAATCGGCATTTCTTGGCATTATTGCCGGAAATCTTGTGGTACCAGCAGTACGGATGAGCCGGATGCGGTGGTGGTGGTGACTGCGGCAGCGGAGGAGCCTTGTCCTTGTAGATTTGTTCCGGCATGTATACCGGCACGTATGGTGCGTGGATGATCCTGGAGTGCTCAGATGGTGGAGAGAGCGAGCGGATACTGCCAGGCGATGTAGAAGGTGTGGAGGCGGAGTGAGCCCTGCCTCTGCCAGCAGACAGCCAGTAAGCAGGAACAGTTGTGCCAACTAGTGGTGAGTGGTGAGCTGGTTGGTGTTGTCATAGCAATGAATACAGTTGGTATGTGGTGCAGAGACAAGAACCAATAGACTCGAAGGAGTGCAGTATCAGGTGGACCTGTAGATTGGTAGGCAGGTTGGCAGACCACTCCTCCCACAGAGTGACGTGCAGCATGGTATGCTCACTCACAAGTAACCGAAGGCGGCACCAGAGTCGTGATGGAGTTTGGTCCCCCAGGTGTTCCTTATACAAGATCTTGATGATTAATTCTTGTGGTAAGCAGGTGAGTCGTTCCTTGATCGTTTCCTTCACGAACTCGTACTTCAGTGGAGGTGGTGGTGAGGGGAGTAGATCGCAAATTAATTATTTTTTTTACACAAAATGTATCATACCATTCCCTGGATGCACCTATGTACTCTTCCTGTGGCTATTGTTTAAGACAGGGTCAGTTTCTGAGGGAAGGAAGCTCTCTTCCATAGAAATAAGAAGTCGATCTTTCTGCATTCCTCCCAAATAGATGGCAGTGTGTGCGCAGTAGTTCAGCTGAATGTCAAATGATTTCCTCATGACGACCTCAGCAGAAAAACTTATAATCCTCCTGGCAGGAAGCTGTAGCTTACAGATGAATTGTAAATGGGAGCAGGATATGGGCAATGAAAATTTTGATCTTGATGCTGACTGGCTGAGAGTCCTAAATGTTAAATAATTTTGTTGGCCAGTTTGTAGCTTGCAAAATTGAGCATTTGGCCAGCAGTCCTCATACAATTTAGACGTTGTATGTTCTTTTAAGAGGAGGTGATGCTTCTGTAGCACACTTGAAAAGTCAAACCAGGATGATGCTTCACTCTCTTCTGAGTTATTTCTTGAAGCATAGAAAACTGAAAGCTTTCAAAAGTGTGTTCCCATGCATAGTTGAGCATTTCGAGTGGAACCATCCAGATCCCTAAGTGAGTTGGGACCGATGACCGCTGCAGTCTGGTCCCTTTAATCCCACAAACCAATCAACCAACCCTAAGTGAGTTGCTGTTTAGCAAGTGTGCAGTTTGTCAACAGGCAGTGACTTCAAATTATGTTGTGATGACAAGCAGCCAGCTGAAGAGATGTGTCCAGTGAATCTATTATAACTATTTCTGTAGAAATTTGAGTGTCATGTGTTTGTGTGACCCTTTCCCTTTTGATTTCGAACTGTATTCCTGGTTCGCTGTGGTGCAGGCTATCACAGAAATTGCTAGGAGCCAGTTGAAAGTGGTGCAATGGAATGTTAGCAGCAAACCTGTTCCACTCTAGTGGTTGGCTTTCAGAACCTTTCTGAAATTATTTGATATTTGTATCAGAGAATTAATCTAAGTCCACAAATAAATGTTTCCAATTACATCTGTGAAGTAGTGCATCATATAATTTTCCTCACAAGCTACAAAGTGACAAGAGTTCATGGATTATGGCCACATCCGCAATTGTGACTTAATGCAATGCCACATAAGCTCCAGCATACAGAAGAGAGGAATGTTTCAAAACGTTATGTATCCCATATGTGTGTTATATTTATAATTACATTTAAGAAAGTTTTCCATTGTTTCTAAGGTACATTCATCCCACTTCCATGTTATATGGGCATTTCAATAAAAGCAGTTTCTAAAATTCCTCCCCAGCAATGATTTCAATTCATCTGGCAGAGAACTACAAAGTAAGGGCTATTAATTTTTACTGTCAGCCTTCTTTCAGTGATGTTATTGTTTGTAACATACAGACAGCATAAATAGTCATAAGATATAATCAACAGCTTGTTTCATAATGTTCTTGTCTTCACTTTTGCCATACTCTTATTGGTATCTTGTATTTTTTTGAGCTATGTACTGTCTGTTCCCCTCATCCAACCCACTACATTGACATTACTGACAATTGCTTGTTTCATAATGTTCTTGTCTTCACTTTTGCCATACTATTATTGGTATCTTGTATTTTTTTGAGCTATGTACTGTCCGTTCCCCTCATCCAACCCACTACATTGACATTACTGACAATTGCTTCTTTATTTAATTTAATCTTTGGCTAATTCTGTGTCACATGTTCTAATAACCATGTATGATAATATGTATTTTAATCTATTATCACAAACAAAAAATAATGGTGAACACACCACTCCTTGTGAAGTTTATTACTACAATCCCACTGTTATACTTGTATTGTATCTGTATATTGATAATACTGATAATTAAAGGCCATTAAAATAGTGTCAAATATAATGAGAAGCTGTAGTATTCACTGAAACAAGGAAACTCTTTCAATAATCCTAAGTCCAGAAAAGCACACTTTCTGAGACCTGAACACTTGTTTGTAGGAAAAGCTGAAAAATGTTTGGTTGTGGCTATGAGCACAGTCATTGCTTGGTGCCCCATACATTACATTAATAGTAATTTGATGTCTTTATATGTCATAGTGCTATGGGTACATGTCACTCTGAGCATTAGGTAGTCTGCAGTCAGTTGCATTGCACTGTAGTTTAGTCTTTTAGTGTGTATTATTGTACAGCAAATTGCTCACAACTCACAGTATGTGTAGTGTTATCTACATACTTACACAGATTACTTCACTTCAGTGTTCACTGTCATTGTGATCTTTGTTGGTTCAAATGCAGAGGGTACCATACATTTTCTTTTCTGCATTCCAGCCACTTATAAGCAATAGAATCCCACTATTACACAAGTGATGAAGAGGGTTATGGTCTTCAGCTATGGTTTAGTAAATGGAAAGAGCCTAAATGGAAAGAGCCCTCCATGTTGAAAAATATTTATGTCTTGGAGTAACACCTGACACACTGGTCAGCCAACATTTCCAGTATCTTATAGGCACTGGTTCACCAGCACTCCAAATCGTAAACAGTGGAAGGCTTCACTCAGTCAGTACACCTGAGATGAAAGCATATGCTACACTTAATTAAAGAAAAGCCTGAAATCAGTGTGCAGTAATTAGCAGAAATGTGGTTCGTACTACTGTCTGAGTAATAATTCAAGAACAATTTTTGTATCCACACCATCTTCAGTGGATGCAAACTCTACGGCCACAAAACCACCATGGCAGACTGCAGTTCTGTCAATGGTGCTTGCAAAATTGTAGTGCAAACCCACTTTTTGCATCTAAGATTTTATTTGCTGGTGAGGTGGGGTTGATATGGGACAGTAATTTTAATTTTCAAATCAGCAGATATGTGATGATTAAAGTCCCCATCCAATGGCAGAAAGTGGGCATCAGAACAGTTACTCTACCAACCTATAGGCAGGTGTTCTTAGTTATAGATTAATATGGCCATGTACGCTGCCACAGAGATTAAATAGGGCTCATTTTGTCAGTAATGTATTTGCCCACAGAGCTTGAGGATGTGCCATCACAGGAAGGACTACAGATGATGTTCACACATAATGGCACTATGGCACAATTTTGCACCTGTGTGCGTATAAAACCCACTGACATTTCAAAACTACAGAATTGGTCAGAGGGGTGCCAAATTGGGGCCTCTTCATTCCCCAGACCACAGAGCCCTTGTCTTCTGGCTATGGGGACACTTGAAGAAATGGTCTACATCACTCCAGTCCCTACTATTTATACACCACAGGATCATATCTTCAATGCACGGCAAAAGGGTCAACTTCAAAGTAAGGGTGATTCCCAATTCTGACTGACTAAGAGCCAAATTGTCATGGATGGTCATCAGACTGGGCTCTCCTAAGAACAAACGTTCTTATATCATCTCAGAGAGTACACATGTTTTGATCCACATTTACTTGAGCTCTTCTCTTATACTGATGAGTACTACCATGTCTCAAATTTTTTAACATCCTGTATATTGTATGTGTAGACTTATTTCACATATAGGAAACTTACCTTCAAATATGGGTCACTGGAATGGAATAACAGAGAAAATAAAATTCATAACAATTAATTTTGGTGTTACAAACTAATAAGGCTAGATAACACTGAAGTTGTAAAAGGTGGTGTGAAAACGTTCTCTAAACAACACACCAAGCAAGCAAGATGCCAGAAAACATCATGCAATGACAGGCCATAAAACATACAACATGTTGTCTTCTTGAATACAGGTCTTAAGTAAGACAGCTTTAAGACTCAAGATAAAAAGAAAGAAAACCAATCAAGCTTGTAACAGATTTTCGAAAAAATAAGTGGGACTCGTGGAGGATGGCTTATAGGTGCAGAAAACATTAACCAAGATCTGAAGATAGCTGGTGACAGCCTCTATTGATTTATATTTGAAATTTTATGTGATTGTTCTGAATGATGACAAATTTTCAAAAGACTTTCTCACTTTCCTCACTTAATAAAAAGAGTTGCTGTTATTATTTTTGAGCTGCTTTCTGAATGTTAGCAAACAACATAATCAGTCATATTACTATTACTTCCTGGTCCTTGTTTGATGGAAGTCACACTGACAGAATTTTAATGCTGTACTGCTGCCATCTTTTGGAAATATAAAAAATCATGGATAAACTACAAAAAACAATCTGAGGCAAAATCATGCACCACAAGAAGTAGATAAAAGTTGTAGGTCTGAATTCTGCAGACTTCCACAGCTGTATCTGAAGGAGAGTTTCTGATTTTGTTTGATTGTAACTTCAAACAGTTTATTATTGTTGGATGTAAGTTGACAATTAAGCCAGTCTTTGAAATGCTGCTTGTTGTATACATATACAGATTTATTCAGTAAGAGACTAAACCTGTATTTACTCACATTATTTTCCATTTGCAAAAGTCTAGATGATTTTTATAAGTTGCTCTTAGTTGTAGAACAGGAAAATGCAAATCTTTCTGGAATTCAAATCAAAATGGGAACAATATCACATTAGCAACTCTTTGTCAGTCTACATATTACCTGAACACTTTGAGTAGAGACCTGCAAAGCACTATTAGCACTGTAATAAACCAAATTCACTGTACATAAGCATTCATGATACAGCATAATATGTCATCTTATCTTCAAGAGTAATTAGTTAATTCCTGAAACCACCAAAGATCCAGAAATTTTTGAACAGTAAATTAATAATCTTCTCTATATCTATACTCTGAAAATCACTGTGAAGTGCATGGCAGAGGGTACTTCCTATTGTACCAGTTATTAGGGTTTCTTCGCATTCCATTCATCTATGGAGAAAGGAAGAATGATTGCTTAATTCCCTCTGTGCTCTCTGTGATCACTAAATCTTCCTCTGCAATATCTATGGGGTTGTATTATGTTCCTAGTTTGATCACTTAAAGCTGGTTACTTTAACTTTGTAAGTAGGCTTCCTCAGGATAGTTTGCGTGTGCCTTCAAGAGTCTACTATTTCACTAATCTTCACCAACTCAGTAATACTTTCTCATGGGTCAAACAAATCTGTGACCATTTGTACTGCCCTTCTTTGTACACAGTCAATATCCCCTGTTAGTCCTATAGGGTAAGGATCCCACACACTTGGACAATATTGTAGGTTGGGTCACATGCATGTTTTGCAAATTTCTTTGTGGACTGATTTCATTTCCCTAGTAATCTATCAATGAACTGAAAGTTGCCATCTGCTTTATTTTCAAATGAGCCTATGTGATCAGTCTATTTCATGTCTCCACAAATTCCTATATCCAGCTGTTCATAAGAGTTGGCAGGTTCCAACTGTGACTCACTGATATCGTTGTCACAGGATACCACATTTCATTTTGTGAACTGCACAATTTTACATTTCTGAACATTTAAGACAATAGGCCAATCTTTGCACCACTCTGAAATCTTACCAAGACTTGACTGAATGTTTGTGCAGCTTGTTTCAGGCAGCACTTCATTACAGATGAAAATTGCATCATCCGCTTAAAAAGCTGAGGTTACTATTAATATTGTCTGCGAGGTCATTAATATACAACATGACCATAATCTGTAGCAACACACTTCCTTTGTTCCCACCGAAACTTACTTCTACATCTGTTCATGATTCTTCATTCAAGATAATGTGTTACATCATTACTACCAATAAGTCATCAATTCAGTTGCAAATTTCTCCTGATACACCACACAATCTTACTTTTGGTGATACACATAGGTGTGGTTAACAGTACAAGAAGTTCAATGTTAATAACTAATTGTTATTTCAGAATATGGATTGTACTCTATAATGTATGAACTGATAAAACAGCTCAGTATTAAGAATGGAATGTACTTCAGAATAGATTCAGTGAAAAGTTCCTCTTCTGGATGAGAAACATTTTGTTGTGAGGAGGACTACTTTTACCTTTTACATGCAAACTAGTGTGAAGCAAAAGGATATGTTATGAGTCCATCACTCTGTAGTGAATTTGAGGAATTGAAGACAAAATCCACAAAAGTGTACATGTGAATATACTTTTTAGAATCTACCCTGGACAAATGTAGGAACATGCAAAGCAGTAATGAACTTAGGATAAAGATAGGATGTAAAAGGCAAACCCATATTAGTAGTAGTAGTAGTAGTAGTAGTAGTAGAAGTAGCAGTAATAGCAGTAGTTGTAGTTGGCTTGTAGTTTTAGTTGTATGTTATTCATCCAGAGACAATGTACATTGCATCAGCTTCATCAGAAAGTACATAGCACACAAAAATATAAGGATGTACAGTATACTATACAATACAAGAGTGCACAGAACCCTACACAATATCACATTCAAAATTGCACATATAAAACTTTGATTAATTACATAAATGTATAGGAAGTATATTTTATATGGAATACATAGTTGACATTTACACAGAAAGAAAAAAAGAGAGTTCTAACACTTTTGTTCAAAATTCATTCACATCATAAAAAGGAACTGATAAAAAATACTTCTGAGATACAACAATGTAAGACAAGATAGATTGTTATTTACTGTAAAATTAACACATTACATTGCAGATAGGCACAGTTAAAGGACACTTAGACATCAGCTTTCAGCCTCAGCCTTCATCAGAAAATGAGAAACACACACCATTCATTCACACCTCATGCAAACTTTACTGCCCACTCCAGTAGCTTGGGCCAGAATCATACATTACATGTATATGATTATGTGCTACAATGATGGAAAATCAAGATTGGAATGTAACAATATTATGAAAATGATAGTTGCTACTCACCAAATAGTGGAGATGCTGAGTTGCAGATAGGCACAACAAAAAGACTGCCAGAGCAGCCAGAGACTGTGGTTGTGTGTATGTGAGTTGCATTTGTGTGAAAGTGTTTGTGTGTTGTTTATCTCTGACAAAGGCCTTGTTGGCCAAATTTTCACTCTCAGATGCGTTTTTTTTTGTGCCTATCTGCAGCTCAGCATCTCCTTTGTACAGTGACTAGCAACTATCCTTTTCATAATATTGTTACATTCTTTGCTACAAGTTATTAGCAGTTATTCATTTACACTATAATAGCTGTTGGTTATTAAAAATATGTATACTGTTTTCATAAATGTAAACTTTTTACCTGTGCTGGAAGTTTGTTGTACAATCTAGTACCTTGTATGCTTGTTCATTTTTGTGCTGAAGCATTGTTAATTCTTTTTATATGGAGTCATTGCACATTGTTGTATTGTAAGAATGAAGATTTGAGTCAGTTTTGAAGTTGTCAGTGTACTTCTTTATACTTCTTGCAATTTTTTTGTATACAGAGGTGTAGTAAGGATAGAATATTTAGCTGTTGAAATAACTGCTTGGAGACTGTTAGCCTTGAACTGTGAGTAGTCATTCAAACAGCTTCTTTCTGTAGAGTGAAGATTGTTTTCAAGTCTGTCTTATTATGTCCCCAGAAAATGTGAGCCATAGGAAGCAGCAGGCTGTTTGTGAGCAAAGTAGACAATTCTGCTACATTGTCAACACCACACAAAACTAATTACACATATAACCTGTTGTGTCGATTCCCTAAGGTCTCGACACAATGAGTGGCTAGGTGCACGCGAAACTAACGCAGACGGGCGTAAATTCTAAAACAGGAGACTGGATGAAAAACTATAAAGAAAAGAAGAGAGATTGTCATCTACTTAACTTTTAATGATGTTCTTCTTGTTGAAATACATCTCTTGCATAGTAGTAAGCAATTAGCAATGATACACATGGCGCCTTGCTAGGTAGTAGCGATGGACTAGCTGAAGGCTATTTAATCTGTCTCTCGGCAAATGAGAGGAATACTTGGTAGGTCTAGTCGCAAGCTATGTCGTCCGTACAACTGGGGCGAGGTCAAGTCCGTGTCTTGTGACCTGCCCTGTGGTGGCGCTACGTTTGCGAATACACAGTGGCGACACGCGGGTCCGACATGTACTACAGGACCGCGGCCGATTTAAGTTACCACCTAGCAAGTGTGGTGTCTAGCGGTGACACCACATAACCTATCATACAGGGATAGAGGATGTCCACACAAAAGAGCCACAAAGAAGCTGAACTAGCCAACACTTGTCAGCCGATGTAAACAATCCAGAGAAAGCCTATTTACAAAGTTTCAATAACCAGTTTTAAATTATGACTCTAGGAATATAGCACAACCCCCTACATATTGCTCCCATAGGGACTGCAAAGGAAGATTAGATTAATTACAACACATATGGAAGCATTTAAACAATCACTCTTCCCATGTTCCACATGCCAATGGAACAGGAAACAAACTTGACAAATGGTACAGTGGGATGTACCCCCTACCATGCACTTCAAAGTGGTCTGCAGAGTACAGATATAGATGTGGGATTTCCAGTCTATAAATTTTCATCATCCACCCCTATAAAAGTTGTGATAGCTGCCCTCTCAATATGTTTATTCTGAATTCTGAATCCAAGTCATGATGTGACTCTTTTTTCCTTTAATAAATGTAATTTGTTTTTGAAATACTTACTCTTACCTTAACTTGATCATTTAAAACCAGTTCTGTACATATACTAAAACTCTTGTTGTAGGTGTTGGTGATACCTGGTTTATATCAGTCACAATATTTGTGTCACTAGCAGACAGGATTATTTGAGCATCAATGTTTGGAGTCTTGATATCATTTACATAAATAAGATAATAAGAGGTTCCCTAGAACACTGCCCTTTGGTATCCCAACTGTTTCAGTCTGAATATCACATCTGTAAATGATACTTTGCTTTTTGTTGTTTGCTTCTGTAATTTCTACAAACTGTCTTCTGTTAAGGAAATACAGTTGAAAACATATTTTGACAGTCCTCTTACACCTATAACTTATAATTTTTCTAGCAGTATATCATCTAGGATTGTATCATGTTGGAAAGTATTGTTATCGTACTGCTGTTTTGGCCTAGTCCCATTGTTATATTTTCATTGTATTGAGTAGTAGCTGATTCTGCACTCATGCCTTTGTGAAAACTGTGTTGATTTACAAAAAAGAGATTGAATTTGTGAAGGATATTTATAATTCCTTGTTTCACGATGGTCTCTGTTACTTTTGAAAGTACACATGACAAAGCTCTAGGTCTATACTTTCCCACTTTGGACAAATTGCTCTTTTTATACAACAGTTTTATTTTGTAATAGTTTAATCTTTGTGGATGATATGTGTTTATGTTATGTGAGAGAGGCTCTAATGCAACATAATCATATTCAATTATGACTGAACCAGGTACCTCATCAGTCTTCTGAATAATTTAAATCTTCATTTTTTAATGCACTAAGAACTTTGTTTGTGGGGCATAACAGTACTGAATTAGCACTTTGTTCAGTGCTATTCCTACAGCAATTTTTACTCAGGTATTTGCATATTTAGAACACAGATTTGACAGTACTGAGAGGGATATACTTTATGAAGTTCTGAAGTTTCACAGAAAAATAAAGAAATAATAAGGCTATCTGCAGTTTTCACTCAAACAAACTGCAGTCCTAAGAGTTGAAGAATGTGAACAGCTGGTGGTAAATAAGTAGGGAATGAGACTACAACCCATGTTATTTGATCTGTACATTGTGCAAACAGTGACAAAAACCAAGGAAAAATTTTGGAAGTGAAAGAATTTTTTGAGAAGAAAAAACTGATTTTTAGATTACCATCAATAATAGTCTAACAATGGAGACAGGGTATTGTCAAATTAAATAAGGGCATGCTAAGATAATTGCATCAGGAGAGGAGACACTATAAGCACTTGATGAGTTTTGCTGTTTGGGCAGCAAAATAACTAATAATGGCCAGAGTAAAGAGGGTTCAAAAGTAGCCTGCGAATAGCAAGAAAAATGTTTTTCTGAAACATGTTAGTACCATTTTCTGAAAGAGTTTGTCTGCAATGCAACCTCATATGCAAAAGAAACATGGATGATATACAGTGCAGACGTGCAGACATGAGGAGAAGAGAAGCTTCTGAAATGTAGTGTTAGGCCTACAGAAGATTCCTAATGATTAGATGGCTACATTGGATAACTAATGAAAAGACACTGAATTTATGTGGGGGGGGGGGGGGGCAGCTTGTGAACAACTTTAAAGTGTTTTGGTTTGTTTTTCTCCCCTGAATCAACTGCTGTTGGGCATAATAAAAGACAAATAATTTGTTTATAAAGAACCCTGTCATGATTGACATTACTTCTTGGAGGATCAAACAACATTTTCCAACTGTGTGAATACATCAAAACTTCCAGAAAGTAGTAGTGAATGTAGTGTCACTGAAATAAAAGATAGTGGCCTGTTCATTAGTCATCTTCCTGCCATGTTATTTTTCTTTGTTAAGATCTTGTGCTGAGCACATGTAAGTTAGGAGACCTTGTCACATTTCTGGCTCAATAATTATCTATTTCGCTATACTTTGTAGAGTCCATTATTTGACGAGAATTGCCATCCTGTCTCTCTATTATATGTTGTTGTTGTTGTGGTCTTCAGCCCTGAGACTGGTCTGATGCAGCTCTCTATGCTATTCTATCCTGTGCAAGCCTCTTCATCTCCCAGTACCTGCTGCAGCCTACATCCTTCTGAATCTGCTTAGTGTACTCATCTCTTGGTCTCCCTCTACGATTTTTACCCTCCATGCTGCCCTCCAGTACTAAATTGTTGATCCCTTGATGCCTCAGAACATGTCCTACCAACCGATCCCTTCTTCTAGTCAAGTTGTGCCACAAACTCCTCCACAATCCTATTCAATACCTCCTCATTAGTTATGTGATCTACCCATCTAATCTTCAGCATTCTTCTGTAGCACCACATTTCGAAAGCTTCTATTCTCTTCTTGTCCAAACTATTTATTGTCCATGTTTCACTTCCATACATGGCTACACTCCATACAAATGCTTTCAGAAACGACTTCCTTCCACTTAAATCAAACTTGATGTTAACAAATTTCTCTTCTTCAGAAACGTTTTCCTTGCCATTGCCAGTCTACATTTTATATCCTCTCTACATCGACCATTGTCAGTTATTTTGCTCCCCAAATAGCAAAACTCCTTTACTACTTTAAGTGTCTCATTTCCTAATCTAATTCCCGCAGCATCACCAGACTTAATTCGACTACATTCCATTATCCTCGTTTTGCTTTTGTTGATGTTCATCTTATATCCTCCTTTCAAGACACTGTCCATTCTGTTCAACTGCTCTTCCAAGTCCTTTGCTGTCTCTGACAGAATTACAATGTCATCGGCGAACCTCAAAGTTTTTATTTCTTCTCCATGGATTTTATTAATACCTACTTTGAACTTTCCTTTTGTTTCCTTTACTGCTTGCTCAATATACAGATTGAATAGCATCGAGGAGAGGCTACAACCCTGTCTCACCCCCTTCCCAGCCACTGCTTCCCTTTCATGTCCCTCGACTCTTATAACTGCCATCTGGTTTCTGTACAAATTGTAAATAGCCTTTCGCTCCCTGTATTTTACCTCTGCCACCTTCAGAATTTGAAAGAGAGTATTCCAGTCAATATTGTCAAAAGCTTTCTCTAAGTCTACAAATGCTAGAAATGTAGGTTTGCCTTTCCTTAATCTTTCTTCTAAGATAAGTCGTAAGGTCAGTATTGCCTCACATGTTCCAACATTTTTATGGAATCCAAACTGATCTTCCCCGAGGTCAGCTTCTATCAGTTTTTCCATTCGTCGGTAAAGAATTTGCGTTAGTATTTTGCAGCTGCGACTTACTAAACTGATAGTTCAGTAATTTTCACATCTGTCAACACCTGCTTTCTTTGGGATTGGAATTATTATATTCTTCTTCAAGTCTGAGGGAATTTCACCTGTCTCATACATCTTGCTCACCAGATGGTAGAGTTTTGTCAGGACTGGCTCTCCCAAGGCTGTCAGTAGTTCTAATGGAATGTTGTCTACTCCCGGGGCCTTGTTTCAACTTAGGTCTTTCAGTGCTCTGTCAAACTCTTCACGCAGTATCATATCGCCCATTTCATTTTCATCTACCTCCTCTTCCATTTCCATAATATTGTCCTCAAGAACATCGCCCCTGTATAGACCCTCTATATATTCCTTCCACCTTTCTGCTTTCCCTTCTTTGCTTAATATATATGTAATCTGAACTGCATTTCTAATGTCTTGCAGCAGCCAAGTGGGAGAGGTTGGAGGAGGGTTGTCTGGAGGCCACCAACCAAGTGCTATCCATGCTCATCTATTAACTGCTTCCCTTTGTGTAGCAGAATCCCTCTAAGGTATCTTATAAAATCATTTTTATTTCCATACATAGCATTTTATTGTGAGAATTATGTGGATCTGATTGGTTCTGCTTCCAAACAATGATACCTACCAGCCTACTTGAAGGCCCATTACACTTCACTATATAGTGAATGAAAGTACATGATGATGGGCACCTACAGGTAATGTGTATATAACTGAAGCAGAAATTTAGTAAATTGCATCATATGGCACTCTCAGGAAGCTACACATCCATCACTAATGTGGGTTCTTTCCATGTCACAGCAATTCATTTACGTAAACATTACTTATTTTATTATTTGCTAACTGGTGCTGCCCCTTGAGAAAAATCCAACTGAGCTATCTTACTGACAGACATGGAGGCAACGCCACAATTTAACTAAGAAAAGGATACAGTTGATAAGACACATCCTGAGACATCAAGAATTAACTGATTTGGTAATGGGGAAAGGGATTCCACACACTAAAGCAATATTCTAAGACAAAGTACATAAGTGTTTTGTAAGCACTCTTCTTTATGGATAGATCACATTAACCCAAGAATTTACCAATGGATGTAAGTCTGTCACCTTCTTTACCTATGATAGAGCCTACGTGACCATTCCACTTCACATCCCCATAAACTGTTATACCCAGGTATTTGTATTTGTTGAGAGATTCAAACTGTGAGTCAGTGAAACCGTAGGTATAGGATACTACTTTTCTGGATTTTATTAAATGCACTATTTTACATTTCTGAATATTTATGCAGTTTTTACCAGATGGTACTTAATCACAAATAGCTGCATCACCTGCACAAAATCTGAGATTATCGTTAACAGTTCCTACCATCCCATTAATACACACCATGAAAAATCATTTTCTTCATTGAAATACCAAAAGCATATCTGGTCATCTCCACCTTCTCTGTCAGTCACTGGAATGATCCAAGTATGATGTCTGAGCCCTGGTAAGAGGTGACATTTGTTGTAACACACAACAACTTTCAACTGGATGCCACCTTCTCCCTAAATGGCTACTGGAATAGTATCTTCAGCAAAATGATTGAGGCAGCCTAGGTACATATATAGAAGCAAAAAATGATTCTTCACATCCCTTGCTATCTCACTGACAGAAAAGTGAAATTTCAAAGCAAACTGAAAAAGTTTCTCCTTGACAACTACTTCCAGTCCATGGAAGATTTTTTTTTTTCAATAAGCAAACTTAAAAATGTTCAGCATGTAGCCACATTTACAAATTAATTTGCGATGTGAACTTAGAATGACTCGTTCCATGTCATCACGATGTATTATGCAAAACTTAGTTGGTTAGTTAGTTAGTTACATATTCCACTGATCGATCTCACAGTAACCATAATGATGTGGAATGTGTCAAATGCGTAAGAAATGCACACATGAATCAAGGTTCTTTTTTTATTTTATTTTTTTAAGCTTAAAATTTTTATTGCCTACCCCATTCCCTTAAATGGCACAAAATGCATGTATTATACCTATAGATTTATTTATTCCAGTTCAAGAATTCATCTATGGTATAGAAGGAATTGTCAAGGATATACAACTTCAGTTTATTTGTGAAATTATTACTGCTGTCTGTCATACATTTTATTTCATTCGCTAATTTATCAAAACGTTTTATAGCAGCGTATTTTAGCCCTTTCTGTGCCACAAATAGGTTAAGTAGAGGATAGTGTAAGTCTTTCTTTCTTCTGGTATTATAAGCATGAATTTCACTGGTGTTTTTAAACTTGCCCATGTTGTTGAGAACCAATTTCATTATTGAGTACATGTACTATGAGGCTGTTGTAAGAATTCCTAACCTTTTAAGCAGATGCCTACAAGATGTGCGACTATGAGTCCCACGCATTATTCAAATCACTTTCTTTGAGCAGTGAATACTTTTAGCCTAAGTGTTGAGTCGCCCCAAAATATTGTTCCGTATGACATCAGAAAGTGAAAGTATGCAAAGTATGTTAGCTTAAAAATTTCTGTATCCTCAAAATGGGCAATTATTGTGATTGCAAAAGTTGCTGGACCCACTTGCTTTAGGAGATCAAAAATATGAATTTTCAATTAAGATGCTCATCTACATGTACGCTCAAAAACTTAGTATGCTCTACCTTGTCTACTGAATGTCGATGTGTCGTATTTATTGAAGGAACTGTACTCCTTGCAGCATAAAGTTGGATGTACTGTGTTTTTTCTGAGTTCAGAGCAAGCCCATTCACAGAAAACCAATTAGACATTATTTGTATCTTTTTCTATTGGCGTTTCTTTTAGTGTATTATTATTGATGCTTGTAGCATAAGCAAACAGTCTCATTTTAGCTTCTTGTTTCAGATAAGAAAGGAGATCATTCACATACATCAAGAAAAGAAGGGGGACCCATGAATAAACCCTGTGGAACACCTAATGTAATTTCACCCCAGCTAGATGAAGTGGCAAACTTCCTTAAATCACTTAAACCATATAAAGAAACTTTTTGCTTTCTGTTCTGTAGATATGACTTAAACCACTCATATGCTGTTCCATTTATACCATAGAATTGTAATTTCTGTTACATAATGTCATGGTTCACACAATCAAATGCTTTAGATAAGTCACAGAAAATTCGTATTGATGACATTTTATTATTTAAAGACTCTATTATGTGGGCAGAGAAATTGTATATTGCTGTTTCAGTGGAACACCATTTTTGAAATCCAACATGTGATTTACTAAGTATCCTATAACAGTTGAGGTGGCTCACTACTTGAGTTCATTTCTCGACACTTTTTAAAAATGCTGTAAGCAAGGGTACTGGCCAGTGATTATTGACATCTGTAGTGTCCCTGTTTTTGTAAAGAGTCTTCAAAAAGTCGTATTTTAACCTGTCTGGGAAAATACCTTGAGTTACATATGTGGCTCAGAACATGAACTGTAACTGCTCCACATTGTTTTAATATCTTGTTATAGATGTCATGTACTCCAACAGAAGATTTATTTTCCTTATTTCACAAGACTTTGTTAGGTGAAAATTAGTTTGACTAAGATTTCTCAAAACTGACTCTTCCATGTACTGCTTGGCTCTTTCTTTTGAACTATTCTCACTAATTTTTTCAGCTACGATTAAGAAATGGTTCTTAAATACATTAGCTACTTGTGTACTGTTGGTTAAGATGGTCCCATGCTCTTTAATAGTAACACTACTTACCCCAGTGGTTACTTTACCTGTCTACCTCCTAACAACATTCCATACTGATTTTATTTTATTGCCCAAGTTATTAATTTCATCGTTAACATACATATTTCTTGATTTTCTGGCAGCTTTTCTCAGTATGTTACAGTAATTTTTATAGTGTAAAATTATTTCTGGGTCTTTAGTAATTCCTTCTGTCCCATACGGTTTTCTTTTCCTTTCTGAAGATGCTTTAATACCTGTAGTATTCCAAGGTTTCTTTGAAAACTGTTTGGTGTTACGTTTAGTAATGTTTTGGGCAACAATGTTAAAAAAAATGGCTAAAAATTTTTCAAGAAATATGTTGCATTTATCATTAGCACTTGGCTCATTATATACATCTCTCCCAACTAACATTTCACAACTATACGTCAGTCCCAATTGACATAACAGAAGACAGCTAAAACAGACATGTGGAAAAGACGCCATACAGAATCGAAGGTCCAAAACTAAAAACTAAATGGCCTTCACCGTATCACTTTGGCAGACAAAAAGTAAACTGTGGTCGACAGCCCATGCGTCATTTGCTAAAACAGCTAATAATTCAGACAGCAACCCAAGCAGGAATGTAAGTGGTTAAAATATGAGCAGTCTGTCAGGAAGTGGCAGACAATTAAAACTTAAGCGCAATGTGTACAAAGTGTTGGGGTAGCGCCACTGACCACATGAAGATGGCTAAAAAGGCAGTGCCCAATACGCAGCCTAGATAAAATGACCTCCTCCCAGTGGGAGGGCAAGAGGAGGTCATCCAAGCCACTGGGAGAGGCTTAATAAGCCGGAGCTTATTCCCATGAAGAGAAGACCATTGGTGATGCCAAAGGGACAGCACCTCCTAACAGATGGCAACACAGAAATCATCGGAGGGAATATAGGAACTAGCGGGCTGAGGTACGAGGACTGCAGCCTTGGCAGGAGCATCAGCAGCCAATTTTCCTGGCAGACCGAAATGACTAGGAACTCACAGAAACATCACACTGGCTCCACCAAGAGTGACCAAGTGACAGTTTTCCTGGACTTGCAGCACCAAGGGATGGGCAGTGTACAGCGCAAATAGACTTTGTAGGGTGCTGAGTGATTCTGAGCAGAGGACACAATTAAAAAGGCTGTGTCATTGAATTTACTCTGTGGCTGTAAATACTGAGTAGTGTGCCAGAAGCCAATATCGAAAAACATTGGTGCCAACGATGAAGGCACACCTGACCCCATAGTCAGTACAAGATCCATCAGTGTACACAATGGCACTATTGCAAAGTTCCATGTGAAGGACGTGAAACTGAAGGCGACAGACTGAGGCTGGAGTAGTTTCATTAGGAAGAGAATAAATGCCAAGGTTACTATGGGCCGCTTCATGAAGCCAAGGCGGTGAACGGTTCACACCCATTGGGAAAGTAGCAGGTAGTGTGAAGTTAAGCCGCCATAGCAAGTGCCGAAAGCGGACTCCAGGAGGTGACAAGAAGAGGGACACACGCCATACTGGTGATCAGGAGGCATAGGATGGGTGGCAACACTTGGCAGACAAACGGCTTGCATACCTGCTGAGGAGAAAGTCATCGCCATAGGACAGTGATAGTTCAGCAGCTTCTGCATACAGACTCTCAACCGGGCTAGTGTAAAAGGCACCTGTGGCCAAATGGATGCCACAATGGTGGACAGCGTTGAGATGGTGTAAGAGAAATGGACGTGCAGACGCATAAACAAGTTTAAAACGGACAAGGGACATACAAACTGAGGAGGGTTGTTTGATCGGCACTCCAGGAAGTACCATTGAGGGCACGTAGGACATTGAGGAACAGCATACAGTGGTCTGTCAGGTAAGACACATGGGAGGACTAAGAGAGTTTCCTATCAAGCATGAGCCCCAGCAATTTCACAGTTTCGGTGAACAGAAGGGTAACAGGCCCAAGATGTAAAGATGGTGGGAGAAACCAACTGCGTCACCAGAAATTCATACAGATGGTTTTGTCCGTGTAAAAACGAAAGCCATTGTCAATGATCCAGGAGTAATGACGATCAAGACATCGGTGAAGACACCGCTCAGTGAGGCAGGTCCATGGAGAACTGCAATAGATGGCAAAATCATCAACAAAAAGAGAGCCGGAGAAGCCCAGTGGGAGACTGGCCATTATAGGGTTAATAGCAATAGCAAAGAGGACAACACTCGGGACAGAACCCTGAGGCATACTGTTTAGCTGGATAAATGTGGCCAACAAGGCAGAACCCACACATACCTTTAAAACTCAGTCTTTTAAAAACGCCTGAAGGAAACAGGGCAGGCGGCCATGGAAGCCCCACACGTAAAGAGTATGGAGGATACCAGTCCTCCAGCAGGTGTCGTAGGCCTTCTCCAAATCGAAAAACACGGCCACAGTCTGGGATTTCTGTAGAAAATCATTCATGACATGGGTGGAAAAGTAACAAGATGGTCAACTGCAGAATGCTGCACTCAAAATCCACATTATGCATTCATCAGTAAATTGTGAGACTGGACCCACCATACCAGCCAAGCATGAATCATACATTCCATCACCTTGAAAACGCATCTGGTAAGAGAGATGCAGCAGTAGCTAGAAGGAAGGTTTTTGTCCTGAAAGGGGCTTAGGTATGGGTATGGCGGTGGCTTCACGCCAGCGTTCAGGAAATCTGCCCTCTGCCCAGATGCGGTTGTACGTGTTAAGCAGAAAGTGTTTGCCCACAAGAAAAGGGTGCTGCAGCATCTGAATGTGGAATGGGGTGGAGGTTCGGGATGAACTGAGACCATGATGTAGCTCGCTCAGAGTAGAGGCGGCGCTGTAGCATTCACAGTTCAGAGAAGAGAAGGGTATCGCCTGAGCCTCCTCCACTCATTTCCGTTGGAGGAAGGCAGATTGATAGTGGGAAGAGGTCAAAACTTCCGCAAAATGGCGGCCCAAGGTGTTGGAGATACCAATAGGGTCCACGATGACATCATCTGCTACTGTCAGGCCGGAAATCGGCGAATGGATCTTGGTCCCAGAGAGCTGTTGGAGGTTGCGCCACATGATAGGGGTGGAACTGTTAAAAGAACTAGTGAATGAAATCCAAATAGCTCTTTTGCTGTTCTGAAGAATGCGATGACACTTTGCACACATCTGTTTATAATGAATGCAGTTAGACATCATAGGATGATGGTTAAAAACTTGTAGAGCATGGCTCCGTGCGCAAATTGCATTACAGTGTGGTGTCACCGCCAGACACCACACTTGCTAGGTGGTAGCCTTTACATCGGCCGCGGTCCGTTAGTATACGTCGGACCCGCGTGTCGCCACTATCAGTGATTGCAGACCGAGCGCCGCCACACGGCAAGTCTAGAGAAACTTCCTAGCACTCGCCCCAGCTATACAGCCGACTTTGCTAGCGATGGTTCACTGACAATTTACGCTCTCATTTGCCGAGACGATAGTTAGCATAGCCTTCAGCTACGTCATTTGCTACGACCTAGCAAGGCGCCATTATCATATGCTATTTATCTTGTGATGCATGTACCGTCAGACCGATGTTCACCAATTATGGATTAAAGTTAAGTATTCCAGAAGCTACGTACTTTTTTTACTAGACTCAACTCCTTTAACTGTTCCAGACCTCACGCCAGCCTGCGTGAGCTAAAACGCGTGCCTTTCGGCTTCCTCTCATAGTGGGTTGGCTGTCTTGCCAATCCACAACATACAGCATGCGTCAGACCACCAAGGGCCTGGGACATGATATGGTAAAGGGGAAGTGCAAGGAATGGAATGTTCTGCAGCAGTGAGGATAACGCTTGTGACATATTCCACCTGGTCATCACAACTGGCGAAATTTTATTCTTTGAAGGTCGCCTGGCAGGAGTAAGGCTGCCAGTCAGCCTAAGTAAGCTGCGATTTGGGTGTGCAAGCAGATGGGGTAGTAGTCAGGAAAACTTATACCACACGGGAAACGATCGCTCGAGTAGGTGTTAGAACGAAAGGACCAATCAAGATGAGGGGCAAGCTGGGCATTGCAGAAGGCTAGGTCCAAATGGGAATAGGTGTGCAAGGAATTAGAAAGGAAAGTGAGTACTCCAGTGTTAAGGCAGAAGAGGTTAAGTTGGTTAAGGAGGTCAGCCAAGAGGGAACCTCTCTGGCAGATCCTGGGAGAACCCCCAAGGGGATGATGCGCATTGAAGTCTCTGAGTAGCAAAAATGGGGAAGGTAGCTGCCCAGTAAGCTGACACAAGTCTGCCCTGTTGCTGTTGTTGTTGTTGTTGTTGTTGTTGTGGTCTTTAGTCCTGAGACTGGTTTGATGCAGCTCTCCATGCTACTCTATCCTGTGCAAGCTTCTTCATCTCCCAGTAACTACTGCAACCTAAATCGTTCTGAATCTGCTTAGTGTATTCATCTCTTGGTCTCCCTCTTCGATTTTTACCCTCCACGCTGCCCTCCAATATTAAATTGGTGATCCCTCGATGCCTCAGAACATGTCCTACCAACCGATCCCTTCTTCTAGTCAGATTGTGCCACAAGCTCCTCTTCTCCCCAATTCTATTCAGTACCTCCTCATTAGTTATGTGATCTACCCATTTAATTTTCAGCATTCTTCTGTAGCACCACATTTCGAAAGCTTCTATTCTCTTCTTGTCTAAATCATTTGTCGTCCACGTTTCACTTCCATACATGGCTACACTCCATACCAATACTTTCAGAAACGACTTCCTGATATTTAAATCTATACTCGATGTTAACAAATTTCTCTTCTTCAGAAACGCTTTCCTTGCCATTGCCAGTCTACATTTTATATCCTCTCTACTTTGACGATCATCAGTTATTTTGCTTCCCAAGCAGCAAAACTCCTTTACTATTTTAAGTGTCTCATTTCCTAATCTAAGTCCCTCAGCATCACCCTACTTAATTCGACTACATTCCATTATCCTCGTTTTGCTTTTGTTGGTGTTCATCTTATACCCTCCTTTCAAGACACTGTCCATTCCGTTCAACTGGTCTTCCAAGTCCTTTGCTGTCTCTGACGTAATTACAATGTCATTGGCGAACCTCAAAGTTTTTATTTCTTCTCCATGGATTTTAATACCTACTCCGAATTTTTCTTTTCTTTCCTTTACTGCTTGCTCAATATAGAGATTGAATAACATCGGGGAGAGGCTACAACCCTGTCTCACTCCCTTCCCTACCACTGCTTCCCTTTCGTATCCCTCGACCCTTATAACTGCCATCTGGTTTCTGTACAAATTGTAAATAGCCCTTCGCTCCCTGTATTTTACCCCTGCCACCTTCAGAATTTGAAAGAGAGTTTTCCAGTCAACATTGTCAAAAGCTTTCTCTAAGTCTACAAATGCTTTTCCTTAATCTAGCTTGTAAGATAAGTCGTAGCATCAGTATCGCCTCACGTGTTCCAACATTTCTACGGAATCCAAACTGATCTTCCCCGAGGTCAGCTTCTATCAGTTTTTCCATTCGTCTGTAAAGAATTGGCGTTAGTATTTTGAGCTGTGACTTATTAAACTGATAGTTCAGTAATTTTCACATCTGTCAACACCTGCTTTCTTTGGGATTGGAATTATTACATTCTTCTTGAAGTCTGAGGGTATTTCGCTTGTCTCATACATCTTGCTCACCAGATGGTAGAGTTTTGTCAGAACTGGCTCTCCCGAGGCTGTCAGTAGTTCTAATGGAATGTTGTCTACTCCGGGGGCCTTGTTTCGACTGTCAAACTCTTCACTCAGTATCATATGTCCCATTTCATTTTCATCTACATTCTTTTCCATTTCCATAATATTGTCCTCAAGTACATCGCCCTTGTATAGACCCTCTATATACTCCTTACACCTTTCTGCTTTCCCTTCTTTGCTTAGAACTGGGTTTCCATCAAAGCTCTTGATATTCATGCAAGGGGTTCTCCTTTCTCCAAAGGTCTCTTTAATTTTCCTGTAGGCAGTATCTATCTTACCCCTAGTGAGATAAGCCTCTACATCCTTACATATTTCCTCTAGCCATCCCTGCTTAGCCATTTTGCGCTTCCTGTCGATCTCATTTTTGAGACGTCTGTATTCCTTTTTTCCTGCTTCATTTACTGCATTTTTATATTTTCTCCTCTCATCAATTAAATTCAATATTTCTTCTGTTACCCAAGGTTTTCTACTAGCCGTCGTCTTTTTACCTATTTGGTTCTCTGTTGCCTTCACTATTTCATCCCTCAAAGCCACCCATTCTTCTTCTACTGGATTTCTTTTCCCCATTCCTGTCAATTGTTCCCTTATGCTCTCCCTGAAACCCTGTACAACATCTGGTTCTTTCAGTTTATCCAGGTCCCATCTGCCCTGATGACATCGAAAGACAGAGGGACATAAATGGTACAGAGGGAAAACGTCAGGTGGGGAAGGAAAAGGCGAACAGCAACAACTTGGAGATGGGTAGTCAGGGAGATGGGTTGACTATGAATGTCATCCCGTATGAGCAGCATGATGCTCCCATGAGATGGTATGCCAACCTCAGGGATGAATGTGTCCAAGGCTCTCTGGTCGGCTTTGAACAACTGAATGCGATTTTCATTTTCATCTTCTACTAACTCGTACTTTTGAGCGTTGATGTTTCGAATTATGTCGGCAAACTGCTCCATAGATTCGTCTCGTCGCATTCGCTATGAAACTGATCTCTGTAAAATCTGATTGCGTTTTTACGTTTAAATCTCTGAACAACAGTCGTTCTAAACTCATTGTAATCTTCAGTTTTCACGCAAGTAGGCTCTGCGCTAATGAAATCTTGTGCTGCTCCCTGAATTCTTAATTTGGCAACCACTAGTTTGTCGGAATCTGTTCAGGATCCTAACAGGGCGGCACCTTCAAGGTTACGAAAAAACATTTTCACATCATCTTCGGGTTTCCCGCTAAACGCTGTGTGATTGGATTGAAGTGTTCCTAGATAACAGAACGCAGCATGTCATTTTAAAGGGAGAGAAGTCTTCCGAAGTAAGAGTGATTTCAGGTGTGCCACAGGGGAGAGTCATAGGACCGTTGCTATTCACAATATACATAAATGACCTTGTGTATGACATCGGAAGTTCACTGAGGCTTTTTGCTGATGATGCTGTGGTGTATCGAGAGATTGTAACAATGGAAAATTGTACTGAAATGCAGGAGGATCTTCAGCGAATTGACGCAAGGTGCAGGGAATGGCAATTGAATCTCAATGTAGACAAGTGTAATGTGCTGCGAATACATAGAAAGATAGATCCCTTATCATTTGGCTACAAAATAGCAGGTCAGCAACTGGAAGCAGTTAATTCCATAAATTATCTGGGAGTACGCATTAGGAGTGATTTAAAATGGAATGATCATATAAAGTTGATCGTCTGTAAAGCAGATGCCAGACTGAGATTCATTGGAAGAATCCTAAGGAAATGCAATCCGAAAACAAAGGAAGTAGGTTACAGTACGCTTGTTCGCCCACTGCTTGAATACTGCTCAGCAGTGTGGGATACGTGTCAGATAGGGTTGATAGAAGGGATGGACAAGATCCAACGGAGAGCAGCGCGCTTCGTTACAGGATCATTTAGTAATCGCGAAAGCGTTACGGAGATGATAGATAAACTCCAGTGGAAGACTCTGCAGGAGAGACGCTCAGTAGCTCGGTACGGGCTTTTGTTAAAGTTTCGAGAACAGACCTTCACCGAAGAGTCAAGCAGTATATTGCTCCCTCCTACGTATATCTCGCGAAGAGACCATGAGGATAAAATCAGAGAGATTAGAGCCCACACAGAAGCACACCGACAATCCTTTCCACGAACAATACGAGCCTGGAATAGAAGGGAGAACCGATAGAGGTACTGAGGGTACCCTCCGCCACACACCGTCAGGTGGCTTGCGGAGTATGGATGTAGATGTAGATGTAGATGTAGACTGATGGCAATAATGGAAAATTCTTTGCTGTAGTTGTACTGGTACTGCATTAACTGTTATTTGGCAAGTCTTTCTGAATGTTATGCTCGCTTCTTTCTGCTTTTAACTGCCGAATCTCTTCTTGCAGTTCATTAATAACAGTTTGTAGATCGACAACGTTACTCTGACTGGATTGCGACATTTCATCTAATATAACGCCAATGAGTCACTCAAACGTAAAATAAAAATCCATCACTGCCTTTCGTATTCTAGCCAAACTGGAGTAGACCAACCTGAATTCCAGCGTTGGATGTCCCCGTGTAGTCGGAAGATGTTCATGCTGCTGCTACTGTTCGAAGTTCACGTTGTGCTGCACTTCTTCAGGACTGTAGATTTTCCATAATTATCCCACTCCTGACGCCACTTCTATAAGGGGGATGTTTGTGTTGTTGCTCCAGATGCTAGATAGACGAAATATTTGTCAGGATTTGTAAGCAGTGGCTCCTTGAGGTGTGGCAATACGCGAACACCGAGAAGTAAGTTTATAAAGTTTTATTAACAAAGGATGATTAAAAAACAAGCACGCTATGCACACCCATCATTACTGTGTCTGATGCCCTGGCACTGGCTAATTATGGTTGTATCGAAAGGCTCCTTGGTGAGCCAAGGAAAGAGACATATTCGCGCCTGAGGCCACGCTAGTTAAAATGGCGCACTGCGGACGACAGACAGTCGCTTACTCCCTACATCGCACTGTGGCCGGACACACGTGTACTGACCAAACAAATTGTCAGCATTCTACATAGATAGGTCGGCTGGCAAGTGCATCTTACGTACTGTACGGCTGCATGCAACCTGTAGACCCTTACAATTAACATGGGTCAAACCTTTGTCTATGGGGCAACAGCCTTGCCGCAGTAGATACACCGGTTCCCGTGAGATCACCGAAGTTAAGCGCTGTCGGACGTGGCCGGCACTTGGATGGGTGACCATTTTTCGGGGTGCACTCAGCCTCGTGATGCCAATTGAGGAGCTACTCGACCGAATAGTAGCGGCTCCGGTCAAAGGAAACCATCATAAGGACCGGGAGAGCGGTGTGCTGACCACATGCCCCTCCTATCCGCGTCCTCACCTGAGGATGACGCGGCGGTCGGATGGTCCCGATGGGCCACTTGTGGCCTGAAGACGGAGTGAAAGCTTTGTCTATGATAGATTATAGCTTTTTATACTGGGGGCATTGTGATATGCACTTGCACTAAAGTTCTCGTCATGTAGGAAGGCGGCCCCATTTTCAGCCGTTCTGTGCATCCCCCACCGTTAACTTCTAGGAGCCAGTAAGATTCATTCTCTCAAGGAGCGACTAGCGCGAGCTACAGACAAGACTGCGAGAATCTCTCTCCCGCACGCTACGCTGTTGCCGAATTTCGCGAAAATGCAGTTTCATTCACAGAGCTACTTTCTTGTAGCAGTGTAGCTGTGAACGTGTACCTGTAAACGTCTTGGTGTGATTTGCAAATGAATTTGTCAGGTGACAGCAATAAGCTTGAGGTTTCTTCGTTGTGTGTGTGCTGCAGTGGCGCAACCTCAAGACGTGGAGTCGGATTTCTCTCATGTACTCGACTGATCGAAAACGATTTTAAAATGTATTATACACTGATAGTTTGAACTTATAATAGATGTACCAAAGCCTGACTGTTGCCACAGCAATACAGTTTCGCAACACGGACTCTCTGCCGCCACACATGCGCAGACCCCCTCCACGCTTCCCTATCGCTCTGCCTCTATGTGGTCAGAAGTATCCAGACACCCTCCAAAACATACTTTTCTCATATTAGGTGCATTGTGCTGCCACCTACTGCCAGGTACTCCATATCAGCGACCTCAGTAGTCATTAGACATCGTGAGGAAGCAGAATGGGGCACTCCGCAGAACTCACGGACTTCGAACGTGGTCAGGTGGCTGGGTGCCACTTGAGTCATACGTCTGTCCGCGAGATTTCCACACTCCTAAACATCCCTAGGTCCACTGTTTCCGATGTGATAATGACGTGGAAACGTGAAGGGACACACAGAACACAAAAACGTAAAGACCGACCTCGTCTGTTGTCTGACAGAGACCGCCGACGCTGAAGAGGGCCGTAACGTGCAATAAGCAGACATCTGTCCAGTACATCGCACAGAAATTCCAAACTGCATCAGGATCCCTTGCAGGTGGGAGATGAGAAAGCTGGGATTTCATGGTCGAGCAGCTGCTCATAAGCCACACATCACACCAGTAAATGCAAAACCGTGCCTCGCTTGGTGTAAGGAGCGTAAACATTGGACGATCCAACAGTGGAAAAACGTTGTATGGGGTGGCGATCCGATGGCAGGGTGTAGGTATGGCGAATGCCTGGTGAACGTCATCTGCCAGCATGTGTAGTGCCAACAGTAAAATTCGAATGCGGCGGCGTTATGGTGTGGTCGTGTTTCTCATGGAGGGGACTTGCACCCCTTGTTGTTTTGCGTGGCACTATCACAGCACATGCCTACATTGATGTTTTAAGCACCTTCTTGCTTCCCACTGTTGAAGAGCAATTCGGAGATGGCGATCGCATCTTTCAACATGATCGAACACCTGTTCGTAATGCAGGGCCTATGGTGAAGTGGTTACGTGACTATAACATCCCTGTAATGGACTGGCCTGCACAAAGATCTGACGTGAATCCTGTAGAACACCTTTGAGATGTTTTGGAACGCCGACTTCGTGCCAGGCCTCACCGACAGGCATCGATACCTCTCCTCAGTGCAGTACATAATGAAGAATGGGCTGTCATTCCCCAAGAAACCTTCCAGAACCTGATTGAACGTATGCTTGCGAGAGTGGAAACTGTCATCAAGGCCATTCTGAACTCCAGAATTACCGATGGAGGGTGCCACGAACTTGTGAATCATTTGTAAGTAGGCTGTTTATGTGTTTGTATGTTGGCAGCGCTACTATGGTTGGTCAGACTCGCACTTGGAGTTGAACAGCGAGCAGTAATGGACGTTGGGAGTGGGTAGGCAGCAGTGATGGAGGTTAGAGGTTAATAATTAGTAGTGTTGGAGGTTTGCAGTATTAGCGCGAGCGGACGGTCTGAATGTGTGTCCATCATGGAGATTTATTTCTTATGATTATATATATTTATTTTTGAACTGGTTGTCACATGATTAAGGTAAAATCTGCTAAATACATTGTTTGCTCTGCAATAAAATCTTTCCTTTGGTAACCACATGCCTATTAGTAGTTAGAGCCTACAGTAGTTAGAATCTTTTATTAGTTGGCTTTATTGGTGTTTGCTGCATTGCTGTAGTTCGTGTAATGAAGATTTTCTATGAGGTAAGTGACTTGTGATATGTATGAGTTCTTGTTAGGATTTCTTCTAATTCAGGGCCTTTCTTTTAAGTTAATTTTAAAGCAGTCAGATCGCGTTACCGTTGAATATAGTTGGTAATTAACCAATAGTAGAAGTTTGAGTTCGGTTTGTCAGGGCAAATTCTGTAGATCAGTGTTGAAACGATGAAGAATAGCAAAGTGACACTTGCATTCAATTTCCAGTAGTTTCAGAATTAAATAACATAGAAGTTTCACCTTCTCAGTTATTGCAATTTAACTAAAAAAATTTAAATAATGAAGAAGTTTCACATGTTCAGCCAGGTTTCTTGATACTTTTGATAACATAGTGCATGTGTAGTAGGCTACAGTAATCCAATTTTAAACACAGCAGTCATATCACACAGTGTGTATTGTACAGTATCACTAACATGGCGCCTGTAACATATCGTTTGCGGGTGGTAGTCATCAATTTATTTTCTTACAGTGTCATCAGTGTGATTTTGCATTTAAAATTTGACTCACATTTGGCTTTAACTGTGCTTTCTATTACAAGGCACAAGTCAAAGTTACCGTGTCCTAAGCAGCAGCAGATGAAGCATTCTCCCTAGACCATCTCCACTCGCGAGCAAGTGGAGTCAGCTGCCTGTAAGACTCTATGATTTCTAGAAACAAGTAGGCCTCCAGCGTCAGATCAAAGACCTTGTAAAAATAATTAGATGACTCAATAGCTCTGTAGTTGTGGGGTGTTTTGAACGTTCGGGTGGACGTCAGTGTGGTGGTAAGAGGCTCATATAAGTAGGAGAATATTGTGATTTGTAAACCTAGTGCAAGTCTGGGTCAGGTGATAGATGATGTAGGTTCACTTCGCAAAGACTTCACAAAGGAAGACACCATGGCAATGGTGGGTGGGACGGGCAACAGCATGGATAGAAACCCTAATTACGCAATTGAGAGTGACCCTGGTAAAGACAGCTTCAGCAACGAGACATACTGATATTGGGTTTGTGTCTGTTCTGAGGCACCATGACCGGCCTTGTTTAAACTCTTCTGTTAAGAGAGTTAATTTAGAGGTGGAATGGCTGCTTGGATCAGATATGGGGTCTCATATCGGTGTGATTTCTGTTGGCTCTGTTAGCAGGTGGGACTATACTAGGCATGGCCTTCACCTCAAAAGGAAAGGGAAGGGAAACTGCATGGCCCAATATCAAATAACATAAGTGGAGGCACTGTCACAAGTGGTAAAGTACCATTTGTACAAATGACAGATCAGCAGTTTTTCTTTTTTAGGTTAGGTAGGGCAGAAACAAAAGATGTTCAGATGATGAACATGACATTTGCATTGATAAAACAAGCAGCCAGAAAGCTAATTTTAATGTACACAACTCATGCAGACAGCCTCTGATCGAAACTAGAGATTCTAAAAAATTGGCAGGAAAATTAGGTTCATGCAGTTGTAATTCAGCCCGTGCACAAAATCAGTTATCGTTATTGCATCAGAATGTGAAAGAAATAGGGGATAAGCTTAAAGAGTTGCTTATTTGTGTAGAAGAATTAGAGTTGAGCATACCAGTTGATATAATCTGCCTCTCTGAACAACATGTGATCACTGGTGTAGATATGTTAAATGTTACAGTATTCAAGATAGCTTCTTACTTCTATAGCGAAAATATGGAGAAAGGAGAAGTTGTCACATTTGTCTGAAAGGCTTTTGATTTCAAGAATATTGATATTAATAAATTTTACACAGAGTTGCACTTACAAGCTTGTGCAACAGAAGTAGTATTTCATAATAAGTCCTTTATAGTAGTAGGTATATACAGATCTCCTTCAGGAAATTTTAACCTCTTCATAAAAAAATCTGGTAACTCTGCAGTAACACAAGTATTCAATTTAGTTCATACTGTAAAATTTGCTACTAGGATATGTAAATGCTCTGAGACTGCTATTGATAATATCTTTGTAGACAAATCGAGAGAAAAAAGTCATATCACAAAACCAATAGTAAATGGGCTACCTGATCATGACATGCAACATCTTGTGTTTAATGTTGAAACTTGTCAGGATAAATAATCTATTACATCTGAGTACAGGAGGGTAATAAATAAGTCAAAAATTGAGAAATTCAGGAAAATACCCAAAGACATGAAGTAGATAGATGTTTGCAATACTTCTGACTCAAATGGAAAATACAAAGCATTCATTAATAAAGTTACCTCCATTTTTGAAAATTGTTTTCCCCTAAATGTAACTCAAAACACACACAAGTAAAAAAAATGTGGATTACACAAGGAATAAAGATACCATGTGGGACAAAAAGGAGACTGTATCTAATATCCAGGTACAGCTCTGATGTTAGAATTGTAATGCATTACAAAGAACACAGCAAAATATTGAAGCAAGTAATCCAGAAATCAAAGCAGCTTTATTGTGAGAAAAAGATAATTACATCAGGCAAAAAAATAAAAGCTGTATGGGATGTAGTGAAGACAGACACAGGTGAGGCCAAAAAGGAAGAGAAACAGAAAGATCTAAAAATAAATGAGACTTTGGTAACAAGTACATGTAGTGTTACAACTCTCTTAAACAAGTACTTTATTTCTGTCACTGAAAGCTTGGGGTTATCAAGTTTGGGGGACAGTGCAATGGAGTATCTGAGACCAGTCTTTAAAAATAGCTTCAGTAAAATGGAAATGCACGTCTCCCAAAGAAGAAGCATCCATCATAAAATCCTTAAAATCGAAGTATTCCAGTGGGTATGATAACATATCAACTAAGTTAATCAAAATGTGCTCATTCGAGTTGAGTTCTATCTTAAGTTATTTGTGTAATCAATCTCTTATCAGTGGAAGAATTCCAGACTGGCTAAAATATGCTGAAGTTAACCCTCTTTACAAGAAGGGTGATAAAGAGATACCATCAAACTTTCAACCAATTTCACTTTTTCCAGCTTTCTCAAAAATATTTGAAAAGGTTGTGTTGAAGTGTTTCCTTAAGCATCTGACTGCAAATAATATATTGTCCAATTCACAGTTTGGATTTCTTAAGGGCTCTGATAGAGAGAACGCTATTTACACATACAGTGAGAATGTACTTAATACCTTAGATAATAAATTAAAGGTCACTGGCATTTTCTGTGTCCTGTCAAAAGCCTTTGACTGTGTGAACCATAGCATTCTCTTAAGTAAATTAGAATATTATGGTGTAACTGGCAATGCTGTGAAATGGTTTGAGTCTTATCTAACAGGAAACGAAGGGTGTCACTGCAAAGTACCTGTGCAATAAGCAGTCAGTCTTCATCTGACTGGGAACTAATTATATGTGGTGTTCTTCAAGGTCCCACCTTGGTCCATTGCTTTTTATTGTGTATATTAATGACCTGTTGTCTGTTACATTGCCAGATGCTAAGTTTGTTTTTTGCAGATGCTACAAACATCGCAATAAAAAGCAAGTCAAGTACAGATTTAGAAATAGCTGCTAATCAAATTTTCACTGACTTAAATAAGTGGTTTAAAGCTAATGCACTGCCATTAAACTTTGAGAAGACCCACTAGATGCAGTTCAGAACCCATAAAGAGACTTCCTTCCAGCATGTGTATAACATATGAAGACATGCAGATGAAAGAGGTTGACAGTGTTAAACTCGATGATTCAGTTGGGACTCACATACCATAGAATTGCTTAAGCACCTAAATAAATCTGTATTTGCAGTAAGAATGAGGTCACATGTAGGAAATATAAATATAAAAGACTTGCATTCTTTGCTTACTTTCATTCTATTATGTCATATGGGATCATATTTTGGGCAACTCATCAAACTGACCAAAAGTTTTTAGGGTGCTAAAGCGTGTGATAAGAATCATTTGTGCTGTAAATTCAAGAACGGCATGTAGAAACCTGTTCAAGGAACTTTATATTCTAACCACTGCAACTGTATATTTATTTCTTAATGAAATTTGTTGCAAGTAATGCATCTCTATTTCCAACCAATAGCTCAATACATTGTATCAATACTAGGAATAAGAACAATCTACGTAAAGACCTAAAATCACTTACCTTGGTCCAAAAAGGCGTCCAACATTGAGGAATACTCGTTTTCAATAAAATGCCAGCAACCATTAAAAACCTGGGTTCAAATAAAGCACTGTTTAAACAGAGTTTGAAAGACTTTTTGATAGGCAGCTCCTTCTACTCCATAGATGAATATCTTAACAGAGACTGTTAAGCCAGCTTAAGTAAAAATATCTGTTAGATTTCAGTTTTGGCTGCTCTTGGTCACAACAGTCAAGATTAGGTATTTTGTGTATGATAAATTTATTAATAGTGCTTAACAATGTTCCATTATGATAACCTGTTAATTCTGTAAATATTAGATCTTTCAGTTTACTGCATTGCATTCTCCTATTTCGACAATCTCCTTACAAATGTGCTGGGTAGAAAGCATTATATTCAAATGTTTTATGTTACACTCCCTGACATGTTTCACACCCACAGAATCATTACATGTTTAGGGTCTATAGAACGAAAACTGAATCTACTCTAATCTAAACGGATGCAGATCGAACATTACATAATAATTGAGCATACATACAATATTTGTTAGACAATTATTCCCAGAATATTGCATTCTGTATCTTGCAAAGACCAATTTTTCATTTTATGTGAAGCTTAGATTACATTGTGCAGAAACAAATTAGTTTTAACTTTCATAAAGAAATGCAAAGGTAGCTCATTAATAGATCTGAGCTGTTCATTAATCAATAATATAAGGGTTTCAAATTAAAATCGTCTTGTTTATAAACTTCATATCAAGGTAAGATAAAATGTTAAATTTTAGTCCATGTGTCTTATCAAACATCTTGCAGCATATTTCCGGAACTTATTACCCATTTCTAATTGCAAACTCCTAAAAACTTTGCCAGGGCATATTATTTGCAAACTATCAGTAACAGAAGAGTTAATTTTGATGACACATAAACATTGAGTCATTATTAAGAGCTGTCAGCTACTATTTTCTGTTATACCATCAATTACTGGTTGACTAGCACATCAGGTGGCCTTCCTGTCACTGAGGTAAGTTTGGTATAATCATTCAGTTAAGAACTGAAAATATCCTTTCACCAGCTAAATAATTCAAATGGCTCTGAGCACTATGGCACTTAACATCTGAGGTCATCAGTCCCCTATAACTTAGAACTACTTAAACCTAACTAACCTAAGAACATCACACACATCCATGCCCCAGGCACGATTCGAAACTGCGACCGTAGCGGTCGCGTGGCTCCAGACTGAAGCGCCTAGAACCACTTGGCCATTTCACCAGCTAAAGATTGATACCTTGCATAGGAAGTAGGTACTCTTGTCGTTTGGGGGTAATGGAAATTAAAAATTTATTTTTGTGCTGCAAGTTTAACTTTCATAGGGCGGTAAGTACTCCTTGTGTTCATGGATAACAAAAACTGTAAGCTGGTTAACATGCTGTTTCAAGATTATAACAGGTACTTTCTGTCATAGAACTTATATTTTCAGCAGGAATACGTCACTGATGTCACATTATTTATAGAACAGTAGGTTTTATTTTTGACAGTACTGGTGGACATTGGGCTCAAAGTGTTTCATTTTATGGTGGTATAGAATAGTTCAGATATTGGTGAAAACATCTCATAGTTGGATGTTGATTATGTAATTGTGTGTCTTCCAAAATTCATATTATTGTTTGTGTACAGGATTCACCCATATACAGTCTACAAGATACTGGAAGAATCATGTGATGCAACATATACTTCGCATCATGAAGTTTAAACACTAAACAATGAAATGCTACAATTCATGCTGATGATAATGTAATAAACTGCATTTACTTGGGAACAAACAGTTATGCAAAATTTGTTGTAGTATATGAAGTAAATCAGTAAAGAGCGAGTAGTTGCTGTTTGCTTATAAGTTAAAAAGTTATCTCATATTTACATACTCAAATGAAATGTTGTATTTGGAACCTAACTCAAAGGAATATATGTTATACTTTCATTAATACATTCAAAATTTGTGTTTAAGTTTAGCACCCAAATGGCCACTGAGCTGCTATTCAGTTTGCCTAGTGTTTGTAGTAGACCTCTTGTGGAATTGTCAGGCCTTGCTCCAGATTTATGAGGACCAGTTACTCCATATTCCAGCTCCACTACAGTTTCCATCTCCACTTCCCCAAATACACCCAGCTCCCCACCCACCTCCAACTCCACTTCCACTTCCACCTGCAATTACACCAAAACCTACACTGACATCTCCACCTTCACCTCCACCTACACCTGCACCTCCACCTCCGCCTACAACTCCACCTCCACCTCCACCTCCCCATCCACCTCCACCTCCACTTCCACCTGCAGCTACACCAAAACCTACACCGGCACCTCCACCTTCACCTCCACCTACACCTACACCTCCACCTCCGCCTACAACTCCACCTCCACCTCCACCTCCCCATCCACCTCCACCTCCACTTCCACCTGCAGCTACACCAAAACCTACACTGACACCTCCACCTTCACCTCCACCTACACCTGCACCTCCACCTCCGCCTACAACTCCACCTCCACCTCCACCTCCACCTCCACCTCCACCTCCACCTCCACCTCCACCTCCACCTCCCCATCCACCTCCACCTCCAATTCCACCTGCAATTACACCAAAACCTACACCGACACCTCCACCTTCACCTCCACCTCCACCTATACCTACACCTCCGCCTACAACTCCACCTCCACCTCCCCATCCACCTCCATCTCCCCGTCCAGCTCCACCTCCACCTACCCATCCACATCCACCTCCACCTCCACTTCCACTTCCACCTCCACCTCCACCTACCCATCCACATCCACCTCCACCTCCACTTCCACTTCCACCTCCACCTCCACCTACCCATCCACATCCACCTCCACCTCCACTTCCACTTCCACCTCCACCTCCACCTACCCATCCACATCCACCTCCACCTCCACTTCCACTTCCACCTCCACCTCCACCTACCCATCCACATCCACCTCCACCTCCACTTCCACTTCCACCTCCACCTCCACCTACAACTCCACCTCCTACTCCACCTCCACCTCCACCTACAACTCCACCTTCATATATACCTACACCTCCAACTCCACTTTCAAGTCCATGTATACTTAGATGTTCACCTCCACCTTCAGGCGAATAGCCCTCGTTCAGCTGAAATACCACCCCTGCAAACATATGCAAATAAAAATGTAAGTAGGGTTACATATATATTTCCATTATTGCTCAGGAGGAAGGAAGAGTAGTAGAGTTACATTTCTGGTCATTAGCTGAGGTTCTTTATAATATTTTCAAGTATTAAGCATTAAACTGGTAAAATGATTATATGTTCCATTAATTTTTGAAAGAATATTTGTAAACTGAAGTAATGGAATTAATAATTATATTCTTCTACAACATAACAACTCACAGTATAGTTTACAGCAAAAATGAAGCACTAGTTTTCACTACACTAAGCTGAACACAGTAAGCAAAAGATGAAAATATTATTTTGGGGGAATGTGCTGGAAAAGTATGTGCAATGAGCAATATGGGGCAACGGTTTCATAGGAAGGGAGAAAAGTTGGAAGAAGGTAATCTTTGCCATTGAGTGGAAAAGGAGTATTCTGTTCTTTCCTGAAGGAAGGATAGAGCTGTGAGAGGATTTTGTGGTAAGGTAGAAGGAGGGCTAAAGTTTCGTTGGGATTGGATATGGAGCGTCAAAAACTGTACCAGTAGAAGCACGGAGTAAGTGCGCTGATAATAAGGGGATATTGCTGTTGACACTTAGTTGGCGGTAAATGTGACATGCAACTAGGTTTAGTATTGGAGAGCAGAGGGCGAAAGTTAATATGTTCTTGAAAAAATGAAGATTGAGCTTGATGTCCCATCAACATCGAAATCTGCATTTACATCTACAGAGATACTTCGCAAGCCACCGTAAAGTACCCTTTACCACTACTTGTCATTTCCCCTCCTGTTCCACTCGCAAGTAGAGCGAGAGAAAAACGACTGTGTGCACGCCTCGATATGAGCCCTGATTCCTCATATCTTATCTTCATGGTCCTTGCCCGTGATGTATGTTGGCGAGAGCAGAATCGTTCAGCTGTCAGCTTCAAACGCTGATTCCTTAAATGTTCTCAATAGTGTTTCCCCAAAAGGACGCCTTCCGTCCAGGGATTCCCATTTGAATTCCTGAAGCATCCCTGTAACACTTTTGTTCGGACGTAGCAGCTCACTTCTGAATTCCTTCGATGTCTTCCTTCAATCTGACCCGGTACAGATCCCAAACACTCGAGCAGTACTCAAGAATAGATCGTACCAGCGTCCTATATGCGGTATCCTTTACAGGTGAACCACTCGTCCGTAAAATTCTCCCAGTAAACCGAAGTCGACCATTTGCATTCAGTATCACAGTTCTCACACGCTCGTTCCACCTCATATCGCTTTGCAACGTTACGCCCAGATATTTAAACGACTTGACTGTGTCAAGCTGGACCCTAGTAATACACTCCTGGAAATTGAAATAAGAACACCGTGAATTCATTGTCCCAGGAAGGGGAAACTTTATTGACACATTACTGGGGTCAGATACATCACATGATCACACTGACAGAACCACAGGCACATAGACACAGGCAACAGAGCATGCACAATGTCGGCACTAGTACAGTGTATATCCACCTTTCGCAGCAATGCAGGCTGCTATTCTCCCATGGAGACGATCGTAGAGATGCTGGATGTAGTCCTGTGGAACGGCTTGCCATGCCATTTCCACCTGGCGCCTCAGTTGGACCAGCGTTCGTGCTGGACGTGCAGACCGCGTGAGACGACGCTTCATCCAGTCCCAAACATGCTCAATGGGGGACAGATCCGGAGATCTTGTTGGCCAGGGTAGTTGACTTACACCTTCTAGAGCACGTTGGGTGGCACGGGATACATGCGGACGTGCATTGTCCTGTTGGAACAGCAAGTTCCCTTGCCGGTCTAGGAATGGTAGAACGATGGGTTCGATGACGGTTTGGATGTACCGTGCACTATTCAGTGTCCCCTCGACGATCACCAGTGGTATACGGCCAGTGTAGGAGATCGCTCCCCACACCATGATGCCGGGTGTTGTCCCTGTGTGCCTCGGTCGTATGCAGTCCTGATTGTGGCGCTCACCTGCACGGCGCCAAACACGCATACGACCATCATTGGCACCAAGGCAGAAGCGACTCTCATCGCTGAAGACGACACGTCTCCATTCGTCCCTCCATTCACGCCTGTCGCGACACCACTGGAGGCGGGCTGCACGATGTTGGGGCGTGAGCGGAAGACGGCCTAACGGTGTGCGGGACCGTAGCCCAGCTTCATGGAGACGGTTGCGAATGGTCCTCTCCGATACCCCAGGAGCAACAGTGTCCCTAATTTGCTGGGAAGTGGCGGTGCGGTCCCCTACGGCACTGCGTAGGATCCTACGGTCTTGGCGTGCATCCGTGCGTCGCTGCGGTCCGGTCCCAGGTCGACGGGCACGTGCACCTTCCGCCGACCACTGGCGACAACATCGATGTACTGTGGAGACCTCACGCCCCACGTGTTGAGCAATTCGGCGGTACATCCACCCGGCCTCCCGCATGCCCACTATACGCCCTCGCTCAAAGTCCGTCAACTGCACATACGGTTCACGTCCACGCTGTCGCGGCATGCTACCAGTGTTAAAGACTGCGATGGAGCTCCGTATGCCACGGCAAACTGGCTGACACTGACGGCGGCGGTGCACAAATGCTGCGCAGCTAGCGCCATTCGACGGCCAACACCGCGGTTCCTGGTGTGTCCGCTGTGCCGTGCGTGTGATCATTGCTTGTACAGCCCTCTCGCAGTGTCCGGAGCAAGTATGGTGGGTCTGACACACCGGTGTCAATCTGTTCTTTTTTCCATTTCTAGGAGTGTATGTTACGTGGACATGTGTCCGGAAACGCTTACTTTCCATGTTAGAGCTCATTTTATTACTTCCCTTCAAATCACATTAATCATGGAATGGAAACACACAGCAACAGAACGTACCAGCGGGACTTCAAACACTTTGTTACAGGAAATGTTCAAAATGTCCTCCGTTAGCGAGGATACATGCATCCACCCTCCGTCGCATGGACTCCCTGATGCTCTGATGCAGCCCTGGAGAATGGCGTATTGTATCACAGCCGTCCACAATACGAGCACGAAGAGTCTCTACATTTGGTACCGGGGTTGCGTAGACAAGAGCTTTCAAATGCCCCCATAAATGAAAGTCAAGAGGGTTGAGGTCAGGAGAGCGTGGAGGCCATGGTATTGGTCTGCCTCTACCAATCCATCGGTCACCGAATCTGTTGTTGAGAAGCGTACAAACACTTCGACTGAAATGTGCAGGAGCTCCATCGTGCATGAACCACATGTTGTGTCGTACGTGTAAAGGCACATGTTCTAGCAGTACAGGTAGAGTACCCCGTATGAAATCACGATAACGTGCTCCATTGAGCGTAGGTGGAAGAACATGGGGCCCAGTCAAGACATCACCAACAATGCCTGCCCAAACATTCACAGAAAATCTGTGTTGATGACGTGACTGCACAATTGCGTGCGGATTCTCGTCAGCCCACACATGCTGATTGTGAAAATTTACAATTTGATCACATTGGAATGAAGCCTCATCCGTAAAGAGAACATTATTGGATGAACCATTCGCAGAAGTGTACCCGTGGAGGCCAATCAGCTGCTGATAGTGCCTGCACACGCTGTACATGGTACGGAAGCAACTGGTTCTCCCGTAGCACTCTCCATACAGTGACGTGGTCAACGTTACCTTGTACAGCAGCAACTTCTCTGACGCTGACATTAGGGTTATTGTCAACTGCACGAAGAATTGCCTCGTCCATTGCAGGTGTCCTCGTCGTTCTAGGTCTTCCCCAGTCGCGAGTCATAGGCTGGAATGTTCCGTGCTCCCTAAGACGCCGATCAATTGCTTCGAACGTCTTCCTGTCGGGACACCTTCGTTCTGCAAATCTGTCTCGATACAAACGTACCGCGCCACGGCTATTGCCCCGTGCTAATCCATACATCAAATGGGCATCTGCCAACTCCGCATTTGTAAACATTGCACTGACTGCAAAACCACGTTCGTGATGAACACTAACCTGTTGATGCTACGTACTGATGTGATTGACGTAGTACTGTAGAGCAATGAGTCGCATGTCAACACAAGCACCGAAGTCAACATCACCTTCCTTCAATTGGGCCAACTGGGGGTGAATCGAGGAATTACAGTACATACTGACGAAACTAAAATGAGCTCTAACGTGGAAATTAAGCGTTTCCGGACACATGTCCACATAACATCTTTTCTTTATTTGTGTGTGAGGAATGTTTCCTGAACGTTTGGCCGTACCTTTTTGTAACACCCTGTATACGGACATCACAGGTTTGTTCTTCCTACTCATCCGCATTAAATTACATTTTTCCACGTTTAGGGTTAGCTGCCATTCATCATACCAACTGGAAATTTTGTCTAAGTCGTCTTGTGTCTTTCTGTAGCCACTCAACTTCGAGACCTCACGGGTACGGAATAGCGCCATCAACAAATAACCATAGACTGCTGCCCATCCTGTCCGCCAAAACATTTATGTACATAGAGGACAACAGCAGTCCTATCACACTTCCCTGGGACGCCCATGACGTCACCCCTGTCTCTGATGAACACTTGCCATCAAAGACAACATACTGGGTTCTACTATTTAAGAAGTCCTCGAGCCATTCACATATCTGTGAACTTATTCCATATGCCCGTGCCTTTGTTAACAGCCTGCAATGGGGCACCATGTCAAATGCTTCCCGGAAATCTAGAAATATGGAATTTGCCTGTTGCACTTCATCCATAGTTCTCAGTATATCATATGAGAAAAGGGCAAGCTGAGTGTCCCAAAAGCGATGCTTTCTAAAATCATGCTGATTCGTGGACATAAGCTGCTTAGCCTCAAGAAAGTTTATTATATTCGAACTGAGAATGTGTTCAAGGATTTTGCAGCAAACGGAAGTTAGGGATATTGGTCTGTAATTTTGCAGGTCGGTTCTTTTACCTTTCTTATATGCTGGAGTCACCTGCGCTTCTTTCCAGTCGCTTGAGACTTTTTGCTGGGCGAACGATTCACGACAAAAGTAAGCAAGATTATGAGAGACGAAGTATAAGCTCGGATTGTGTCAAGGATGAGGAAGGAAATCGGCTGTGCCTTTCCAAAGCAACCATACTGGCATTTTCCAGAGGCGATTTAGGGAAATCACGGAAAATCTATGTCTAGATTGCCAGATGCGGGTTTTAACCGTCGTCCTCCAGAATGCGAGTCCAGTGTGCTAACCACTGCACTACCTCACTCGATTTTGTTCTTGCAGCATTCTAGTAGGGGAGGGTAGACGCACACAGAAGGCGAGGAGAAGTGTATGGTGTGTGAATATTGGGAAGGAGTTGTAGCATTTTTGTGGGGCAAATACCCAGTCGAAAATCGCTTAAGGGGCTCCGGAAAGGCTCAAAATCATGCAAAGTTCAATTTTTACTTTTTTGCGTTTTCTGGATCTGCAGACTATTACCTTTTACTAGATATATAATTTATTCAATTCCGAAGACTACAACTATTTTTAAATTTTTGTGAAATGTGTTCTACATGGGCGTGACCCACTGTGGCGCTGTTAAACTGTTGTCAAATGGTGTTATTATTAACGTCCGTGTTCATCAGGTACATTTTAGTGATGTGAGATAAAGTATGTGTTGTGGCTAACCTATGATGGTTCAATATGTATCGCTGGTGTGATTGTCGATTGTTTCATGTTTATTTACTCTGTCATTATCTCGAAAATATTCGTAATTAATTCTGTTTCTTGAGTCTCTGTTTTCTTGAAGTATAATAATGAGTAAAAGTAAAGTTATTAGAAATCCTCTGAAGGCTTTTAAGAAAAGGAGAAGTGTTGGAAAGCCAAAGGTATGTGTTATTACTGTAAACAATAAAGACGATAACCAAGTGAGTGAACCTAACCTCTCAAGTACACCTGCCCATAGCAGTCAAAGTGGGAAAGAAAATACTTCACAGAAGAAGCTTGGTTCAATGAGTGAAAACTATGAACGTTTTATGGGCGAATCGGATGTGAATGAAATATTTGATACGTTGGTTCTCAAAGGAATTTTTTCAAACTGTGTAAGATGTATTCATTGTAGTGAAGTTGGTCTGGAACTCTCCATAATAAAGCACGTAGGACTTGCTAGTGAAATACAACTGAAATGTGATAAGTGTTCATACATGACCACCTTTTGGAACAGTGTTGCAGTAACTGCAACTGAAGAAAATGGTAGCAAAATCTACAAACACAACATTAGATTTGTTTATTCCTTGCATTTAGTTGGTGCTACTGCAAGTGTAATTTTCTGTGGCATCATGAATCTTCCAAATCCCCCAACCAAGTTTACGACCTATAATAAATTAATAGGGTCTAAAGTAGAAGATGTCTGTATAGAATCTATGAAGAACGCTGTGGAAGAGGCAGTAATGGAAAATAATGGTAACAGAGATTTGACTGCAGCGTTCGATGGTACCTGGCATAAACGGGGACCCACATCTCTTCATGGTGTAGTATCTGCCACCAGTATGTATACAGGGAAAGTTTTAGATGTAGCAGTAATATCAAAGTATTGTAGATGTCCACAAAAATATAAAGGTACACATGAAAATAATTGCAAAGCTAACTATAGTGGCAGTAGTGGAGGAATGGAAGTGGCTGGTGTTGCCAGTATATTCAAGCGTTCTGAGGCGTGTGATAAAGTGCGATATGTTAATTACCTTGGTGACGGTGATTCTAAAAGTTTCAAACATGTTCAAGGACTGAAGCCCTATGGTGATGATGTTGTAGTGCAGAAATTTGAGTGTATTGGACACGTACAGAAGCGAATGGGAACAAGATTTCGGCGACTGAAAGCTTCGTACAAAAAACAAAAACTCAGTGATGGTAAAGGGTTGGATGGGAAGGGAAGGTTAACTGACAGTGTAATTGCTAAAATACAGAACTATTATGGAATGGCTATTAGGCAAAATACACAAAGTGTCGACGAAATGAAGAAGGCTGTTTGGGCTCTTTTTTTTCATACTTCTTCAACCGATGAAAATCCCCAACATAGCTTGTGTCCCAAAGAAGAAGACAGTTGGTGTAAATATAACAAAGGATTGCTAACTGGTGAAGTGTACACTCATAAGCATAGTCTGCCTCATGCAATAATGGAGGTGATAAAACCTATTTTCAGAGACTTAGCAGCACCTGAACTGTTAAAAAAGTGTATTCACGGAAAAACTCAAAACCCCAATGAAAGTGTAAATAGTGTTATATGGTCGAGAATCCCCAAGACTGTATTTATTGGAATAGAAACACTTCACTTTGGTGTGTATGATGCTGTTGCGACTTTCAATGATGGCAACATTGTAAGGTGCAAGGTATTTAGAAATATGGGAATGAAGATAGGTTCTAACATGGTACGAGCGATGCTTGCTTTAGACAAGGAACGCCTTCGGGCTGCAGACAGGGCTGTAAAGAGTCTAGAAATACAAGCAAGAGTAAACAGGAGGAGGAACAAGAGGAAGCTGGAGGAGGAGTTTGCAGAGGATGAAGATAATCCATCATATGGACCTGGAATGCACTAAAAAGTTAATCCAATCTTTGTCGATCTATTCCCAAAACTTTTATTTTCTCATACTAATTACATGTTTTCTAAGGATCTTCCAAACATATTTGTTTCAAACTTTCAGTAAATGTTACACAGTACCTTCTGCATAATTTAACACAGCCTTTTTCCAAAAAACTGTATATTTTTGAATATATAAATAAAAAATTGCAAAAAAATGTTGTGAATTTTCATTACAATTGAAAAAAAAATCATCTTTAATAACTGAACTAAAATTTTGTAAAATCCCTGTGTTAAGTTGTAGCCCATATTCCAATAAATAATCTGTAAAAACTTCCTACCTCAAATACTTTGTGAGGAAAGATGTAATTTATAAGCGTTATTTTAACATTGCAAGTGTAGGGCGTTCCGGAGCCCCTTAAGGGATCGTAGGTTTTCGAGGTATGGGATTTTAGTAGTATTGGGAGCTTTATTCATCTACAGATGACTTTTACAAGGATACTGGACATGTCACAACATGACAATTTAAGAAAAACAAATCTAAATTCATACAGGGTGGGGCAAATTAAAGTGGCCTGGACGAATGGCAGCATTAATGGAGGACGCAAAGACCTATAGTTACTTCCAACAGAATGGAGCAACTGCTCACAGCCGGCTGAACCTTGGAGCACATTTACACAGTCTTCACCCCTGATGGAGTTGTTAGGAGAGGGCAGTCTAGTCGCCGCCACCCAGATTATCTGAGTTTTCAGTGTGTGATGATTTTGTGTGGGGATCCATCAAGTCTAAGATGCGTCACAACTACCCTCATAATCTTCAAGAAGTGCAGCAGAACATTTCAGATGAGACTGTAGCTATTCCTGCAGTCCAGCTTTGATCTGCCTTCAGTAACTTGCTGATCAGGTCCCAAAAGTGCCAAGAGATGAATGGTAATCTCTTTCAACGTCTGCTATAGTCAGGTTAGTACTGTATTTCCTCTCCTCTGCTGTATTTCTTTGTACTTTGGAACTCCGATCTCCAGGCCACTTTAACTTGCCCCATCCAGTATATACAGTCATTTCCATACTTACAGATCTTGATTGACAAGAATAGGACAGGCAGATGGTCATAGTCTTATAGGAACATCCATCCTAGCATTTGACTGCGGGAAACCACAGCAGACCTAAATTATGATGATCAGATGGGCATTAAGACCTCCATCTTAACCGCAAGACCGCTACGGTCGCAGGTTCGAATCCTGCCTCGGGCATGGATGTTTGTGATGTCCTTAGGTTAGTTAGGTTTAACTAGTTCTAAGTTCTAGGGGACTAATAACCTCAGCAGTTGAGTCCCATAGTGCTCAGAGCCAACCTCCATCTTGCTGCGGCCCATCTGTTTAAGAGAATGCTATCTCTTTCGGTTTATCCCTCGTGTACAACGTGACCATAATACATTTACAATAATAACCCAGGTGCATGATAGCAGATGACATTTCCAGTGAAAGATTTACTCCTTAAAGTATACGAAGGTAAACTCTGAAAAACCGAAACTGGTCATCATCTCCAAAACGTAACAGGAAGCATGGATTATACAATCGATGTATTGACTGCATCGATGGCAACAAAAGCTCTTAGTTACAGGAAAACAAACTAGACGAACTGGAAAATGCCACTACCGAGCAAACAATGCCAGATAAAGCAGCCAAGATAACAAAAACATAGACAGAGATGAAAAACAAATACAGAACTGCCATTTTTTTAAGAAAAGAAATAACATTAGAACGACTTTATACAGTCACAATTACTGAAAACATATTGGGATTACATTACAAAATTTAAAAGAAAAAAATCAAATCCAATTGGTCTTGTCAATTCTGAGACAAGGCAGGGCAGAATACTTACTGAAAAACTCCAACCTGATGACGATCAAATGACAGATTCACGGATACACACCCACCAACAATCAAAACCAGAATTTGAGTACGAAAGAGAAACTGTCACCTCGGACCCCGAAGGTTCAAACAATGGCTCTGAGCACTATGGGACTTAATATCTGAGGTCATCAGTCCCCTAGAACTTAGAACTATGTAAACCTAAGTAACCTAAGGACATCACACACATCTATGCCCGAGGCAAGATTCGAACCTGCGACCATAGCGGTCGCACGGTTCCAGACTGAAGTGCCTAGAACCGCTTGGCCATCCCGGCCAGCTAACCCCAATGGTACCCATTTGGAAGTCGCGTAATAGATCACACTGCTCATTCTAACTGAGAGCCCAAACAAAGCCCTATGGCTGAGGAGATTAAACGCAGCATGGAAATTGAGACACACCACAATAACTAAGAAATCTGCGGAGAAAGATCTGATGAGCTGAAAATAATAACAGCAAATTTGACCTGGTGGCGTTGTGGGCAAGTGAAGCGCTAACAAAAGTATGTAAGTGGAGCACACATGGATGGGGGACCACCCTAGCGAAGATATAGGCTGAAAATGGGGAAATCCATTGAGACAAGCCCCTTTCACAAAGACCAGATTATTATTACACAGAGCCTGAGAACGAGTATCTCGAAAACGGCGAACCCGATCAAATGCTCACGTGCTACTGTCGTGAGAATCTGTGGAAAGAGGTAGAAGGACCGTGAACCTACTACTAGGCGCTAAATGATTTGACCTCCACGACTCTTCACAGAACATGCGTTTCAGAGGCCTTTCTGCTCTGTCAAGCAGGATAGAATGTGATCTGTGACTCCTCTGCAGGAAGAACACAATGCTGGTGCATGCACAAGTGTTTTGTAGCACACCGTTTATCATACAGTGTTGAACATAGAGCTATTTCAAGAACATTACAAGAAGAATGTGCCAAGATACAGGTCGTACAGAGCCACAGCCAGACCAAACATATCTATGACACTAAATGACAGCAGGACTGATAGAGAAAATTAAACATCATATAGCGATACAGAAACAGAAGATGAAACAGACACAATGTAAGTCAAGGTCACACACAAAACAAATGTAGTTACAAAACTGCATACAAAAGTAAAATGTTATTACAGATAGAAATACATGCAGAGATGGCTACAAAGAAACTTGTGAAGAAAGGAAATTCAGCGCAGAAATATATAACTCAATGTTCTCTCTCCAAGATCTAGCTTCCTGACAAGTCCCATGAATAACTGATAGTAATGCAGATGGATGTTGGACATGGATGGAACTTGTCAGGATGCGCTGTAGTAAAACTCGTCCAAGTTTCCCAAGTGATTTATTGTTTGTAACTACAGTGCCGCATTCCCCTCGGTCTGTGTCACCAGGTCCTGCAATGCTGAGGACGCCACCTTAGTGACCCGTCGTGCGCTCTCCTAATGTTCGGCCTCGTACGGCCACAGTGATATGACGACGTCAGGTCTGTGCCGGGAGCCGACTCAGTGGCCTTCATGCTTCGCTGCCTCAGCACCGCCCACTGGCAACTGCAAGCTGACCTGCACCGTGCATCACCACGGTGATGGGTCACGGCAACAACAAGTGCCCACGATCTGGTAGCTGAATCTGTGGTGCTCGCCCTGGATGTCTCTGGTGCGTGTTGGCAGCCAGGACGACTGCCCATGGTAGAAAGCCACGGAGTGGCCCGCCGCTGGCTGGCTGTGGACCCTGCGTCGGCCTCAGAGGGTCGAACCAGCGACCCACTGTGGACTGGAACGCTGGCGCCCCATCTACTGCTGTGTGTAGTTGGTGGTGTGACACACCCTGCCATCCAGGAGAGCTGCCACACTTGAATACTTTGTTAGTGAACTGGCACCTATTTAAATGCGGCTGTGCGCCTCTGTTTTGCTAAACGCGCTGCTTGGCATCATATACTCATAACACTTAGGTTGGCCAGTGGGCCCCTTCTGCCTGTGATTTGCGCCATGTGAACCGCTGCATTTACTTTTTCCGGCGGTTCTATGCCCTTGTGGCCTCTATTTTACTTTGCAAGTGTTGGTGAGCGTAACTCACTGAAATCAGGACTGCACCTGGCTGTATCTTGCGCGCTCAGAAATACTGCACCAAAACTGACTTTTTCTATCCCAAACGGTAGTGTCGCTACATTATTCTCCTCCTTTGGAAAGGCCCGGTCCCCTGGTCGACCTTCAACTGTTTGGCTCTGCACCTATGACATATTTCTGTACTTTTAGAAAACTTACATGTGGTCTATTGCCCCTTAAAACACACGACTTGAAACAATATGTAAAAATTCCCTACTGAACGACCACTGCTCGATCAACCCTTTACCTACTCGTCTCACGCCCTTGGTATCCAATCCACTGGAACTACCCTTGATTCCCTCTAGGAATTGGTTCTCCGCCTGATCAGAATGAAAACAACACATAACAAACTTAAGGCTGCGAAGACACTTGGCACAGAGGTACTCAAAATGATCGTTATTTGCCGTTGCCTTTCCCTATACTGAGCGACATGTTGCACAAGCTGTCTGGCTGATATACGCCCCTTTGCTCTAAAATGAACAGGTTTACGGATCTCAATAGACCTAGCTCCAGAGTTTGATTTAACGGGGTCAGATTCTGCCTTCTGGCCAGTACAGCTGTGACTCCAGAAATTGACGCTGGCAGACGGAAGGTTGGTCTTACTATGTTACACGCAGTTCCATTGATTAAAATTCCGCTCCCATCGAGCTCTATACGTTTCGCTTCTGTACATACTCCCTGCTCAAAGCAACTTGCTACTACTATTAATTTTCGTAGGTGGAGAAGATCCAGTGCATCCCGACAAGTTGCAAGCTCAATTTTGGCTCCATGATGTCCCTTGGAGAGTCTATTTCTTCCTCCTGGCTAAAAGTAATTGCACCATGCACATGTCTGGATCGGTGCTTATCACCCTAACTGGACATACCTTCCCTCTTCAAAAAGACTGCTGTCTGTAGCAGGCTTACAATACTCGAAAACACATACAATATATGAAAATACGAAGCCTAATTAAATCTACACAAACCAAATGATACATAACAAGAAAACAAAAAAAAACTGCAAATACTCTACTACTTTCTGGGTAACACAGCACACGGTACTTAATGCTTCCTGGTTTTTCCTGCACTTAACACCTCTCTTCACTCTAGTAGACACACACTCATGTGAATTAAGCCTTAATGCTAATGTACGCAGTTCAGTTGGTTTGTTCATTATGTTGAACGCCCCTCGTGACAGTTCTGCATCGACAAAAGTTTTCCCTAGCTGAAATAAACATTCCACCAAGTTCCACAGTTCGTTGTCCAAGGTCAATTTTGGCGTGGTGTTGATACAAGAAATCTACTCCTAGGATCAGTCGTAACCCTCGCTTACCCATGGTACTACCTCCATGCATGCATCAAATCGGACTTTCCCTATGCGAAAGTCAACTGTCACTGACCCCAAAGATGTGCCCTCCTTATCCCCCACTCTACGCAACCTATAACGTCGTGGGTCTAATTTCCTTCGTCCCATTACAGTCTTAGTAGCCCTGGGTCCAACAAAATCTTAAACTTGTTAGTTCCTATGGAACCTACGACTGGACATTCCACCTCTGCATACGTATTTGTAGCATTTAAATTAAACGGGAGCTCCCTTAGGTGGTCTTGGGCCCCATCTGCCGTTTAATGATCTTCCACCGCTACTAACTCCACTTCTCCATTCTCCACGCTGCTGGTTTCCACACCTTCCTCTATTCCTTGGTGACTGGGTACATTGCCTGTGCACAAGTCCCGTATGACCACACCTATAACATTTTATACCCACTGTAAACACTGCTTGTCTATCGAGTCCCTCCATTGCCACATCTATTTCCTCACTTTGAATTGCAAGCTGAATGGCCGAATACAAATTTTTCGGAGTCCCTTCACTCACTTTCCGCGACATATGCACCGGTAACACCCTCAAAAATACATCGAGTGCCCTTTGCTCGGCCTCCTGCAACAGAACACCATTCGTCTCATCGCTCTGACCCAACTCGTAAGTATACTTATTAATTTCTCTTATCCTGTCCGCAAGTTTCTCTACCGTTTCCCCCTGCCTCTTCGTCATTGTACTCAACCTCTCCTTAAGCACCGAGCGCTATTCTGTTTCTTGTACCCCTGTAAAAGCCCCTCCTTCGACTGCTTAAACTGTCCGACCTTCCTTAAGGCCTCAGAACACCTTGTCTTCGCTTCACCCGTTAATCTAATTTTGGCTACATGTAGCAGCTGTTCATCAGACCAAACATTCATTGCAGCTGAAGTTTCCAAGTCCTCCACAAACGAGCGCACATCCTCAGATGCCTTGCCAGAAAACGGAATAATCAAACTCGCGGCAGCTGGATCAATCTGCCACTGTGGCACCCTAGGCAAAAACGACTTATCTGATGCGGTTTCCCGCTCACCTCTAGATATTAATTCACTTCTCAACTGCGTATTGCCCGCTGTCAGCACTGCTACCTTTTCCAACAAAATCCGTACCGCTTCTGGTTCCGACACACCTCGCATTCCTGACTCTGCCATTGTGTTCCTTTTGTTCCCTGTTAATCCCGAAACAAAACAACTCCCTACACATGAGTATCATCATACTCAGTAACATCATACTCAAACCAATACAAAAGTAATTAAATGCCACAAAAGAAATCTTACTGCCCCAAATACACTAATTGGCAACAAATAATACTATGCTCACGCAAAACATTTACAATTGCCTGCCATGAGCCATATTCAAAAACGCAAAAAAGAAAGAAATCGTCTAATACTCAAAAGAAAACTGGTCAGAACTCATGACATCTTGTGACTGTAATGCAGGCAGTGGGCTCAAATGTCGTACTGTACAGACGACGCCCGCTATTCTGACACCAAATGTAGATGGATGTTGGACATGGATGGAACTTGTCAGGATGCGCCATATTAAAACTCGCCTGAGTTTCCCAAGTGTTTTATTGTTTCCAACTACAGTGCCGCATTTCCCTGGGTCTGCGTCACCGGGTCCTGCAGTGAGGATGCCACCTGGTGGATTGCAGCCCGTTCTGTCCGTCCACCGTGGACGGGCCATCAGGAGGAGCAGGGAAGGAGACGGGGTGGGATAGAGTACACTTCGCACTACGAGAAAGCCTCTCGTGGCGACAGCGCCGGGACACCAACCAGGAGCCTCCTACGCGCAGCGGCATGCTGTCCGCCGCCAGTCACGCGCGGCCAAAGTAAGGGCATTCCACGCTACGTCACAGCACGTGGCGCTGCGCTAGCAAGACTGGTGTGGCCCGGAGCTGGTGTCATCGCTCCAAGTCAGCGAGGACTCGGGGAAGGTCGTTGATATCAGCAAGCTCAGCCAGCCTGTGTTACGCGGGCCACATTGTACTCGGCAGGAATGTGCACTCTCCCCTTTCCTCTTTAATATGTACATACAGAAACGAATAGACGAGGTCAGAGAAAAGTTAGGACAAGCTAATGGAATCAGGATCCAGGGAAAAATAGTTGATATGCTGCGTTTTGCGGATGACATTGCTGTCCTAGCGGAAAATGGGGAAGAGTTACAAGTAGTGTCGGAGGAAATGGAAAACTCTCTTGCTACACGGTACAACATGAAAATTAATAAGTCAAAAACAAAAATCTTAGTTGCAAGCAAACAAAATAATCAAGCAATTACGAATATAAGGCTGAATGGAGAGAAGCTGAAAGAAATACAAGACTTTGTCTACTTGGGAAGCAGAATAACATCAGATGGTCGTAGTAGGAAAGATGTAATAAGTAGAATAAATCAGGCAAAGACTGCATTCTATAAAAGGAAAGGACTCCTCACATCAAATATGATAAGTCTGTCGTTAAGGAAGCGGTTAATAAAGACCTTTGTTGGGAGTGTGCTTCTCTACGGCAGCGAAACCTGGACACTTGGAGAGGACGAAAGAAGAAGGATTGAAGGATTCGAAATGTGGTGTCTGCGAAGGATGTTAAAAATTCCATGGACGGCCAGGATGACAAATGAAGAAGTCCTGCAGAGAGCGGAGGAAGTTCCAGTTCTTTGGAAGACGGTCAAGAAGAGGAGAGAAATATGGATGGGACACATTCTGAGACATGAAAGTCTTCTCCACACTATAACGGAAGGTCTTGTGGAGGGCAAAAGGGCAAGAGGCAGACCTAGAAGAAAGTACATAAGCCAGATAATGCAGGACCTAGGATGCGGAAGTTTCACGGAATTGAAGAGGCTGGCCGACAATCGCACTGAATGGAGAGCTGCTGCAAATCAATCTTAGGATTGGCAACTTAATAAGAAGAATTAATAATGTTTCTTTGGCATTTCTGACGCGTCCACAGTCATTTCCTAGCATCCTGTCAACTGGAGAGGTCACTACTCGGCTTCCAGTCCACCGTAGGCGACTGGGACCACCGGGGCGCCTACACGCCTTAGCAACCCATCGTGTTCTCTGCTAATGTGTCAGCCTTGTACGGCCGCAGTGATATGACGACATCAGGGCTGCATCGGCAGCAGTCTCGGCAGCCTTCATCCTGCACTGCCTCAGCGCCGCTGGCTGACAACTGCAGGGTGGAACACACCGTCAATCCCTACCAGTGTGGCTTGGGTCACGGCAACAACAAGCGCCCGCGATCCGGCAGCTGACTCTGCGGCACTCGCCCTGGATATCTCCAGTGTGTGTTGGGAGACAGGACAACTGCCCGCATTAGTGAGTCACGGAGTGGCCCGCCGCTGGCAGGCTACAGACTCCACGTGGGCCTCAGACAGTCGAACCAGCAACTGGAACGCTGGTGCCCCATCTGCTGCTGTGTGTAGCCGGTTGTGTGACACGCCCTGCCGTCCAGGAGAGCTGCCACACTTGAATGCTTTGTTGGTGAACTGGCACCTATTTATATGTGGCTGTGCGCCTCTGTTTTGCTAAATGCGCCACTCTGTGCTATGTACTCACAACACTCAGGTTGGCCATTGGGCCCTTTCTGCCTGTGACTTGCGCGATGCAAACCTATGTGTGTACTTTTTCCAACAGTTCTATGACCCTGTGGCCTGTATTTTACTTCGCTACTGCTGGTGAGCATAACTCACTGTAAACAGGCCCGCACCTGGCTGTAACTTGCACGCTCAGAAATATTGCACCAAAACTGATGTTTCCTAGCCCAAACGGTGGTGCCGCTACAGTAATAGCTACTGTACTACACTACTGGCCATTAAAATTGCTACACCAAGAAGAAATGCAGATGATAAACGGGTATTCATTGGACAAACATATTATACTAGAACTGACACGTGATTACATTTTCACGCAATTTGGGTGCATAGATCCTGAAAAATCAGTACCCAGAACAACCACCTCTGGCCGTAAGAACGGCCTTGATACGCCTGGGCATTGATTCGAACAGAGATTGTATGGCGTGTACAGGTACAGCTGACCATGCAGCTTCAAAACTATACCACAGTTCATCAAGAGTAGTGACTGGCAGATTGTGACCAGCCAGTTGCTCGGCCACCATTGACCAGACGTTTTCAGTTGGTGAGAGATTTGGAGAATGTGCTGGCCAGGGCAGCAGTCGAACATTTTCTGTATCCAGAAAGGCCCGTACAAGACATGCAACATGTGGTCGTGCATTATCCTGCTGAAATGTAGGGTTTCGCAGAGATCGAATGAAGGGTAGAGCCACGGGTCGTAACACATCTGAAATGTAACGTCCACTCTTCAAAGTGTCATCAATGCGAGCAAGAGGTGACCGAGACTTGTAACCAATGGCAACCAATACCATCACGCCGGGTGATACGCCAGTATGGCGATGACGAATACACGCTTCCAATGTGCGTTCACCGCGATGTCGCCAAACACGGATGCGACCATCATGATGCTGTAAACAGAACCTGGATTCATCCGAAAGAATGTCGTTTTGTCATTCGTGCACCCAGATTCGTCGTTGAGTACACCATCGCAGGCGCTCCTGTCTGTGATGCAGCGTCAAGCGTAACCACAGGCATGGTCTCCGAGCTGATAGTCCATGCTGCTGCAAACGTCGCCGAACTGTTAAGCAGACGGTTGTTGTCTTGCAAACGTCCCCATCTGTTGACTCAGGGATCGAGAAGTGGCTGCACGATCCGTTACAGCCATGCGGATAAGATGCCTGTCATCTCGACTGCTAGTGATACGAGGCCGTTGGGATCCAGCAAAGCGTTCCGTATTACCCTCCTGTACCCACTGATTCCATATTCTGCTAACAGCCATTGGATCTCAACCAACGAGAGCAGCAATGTCGCGATACGATAAACCGCAATCGCGATAGGCTACAATCCGATTTTTATCAAAGTCGGAAACGTGATGGTACGCATTTCTCCTCCTTACACAAGGCATCACAACAACGTTTCACCAGGCAACGCCGGTGAACTGCTGTTTGTGTATGAGAAATCGGTTGGAAACTTTCATGTCAGCACGTTGTAGGTGTCGCCACCGGCGCCAACCTTGTGTGAATGCTCTGAAAAGCTAATCATTTGCATATCACAGCGTCTTCTTCCTGTCGGTTAAATTTCGCGTCTGTAGTACGTCATCTTCGTGGTGTAGCAATTTTAATGGCCAATAATGTAATTATCTTTACAATGTATTTGATAGCAATCTGTAAACAGAATTACTGTTTCATTATGGTCTCTTTAAAATTGTAAATAAGTAATTAATTTAGAAAACTCACCTTAATGCACAATTCAATTACTTAAACAACTTTTAATATCAAATCAGAAGACAAGAACATGATGCAGTTTCGGAGCATTCCCTTCTGAGTGTTGACGATATTGTGCAATCAGATGATCTATCCTTCCTTATATTTCTGTTGTTTCCCTCTAAATTACTAACATTTTTGTTTTATACCCTGGCTTTTCTATAACTAACTTAATTTTCTTTACAACTTATTAACTATTACTTTGAGACTTAATTGGTGAAAACACTATGTGATTTCGGTTATCTTCTTTAGTTAACAATTTAATTATATAAAACAAGAATAGTGTCAAAATTCTGAAAACTGGCTAGTTTGTAGTAGCAAACGACCCACTATAGAACAAAGGTGTGGGTCACTCTGTAATGTTAATAAATAAATAAATTGAAGCATGGAAGGATTTTAGGATATGTGTGAATCACTAGTTTTGATACCTGGAAGAGATACATGGGTTTTTAATGCGAAAGCTATTGTATAACTGATGGTTGTTCTGTCAAGAATGGAGTTGTCACGACGAGGGACACTGGGGCATATAAAAATATACCAGAGACCAGGCTGGTATGGAAAACATGATTATGACTATAAACAACACTGTGTGTTGATGCGCGAGTAACTAGCCATGACCGAGCGAGGTGGCGCAGTGGTTAGACACTGGACTCGCATTCGGGAGGACGACGGTTCAATCCCGCGTCCGGCCATCCTGATTTAGGTTTTCCGTGATTTCCCTAAATCAGTCCAGGCAAATGCCGGGATGGTTCCTCTGAAAGGGCACGGCCGACTTCCTTCCCCATCCTTCCCTAATCCGATGAGACCGATGACCACGCTGTCTGGTCTCCTTCCCCAAACCAACCAACCAACCAACCAACTAGCCATGTTCATAGATAAAAGATGGATTTAGACTGATCTCTGCTGGATTCTGGAGAATGGAGAACAGAGACGGTGAATTAAGGGAAGCTTAGCGAATGACATCAGAAATCACTCAAGTGCTGCATGGGTGCAAAATAGAAGACTGTAGTTCAGTGAGAAGTCTACAGAAGTCCTCAGTATGGTACTGGCCCACAAATGGCTGAAGATGTTGTTGGTGAGGAAGATGGTGTACCCTCTCCACAATATACTGCTACGAAAGTCTGCTCTGGCAGACAGAAACTCACCTTTGATGCCGTTGCAGGGTGGGCGGCTGCACACAGCGGACACGCCATCTTGTGAGCAGTAGCACCGCTGACATCGCCTCCTGAATGAGGTGCCTGGGATACACTTCCGGTATGCCTTTACACCCTGGCCCGCCCGCATCATTCCGGTTCCACAGTCCTCATCTAGCGACACATACCAGAAGAAAAGGAATAGCTAGATACAGTCATTGATGGTACTGCAACTACAAGAAAGTTCGTATTTTTGTTGACAAACTTGTTTCGTTTTACTGAAGTAAAATATAAACTGTTCCATTAAGTTTCGGGTGTGCAGCCGCAAGAATGTGGCCTTTCTTACATTGGACAAACAACTCGTACTGTCCAAGAAAGATGTGCAGAACACCGGAGGTACACACGACTTTTTCAACCTAACAAGTCGGCAGTGGCAGAGCACTGTATTGACACTGGTCGCAGTATGTTGTATGCCAACGTCGAAATTTTGGCAACTACATCATCTTTTTGGGACTCGATATGAAGGAGGCAATTGAAATTCGCTTGATGACGAATTTAATTAATAGAGATAGTGGTTTCAACCTTGGCAAATCATGGAATCCGGCACTTGGTGTGATAAACTCACAAAGACGTCGTCACAGTGCAGCTCACAATGATGTATCGACATGTCAACACAGATCGACTGCGGAGTCATAGATGTAACTCGCACATTGTGCACGTCTCTGCCGCCCACCAACGTCTCTGGCGCATTTGCATCTGTGGCCGCATGCGCAGTTGCGCGGGACATGATTATAAAGGGATGAAGCGAGCACTGGAGCAGCACGCCTCCCTCTCCTGGATGATGAACTTCGCCGAGACATATACCCTTCCAACTATAACCTGCCCTTGTTCCCCCCTCCCCAGGGCCCCCTTTTTCCTCTTCCCTCCTTCTCCCAGAGCGGATTTTCCTCCTTCTCCCCCCCCCCCCCCCCTGAGACCCTGCACCCCATACTTGCCTCTTTCCTTCCCACATCCCCCCCTACCTGGCCCTCTTCAGCGCGCCCCCCACCCATCTCCCCCTCTCTTCTCCTTCCTCCCTTCTTCCCTTCTCCCGCATCTCCCTGCGCCTGGCAGATCCTCCGCTTTGCTCATCGTCAGTGTGCCACGTCAGTGTTGTGTTTAGTGCTGTTTCTCCTGTGCATCGAGAGATGTGATTTTAATTGTGTGCTGGCCTTAGTGTTACTGTCAGTGTTTGTTATGTGCTACAACATCCGTCGATACTTTTATGCTCCGGTCATACTGTGCCTTGTGCTCTTTTAATTGTCGCAGTGTGTGGTTTTTTGTGTGCACTACTTTTTTACGGTTTTTATTTCCATTTTACAGTCGCACCTTTTTTGTCTGTTGTCTTCCATAATGTTCCCCTTTTTATATATCTATGTTCACCATATATTCTCCTTTGTATATTTCTAAATGTCTTCTATTGTTTGTTCTATGTCTTTCGGCTGAAGAGCAGCGCATATGCAGCTGCCAGCCCGCCTCGTTGGGGAATTGAAATACAATAATGGAAAAAAAAAACTGGTGTCAGTCTTGAGGTTCACTCTGAAGATGGATGAACGTTTTACAGCCGAAATATTAGAAGAAGAAAGAGAATTCTTGCGGCTACATACCCGAAGCTTAGTGGAACAGTCTTTGCGCTGCCAAAACCTGAAGATTAACATAAAATATAAACTGTCTGTAATGAAAGATATTTACAGTTTGGCTTGCTTTATAGATCGAAAAATATACTCTAATACAGAAAAAAACTTACCATCAAGAAATGATAGAAATGGGGTGGAAGGCGGTAGATGTACATGTACAGACAAACAAATTATAATTTCAGAAAAAAACTGGACGACTTATTTAAGAGAAACAATTTCACAAACTGAGCAAGTCAGTAACGAATTGGTCCACTTCTGGTCCTTATACAACCAGTTATTCGGCTTGTCATTGATTAACAGAGATGTTGGACGTCCTCCTGAGGGATGTTGTGCCAAATAATGTCCAATTAACGCGTTAGTTCGTCAAAATCCCGATCTGGTTGGAGGACCCTGCCCTTAATGTTGCAAACGTTTGGGAGAGATCCAGCGACCTTGCTGGTCAAGGTAGGATTTGGCAAGCAAGAAGCAGTAGAAATTCTCGCCGTTTGCGGACGGCCATTATCTTGCTGAAATGTAAGCACATGATGGCTTGCCATGAGGGGTAACAAAACAGGGCATAAAATATCGTCGACATACTGCTGTACTGTAAAGACGCCGTGGGTGACAACCAAATAGTTCCTGCTATGGAATGAAATGCCACCCCAGACCATCACCCATGGTTGTCAAGCCGTATCGCAGGCGGCAGTAAGATTGCTATCCCAACACTCTCTGGGGCGCCTCCAGACACGTCTTCGCTGGCCGTCGGAGCTCATTTCAAAGCATGACTCATCACTGAAGACACTTTTACTCAGTCATTGGAATTCCAGGCCGAATACGTGCCTCGAGATGACCTGAACACAGCACTGGGTCACAATCACTGTCGCCAGCCACATGACCCGACAGCCAGCAGTGGTGGTCTGGGGTGCCAATTCAATTCATAGCAGGATCGCTTTAGTTGTCATCCGTGGCACCCTTTCAGCAAAGCAGTGCATCAACGATATTTTACGCCCTGTTTTGTTCCCCTCATGGCAACCCAACATGTGCTTATGTTTCAGCAAGATAACGGCCATCCGCAAATGGCGAGAATTTCTACTGCTTGTCTGATCGCCTCCTTCCTTTCCCACTGTCATTCCTATGTCACCATCCAGAACACGGTTTCCTACACCTTCTACCCCTGTGCCGGTGTGCCCCAAGGTTCTGTCCTCTTCCCCCTTCTCTACCTTCTTTACATGGCGGACATGCCGCTGCCTTCACCTCCCTTACACCTCTAGTACGCCGATGACATCGCCTTCCTTGCCCTCACCTCCATCCTGCAACGCTCCTAGCACCTTCTTCAATCCCATCTTGACCAGTTCACCACCTGGTGTAACCAGTGGCTGTTCAAGATCAATTCTTCCAAGACCCAGGCGATCATTGCACGCAAAACCACCCCTTCCTTCCGTCTCCTCGATTTCTATCTCACTATCTACGGCTGTCCTATCAATCTCACCCCCCACCTTGGCATCAACCTTGACCGTCTCCTCTCCTGCACCTCCCATCTTGAGATGATCCAAGCCAAGGCACTCCACCTCCTCAAGCTCCTTTCTGGCCGCACATGGTGTCTGGACCCCTCCACTGTCCTCCACACCTATAAATCCCTCATGTGCCCTATCCTCTGCTATGCCCATCCTATCTGGATCCCTGCCCCCTCCTACCTTCTACAAATCCCTTCAAATTTTCAAATTCTGGAACGCCCTGCGCTCCACCTCATCTATCGCATCTGCCTCCCCTCCCCCATGTGGATCCTCTATGACAATTCCGTTCCCACACCTCCTCCTTTTCCTCGGACAGATCCTTTACACATCCCACAAACTTGATCCCCCTCACCCACTTGTCTCTCCCATCCTTTCCCACCCCCATCTGTTGGTGCGCCTGTGCTCCTACATCCCACCCGCTCTCCATCTCTCCACACTCCATACCTTTGCCGAAGATGGCTTCCGCCAACTCCTCCTCCCTGATGATGCCCTCATCCCCTCCATCTACCCCTCCTACCAACTTTTATCCTCCCTTTCCTCCACCTGTGTTTTTCCAGAGTGCACCCTCTCTCCCTTCTCTCCCTTCTTTCCCTTCTCTCCCTCCTCTCTTCCTCCCTCCCTCCCTTCCCCCCTGGGCTTCCACTACCCCCTCTCCCCTCTCCCACTCCCTTCTCCTCTCCCACCGTCATCAACACCCTCCCCCTCTCCCTTCTACCCGCACCTCTTTCCTTTGATAGGTCCCCAGCTTTGTGCATGAATAGTGCATCTTCGTGCACTGGAGATCGTCGCCAGTGCTTGTGTGTGTCTTCATGTCAGTGCTTCAGTGTCTCTCCGTTTGTACTCCTCCATTCGCGTGTGTAAATTCTGTCTTCTTCGTTTGTGTACAGTGATGACCGTTTCTTATCTGGACAGTGCGCCTGTGAATGGCTTCATGTATTTTTACTATGTCTGTCTCCCATTTTTGTCCACCATATTTGTTTTCTGTCTTTTTGTTTCGTTTATGTTTTCACTGTGGCCGAAGAGCAGCATACATAGGCCGCTGCCGGCCTACCTTTTTTGTAAAGGTGTTAAAATAACAATAAAGAAAAAAAAGCAGCTCCGGCAGTCAGTGAGCTTCTGACGACGATGCCAGGGATGGCCATCGAAAGCTCGTGGATTTTATTCGAATTGACGCTGCTGGAACACCGAGAACGTTTTATTCAGCCCCTTTTTCTTACCCCTCATGGCAAGCCACCATGTGCTTACATTTCAGCAAGATAACAGCCGTACTTCTTGTCTTCTTGCCTGTCAAATCCTACCTTGGCCAGCTAGGTTGCCGGATCTCTCTACAATTGAAAAAGTTTGTAGCATTATGGACGTGGCCCACCAATCACCTCATGATTTGTCCACCTAACGTAGTCCAGTTGCATAGAATTTGGCATGATATCCCTCTTGGGGACATCCAACAACTCTGTGAATCAACGGTAAGTCCAATAACTGTTTAAATAAAGGCCAGACGTGGATTAACGCGTTACTGACTTGTTCAGTTTGCAAATCCCTTTTTAATTACGGCATGTTATGTCCAATTTCCTCACAGATCAGCTAACGCTCTTTGCTTGCAAGTATTGCTTCGTTTCGGTCTGTTGTTTTCTACCTGATCCGACATTTCTTTCGAAAAAAATGCACTTCTTGAAGAATTATTTTATTTATCGTGTCAAAAGTACAGAAATATAAAAAAATATATAAGTGTTTACATAATTTTACACAAAAGAAGACCAAAAATCGGACACTTCAAGTGGTGTAGCTCTCATAAGGTCTTGCATGGTGAAGGTGTGGTTGGTTATGAGGAACACTGAAGGAAATGTAAAACGATAAAGTGGTAGCCAAGATCGCAGGAATTCTTTTTATTCCACGATTACCGGTTTAGGCGAAACTAAAGCCGCCATCATCGGAACTTAGGACGGCGGCTTTAGTTTCACCGAATCCGGTAATCGTGGAAAAAAAAGTATTCCTGGGATCTTGGTTATCAGCTACAGTTACTCTACAGCTACAGTTATTCTACACAGAGTACGCGAAAGAAATTGCCCCCCTTCTAACAGCCGTGTACCGCAAGTCTCTAGAGGAACGGAAGGTTCCAAATGATTGGAAAAGAGCACAGTTCTTTCCAGTTTTCAGGAAGTGTCGTCGAGCAGATGCGCAAAACTATAGGCCTATATCTCTGACATCGATCTGTTGTAGAATTTTAGAACATGTGTTTTGCTCGCGTATCATGTCATTTCTGGAAACCCAGAATCTACTCTGTAGGAATCAACATGGATTCCGGAAACAGCGATCGTGTGAGATCCATCTCGCTTTATTTGTTCATGAGACCCAGAAAATATTAGATACAGGCTCCCAGGTAGGTACCATTTTCCTTGACTTCCGGAAGGCGTTCGATACAGTTCCGCACTGTCGCCTGATAAACAAACTAAGAGCCTATAGAATGTCAGACCAGCTGTGTGGCTGGATTGAAGAGTTTTTATCAAACAGAACACAGCATGTAGTTCTCAATGGAGAGACGTCTACAGACGTTAAAATAACCTCTGGCGTGCCACAGGGGAGTGTTATGGGACCATTGCTATTTACGATATATATAAATGTCCTAGTCGGAAGTTCCATATGGCTTTTCGCGGATGATGCTGTATACAGAGAAGTTGCTGCATTAGAAAATTGCAGCAAAATGCAGGAAGATCTGCAACGGATAGGCACTTGGTGCAGGGAGTGGCAACTGACCCTTAACATAGACAAATGTAATATATTGCGAATACATAGAAAGAAGGATTCTTTATTGTATGATTATATGATAGCGGAACAAACACTGGTAGCAGTTACTTCTGTAAAATGTCTGGGAGTTTGCGTACGGAACGATTTGAAGTGGAATGATCATATAAAATTAATTGTTGCTAAGGCGGGTGCCAGTTTGAGATTCATTGGGAGAGTCATTAGACAATGTAGTCCATCAACAAAGGAGGTGGCTTACAAAACACTCGTTCGACCTATACTTGAGTATTGCTCATCAATGTGGGATCCGTACCAGGTCGGGTTGACAGAGGAGATAGAGAAGATCCAAAGAAGAGCGGCGCGTTTGGTCACAGGGTTATTTGGTAAGCGTGATAGCGTTAAAGAGATGTTTAGCAAACTCAAGTGGCAGACTCTGCAAGAGAGGCGCTCTGCATCGTGGTGTAGCTTGCTGTCCAGGTTTCGAGAGGGTGCGTTTCTGGATGAGGTATCGAATATATTGCTTCCCCCTACTTATATCTCCCGAGGAGATCACGAATGTAAAATTAGAGAGATTCGAGCGCACGGAGGCTTTCCAGCAGTCGTTCTTCCCGCGAACCATACGCGACTGGAACAGGAAAGGGAGGTAATGACAATGGCACGTAAAGTGCCCTGCGCCACATACCGTTGGGTGGCTTGCGGAGTATAAATGTAGATGTAGATGTAGAGTTTATGTGCTGGAGTGTTTTCATAAGTGATTCGTGCAAATGAAGGGTTGAGTCCTTTTAAGTACTTTTGGCTTGTTCTTAAGCTAAAATTTGTTTGAGCTGTGACTCTGTGCAAGCTAGGTCTGGTATGCTGACGTGAGTTAAAGTTAAATGTAATAAAATTTTTAATAAATTTTTATGTAAAATATGTGAGCTCAGTTCAATCAATCACTCCATGCTTTTAATACCGATGGCCCAGTACTTGTGAGAGCATTCAGTCATTTTCTTCTTTATAGCAAATACAAAATTAATTCATTATAAAACTGTACTTATATAGAACAGTTTCGTTCAGTATTATTGCAACAGATTTCCATTCCGCTTTCAAACAAGCTCCATTGCAGCTTTCCGTTCGAAGTTGAATTTTGTCTGCACTTGTGACAAGCAGTTCAGAGCCATCTGCAAGACGAAGGCGGTTCAAATATCTTCTATTGACATGAATTCATCCCTTACATTCTCAGTTTACAGATACAATAACTGAAAACTTTAAATTTCCGTAGCAGTTCCATTAAATTCAAAGTTTAAATTTAGTGTCACCGATGCTGCATGACAAACCTGCCAACTCCGTCTGGACTGTGCCATATCCAGCAGAGAAAGTCGTGACACACATGGCGTAAGTACACACACGTGGCAACATAAAGTTCCCGTAAAGGATTCTACAGCACATTTAAAGGACGTAAAGCACCTTACCTCCCATAATAGGGTACTACTAGTTTATATCCTTTTCTTTTCCGCATGGCATTTCAGCCTATTGTGTGTCAGGAACGGCCTCTTTGATGAAAATGAACAAACGTTTGTGTAGGTAGTGCGGCACGATTGCATTTTGCACCAAGAAGGACTGCCACAAACAAGTACGCGATGCCGCACTGCCTACACGAAAATTTTTTTCCAACCGTCAGGAAGTCCATTCCTGGCACAACAGAGGTAGAATATTGCAGTTTGCAGGCTATGTCTGTGGACGCCAATGTAGAAATGACTTGACTGGTGATTCTTGTGTGTAGGTTTTGTAGGAAATATCGCTGCTGTGGCTGGTGCATGCAGAAATTTATCATCACGTAGTTGTTTCTGGCAGTCCTTTTTGGTGCAAAACGCACTCATACCGCACTGTCTACACAAACATTTGTTGCACGCCATCATGAAGGCCGTTCCTGGCATAAGCAAGATACAATATTGCAGTCCAGCACAAATTTTCACAAATTTTCAATCTACAGCTGTTGTCCATACTCGCAACTGCGAATACATCTCAATGTGTAGGCAATGCGGTATGAGTGCATTTTGCAGCAAAAAGGACTGCCACAAGCAACAACGTGATGGGAAGTCTAAGCATGTACCTGCTATAGCAGCAACGATTTGCTACAAAACCTACACGCAAGATTCACCAGTCACGTCGTTTCTACATCGGCGTCTACACACATAGTAGTTAAACCACCACATTGTACCTGGCTTATGCCTGGAACGGCCTTCATGATGGCGTGCAACAAGTGTTTGTGTAGGCAGTGTGGCATGACCCCATTTGGTACCAGAAAGGACTGTCACAGATAACTACATGATGGTAAGTCTAAACATGTACTGGCTACAGCAGCAATGATTTCCTAAAAATCTTACACACACTTTTCGCTAGTCAGTTCATTTCTACATCGGCGTCTGTACACATTGTAAACAATAGTATTGTACCTTGCTTACGGTTATTCGAACCACTGTCCGCGTATTTATACCCTATTCAATCAAACATCCAACACCAGAGTTACTGGGTGCAAAGCTGATAACATTCTAAAAGATGGACAGACGGGAATAAAAGAACGTAACTATATTGTTGTCGACAAATTGCTGGAAACAGTAACTGCCGAAAAGTATATAGATGTAGCCAATTATCCAGAGTGACCTAAAGTGGAATGACCACATAAAACAAATAGTAGCAAAAGCTGATTCCAGACTGAGATTCACAGGAAGAATATTTTAGGTGACTTATAAAAGCACCATTTCTTGATGTGTGGTTCCTGAGAGAACCCCAAAAAGCAATTATTTCTGAGTACTAAAAGTACTAATAGTGCAGATGGCCGCTTTTATAGTTCCTATTCATGGCAGGTCGTCGAAATTGTTATCATATGTTCTTAAAATGATATTCTCAAACAACTTGGAACTTTTTTTGGGTATCATTATCCGTTACCGATATCGAGAGGTTCAAAGCTACCTTACTTATGCAGAAGAGAACTTCAAATGGATGCCAAAATCTATGTAAAACTGGAAAAAATTTAAATTGAGTAAAATATTTCTAATAACGTCTTCACTCGATCGATGGGCATAGAACACAGAAAAAAACTAAATCGAACAATTTTGTATTAATCTTATACTGTTGTTGTTGTTGTTGTGTCTTCAGTCCAGAGACTGGTTTGATGCAGCTCTCCATGCTACTCTATCCTGTGCAAGCTTCTTCATCTCCCTGTACCTACTGAAACCTACAATCTTGTGAATATGTTCAGTGTATTTATCTCTTGGTCTCCCTCTACGAGTTTTACCCTCCACGTTGCCCTCCAATACTAAATTGGTGATACCTTGATGCCTCAGAATATGTCCTACCAAACGATCCCTTCCTCTAGTCAAGTTGTACCACAAACTCCTCTTCTCCCCAATTCTATTCAATACTTCATTAGTTATGTGATCTACCCATCTAACCTTCAGCATTCTTCTGTAGCATCACATTTCGAAAGCTTCGTGTCCAAGCAATTTATCGTCCACGTTTTACTTTCATGCATGGCTACACTCCATAGATAACCTTTCACAAAAGACTTCCTGACACTTAAATCTATACTCGATGTTAGCAAATTCAGAAACGCTTTCCTTGCCATTGCCCGTCTACATTTTATATCCTCTCTTATTCGACCATCACCAGTTATTTTGCTTCTCAAATAGCAAAACTCATTTACTACTTTAAGAGTCTCATTTCCTAATCTAATTCCTTAAGCTTCACCCAATTTAATTCGACTAAATTCCATTATCCTCGCTTTGCTTTTGTTGAGGTTCATCCTTTCAAGATACTGTCCATTCCGTTCAGCTGCTCTTCCAGGACCTTTGCTGTCTTTGACAGAATTACAATGTCATCGGCGAATCTCAAAGTGTTTATTTCTTCTCCATGGATTTTAATACCCACTCCAAATTTTTCTTTTGTTTCCTTTACTTCTTCCTCAATATACAGATTGAATAACATCGGGGAGAGGCTACAACCCTGTCTCACTCCTTTCCCAATCACTGCTTCCCTTTCATGCCCTTCGACTCTTATAACTGCCATCTGGTTTCTGTACAAATTGTAAATAGCCTTTCGCTCCTTGTATTTTACCCCTGGCACCGTCAGAATTTGAAAGAGAGTATTCCAGTCAATATCTTATATTTTGTGAACTTATTTGTTATTCCGTGCCGAAGTATATAAATAAGCCGTCAAACCATAAAGGCCTATAGAATTCGATTTATGTAAACAGCAGACGCTAATTTAACAGGAGAAGGAAAGGAACCCATGGAAAAATTAGAACGTGCACAATACAACCAGCGGAAAATTGCTCTTGTCGGCGCACAAAAAAGGATAATATGTTCCTCTTTAAAAGACTCTGAGAGAAACGCGGGGAACCAGCTACCTCGAACCTCATTCTACCATCAATATCAAACATTTTGACATGCGAACATATTCGTGCTTTTTTTGTACTGCGAGAGAGTATCAGAGAGAATGTGGGCGAGAGATGAGACAGTAACAGTGGGGGGAAAAAGAGAGAGGCGGCAGTGGTGGTGGGTGAGATAAGGAGAGAGAGAGATGGATCAACACAACAGCAGCGGGAGCCAAAGAGAGATGAGAACTTGATGATTAGAGACAGTGGCAGTAGAAGACAGAGAAGAAATAGGGGATAGAAGCAGTGGGAGCAAACGTTAGAGGAGGCAATGGAAATGAAAAAGAGGGGCGAGTGAAGCTGGGAGGGGTGGGAGGAGGGGCTGTCTGGTAGTCGTTGTAGGGATCGAAATTTTAAACAGGTGAGTATAAGGGAAAAAATAAGTTGGAGCCCCCCTTCCAGAAGTTTTGAACTACCGATGTATGGAGGAGACAGTAGAGACGGGAGAGAAAGACAAATGGAGACAGTGAAAGTGAGAGAGGAGGCAGGAGCAGTGGGATATATTGTAAGTCAATGGGAGGAAACAGAAACATTGTGAGAGAGACATACGGTATATAGACAGTGGTAGTGAAAGTGAGATGCTGAGTACGGAGGCATAACTACAAAGAGAGAGTGGGTAAAAGAATACAATGTTCTGTGTTAAAAGAGGGCGAATGCGTTTGTGCGCCGAAACTTTTGGTGGGGAAGGCAGAACGAGGATCGAGGGAGATGGTTTCCCACCCTTCTGTCAGAGTCTTTTAAGGACGAACATATTCGCCGTTTTTGTGCTCCGACAAGAGCAATTTACCGCTGGTTGTATTGTGCACGTTCTATCACGTTGTGCTAGCAGTGGTTCGCAACCTTTCTGAGACTCTTATCCCTGAGTGCAGTCAGATATCTGCTACTGTCGAATATGCCCCACTATCATCGACTTTGGAGCCCAACTAAACTCTTGAATGGAAAAGATTTTCCCGGAATATTTTCATTTTTAAAACGATGAAAGATAAATGATGTTTAGGTTGTATAGCTGTCTTATAAAGCCACAAACTAATGAGCCAATTCGACAAGTGGTACTGCTTCCTTCTAACAACCTCTGTTTATAGAATGTGGAGCTATTCCCGGTGCATCTCGTGTGCTAGTTACAACTCCTTCTTAGGAAAGAAGGCTGACTAACAACGTGGAGGGTAGACTCTCGTCACAAAACATACTTCCCCTGAACCACTCCTCTCCCTAGCAGGCCGGCCGCTGTGGCCGAGCGGTTCTAGGCGCTTCAGTCCCGAACCACGCTGCTGCTACGGTCGCCGAATCCTGCCTCGGGCATGGATGTGTGTGATGTCCTTGGGCTACTTAGGTTCAAGTAGTTCTAAGTCTACGGGACTGATGACCTCAGATGTTAAGTCCCATAGCGCTTAGAGACATTTGAACCATTTTCTCCCTAGCAGCACTTGCATCACCGACATCCGGCGCTCCTTTTTAAAACCAACCCAATTAAAATGTGTCCACTATACTTAGGCCTACTGTTTGTAATTTGAAATCGCTTGGTTGCTGGACTCCTTATTTCCGAAGTGGCAGTAGAGGAAGACTTCAGGCTGCCACTGCTCTGTGTGTGATCACTGCCAGTAATAATAATAATAAAAATATTGTGTAGATACCACAGCAGTGTTATAGCGATTACATTGATACTGTTGTATTTGTTCTGTCAGTTACTTCATTTACTGATGCGAAGTGAATAATGAGGCAATTTCTGGTCTTCTGTGGGAATTAGATATTTCAGCTAATATGATGAATACACCTATGAGCCAAAACATTATGATCACCTGTTCAATAGCGAATTTTTCCACTTTTCTAATATATGAGGTGCGACAATATAGTAATGATACTGATGTGAAAAAAAATGTTGCTTACCGTTTTAGTCAAGTTTAGTGTTGTCTCCTTCAAAGTAGCTACCTTCTGATTGCACACACTTTTTCCAGCGCTTCTGCCATTGATGGTAACATTTTTGGAACTCATCTTCTGTAATATCCTCCAAGGCCCTCGTCACAGCTTTTTGGACACCTTGTGTTGTTTGAAAGTGGTCTCCCTTGACCGCCGTTTCGACTCTTGGAAATAGAAAAAAGTCCCATGGAGCGGTATCTAGTGCATAAGGTGGCTGTGGTAGTGCTGAGATTTGTTTTGAGGTTAAAAACTACTGTACTGACAGAGCAGTATGGGATGGCGCGTTATAGTGATGCAGAATCCAATTATCAACAATGTTGGCACGGACATGAAGAACTCCTTTACGAAGTCTTTCTAAAATTTCTTTGTGGTAATATTGGTTAACTGTTTGTCCAGGATCCCACGCCCGGGTTCCCGGGTTCGATTCCCGGCGGGGTCAGGGATTTTCTCTGCCTCGTGATGGCTGGGTGTTGTGTGCTGTCCTTAGGTTAGTTGGGTTTAAGTAGTTCTAAGTTCTAGGGGACTGATGACCATAGATGTTAAGTCCCATAGTGCTCAGAGCCATTTGAACCATTTTTTTTGTTTGTCCAGGAGGCACCCACTCTTTATGAACAATTCCCTAGGAATAAATGATGACTAACTGAAACCCTCAGCTGCCGGCAGGTGTTGTTGATATACCTCGATGTGGACAGCTGAAAATGTATGCCCCGACCGGGACTCGAACCCGGGATCTCCTGCTTACATGGCAGACGCTCTATCCATCTGAGACACCGAGGACACAGATGAATAGCGCGACTGCAGGGACTTATCCCTTGCACGCTTACCGTGAGACTCAAATTCCCCACTGTCCACAATTCTACATATGTAGTGTACCTTATAGACATTTGCCCATTCACTCATTACTCGCGCACGCTTTGGCGATTCCCGTAAGAGTTTTGGCAACCAGTGCGCATTCGCACAGACGAAGGTCAATGGCTGGGTAGCCTTTAACTATATGTATGAAGACAGAAACTGTTCTCGAAAGAACAGAATACTGTTGATGACCGTGCAGCTTTTCCGTGGAATAGATGATGACTAACTGAAACCCTGAGCTGCCGACAGGTGTTGTTGATATACCTCGATGTGGACAGCTGAAAATGTGTGCGCCGACCGGCACTCGAACCCGGGATCTCCTGCTTACATGGCAGACGCTCTATCCATCTGAGCCAGCGAGGACAGTTACTGTCTACATATATATAGTTAAAGGCTACCCAACCATTGACCTTCGTCTGTGCGAATGCGCACTGGTTGCCCAAACTCTTACGGGAATTGCCAAAGCGTGCGCGAGTAATGAGTGAATGGGCAAATGTCTATAAGGTACATTACATATGTAGAATTGTGGACAGTGGGGAATGTGAGTCTCACGGTAAGCGTGCAAGGGATAAGTCCCTGCAGTCGCGCTATTCATCTGTGTCCTGTGTGGCTCAGATGGATAGAGCGTCTGTCATGTAAGCAGGAGATCCCGGGTTCGAGTCCCGGTCGGGGCACACATTTTCAGCTGTCCACATCGAGGTATTTCAATAACCCCTGTCGGCAGCTGAGGGTTTCAGTTGGTCATCATTTATTCCAGGGAAAAGCTGCACGGTCATCAACAGTATTCTGTTTTTCGAGAACAGTTATTGTCTTCATATATAATTCCCTAGGAATCAAAGGAGCACACAAGCATGCATTTAACTTTTGACTTTGATATGCGAGCTTTCTTTGGTCTGGGTGATCCCTCTGAGCACCATTGCGAACTTTCATCACCAGTGATAACACGGCTCAACAATTCTGGATCGATTTCTGTTTGCTCTAACAGATCGGTTGCCACATTATTCCGTGTTTTTTCGCTATTGTGGTGTGAGATTTTTGGGGACCATTTTTGCACAAATCTTTCTCATGCCAAGATCTTCAGTTATTATTAGACAAATCTTTTCTCGATTGATGTTCAGTTCTTCTGCAATCATTTTCACGGGTAATCTTCGATCAGATCGTGCGAGTTCACGCACCCTGGCCAAGTTGACATCCGTCCATGAGGCTGATGGTCGTCCACTGCGGTCTTCATCTTAAATACTCGTTCTGCCTTCACTAAGCATTTTATGCCAACGAAAAACTTGAGCTCTTGGCATAATCTCCTTTCCAGAAGCCTTCTGAAGCTTACCATAAGTTGTCATCTCGTTTACACCCCATTTAACGCAAAAAGAAATGGCATACCATTGCGCAATATTATGCATTTCCATTTCCATGACGAGAGACACAAACATGTGTTAATTTATTACAGCACAACTCACGACTGAGCAGTTGCATCGATGTGCCACTTGGGCTAGAAGCAGCTTATAGACCAAGGTCAAGGTTATTGTGTCTACACAATCTTGCAGGGTTGCCACGTCTTGTAAAGAAAATCATTACTTTATTGTTGCACTTCGTAGTACTACAGATATTCTGCTTGGCTTGGATACTACAAGTCCTTCGTAGGATTCCAGAAGTATATGGCACCAGATCTCTACGCACAGGTCAAGCAATTCTCGCGAACTATGGGATGGTGGTTTACAGTCACACATCTGTTGCCCAGTATTTGTTCCAATGGATACGGATCGCGGACATTTTCTGGCCGAGACATCAGTGTCAGTTCACTATAATGCTCCTCAAAACCATTGTAGGTCGTTTCTCAACTGTCAACATATACATTTATCCTGCTGGAAGATGTTCTCGCCATAGGGGGAAGCTTCCAGCAGTGAGTGAAGGAGGTGGTCCGCAATATTGTTCACCTATTTAACGCTAATTTCAAAAAAAATAATTATTGGTAACTCATGTAATTAGTATTACTCTCATACGATATAGTGACAACAGTAATGGTCTTTCAGAAATAATTTAGTTTCGTGACCAGAACACAATACTGCATCCCAACGTCTTTAACCCGCAGAAAATTACATTTTCACCTTCAGGTGATAATTACCCAAGGTTGAGAACCATTGTTCTGGAATGTATGGCATGCCCTGACCGCCCAACTGAAAGTTTGCCTTTCTTCAACCTAGCGTAAGTCGTACAGTCAGTATTGCCCAACGAGTTCCTACATTTCTCCGGAACACAAACGGACCCTCCCTGAGGTTGTCTTCTGCTAGTTTTCCCATTCTTCTGCAAGTAATACATGCCAATATTTTGCAACCAATTTCGAAATTCAGACAATCTGTCCTCCGATTAAATCACTTTGACATTAGTTGACTGCACGTGTTTAAAGAAAGTCGTACGCCAAATTACTTCTGTATAGGCTTCCACGTTCTCCAATTCTTCTGATGTCCTGTTCAGGAAATGCAGTCCCTTCTTCTTCTTCTTCCTCTTCTTTGAAGTGTGCAGCAACGGTGGATGGGTTATTGTCGCTTATTGCCGTGTGTTCTTTAAAGAGGAAGGAAAGTTAGCACACAGCTTACAGAACACATGAAAATAAGCGGCAGTAACCCATCCACCTTTGCTTCACACTTGAAAGACACCAAACACAAAATACCCAATATAGATGGATCGCTTCAAATGTTTATAAGTTTCAGAAAGGAAAAATAATGGATGTAATGGAAGAAATTGAAATTTACACTCATCGAAGAGACCGTTCGTACAGATTTTTAAATGAGCAAAAAGACCTGCGAAACTGCAAATTCCTTGACAACTTTTTACCAATTCTAAGACGAAGCATTACAGAACCATAGAATGTAAAATTATCGTTACACTCTTTAATAAATATGACTGTAATGCGAAACATCGGGCAACCATAAAATAGATTTTATTCGAAACTCATAGTTTTCAGTAGGCTACTGAAGATAAGGTGGGTAGATCACGTAACTAATGAGGAGGTATTGAATAGGATTGGGGAGAAGAGAAGTTTGTGGCACAACTTGACTAGAAGAAGGGATCGGTTGGTAGGACATGTTTTGAGGCATCAAGGGATCACAAATTTAGCATTGGAGGGCAGCGTGGAGGGTAAAAATCGTAGAGGGAGACCAAGAGATCAATACACTAAGAAGATTGAGAAGGATGTAGGTTGCAGTAGGTACTGGGAGATGAAGAAGCTTGCACAGGATAGAGTAGCATGGAGAGCTGCATCAAACCAGTCTCAGGGCTGAAGACCACAACAACAACAACACTGATTCATTAGAGTACCGTGATTCATTTTATATGTAAGATCTTGAAAAACGATATGCTCCCGCAATAAGAGAACAAATACTTACAAGTTACTAAGAAGACATTACATACAGTCATATTTACACCAATGATGTACGATAATTAAATATAGTTGAGAAAAAAGCGTACATAGCTTAATTAACAAATACACTCCTGGAAATTGAAATAAGAACACCGTGAATTCATTGTCCCAGGAAGGGGAAACTTTATTGACACATTCCTGGGGTCAGATACATCACATGATCACACTGACAGAACCACAGGCACATAGACACAGGCAACAGAGCATGCACAATGTCGGCACTAGTACAGTGTATATCCACCTTTCGCAGCAATGCAGGCTGCTATTCTCCCATGGAGACGATCGTAGAGATGCTGGATGTAGTCCTGTGGAACGGCTTGCCATGCCATTTCCACCTGGCGCCTCAGTTGGACCAGCGTTCGTGCCGGACGTGCAGACCGCGTGAGACGACGCTTCATCCAGTCCCAAACATGCTCAATGGGGGACAGATCCGGAGATCTTGCTGGCCAGGGTAATTGACTTACACCTTCTAGAGCACGTTGGGTGGCACGGGATACATGGGGACGTGCATTGTCCTGTTGGAACAGCAAGTTCCCTTGCCGGTCTAGGAATGGTAGAACGATGGGTTCGATGACGGTTTGGATGTACCGTGCACTACTCAGTGTCCCCTCGACGATCACCAGTGGTGTACGGCCAGTGTAGGAGATCGCTCCCCACACCATGATGCCGGGTGTTGGCCCTGTGTGCCTCGGTCGTATGCAGTCCTGATTGTGGCGCTCACCTGCACGGCGCCAAACACGCATACGACCATCATTGGCACCAAGGCAGAAGCGACTCTCATCGCTGAAGACGACACGTCTCCATTCGTCCCTCCATTCACGCCTGTCGCGACACCACTGGAGGCGGGCTGCACGATGTTGGGGCGTGAGCGGAAGACGGCCTAACGGTGTGCGGGACTGTAGCCCAGCTTCATGGAGACGGTTGCGAATGGTCCTCGCCGATACCCCAGGAGCAACAGTGTCCCTAATTTGCTGGGAAGTGGCGGTGCGGTCCCCTACGGCACTGCGTAGGATCCTACGGTCTTGGCGTGCATCCGTGTGTCGCTGCGGTCCGGTCCCAGGTCGACGGGCACGTGCACCTTCCTCCGACCACTGGCGACAACATCGATGTACTGTGGAGACCTCACGCCCCACGTGTTGAGCAATTCGGCGGTACGTCCACCCGGCCTCCCGCATGCCCACTATACGCCCTCGCTCAAAGTCCGTCTACTGCACATACGGTTCACGTCCACGCTGTCGCGGCATGCTACCAGTGTTAAAGACTGCGATGGAGCTCCGTATGCCACGGCAAACTGGCTGACACTGACGGCGGCGGTGCACAAATGCTGCGCAGCTAGCGCCATTCGACGGCCAACACCGCGGTTCCTGGTGTGTCCGCTGTGCCGTGCGTGTGATCATTGCTTGTACAGCCCTCTCGCAGTGTCCGGAGCAAGTATGGTGGGTCTGACACACCGGTGTCAATTTGTTCTTTTTTCCATTTCCAGGATTGTAGTTACATATGTATATAGCACATAACAACTGCTCGAAAGTAAAGTGCTCCTGAAAAAGCTAAAAACTTCTCTAATTTATTTTATGAGCAATATGGGCAGTCATAGGAGCAAGGACATACATGTCACAATATACCACTAAAGAATCATTCATAAAGTAAGTTACAATGCGCTTAGTCTATCTACAGGTGTGTCTTTTTTCTGTGTCATAATCACAAGTCTCACTAATGTATCCAATGCATAATGCTTCCGTTTTAGGTACCTGAAAATGGCCTAAGGCCGAATTTGTACAATCATTCATGAAATAAAGAGAATGACAGATGAAGGCATCGCGAAATTATTCAAAAAATTCATTGCAGCTACAGACCATATCGCATCGAAACAAGGTTGTACAGTTTTAAAAAAAAAAATTTCTGTGCCTTTGTATTTTCCACTTCACGTAAATTCTCTTACAATATGCACCCTCATTTACAAAATTTTATTTCACCACACACACATTCTACGAGGGCTATTCAGAAAGTAGGGAACGTTTCCGTCTGACGCCGCTGGGCGCGCGCCGATCGCGTATATTTTGTTATGTGCGTGCTCTGCAGCTTTGTCGGTATCTATCTACGACAGCGGGAACGTCTGGGTTTTTCGATATTCGAATTTTGAATGCGCGCTGCAGACGAAAATCCCGCTAGTTGTGAAGTGCGGTCTGTGATACGTTTTTGTTGGCAAAAAACTTAAAACTTATAGATATTTATCGTGAACTATGCGAAGCGTACGGAAACAATGCAATGAGTGAATGTTCCATCCGGAAATGGTACATTCGGCTTAAAAATGGCCGAACCAACGTTCATGATGAAGAGAAGAGTGGACGCCCGAGCATTGTGACTGACGATCTTGTCGCTAAAGTAGATGAACGATTCGTGAAAATTGTCGATTCACAACGGAGTTTTCGTTTTTTTTTTTGTTCACAAGTTTCACAGACTTTGTTGTTTGAAACTGTCAC